>NC_079356.1:1017997-1625497 GCF_029582105.1 Oenanthe melanoleuca
CTCAAGGCCTCAGGTCAAAAGCAGTGTTCTCCTGGGGTCAGTGCCAGAAAGCACAGAAAGCTCAAAAATCCCAAAAATCCCAGGTTTGTGGGTTCCAGCATGAGCCCAGCTCGCTCAGGTGTTGGGAGATTGATGGAACAAACCTGAGTGTTGCTTGCAGAGAGTGGGTTTGGAAAGGAAACCTTGGAAAACCTAAACCTGGGGCTGTCAGGAGCCCAGGGGTTTCCTTTGCCTTTTCCTGGCCCTTACACCTGCCAAGCATAAAGGTGACCCCAGGAGAACATCCCATGTTAATTTATGGAGAAGAGTTCGGGGTTTGAAAGGGTTTGTTGGATTTTGCAGGGGTTTGTAGGGGTTTGTCAGGGTCTATAGGGGTTCTTCAGGGTTTGTCAGGGTCTGTAGGGATTTGTAGTGGTCTATAGGCTTTTGTAAAGGTTTGTCAGGGTTTTTTAGTATTTCCCAGGTTTGGTAAGGGTTCTAGTCCTGGTTTGAAGGATAGGTGTCTGCCAAGAAAGGCAGGAGCTTCTCCTTGAAATGGAGAATGTAAACCCCCTCCCTCCAAATTATTATAATTTTGAAATTAAGGGGCTCTCAGGCAAATATATAGGAATTGGGAATAACAGTTCTTTACTAGGAAAATTAAAATAGAAATGCAAAGAACAATCCCAAACCCTGCCAGAGTCAGAATCCAAGCTGACACCCGTCAGTCAGTCAGGGTGTTGGCACAGTCCCATTCAATGGTGGCTGCATCCTCCTGCAGTGGCAGATGTGGTTCAGCTGGAGCAGTGCTCCTGGAGAAGGTGCAGTTTCCTCTGAAGCTCCAGGGATGATGTGGAAAGGTCTGGTTTTCCTCTGGAATCCAGTGGAAAGAAGGTGCCTTGGTGTCCAAAATCTCAGTTTTTATCTGGGCAGGAAATGTTTGGCTCCTCCCCTGGCTGGAGCATCTCCCAGTGGGATGATGGAATTTTATCAGTCATGCCCTGGGACTCACTGGCCATTAACAGGAGATATCTCCTGGAGGGAGGATGGGCTGTGGGAAGATAAAGATGATTGCCCAGCTGGTTTAAAGATGGCCCATTAGCAGATAATGTGTGCCAGGAGATCAGGGTCACTGCCCCACCCGGCTGCAGCAGATGGGGACAGAATTCACATTTCTGGCCACATCCTGTATTGCAACCCAAGACAGTTCTCCACTCACTGCCAGCAGAAACAGTGGAGCAGTGAGACCACTTTTCATTCCAGAGAGGATTTTCATTCCTGACGTGTGCAGTTCTTGTCCTGCTGCCGCTCCACTCTGCCCAGGCTGGAACAGGGACTGAGGGAAGGCCCAGGTTTGCTCTGAGGCAGCCAAACCTGAGCTCTGTGTGGTTATTCCTGCTGGTCCTGTCTCGTGTCATGCAGGGAAGGAGCAGATGTGTTCCCTATTCCTGCATTTCCCAGTTCCCACCCCTGTGCCTGCCCAGCCCAGAGCAGCAGCAATTGCTGGAAAAGCCACCAGTGCTCCTGTCCCCAGGTCCCCCTGCCATGGACATGACACGGACCTGTCCCCTCGTGAGCCAGAGCAACACACGAGCCCTTGGATTTGGGCAATATCCCACAGAAATTCCTTCCTCCAAATATTTATTTTCACGACCCAGCAGGTCAAACAGCCCAAGATGTTTTCTCAGTTGCTTCAAGCCGAAGCAATCCAAGAATTCTGGGAATCTTCCTCGGAGCCGAGGTCCTGGGTGAACAATGCAGGACGTGGCGAAGGTCTGCGGGGAGCACCCACCCTCCACATCTGCTGGGCTTTCCTTGGAGATTTATTATGGACAAAGGCAGCTCTTGGAAGAGTTGTTCTTCTCCTGTTGGAGCAGATGGACAGAAATATTTCACACATGACTCAAATCCTGGATAGCTCCACCACAAACTCCAGACGGGAATGAGCGGGATGGACATTAAATCGTCCTTGATTTATAGACAACCCCACAAAATAAATCCCAGCCCTGCACGGGGATCTTCCCCACTTAGGTTTCACTCTTGATCTCCAAGCCAAGAGGCTGAAATTCCAGGTTTTCGCAGCCCCAAAGCCAGTAGCAGTAAAAGTTTATAAAATCCCAGTGGATTTGTGCTGCAGGTTGAGTGGGGAAAGTGATCTGAGATGAAATTATTCCTCTGGAAAACAGGGATGGATTTCCAAGGCTGCACTGCCAGGGCTGTGCTCCTTCCTACCTAGGCTGGAACAATAAATATTTAACGAGGCAAGTGGATCCTCCTGCACTTGTAATTAAGGCAAGGGGGGATAAATTGCATTCCTAATTATTCCTAACAAAAGGGAAAGCAATTTCCTCTCTGATCAGTGAGAATTCCCACTTCTCCCCAACTGAAGTAGGAGCAGGGAAAGGATTTGGAAAGGAATGAAAGGTTTGAAAGAGAACATTTAGCATCTGATAGGAGATAAAAGGCAACACTCATCTCTACTGGGAAGTTTTATTCCATTGAAACTGGTTTTACTGGGATATCAGCAGGAATTCTGGGCTCATGGACCATGGCACACTCCCCATCCCCAGTCCTCAGTTTTCCATTTATAATCTGAGGGTAAAACTGGCTAGAACTCACAAGGACTTTGTTCCTGGAACACTTTTTTTGAATGCCAAAAATACGGATTGCAACATCTCTTGGAAAAAAATCCTCTCTGAGCAGATTTGTTGTTGGAAAACATGAATATCTGAGTGTGGAATTCTCAAATAGTGCTTCATATTTTATGATTTTTTCCCCCATAGTTATTTTTATGACTTCAAAGTGTTTTCCTTCACAAGCCCCAACTGTGAACATGGGGATTTATTGACTGATAACAAAATGAAATGCAGATGAACAGCACAGAATTATGGAAGTGGCATCCAGCCTGTCTCCAGCTGTCCTAAAATGTGGAAATGGTCCTAAAAAGAGGGAAAATGGTCCTAAAAAGAGAGAAAAGAGTAGGGCTTGGAGCTCTCCTTGGTTATTGTAGGGGAATCCCACCCATTTTCTCACTCAATGATCCCATGAAGCAGCAGCCTCTCCTCTCCGTGCTGGAGCATCCCTAAATCCCTGGCACTGTTCTCACCCTTCTCTTTCCCTGGATGCTCCCACTCCATGAGTTTTTCCCAGTGCACCTCTTCCCATCCCTTTGTGCAGCTGATCCTGGATGGAATCACATCTCCCACCCCACCAGCTCCATGTTCAACCCCTGCCTTTCCATTGCCAAATCCCTGTGAACATCCCTATAACTCTGTTCCCAGTTTCCATTTCCACCCCACCAGCTCCCTGTCTATCCCCTGCTCTTCCCAATCCCAAATCCCCGTGGATTTTCCTGTATCTCTAACTGTTCCCAATTTCCATGTCCCACCCCACCAGCTCTGTTTCCATCCTCTTCCCCTTTCCCAGTCCCAAATCCCTGTGGACATCCCTACCTCTTTAACTCTGTTCCCACTTTCCATGCTCCACCCTGCCTCTTTTTTCCCAAAGGATTTAACTCCAAATTTTCAAATTCAGGACCCCAGGCTGAATCCTCAAGGGCAGGGGGAAGCCAGTACTCTGCTGTTGGAGCTGTAGGATCTGGATCCCTCTAATGGGAATAAAATCCCTCCATGGGAAGCACAGGGAGGTCATAAATTTTGGACAAAAGTTGGCTGGAATTACCAGCCTGGAGAAAACAAGAGACTTTTTTTCTTTCTAACTTTGTTCTTCGAAACTGCTGAATTGTTTTGGCTGAAGTTCCCCCCCTCCCTCGCCCCTTAAAAAGCAAAACCAGCCCAAGCTGGATGCTCCATTAGAGAAAATCTCTGCATAAATGATGGAAATTGAAATTATAACTCCAAGCAGAGCTTTCCAAGGGGAGTTTCAGGGCTCCTTAATAGGCCAGGACCCTGCAGCTGCTCCAGTGAATCCCTGATTTACTGGGGAATATTAATGGGCCTCTCTGCACAATTATAGCCAGAAACAGCAATTAAAGAAAAAATCAGAGAGGGGAGAAACTCAGGGAAGGATCCTCAGCCAGCACTAATTGGTGCAGCTCAGAAACCAACAGAGCTGAGCAGAATTCCACCCGTTCAAGGCTGCTCAAAGGAATTTCTCATTTCGAGCCACCTTCCTCTTGCCCTTTTTTTTTTTTTCCCCCTTGGAAAATGCTAAAGCACCATTGATTCAATCCTAAAGAAAAAAAAAATCCTAACAAAAAAAAAAAAAAAAAAAAAAAAGGAAAAAAATACAAAATCTAGGATAATTGCAGATTTCTTCCAGATTGGAAAAGTTGTTTTAGTTTTTTTTTTTTTTTAATGGTATATTTTTTATTTTAAAGTCATTTTAAATATTCCAATTCTAAGCATGCTCCAGGACCTTTTCTTTCATTTAATCCTTTAGTGGAGCAAAAGAAATTATTATTAGGCCGTTAAAATTAATATTTTTGTGAAGAAAAAACATTTTGCAGCAAAGAAACCAATGGAGCTGAGCAGCATTCCACCCATTCAGGGCTGCTCCAAAAATTTTCTCATTTCCAGCCACCTTCCTCTTGCATTTCTCTTCTTCTTTTTTTTTTTTTTTTTTTTTTTTTTTTTTTTTTTTTTTTTTTTTTTTTTTTTGTGATGGGAGAAAGCACCATTGGTTTAACCCTAAAGATAAAAGAAAAAAAGGAAGTATCAAGGAGGTCTGGTATAATTACAGATTTCTTCCAGTTTGGAAAAGTTGTTTTGGGCTTTTTTTAGTGATATATTTTATATTTCTCAAGTCATTTTAAGTTCCAATTCTAAGCATCCTCCAGGGCCTTTTCTTTCACTTGCAGCCTTTAATGGAGCAAAAGAAATTATTATTAGGCAATTAAAAAATAATATTTTTTGTGAAAAAAAGGTTCTGATTGGAATTCTTTTAGCTCTGAGAAGCAAAGGACTTCACTGTCTGTATGTGCAGAGAGGTGGGAATAGGAGAGAGGAGAAGTCTCTCATTAAACAGTGAATTTTTCCACTGTCCCTAAACCCTTCCCTGAGCACACAAGAGCAGAATAAAAGAGGGGGAAAAAACCCAGGAATGGCTGGATTTCCTCTCAAGTCCAGAATCCCCATCTGTGCTTAACCTGTTACCTGCAGACAAACAATTTGGGAATTTCTTCTGAAGGTGTTTCCCTCGTGGTGCCCCTTTCCCCGTGGGTGTTGGGTGCCCCCATTGGGGCAGCAGCAGATTCCTGGGGCAGCTCCAGGAGCCTCAAGTGCTTTAGGAAATTCACTTTTTTTCCATCAAAATTTGGTTACATCAAAAATCAGCCTTTTAAAACTTCATTTTGTGAATGACAAACAAGCACCCCCAGCACTGGAGGTGAGCCCAGCCCAGAGCACAGCAGGACAATCCCTCCCTGGCCTGGCTGTTCCTGGTGTCCCCCAGGACAGCTCAGATCACCCTGAGCTCCAGCTCCAGTGTTTAACCAGGCTGGGCTGGTGCCCATGGCATGGTGACAATCTCAAACCAGGCCTCACCCCCTCCTTCCCACCCCAGCACAGAACACTCCCCAAAAACCAACCCTTGGCTCTCTCATCGACTTTCTAAAGCCCTGTGCAAAGCACTGGAGCATTTAACCCTGCAGGAAATTCACACTAGGAGGGGAGTTAGGGAAATTATCCTCACCTTGCCTGTGTGAGGGGAGAAAGAAGCAAAAAATCTGATTTGTCAAGCCAAAAATTCCGAAGTAATGAGTGACACCCCCCACCACCTCCTCCTTAAATATCGTTAGGCCAACTCAAAAGCCAAGATCTTGGTTGTTGTTAAAAATATCTGATGAAGTGACAGGATTTGCTCTCCTGGGTGAGCCCCAGCCAAGTCCCAGCTCATCAGGAAGTTTGGAAGAGTCCAACAGCAGCACCCAAGTCCTGCAAGCCCAGTCTGGGAGAAAACAGCGATTATGCAAGAAATCCTGGCAAAAACAACCCTCTGTTTGCTGCTCTCCTGTTGTTTGCCCGCTGGGCTTTGAGGCTGCACAGCTCAAGTTTTCCATGTTTGTTCCAAAACAAATAATTGCCTTTTTCACTGGAGCTTGGGATCAGCACATCATCATCACCTGCTTCCCTGGGATGAGGCAAGGAGGCGATGGCCCAAGGCCCAGCATGGCCAGAAAACCCCGTGGTGCTCAGAAATGAGGTGTCTGTGGACACACAGCGGAGGAAAACTCCAACCTCCCCCTTTCCAGACGTGTGTGAGACGCTTTCCCCTCTCTGGTGAGACTTGCAGTGGCCACAGAGCCTCGTGACTAACATAGCTGATCCAAAGAAGGGGAAAAAAGCCCTGCAAAAAGAAAACTGGAGTTTTCCCCTTCTCTTGCAGCTCATGGGAAATGCCCAAGCCAGAGGTGGAACCAGGCACAGGTTTTGGCATGGAAAGGGAAACAGTTTTATTTTTACAGGGTTTTTTTCCCAATTCCTTGGATCCCCGAGTTTGTTGTCAACACGTGAAGAACAGAAGCAAGAAGCAAAAAGAAAAGGTGCCAAGGAAATGCCTGATTAAAGACCACGCCTTACAAATCCACAGTCTCAGCAAAGCTGGGCTCACGTGAAGCCCTGAGCAGCCCTCGTGCTCCTTGCTGCAACAAAACCACCTCAAACCACCCTAAAACATTGCTGGGTGCCCCTGCCTTGGGATTCTGATCCTCTGGGGCACGAGGGCTGCCAAGGCTGAGCTGGGGACACTCTGGGGACCCAGGGCTGTGATTCTGTATTTGTGAGCAGTCCCATGAGCTCCTCAGAGAAGCAGCTCAGTGCTGGGGCCCCTCTGGGTCTTCACTCTGTGTCCTCAATCCCTGAGTTTGTGTCTGTGCAGAAGGAGGAGCTCCTGCCTCTGTGTGAGCCCAGGCAGCCAGGCTGTACTGATTGATTGATTGATTGATTGATTAATTGATTGATTGATTGGCCCTGTGGAGTGTGGCTTGGCAGGCTGGGCTGTGTCCCCACCACCACAGAAAGGTCCCATGACCAGGCAGGACAGGGGGTGTTGAGCTCAGCCCCATTCCAACAGTGGCTGGAAAAAGGTAAAAAGTTAGGTAAAAGTCACTTCTTAAAGCAGAGCAGCAGAGGACACGAGGAGAGGAGAGGAGAGGAGAGGAGAGGAGAGGAGAGGAGAGGAGAGGAGAGGAGAGGAGAGGAGAGGAGAGGAGAGGAGAGGAGAGGAGAGAAGAGAAGAGAAGAGAAGAGAAGAGAAGAGAAGAGAAGAGAAGAGAAGAGAAGAGAAGAGAAGAGAAGAGAAGAGAAGAGAAGAGAAGAGAAGAGAAGAGAAGAGAGAAGAGAAAAGAGAAGAGAAGAGAAAAGAGAAGAGAAGGCCCCAAAGGGAGAAATGCCTTGGAGCCTGGGCACTGCCCAGCTGTGCCATCCCAGCAGGTCTGGGGTGCTGGGGATGCCGGGCAGAAGGAGGAGCAGAGCTGTGCTGGGGCACTTGGACTGGATCCAGAGCCAGCCCCGAACGTGCAGCTCTAGGCAAGGACAAAGGCTGGGATGAAGCCCAGGAAAAGTGGAACTGTGACCTCTGCCAAGCCCTGCCCGTGCCCTTCCCGGGGCTCAGAGCTGTGACAGCTTGGAGCCATCAGTCAGAGCTCTGGGATTCACTCCAGCTCCTTGAGCCATTCCCAGCTCCCTGAGAGGGAGGAGAGGGCAGAGATGGGGATTGGGGCATTTACTGCCTCAGGGGTGCCTGGTGGGGAGCTAGAGGAGGCTGAGCTTGTGTCCAGGGGTTTTCCTGGGTTTCTCCAGGATTTAGGAGCCACTGGTTTCAGGATGTGGTGCAATAAGCACTGGTCTGTGCTCCCTGGCTGTGCAGGGCTCAATAAAAAGGGGGAAAACACCCAAGGACAACAACTTTGACAACAGGTTGCCACCAGCAAGACATGAAAAAGAGTTGGAAAGGGCACTCTTGTTATTCCTGCTGTAATTAAAACAGAGAATTTATTCCTCCTTGCAGCCAGCCTCCTGCAGAGAATGAACCACAAGATTAATGAGGAGCCTGATGGTTTGTGCAGCCCCACTCAGGACCGGAGCAACTGTTTGCTCCTCGTGTGCCCGGCTGTGGAGAGCAGCCAGCTCCCTCCTGGGGACGTCCTGGGCTCCCAGCGACAGCTCAGAGGGATGCTGGTGCTGCTGCCCGGGGTTTGGGAACAGCAGGGCTGAGGGAACGCGCTCAGGATCCCTCCCTGAGGCACAGGGAGGGGGACAAGAGCTCTGGGAAGGAGCAATGCCCAGGCTGCTGTGCCAGGAAGGGGAGATCCAGAAATCAGAGCTCTGAAATCCAGCTGCTGGTGGCACTCTGTCACCTGTGGCAGGCTGGAACAGCTGGTGTCTGTTGGGAAGGAGAAGGATTTGACAGGAAGGTCTCACAGATGTGTATGTGTAACAGAAAGATCTTTTGTCCTGGTTTGGAGGACAGGTGTCTGCCAATAAAGGCAGGAGCTTCTCTTTGAAATGGAGAATGTAAACACCCTTCCTCCAAATTATTATTATAATTTTGAAATTAAGGGGCTCTCAGGCAAAGATATGGGAATTAGGAATAACAGTCCTTTACTGGGAAAATTAAAATAGAAATACAGTATTACACAGAACAATCCCAAAACCCTGCCAGAGTCAGAATCCAAGCTGACACCCGTCAGTCAGTCAGGGTGTTGGCAACAGTCCCATGAATTTCTGAGGAGGATCTGTGGCCTCAAAGATTTCTGGGCTGGGGACACCCCAGGAGGTGGCCCTGCCACCCATGATGTCCCCATGGGCACCAGCCTGGCCAGACCCTCAACCTCTGATAAAAACCCAACCAACCTCCACTGGCAAAGATCAGACTCTCCCAGCGGAGTTTTCTTCCTAATTGACCCTAAACGACCCTAATTGACCCTAATTGACCCTAATTGACCCTTTCCATGATGTGGAGAACTCTGACTGCCCTCCCTGCAGAGCCTCCTCTCACACATTGCTCAGAGCTCTCACAGGGCTCCCCTCCAGCGCTCCCAGACTAAACAAACCCAGATTGTGTTTTTGGGACCTCTGACCACATCCCAGCCTGGCTGATCCTCCTCTGTTCTTTCTCCTGGGATTATCTGGCATTTCTTTCTCCTGGGATTATTTGGCATTTCTTCTGGCCAGCAGTTGGATTTGCAGCTCTGCAGGGAGGGAGCCAAACTCTCCTCAGCATCTCCACTGATCACTCGGTTATCCCTCTGCCTCACCAATCAGGCTCCCAAAATCCAACAGGACACAGAGTTTTTGGAATTTTCTCCCTAACTCTGGTGCCCAGGACCCCTCTGGGTTTGGCTGTTCTGGGGTTCCCTGCACCTGGGAAGGGTGGGAGCCCCAGACCTCCCCCAGCAGGGAGTGCTCAGAGATTACAAATGCTGGGCTGACAGAGAGAGGCAGAAAAATTATAATCCCTGTTCTCTGGGCAGGGATTGGGAGAAATTTCTTTTTTTTTTTTTTTCCTGTATAAAATCAAAATCTGAGAATTCTGGGCTGAAAATCAAGAATGGGTTTTTTTCCCTCATTTTTCTCCCTTATTATCTCATTTTCCTTTCCTTTCCTTTTTCCTTTTTCCTTTTTCCTTTTTCCCTTTCTTCCTTTCTTCCTTTAAATTTTTGCTTTCCTTTTCCTTCTCATTCTCTTTTATTTCGTTTTGGCTTTGTGTTTCTTTGTTTTTTTGTTTTTAATTCTAGAAATTATCTTCACTGTCTTTGCATCTTTCTGAATCCCCCTCTCCATTCTCCAGCCATCCCATCCTCCAGGTCACCACACCTCTCCCTTCACCCAGCCTTGCTGCCCCTGGAGATGCCATTTTTGGCCCCAAATCATCCCTTTTTGAACAGAAAAATGAATCTGTGACCCAAACCAAGCCCAAAGTGTCCCGGAGATGTCCCTGAGCCTCCCCTGCCCAGCCTGAGCCGTTCCCTCTGCTCCTGTCCCTGTTCCTGTTCCCAGAGCCCGACCCCCCCAGTGTCCCCTCCTGTCAGGGAGTTGTGCAGAGCCACAAGGGCCCCTGAGCCTCCTTTTCTCCAGGCTGAGCTCCTTCCCAGCTCCCTCAGCCTCTCCTGGGGCTCAGACCCTTCCCCAGCTCTGTTTCCTGCCCTGGACTCTCTCCAGCCCCTCCAGGTCTTTCCTGAACTGAGGGATGAAAGAAAACTGGAGGTCTCAGCTTTACAGTGATCCAAGGAGCTGCAGGGAAGGTGAGTGGGACAGGAGTGGGGACAAGCTCAGGTGGAAACACCCCCCAGTCCCAGCCAGCCTCTCATCCTGCCCATTCCCCAGACAGGACCCAGCAGGAAAGGCCCCTCCAGCCCTTGTGCTGGAAATCCAGGAGCTGTTTCCTCAGCGAGGGCTCTCCCAGGCCTCAATACCAAACCTCCAGGAGGCTTTTCTTGTGGTGAAACACTGAGCTCTGTCTTGGCCAGGCCAAGTGGGCTCTGCTCTGTCCTCTGGATGAAGTGGGGCTGGATTTTTTGTTGTTTCTGCAGCGTTGAAGCTTTACTCAGAAGGCAGCATTACTCACAGAGCTGCCTCCTGCAGGGCTCCCCTGCTTTTCCTGATCTTTCCCTTCTTGCCTTCAGCTGAGTTCTCTCTGCCATGAGCCATCAAACACAGAACTGCTCGTAGATCACCTCTTGTCAGGGGCTGGCAGCGATTCTGGCTTGGCCTCTGAGCTCCACAGCTGTTGGAGACTTTGTCTGGCTGGAGGGAGGGAGGGTGGTCTGGGTCAGGCTCTGGGGTGTTCTCAGCTCATCCACATTCCAGTGGAAGCTGGATTTTAGCTGGAAAACCATCCCCTTGTGTGGGGAAAAGCAGGAATGCACCACAACCTCAGGGGCTTCATGGAATCCCAGATTATCCTGAGTGAGAGGGACCCACAGGATCAGGGATTCCAGGACACCCCAGCAATCCCCCTGCCCATCCCTGGAGCTCTGGCAGTGCCCATTCCCTGGGGAGCCTGGGCAGTGCCAGCACCTCTGGGGAGGGAAGAACCTTTCCCTGAGCTCCAGCCTGAGCTGCCCTGGCCCAGCTCCAGCCCTTCCCTGGCTTTGTCCCTGTCCCAGGGAGCAGAGATCAGAGCTGCAGATCCCTGAGCTCTGCCCTCACTCCCCCTCAGGTTCTCCCTGCAGCCAAGGGACCCCAGGGACCTTTGCTCCCACCCAAAGCACAGCAGATAAATAGGGATTTACACTGGGGGAGAGGCAGGATGCAGGGAAGGGGTGGGATCCATCCCAGAGGAGCAGCCATGCAGGGGGAGGGTGGTGAAAAGGAAGAGAGGAGGGCTCAGGTGGTATCTGGATGGGGTGGAGAGGGGCTGGGACAGGGAGAGGGACCAAACCTCTGAGGAAGATGAAGGAAGAGAAGGGGGAAGGAGTGGTGACCTTGAGAGGGACGGGCAAAAATGGGACACAAAGCCACGGGGAAGGGGGGCAGAACTCCCTCAGGCCTGCAGTGGGGACAGAGAGAAGGGGACAGGGACAAGGTGCAGGCCCCTCCTGCAGACCCCACAGAGACCAGAGAGGGAGGGGGGACAAGCACAGCAGCATGTCTGACCAAAACAGGGAATGCTTTTAACAGAGCTGAGCCAAACCACGGTCTGAGAGCTGAACCAGCTCACCCTCCATCAGCTCCAGCTAAAATCCCCATTTCCAGCGATTTCCAGGCTCCGAACCCTCCTGGTTTCCGTGCGTCACGGCTGAGATCCGCAGTCCCCGGGGCCGGGGCTGCGGGAGCAGCGAGGTGAAGGTGGCTGAGCCCTCTCCGAGGTGCTCGCCCCCCGCTGTCCCCGCACGTGTCCCCGCGCTGCGGATGCAGATGTCTGGGAACGTGCGCTGGCTCCAGCATTACATCACTGCAGGGAACGGCAGCGGGAGAAACGCAGCAGCCTGCGAGCCAGGGCCGGCCAAAACAAACCTCTGCTGGGAAAGGGGAGGCGGTCCAGTGGGAAAGGTTTGGCTTTTCACAAATCCCATCACCTCAACACTTGTGCCGCGGTGCTGCAAGGTCCTTCCTGAGTGTAAGGATGGGGAGGCACTGGCACGGCTTGCCCAGGGAGGATGTGGATTCCTCATCTCTGGAAGTGGCCAAGGTCAGGCTGGACATGAGCCCAGCCTGGCACTGCAGCACTGGACATCCTAAATCCATTCAGGAACCCTGCTGGGGGCACGGCCACACTGCCCTGCCCAGCCACAGGATGTGACCCTTTCCAAACCAGCTCATTCCTCATCCCAGCAGATGTGTAAAACATGAGGCGAGTTGTTCCCATTCCCATTTTAAATTGCCAGAGGGCAGGGATAAATGGGATACTGGGGAGAAATGGTGGGCAGGGCTGGGATGGAATTGCCAGAGCAGCTGTGGCTGCCCCTGGATCCCTGGCAGTGCCCAAG
This sequence comes from Oenanthe melanoleuca, assembly GCF_029582105.1. Classification (NCBI taxonomy): domain Eukaryota; kingdom Metazoa; phylum Chordata; class Aves; order Passeriformes; family Muscicapidae; genus Oenanthe; species Oenanthe melanoleuca. Next base: position 1,030,368 of record NC_079356.1, read on the forward strand.
GCCAGGCTGGACACTGGGAGCAGCTGGGACAGTGGGAGGTGTCCCTGCCATGGAACTGGATGAGTTTGAGGGTCCCTTCCCACCCAAACCATCCTGGGATGCCATTCTGGATGGTCCCTGCAGTGGAGGGGTCACAGAGAGAGCCGTGGGAGGAACAGAAGGGTTTGTTTCAAGTGCCACCCCTGGATGGGGAACAGCTGTCATGGCAACAGTGGCACTGTCACTCCAGCACCAATGGCAGTGACACACAAAGTGTCACCCATGGAGCAGAGGAGCCTAGTGGGAGCTTGATCCAGACCCAGGGCAAAGGTTGTTCCTGTTGGATGTGGCAGTGAGTGGATTTTCACCTCTGGAGCCACCAAACAAATTATGGGATGATTTTCATCCCATCCATATGGGAACCTCTGTCGGGACAGGGATGCTGGAGCTTTGCCCAGATTTGGTGGGAATGGGATGGGATAATAATTAATAATTAATAATTAATGATGGAGTCTGGAATGGCCATGGATAATCCCAGCCCGTGGAGCAGAGCTGGGAGCTGCAGCATTCCCGTTGTTTCCCAGGGAATGCTGTGCATCTCTGTATAGACACTTCATTAGCAATGTGATGCTGAGGAACTGCAGCAAATTCCTCCAGGGACTTTTTTTTTTTTTTTTTTTTTTTTTTTTTTTTTTTTTTTTTTTTTTTTTTTGAGGCTGAAAGGACTAAATGTGCTCAGGATTTACAGAAAGGGCTCAACTCAAAGACTTCCTGTCTGTCAGGTGGAAATGGCAATGCCTGGAAAAGGAGCAAAAATTGGGATGGTTTGAAGTGGGAAAACAACTTGGGATGAATCAAGGCACAGGGGAAGTATAAAAGGATGGATCAGAAAATCTGTTTTTTTGAATGGGAAATTAATGGAAACCAAAAAGATTACATTTAAAAGGCAATATGATAATTATTTTCAATTTAAAGGTAATATAATAATAAAATTTAAAAGGCAATCTAATAATTATTTTAAAATAAAACAGCAATCTAATAATTATTTTAAATTTAAAGGCAATATAATAATTATTTTCAAAGGAGTTTCATGGCAATTGCCACATCTTTCCTTTCTGTGATCTGTATTGCAGCTCTGTTGAATGAAGGGCTTGGCCATTCTTCCAGATTATTTTCCACACATTTTTACTCCTCTGAATTTTAGTCAGGCTAAATTTGCTTCCTGCAGCTTATTCCAACCCTCAATCCATTTTTTTCCTGTTTCCTCCATGAGACACAGAGCAGTTCAGGGGATTTTTTTTCCATTCTTTGTTTATTTGACAAATGCAAATAAAACTTGATTCTTCTGTCACCCACAACAATTTTCAAGGAGTTGTGTGTCAGGCAGGAGGTGCTGAAATCCATGGCATCGCTCCTGATTTTTGGCCAGCATCCCAAAATCAGCTCCAGAGGCATTTTTGGCGTGGAATTTTGGCATCCCCATGCAGGAATTTGCTTTTTGCATGGGAACAGTCACAGCCCTGCAAAGAGAAACCCTTCAGCCACTGATGTGGGCAAAGGGACTTGGGAAATCACCACAAGATTTGGGGTTGTCTGAGCAGTTCCTGGAATCCTTGGGATTGGAAATGGTGCCCTGCTGGCCTTCCCAAGAGCTCTGGGCCAGATCTGCATGGGCAGCTGAGGGGTTTGGTCGCTGAATCAGGGGTGGCAGCACTGGGAGAAACCACAGGATTGGAATTCCAAGGTGGAAAATCAATCTGCAAAACCACAACTCAGTCCAAACCAGGCACTGTGCAGAGGTGTTGGTATCCATGAGACAAGGAAAGAACAGCTGGGGAAGCAGAGGGGAAGGAAAACAGGAAAAGTGGGAGTGGGCACAAGTGGCCACATGATTCTGGAGGAAAATCAACCAAAAAGAGGGAGGATGGGAGCAGAGCAGGACTGGGAATGGGGCTGCTGTGCCCAGCACTGGTGGGGTGCCCAGAAATGCTCAAGAGCCAGCAGAAGGGAGGGAGTGGGGATGTGCAGCAAAGGAATGAGCTCCCAGCTCAGCCTGCAGGAGGTTCAGACCCATTTTAGGACAAACATGAGCAGCAAACAGGCTGAAAAAAAACATGTACCAGGGAGAAACCTGCACCAGAGAACTCGGAGTATCCATCTGGCTGATGTTCTTTTGTGTTTCTGCTCATTTGAGCATCAAAACTGCGCAAACAGTTGGAAAAAGCAGCACAGTTGTGTCCCGAATTCCTGCCTGGATAAATCAGGCAGCAGGCTCAGAGTTTCCACTGCTGCCTGCTCCATGCCCAGCCTGCCCCTGCCTGCCTGGGATCAGCTCAGGGCTGTGCTCTGACCTTTACCTCTCTTCTCTTCACCACTTTGGTGTATTTTCTAAAATCTGTTTGAATTCTTCGATATTTGAACACCTCAATGCATTTGGGACAGGCAGGATTGGGACAGAAAGGACACAAAACCAGGGAAACACTGCAGGAAGCAGCCCCTGTTGCTCAGGAGCCTCAGCTGGAAGGGAAAATCTCCAGCTGCATTGCAGGGGGTGGATTTGGGTCAGAAACTCCTGGAATTTCCCAGCAATTTGCTTTGGTTTAGCTCAGCTTGATAAGATTTCCTTGATAAGGAGTGTGATGGTTCACCAGAGGATATTTCTGGAATCACAGGATCATCAAGGTTGGAAAAACTCTCCAAGACCATCAAGTCCAGCCACCCCTCAGCACTGCCAAGGCAACCACTGACCATGTCCCCAGTGCCACATCCACACAGCTTCTAAATCCCTGTGGGGCTGGGGCCTCCACCACTGCCCTGGTAGAGTTGTTACAATGCTTTCCAGGAAGAAATTTTCCCAAATATCCAACCTAAACCTCCCCAGGAGCAGCTTGAGGCCAGCGATGAGATAAATTTAGATGAGTTAAGAAGAAAAAAAACAGGAATGCAGAGGGTTAAACCCTTGGGAAAGCTTTGCTGCAGCCTGGGAAAAGCTCTCACAAGCTGGAAAATTGACATCTTGGATTTTCACATCCCAGTTCATATTCCAGAGGGAGAGGTAGAGTTTGGTTCCCTCCAGAAAAGGATGAGGTTCATCTTAAAACCAGTTTCTTTTTTGTTTCCTTCTTCTTGCCTTAAGTTCAGGTGCTTCCTGCTCTTTGTGTTGAGAATGGCTTCAATGGGAAGCTTTGATTTTTAAGGGAAAACTTGGAGCACCAATAAACACCCAGCAGCAGCACTGGGAAGAGTTTTCAGGGAATCCCAGAGTGGTTTGGGTGGGAAGGACCTTTAAGCTCAGCCTATTCCACCCCTGCCCTGGCAGGGACACTCCCACTGTCCCAGCTGCTCCCAGTGTCCAGCCTGGCCTTGGGCACTGCCAGGGATCCAGGGGCAGCCACAGCTGCTCTGGCAATTCCATCCCAGCCCTGCCCACCCTCCCAGGGAACAATTCCTGTCCAGGATCCCCCCCAGCCCTGCCCTCTGGCAGTGGGAGCCATTCCCTGTGTCCTGTCCCTCCATCCTTGTCCCCAGTCCCTCTGCAGCTCTCCTGGAGCCCCTTCAGGCCCTGGAAGGTTTGATCATTCCCTGAGTCCCAGTGGGGAGCACTGATACCATCCTACCCAGGCTGGGGCTGGATTTGGACAGCAGGGTGAAGGCTCAGCACCAGAGCAGGCAGCAATCGCTGAGTTTTCACAGCTGACTTTCCTGGGAGCTCTCCATCCTCAGGAATGTCAAATTCTTTCAGCCTCACCAGTGGATTTCTGGCTGTGCCACCTGGAGTGATGTAATGGTTTTGAAAGCAAAACCAGTGAGAGACTCCAAGTCAGAAATACAACTGAATAGGAAAAAAAAGAGAAAAAATAAAATACATGCAATAGTAGAAAAGAAAACCACTGACAGAGTCAGAACACAACCTGACACCCTACAAGTTAGGGTGGTGGTAGCAGTCTAGATGAAGTGGTCTTGTTGAAGCAGTGATCCTGGTAGCTCTCGTCCTCTAGAAACCAATGGGTAAGGGCTGCTCTTGTGTTCCAAATCTCAGTTTTTATCTGGGTAGGAAATGTTTGGCTCCTCCCCCTGGGTGGAGCATCTCCCATGGGATGATGGAATTTTATCAGTCATGCCCTGGGACTCACTGGCCATTAACAGGAGATATCTCCTGGAGGGAGGATGGGCTGTGGGAAGGATAAAGATGATTGCCCAGCTGGTTTAACAGGTGGCCCATTAGCAGAGGATATCTCCCACAGAGATAAGGATCACTGCCCCAGCTGGTTTAACAGGTGGTGATAGAATGCAGACTTTTTGGGCACATTGTAACCTAGGACAAACAACTTCCCAGCACCAGCTGCCCTGGAGCTGCTGCTTTTCCCTCCTCTCCATTCCCCTTCCAGGGAGAAAGGGCCACTTCTCACCCATTTAGGGCACTTGGATCTTCCTGCTCATGGGATTTTGGGCTCCAAGAGGGAAACCTTCAGGCCAGAGGATTGCCTGTTGTCCTGCAGCACCCACCAGGCTTTGATTCATTCCCTCCATCTTTGCTTCCAGCTTGGATAGACACTAAAATCCCAGCAATTAGGTCAGGAAAAGGCTCATAAATCAGTGTAGGAGCTCTGGGATCTTTGATCAGAGCCATGGGTGGATGGTGCTGGTGCCATCCCTACCTCACCTCTCATGGATGTGCCACCAAGATGTTGTTCCGAGTGCTGCAGGGACATCCATGGGGTTCCTGTGTTCCATTCCCACGATCCCTGTGCTGCTCCCATCCCTTCCACGCTGCCCTGTTGTGTTTTCCCCCTTCCCACTGCCCAGCCCGGGAACTGGAGGTGCCCCTGGACAGAGCAGGGACAGCAGGGCCATGAGGAGGGGACAGGAAGGACACACTGAGGCATTGTCCCCATCTCCTCCTGCATGTGGCAGCCTGGAGGAGCCAAACCAGCCCCAGCTCCGCTGTCACAGCAGCTCTGGTGACACTGCCAGGGATTTCTCCAGTGCCTGGAGCAGGATATGTCTCACAGGAGATGCTGAGCTGCATCACCAGACATCTGTCACCTCCCTGAGCGCGCAGGTGACATCTGGGGCCAGCCTGCCCATCCTGGTGTGTCCCTGTCCCTTCCAGGACACATTTCCAGCGATCTGCCGGTGAGAGCCCCGCGTGTGGCCGGGCAGAGCTGCGCTTGTCACACGTCCCTGCCGATGTGCCACCGCCGAAAGGTCGCCGCGTCTCTGCTTTCCGCCTGGCACCGCGCCTGGGGAGAGGGTGGCATTGCATAACCCAGCCTTGGCAGGGCAGCGGCTCCTCTGGTTCCCGATTCCTGCAGCTCGGGGGTGTGGCTGAGCCCCAGGGGACAGGATCCTGCTGCTCCATCGCTCTCCAGCTCCTCCTGCTCCCTCAAGGCTGATCCTCTCTCCCGGATTTTCTATTTTCCTTTCCTGACAGCTGCTGCCTGCAAACCCTGGATGGAGCTGGGGAGCTGCAGGAGGCAGAGCCAGGAGCGGTGCAGGGAAATGAGTGACAGAAAACAGCCCCGTGGGGTTGTCATGGTTCAACACCTTCAGCCAGGGGACAGCCCAGGGAAGGGCCCAGGAAAGCTGAGCCTGCTCAGGGTGATGGACACACCTGCTCCAGCCTCCCACATTCCCAAACCCCCTGGAGAGCGAGCTCAGCCTCATCCCTTGGGAACAAAACACCAGCACAACCCCAGCCCTGGGACTGCTTAGTTTGGAGAGTGAGGAAAACCAAATATTTTCCTTCTTAATTACCATCTTTCAGGCAAGCAATTATTCCTCCTGTGTGCCACTCAGCCTAATGACGAATGCCCAATAAAATCCATGCTGGGCTGCAGCCTTCAAAGGCAGGAAGCAGATTTTGAAGCAGATTTTGGAGTTAATCTCCTTTCACAACAAGCCCCAAATCATGGCTGTGTTTATCCTGAGACTAAACCCTTGGGAATGAATAAGTCTGGAAAGGGCAAGGAAATTTTTATTTTTTTTTTCCTGGATGGGATATTTTTGATATATTGTTGTTAAGGAAAAGGAATAATAGAGGGAAGTGTTTTGGAATGGTGGCTGGAAGGTGGCAGGAGGTGAGGCTGGAGTTCATTGGTCTGAACTGTGCCACCCTCACCCTCCACGAGCTTCTCCTGCCTCCATCAGTGTTCCAGCATCCCCTCCTCATTTGGAGTTGGGCTCCAAATCCACCCAAACTCCCACAAACCCCCCACAGCCTCCCCCAGTGGGGGAGATTTGGTGGCTGCTGGTGGCCCTGGGGTGGTTTCAACAAGGAATATTGAAATTCTTCCAGGTTTTAGGTTGGCCCAGGGTTTCATCTCGGGAATGATGCCCTCATCCCATTTCTTGGAGAAATTTCTGGAGACTCTCCTCAGCCACCTGCACCATCCCTTTCCAGGTCTGGATGATCCAGGCTGCCCCAGGCTCACTGGAGGAGCTGGAGGTGGGAATGTGGGTGTGGAAGGAGTGGGACACACCTCGGTCCAGTCCTGACCTGCACTCGGGATTTGGGAATCTGGAGCTGCCCAGTGTGGACAGCCACAACATCAAAGTGCTCTGAGTCACCCCAGGCAGCTCTCTCACCACTAATGGCATTTTTTTTCCTTTAAAAGCTCCAGAATTCCTTCTCCAGAATTCCCCATCCCCATGCCTCAGATGAGATAATCCTTACCCAGTGGGGGAAATGCGGAAACAAAGCCCAGAGACACTTCAAAGTGAGAGAGTTCTGGAATTCAGAACAAGAAGAGAGAACAAGAAAAATTCCATCCCCAGAAAGATGTGGCAACAGGAGCAGTGCACAGGGAGGAACAATTTGGGAAGAGATGGAAAAATTGTGAAACATCCCCAGGGAGCAATCAGAGGTTCAAAGGCAGCAGAGGATTTGAAAAAGAGAAGGAAGTGACTAAAAAATAATTTAATATGCAAAATGCAGTTGCACTGAGCAAAAAGTTCAGGTCTGGACATGGCACTGCAGAAATCCAGATGGGAAAGATGGAAAATCCCAAGGCAGGTTGGGAGAGATGGTTTCCTCTGAGTCCTGACAGGTGTCTTCCTTCCTCACACCACTTGTAAATGTGGTAACTGCACCACTTAATTCGTGCCTTGTCTTCATTTTCTTCTGTCTTCACTCAGTCAGGATTAAAAACACAAACGAGACGAATTTTCTCGTGTTTGGACTTGGTTGTTTATTAAATATTACCTAAAGTACAGAGAGTTCTGCAGCACTTCCAGCTACCAGCTAAAAGTGAGTGAAATGGAGCTGAATCCAGCTGGGTACAAGATCTTTTAAAGCTAAACAATCCAATAGAGATTAACACCTATATTATTTATACTTTTGACCCAATAACCAAACTAGCATGACCTGCAGTGCAGCACCAACTGTCCAACCAGAAACTACCTGAAATCATGAAGAAGGAAGAATAAGACAGAGACACGACCCAAAATCCTCCATCTTGTCCCACACCTATGACTATCCTCTAAAAACCTCAAATTCCAAACTGTTCACCATGTGAAATCACACAGTTCTATTTAACTACACACCTGTGACTTTAAGTCCATCACTCAAATTTGGAACCTTCTCCAAGGCCTCAAGTCAAAAGCAGTGCTCTCCTAGGGGTCAGCACCAGAAAGCTCAAAAATCCCAAGTTTGTGGGATCCAACGGTTTCCCACAGCCTGGAATGAATCCAGCTCTGGCTGCCTGTGGAGGTGCCTTCCCTCCATCTCTGGGACACTCACAGCCAAAGGAGACAGGATTGGGGCATTCCAGAGCTTCCAGTTGGGACTGAGGCACCAAAATCCTTTTTTGGTTTGGTGTTTGGTGTCCCTCCACCGCTGCCAAGGAAGTGGTGCCTCTGTCTCTTTGAGGGTGATGGGGATGGAGATTTTCCACTCCCAAGCTCTTTGTGCAATGTGGAATACGCATCTCCCACTGGGAGGACTGGGAAAGGGTTAAAAGCATTCCCAGCTGCCAGATTCCCCATTCCTGAGACAGTTCAGAGCTGGGACAGCTCTCACCCGCTGCTGGTGCCGTCTGGCAGGAGAGCAGCACCCACCAGGGAAATGCCAACGCAGGAGCCTCAGTCCCTTCAAGAAACGCGTCCCACTCTGAAGGTTTTTCAGGAATTAATTGCAAAGACATTTCTGGGGTTTGTTGCAGTGGGGGTTGCCATGGCAACTGCTCCAGCTAAAAAAATCAGGAAAATTCGGGAGGGCTCCCACTGTCACAGGGCCATCTGGCCCTTCCATGGGGGGTCATTTTGGAGCTCTGCTCCAACCTCTACAAGACAAATCTTCATTTTAAGCCTCTGAAAGTCCTTGGTGCGATTTATCAACCAGCTCCTGCCCTCAATCTCTGTTTCTTTTCTCGGCACTGACAGGATAATTTCCTCTCTATCGCTGCAAATTAAATTCTAATGAGGAAGCTCTGCATTTCAATGTGATGGAGAGCTTTTCTTCTCCAGGATGCACGGGAGAATTGAATCCATCCAGGAGGGAGGAGAAAGGATTAAATAGGAATGCCTGAGTGGCAGGAGCCCTCTGGCAGCCTTGGGAAAGGCAGTTTTGGTGACAGGAGGAGAGGGAACAGCTCAGGCTGGGCCAGGGGAGGCTCAGGGTGGGCACAGCAGGAATTTCCCCATGGAAAGGGTGGGCAGGGATTGGAACTGCCCAGGGGGTTTGGATCCCCATCCCTGGAGGTGACCCTGAGAGCTCTGGGCTGGGGACAAGGTGGGGATTTGGCACAGCTTCGACTCCTGGAGGTCTTTTCCAACTTCAGCATTTCTGGGATTCTCTTTTCCCCCTAATGGTGGATTGGGATTTTTGGGTGAATTCAGGTTCCCCTTGGAGCTGAGACCACAAAACCCTCAATGGATGGAGGTTTGAGCAGCCCATGGGAGGAAGAGATGAGTAGGAAAAGGGGGAATGGAGCTGAGCTTTTCCTGCCCCAAACCTGGGGATGCTTTGTGGGGCAGGGGACACCATGGCCACAGCAATCCCATGGACCCCAAATCCCACCTGAGGAAGGGGCTGGATCCACTGCTGGAATCTGATCCAGAGAGGATTTTCAGTTATGGTCTTTCTGGGATGTGGCAGCAGTGACAACACTCCCATGTTCACATGGAATATTTTAAAAATCTTTATTTATTTCATGTGTTCAGGGAAGTGAAGGATTTCCCAAAAATTTATGGTGGCCATTAAAGACCAGGAGGCTGAAGATGTTCATTTGAGTCAGCAACATTTATAAAAGGAAACTCTGCTGAGATTTTGAATGTCAACAAATAATTTCTGCCAAAATTTCATACAAAATTTATATAAAAATCTTAAAAGTTGAGTATTTCTTCACCTTTTCCCAATGAACTTGTAATGGAGAACACTTGGTGTTGGGAATGGAGATGGTGACCCTTGGTTTCCATTCCCAGGGGTTCAATGTCAAAACAACGCAGGAAAAATATTTTGGGTTATTTTTTGTGGTTTTTTGTGTATTTTTTAGGTTTTCACTTGATGTTAATATAACAAAAAAGCTCTCCTTGTTTACTCATTTCGAGTGCTCCCCCTGCATCTTGGAGCTTCACTCAAGGATTGGGAAAGCCAAACCACTATTCCCATTTTCCAGGGACTGGGAAAGCCAAACCACCATTCCCATTCCCATTTCCATTTCCCAGGGTTTGGGAAAACCAAACTGCTATTCCAATTTCCCAAGGACTGGGAAAACCAAACCACCATTCCCATTTCCCAGGGACTGGAAAAGCCAAACTGACCCCGAGAGGGTTTTTGGCAGCTCTGGTTTCTCCTCATCAGGAAACCTCTTCCCTGGGGGATTTTTGAGCTGCTCAAAACTGCATTTATGTCCTTCACTGCAGTGAGGACATCCCCGAAATTCCAACACATTCCCAAGATCATGAATCATCTCCAGATAATTTCTGAGTTGGAAGTCATTGGGAAAGGGGCATTTTGGGGGCTGAGGTGCTGCTGAGCTCTCCTTCCTCCCCTAGATGGTCCCAAGGGATGGGATTAGAGGATTCCTCCTCATTAAAACCTGCTCTGATGAGCTCCAAGGTCTTTTCCAATCTAATTTATTCTAATTATTATTTATGGGATTCCATAAATATTTTACTTTGGGGGCTGAGGGAAGGTCTGGGACCATCTTCACTCAACCCTGATGGTTTCAAAACATAAATCTCATATTTAACATCTCCTCATCTTTAAACTGCCTGAAAATATTGGAGTTCAGTCCCCTCAGGAATTCAGAGCATCCATGGGGTGGGGACTCAAGGAAGGGACTTTCTGGCCCTGAGATTGTCACTTGAGCATCTGTGTGTCTGCAGCTCCTTCCTGGATGAAAATCAACCCAAATCATCTGTAAAGAATAACTCAGGGAGCAGCTCCCTGGCTGCTCATTATCCCGAGAATCAGAACAGCTGAATTTCAGAACATTCCTGCATCCTCAGCATCGCCGTATTAAATTCAGGCAGCTTCACTCCTGGTTTAAAAATATCTCTGAAGGCACTGCAGGAAAACTGCAGAGAGCTGACTTCTCCAAGAGGTGTTTTCTCCCAGGTGACAGGGCTGACTCGAGTCTAGCTGGATCCTGAGTGAATCTTTCCCAAAATCCCCCCTTGGGATCGTTTTCAGAGCTAAAGAGAAAGCCCCCAGCAATCCCCCTGTCCATCCCTGGAGCTCTGGCAGTGCCCATTCCCTGGGGAGCCTGGGCAGTGCCAGCACCTCTGGGGGAGGGAAGAACCTTTCCCTGAGCTCCAGCCCTTCCCTGGGTCTGTCCCTGTCCCAGGGGTCAGAGATTGCAACTCATTAATTTGGGAAATCTGGGAGTTACAGCCCAGATTCCAGTGGCAGCTGCTCTGAAGTGACCAGCAAACTCTGGGGTTCTATTTTCTGTTTTTCTCACTGTCCCCATCTCTGCTGATGGGCCTGGACCTGAGGAAAACTTCTCACATGCCAAAATCCCAAAGGAAGGAGACAGAGCTGTGTTTGCTGGCTGTGCTGATGGGACACCCCATCAGGGGTATCCAAGATTTGTTTTTTTGTGGGAATTTGGGCTTGCAGGGCACCTCACTGGGTATGGCCTGAAGTAGGGAATGGAAGGCACAGAGCTGGGAAAATCAGAAAAGTGTGTTATAATGAATCTCTGATGAATTTTATGATGTGTATTCAGTTATTTTCCTTCTCCTTCCCTGTCCTACACTCTGTGGCCTGGACCTCAGAAGGTTTTGCTGTTAAAGCAACATGAGAAATCAATAAATACTAAACAATAATTCCCATTACCAAGTCCAGCTACTGTTCTAATTCCAGCCCTGTGTCCCCAGGCCACCAAGGGCACCAGAGATTTGTTCCTCTACCAACCAGGCCAAGCTGTAAGTTTTGGCTGTCCCAGAGCAATGAGAGCTGATGTAGCAGAGAAGTTAAAAAAACTTGCTTAATTTGTTCTTTTGACATGAAAGGCTTGTTGAACAGCTTTGAAAAATTCAGTCAAAACAGCTCCTAGCAAGTCCAGGGCAAGAACAGACCTCAAGCATCACCAGCTCAGCTCTTTGGAAGGTGAAAGTAAACAAAAATATTATAAATCTCTGTTTCAGAGGATGAATCATTTTTGTTGTTGGGTGAAGCATTGGTTTAAATCTAGACATATAAAAGAATTGTGGTTTCCCTAAGTGTAATGGGTTTTATCCCCCATTTACAAGAGGGTAAATTTCAGTCTTTCACTGCCTCAGATCAGCAGAAATTCTGGACTTAGGTGAGGAAAACCCTTCTCCTGCTAGGTTCTGTTTGGGTCCATCTCAAGGGACAATGTGTGAAAAGCCAGAGCAGTGCTGTGCTCCGTGGAGGAGTTTGCTGCAGGACACAGGAACGAGTCTGTGACGAGCCCTGTGTCCAAAGGCAGGGCCAGAGTTCTGCTTCCCCAGGCTGGAGCTGAGTGTGCATCCATGGTAAATGTGCCAGCAGCTCCCCAGCCAGGGAATGGCCCTCCTGGGGCTCCACCAACAGTTTCTCATCATTAATTCCTGCACTGGGAAGCTGCACCACCATGTGCACGAGGCCATGGAGGAGATCCAAGAGCACAGAGTTCCTGATTCTGCTTTCGTCCCTGGAAATCATGAGGAAAACGGAATGAGGAGTTCTCCCATCCCTCTGTGTTTAACAGAGGAAGAATCTGAGCCTTCAGAGAACCAGAAGGGTTGTTTGAAGGTACAGAAGGTTCCTGCTTGCACTCTTGGAAATGGCATTCCCAAAAGAGACAACACTTCCCTGAAATAAAGCAGCTCCCAGGAGGGAAAGCAGGACACTGAGTCCTGGGACTGTTCTGCTCTCACCCCGTCAGGCTTCTCCTGTCACTCCCCAGGGCACATTTGCACTCTTGTTCCCTCATCCTTTTTCCTCTCCATTTCTTTTCCTTTTTGGATCACTTTTCCTGGCTTTTCTACCAGCTGGATGTGCCATCATGCAGAAGTTTAGGACTTCTGAGATTGCCCACTCTGAACGTGTGCCTTGCTTGGCTTCCCTGAGGCTCCCAGGGTTATCCCAGCCTGTCCCACACAATCCTGGCCCAGATGTGGAGCTGAGCTTTGCTTTGCCTCTCCCTGGTGATGTTCTCAGGGTTCCATAAATGGCGCAGATTCAAAGTCTCATGGAAATCAGATGGTCCCTGGTGTGCAGAGAGACACAGCAGGACATGGACTCAGTGTCCCTGGGGTGGCTCCAAGGAATTTGATGTTCCTCCCATGGCCAGAAACACCAGGGCAGGGCTGAGGACTCAGCAACACTCCCAGATCCAGGCCTTCCAAACAACTTCCAAGCAACTTCTTTAGAACAACAGGAAAACATTCCTGGGACAACCCAGCAGCTGCACCACCCAAGGAGGGGTAGAGTTCAATCACAGATTTTTTTTTTTTTTTTTTTTTTTTTTCTATTTTTTTTCCCTATGATTGATGTAAATTTTGTTTATAATTGAAATTCATTGGAGTTAACAATCCTGGAAAAACAAGGGCTCTTCCAGGACATTTTTCTTTCTGCCCTGAGTTTCATTGTGAATTGGGTAAAAGTTCTTCTTCAAATCCCAGGGACAACCACAGCCAGGCACGCAGGAAATAACTCCATGGATGCAGCAAAAGGAGCTTCAAATGACCTTGGTCAGCTGAAAAAATATCCCCCAAAATGATAATGCTGGTAAGCAGGAGCACAGGAGAGAGAAAGAAAGACCTGGGGCTGAGATGTCCGAAAATGAAAAGGTTGAGGGAAGCACAAGAAGAATTTCCAGGAAGAGGAAGGGTGGAGCAGATGCTACATGAGCAGGGCAGGCAGGACAAGACACAACAATCCTGCAGAGAGGAGGCTGGAACGGAGATTTGGGGAAACAATCCAGTGATGGAGGAATTGTGGGCACAGGGAATTGCCTGGGGTGGCTGTGGGTGCCCCATCTCCCAGGATTTGGAGGCACAGAGGTCTCAGGAATTCCCAGCTAAGCCTGCTCTGATGGGTGGATGAAGGAAACGACATTTCAAGACTTGTTTTCCTTGGTTTTCTGTTCCTCCCTGGTTTTGGCACAACCCAGGGAACACAGTTAATTATAGCCCTGGAGGGAATTGATTGTTGCTTTACCTTATTTGGTGGATAACAGCAAATCCTTCTTTGTGACGAGGAAACCTGGTCTGGGAGCTCTGGCTGAAGTTACTGATCCAAGCAACAGCTCAATCCAAGGATTCTGGGTTCTTCCCTTGTCCTCCATGTCCCCCAGTGCGGTCAGTTCCCTTTTCCTGGACTTTACAAGGATTTTGTCCCATGCAGCTCAATCCCACGTTTCATCTCAGGGCACCTCTTGCTGTGCAAAAATCCAGCTTGGATGAGAAAACCACCAAAAATCACAACAGAAATTCAGATTTCAATGGAATTCAAGATTCCCAAATGTAATTATCAAAATGTTTTTAAGGTTGCTGTCCACAAAATTCCCCCTTTAAATATGAAAAACCTTAGGAAACACCTGGACATAGCACTCAGGGATCTGGTTTAGTTGATAAGTGGTGTTTGGTCAGCTTTTGTCAGCTAATTTTCCAACCTAAATCATTCTCTGATTCCATCCCAGCACATCCAGAGACACAAACCAGTGGGGAAATGGATCTGGGGAACCATCTCCCTCCTCTCCCTGTTCCCCTGCTGAGCACCCACAGCTGCCTGGGAAGAATTCCAGGCAAGGAAAACATCCTGCAGTCCATAAATGCTGGATCTGGTCCAGCACCCTGCTGCAGGACCCTTGATCTGACCCCAAACTGCTTTTGCTGTGCTCTGAAGGAAAATTACACCCACCAGAGGGTTTGTGAGGAGCCAGCGCTGCTCTCAACAGCCGCAGGCTGGTGCTTAATGAGCTTTCAGCTGATTGTGACTGAGTGGAGAGGCACAATTAAAGCCCATTAGCTGCCATGACATCACCAGCTCGGAGGAAACTCTGCTGGGCAGGAAGGAGGCAGGACAGCCGTGGAGTTATGGCTGTGGAATGAGTTAAAATCATTGAGTTACAGCCATGGAATGAGTGAGTTAGAGCCATGGAGTTCAAACCATGGATTTACAGCCGTGGAATGAGTTACAGCCATGCAGTTGTTACAGCCATGTAGCCATGGAATTGTTACAGCCTAGAGTTACAGGCATGGAATTACAGCCATGGACTGGATTAAAATCTTTGAGTTACAGCCATGGAGCTGTTACAGCCATGGGATGAATTACAGCCAGAGGAATGGAATGGAAGGCATGTTACAGGCATGGAATTGCAGCCATGGAATGGGTTAAAAACACTGAGTTGCAGCCATGGGTTGAGTAACAACCATGGAGTTACATCCATGGAGTGAGTTAAAACCATAAAATTACAGCCATAGAATAATTTGCTACCATTAAGTTACAGCCATGGAATTACAGCCACAGAGTGAGTTAAAACAATGGAATTACAACCATGAAATGAGTTAAAACCATAAAATTACAGCCATAGAATAATTTGCTACCATTAAGTTACAGCCATGGAATTACAGCCATGGAATTACAGCCATGGAGTGAGTTAAAACTATGGAATTACAACCATGGAGTGAGTTAAAACCATGGAATTACAGCCATGGAATGATTTACCACCATGAAGTTACAGCCATGGAATGAGTTACAACCGTGGAATTGTTACAGTCATGAAGTCATAGCCATCCCTGTTACATCCCTGGAGTTACAGGCATGGAATTACAGCCATGGAGTGAGTTAAAACCATGGAATTACAGCCATGGAATGATTTACCACCATGAAGTTACAGCCATGGGGTTACAGCTGTGGAATTGCAACCATGGAATGAGTTCCAACCATGGAATTGTTACAGTCATGGAACTGCAGCCATGGAGTGAGTTACAGCCATGGAGTTACAACCATGTGGTGGTTACAGCCGTGGGGTTCAGTGGTGGAATGAGTTAAAAACATTGAATTACAGCCATGGAGTGAGTTACAACTGAGGAGTCACAGCCATGGAATTACAGCCCTGCAGTTGTCAGAGCCACAGTTACCTGACAGGATGACCAGGAAAGCTCCAGGCCCTGGAGGAGATTTCTGTTTGTGCAGGGGGTTGGTAACAGCCCATTTGTGACCCAAAACTTCTTATTTTTCATGAATGTGCTCAGATTCACCATCAGTCAACAGAAGACAAAGGATATTGATGGGTGTCCACAGGAAGGTCACAGAGATGGAGAAGGGTCAGGAGGGGTCTGGAGGAGCAGCTGAGGGCAGTCGGTGTGTGCAGCTGGGGCAGAGCACACTGAGGGCAGAGCTCAGGGATCTGCAGCTCTGATCTCTGCTCCCTGGGACAGGGACAGACCCAGGGAAGGGCTGGAGCTGGGCCAGGGCAGCTCAGGCTGGAGCTCAGGGAAAGGTTCTTCCCTCCCCCAGAGGTGCTGGCACTGCCCAGGCTGCCCAGGGAATGGGCACTGCCAGAGCTCCAGGGATGGGCAGGAGGATTGCTGGGGGCTGGGCAGGGACAGGGGCTGAGCTGGATGATCCCTGTGGGTCCCTTCCAGCTCTTGAGATTCTGTGATTCAACCTAAACCAAGCAGGTTCTCTTGGAACTACAGAATCATGGAATGTGCTGAGCTGGAATACCCACAGGGGTCACTGATCCAGCTCCTGGACCCCAACAGTCCCAGCCTGTGCATCCCTGGGGTGACCAGGACAGTCCCCACTGGTGGCCACCCTGATCTACCCCAGCCCTGAGTAAGCAGCAGCAGTGAGACCCCCCGAGATCTCCTGAACTCTGGCTGTTCCCTTTCCCTGCTAAATGGAGCTGGTTTTCCCTGGGATCACATTTCCCTGGAGCAGGGGGGACAGCACTGCCTGGGGATGCTGTGGTGCTCCATCCCTCCACAGCCTGCTGGAGCTGCTGGAGCTGCTGGAATTTGGGAGTTAATGGCTCAAAGATGTCCTGCCCCCCTCACAGCTGTGTCTGCTTTGGCCGTGTTTGATGAGCTCACCTGAGCACGGCCTCGCAGATCCTTTATGGGGAGGTTTGGCCCAGTTGGATTCCATCAGAAACACCAACAAACAATTCCCCCCTGCTTATTAACACTTTGTAAATTTATTAACACTCTGTAAAACGTCTATAAATGGAACCTTAATGTACAGCATGGCCCGGGGCAGCCCCTAAATAAAAAGGCATCCAGAGTCACCTCTCCAAGCCTCAGCAGTGGTTTTGTGAGGCTGTGGCAGGAGGCCAGATGTTGTCAGGGCAGCTCTGGCTTTGCTCTGGTGTGCAGCACAAGGCTGGATGAATTCTGCTTCCTTTCTGAATTAGAAAATATTTTGGATTTCAGAAGAGGCTTTGGAACCCCAGGTTTTGTGAAGAACCCTCCAGGGCTGCCTTTGCCTGGCTCTGTTGGGTTTGGAACCTCTTCCACTCCTTCACCTGGAGCTTTTCTCTCACCCTGGAGCTGCAGTGGGAGCCTGAGGAGCTGCAGGGCTGAGCTCAGGGCTGGTTCCAGGAGTTCAGGGGAGCTGGGGCTGCAGGACTGGGGAGCTGGGGCTGCAGAGTCTGCAGAGTCTGATCCCCTGTAGGAGAAGCATCTCAAAGTTCTAGTTAAAATATTCATCATCTGTTATTTTTCCTTCATCTCTCTGGTTCAGTTCTGTCCATCTCCTGGTAGTTCCAACTCTCTAATTCCATGTACTCCGTGCTGGGTTTTATTAAAAAATTCCCTTGGGGCTGATATGACCAGACTGAGGATGGAAAAGCACCCAGTGATTACCCAAAGGTGAAGCATTTTTGGGATTCAGTGTGAAGCAGGGAATTGTTTCTATTTATAGGGAAAACAGCACATGGATCCTAAATGGGGTTTGGCAAATTCACATTCCTGGGGTTCCTCCAGCATTTCACACGGACACAACCCTGTAATTCAGGAACTTGGTGACCCCACACATTTCTTTTTCTTTGCCATCCTTTTTGTTCCAAGAGCAGGAATTTCCTGCCAGCGCCTGCAGAGCCGAGCCAGCCATGAGCACTCCCAGTTTTTGCAGATTCCGCCTTTCCAGACCCAGCTTCTGCCCGTTTCTTTCTCATTCCCGTTTTGTTTCCCTCAGCCATTCCCAGCAGCCCTTCCGTGCACAGCAGTGACTGCACCGCTACATTAACAATTAATAACAGAGCAGCAACGAGGAGAAAAGTGGACAATAAATTAGCTTTAATTGGACAGGAATGTTGCCAGGTATCTTCCTGCCCGTTCTCCATCCGGGCTCAGCCAGGCTCCCACCCTTTGAGCTCCAGGATGCTCCTCTTGGAGGTTGACTCCAAGGATTTGGGTGGAGGCTGAACCGACACAGGATGTACCTGACAGAGCTCAGGAGCACAGAGAAGGCTTTTATTGCCATGGAAATGCAAAGAAGTGTCTGGAAACCTTGAAACCAGCCCAGGCTGGGCTCCGGTTCCTGCAGCAGGAAATGTCTCCAGTTGGGAAGAGGCAGATGGTCCAAAACCCTGACAGCAGCAGCTCTGCGGGCTCCAGCCCAGAGCTCTGGCCTGGAACACAAACCCTGAGAGGTGCCCAAGGCTTCCTGAGAGAGGCAGAGCAGCCTGGCACCAGTGGGAATTTTAAACCTGGGACTGGAGCTGTCCCCTCCAGTGTCAGGGTCAGACCCCGACCTGGGGAATGCAGCCTTGACCCAGACGTGGCTGGAGCCCAAATGTGCCTGAGAAATTAATCCCAGACTCAAAAAAGCTCAAATGTCACCTCATTTCATTGCTGGGTTTTTTTATGGAGTCATGGAATGATTTGGGTTGGAAGTGACATTAGGGATCACCCAGTGCCACCCCTAGGGACACTCCCACTGTCCCAGTGTCCAGCCTGGCCTTGGGCACTGCCAGGGATCCAGGGGCAGCCACAGCTGCTCTGGCAATTCCATCCCAGCCCTGCCCACCCTCCCAGGGAACAATTCCTGCCCAGGATCCCCCCCAGCCCTGCCCTCTGGCAGTGGGAGCCATTCCCTGTGTCCTGTCCCTCCATCCTTGTCCCCAGTCCCTCTGAGCTCTCCTGTCACCCTCCAGGCACTGCAACACCACAATTATTTTGCCTCAAAGCTCTCTTCTCCAGGTTGAACAACCCAAATTCTCTCACTCTTCCCCAAACCCCTCAAGAGTGGATATCACAACCTCCACTGCCAAAATCTGAGCTCCCAGCTACCTGGACAATCCCACCTTGGAAGTGACTCCAGGCAGCGCCAGCAGTGAGATGTGAGCACAGGATGGATTTGCTCGGACACAAATCTGTGTTCCCACCACAAGAGCCCTTAAAATATCATCCCTGTTTGTGTATGAGATTTCTCCTTTGAGAAAAGCGTCCCAGGCTCTGCCCCTTTCTTTCTGTCCCTTCTTTCCTTCCTCACTTCCAAGGTCCCATCTGTGAGCTGGGAGCAATTAGGAGTAATTAGTGTGCTCACCAAGCCCCTCATTAGTGCTTCTGTGGGATGGGAAACAGCTTGAGCAGCTTCTGGAAAATATCTTCACCTATATCCTGCCTGAATCATCCTCACAGATTTCAAATGCCAGGCTTTCTGAGGGGCAGGGTAATGATGCCCTGGGTGCCTTGGAAGGGAGGAATTCCGTAGGAAAACGGGCAAGGTGCTGAATTCCATGAGGAATGTTTGGATCAGTCTCCATCAGCTCCTATTTTATACCCTCTTGTCAAAAAATGACCTTTTCCTTCCAGGGAACTGACAAAGGGTGGGCAAGAAATGGAGCTCCCCCAGTGAAATCTCTGTAGGAGGAGGAAAACAGCGAGCATTTCTTGGAAATCCCTCATTTCCCTCCTTCCCATAATTGCCCAGTGCAGAATTGCTGGGTTTTTCTCTCTAGTCAGGCATTTTCCCTGGGTTATAAATACATTATAAAAGAGCCAGATCATGAAGTTTACAAGTGGTGTGAGGGCTGAGTTGCTGTGTAATTACCCCAGATTTGCTCTTGGGCATTGCTGTCTTCAACTCTTATCCTGCAGGATCTGGTGGGCAGCAGGAACAGCCAGAAAAATAAAAATAAAAGCAAAAAAAATGAGTTATCCTGGTATTTGGTGGCTTCATTCCAACATAAATCCTGCTCAGGAGAGCTGGAATGCTGTGGGACAGAGTGAAAATCCCCTGGTTTTCACATCCAAACTCCCCAAACCACCAAAGTTTCCCACCCTCAGCTCGAAACCTCAGAGATTCTGCAGCCAAGAATGGCACAATTGACAAATGGGAATTCCAAGCAGGAACTGCTGTGGGAAGACAGGCCAGGAAAAGGAAAAATGAAATATTTCCAACTGGAGAATCGTGCAGAAGCTTTGCTGCTGAAGACAAGGATTGCATTTGCTGTTGTTAGAACCAAAAACGCCACTCAGCTCCTTTAAAACATTTCAGTGGTCTTGAGGCAGGGGCAAAACAAAGCCCAAAATCCTTAATTTTGCTTTCCACACTGGGATTTTCACTAAATGGGTCTTTCCATAGACAGAGGCTCATTAAAATGAGAATTTGCTGTTCCCTCCTCACATTTTCATCATGGAATGGGTCAGGCTAGGAGGACCCCAGTGGGTCACTGGTGCCACCTCCCTGCTCCAGCAGGGCCATCCCAGGATTGTGTCCATGTGGCTCTGGAATATCTGCAGGGAGGAGACTCCAGCCCCTCTCTGGGCACTGCCCAGGGCAGAAGTTTTTCTTCATCTCCATGTGGAACGTCCTGGGCTCAGTCCCTGCCCTTGGTGCCACTGCTGGCAGGGCCCTGCTCTGCCCCTCCCTGCACACAGGACACACAAAGTCCCCTCAATGTCCCCTCTCACAGCCCCTCATTTCCTGATAATTCTGTGCCATCAGCTGTTTTCTTAAATAAACCCACCCCCACCTCCCAGCAGAATTCCCATTTGGAATTTCATGCAGAACAGCAGCGTTTTGGTGAAGCTGTAACAGGCAGAGCTTTACAATTCCGGCCACGGGGATGCCACCAGCTCTGTCCTGGATAAATTGGTGTCAGCACACCTTTGATGAATTATTATAGGCTGCATCCATAGAAAAAGCCACATCAGAGATCTCCAAAGTGCCGTTAACCAGCAAAACGACCCCGAAATCAAAATCCAGCCCAGCACGCCCCACTGATGAAGCATCTATTAAAGGAAAGAAACTTTTAATTAAGGACAGAGGATGGGGACTGATGGAGCTGATCCTGCAGCTGATCCTGCAGCAGCAATGAGCCAAGAAATCCTTAATTTTCTTGGGTTTTCAGGCTGTCACTTCAGTGGGACATTAGCACATCTTGGAGTGTTCCCAGCAGATAAAGGGATGCGAGCTCAGCCTTAATTCCTTGGCTAAACCGTGGCCTTGGAATGATGTTCCTGGGAGAAAAGAAGGATGCTGGGCTTGGAAAGCAGCAGGATCCTTTTGATGTCCTCCAAAGGCACCCCACAGCGGGGTGGGTCTATTAGGATTGACATATTAGGGCTGTTATGGGGCCAGAGCAGCTCGGGTTTGGGCTTAATGAGACCTTTTAAATGAAAAAAACCTGCTCAGATTCCCATTTTCTGTCACGGAGGGTGGAAAGAGCCCTGTGAAGCATCATTTTAGGGCTGCAGAAGAGGATTTCATCCTTCCCCAGCTGCACTTTTAGGGCTCTCCAGTGTGAGGAAACGCTGCTATTTTTATTTCCGCATTAAAATAATAGCAGGGCCTTGGGGAACGGGGCCATTTTTCAACAAGACAATATTTGCAACCCTTTGCAAATTTGTGAGGCTCCCACAAATCAATTTTGTGCAGATCCTGGGGGGAGGAGGCACAAAAAGAGTCCTATTTCCTCACATTTTAACAATTTTCTCCCCAGAGATTTGGGATCTGCCTCCTCAGCGCCCTGCCCGCGATCTGGGGCCGTGTTTTGGGGCTGGGAGGTTTTTAGGGTCATGGAATATCATTTTGGTTTGGAATCCCTATTCTTGATGTGGGCTGCTGGGACCTATTGCATTTTATTTTTTTTCCTCTTCTGCCAGAGTCAGGATTGAATGCATGAGAGACAGAATTTCGTGTTTGGACTCGGATGTTTATTATTTCTTATCTGTGTTAACAATGAGTGCTACAGCACTTCTAGCTAACAAGCTGAAAACGGCAAAATGGTGATGTATTTCCCTCGTTACAAGGTCTTTTAAGGCTTAATTGTCCAATTAAAAACTAATACCTAAAATATTTTTGCTTTTGACCCAATGACCAAACACCCTGACCTGCAGTGTCATGGTTTAATTGAGGTGTTAGGGAATGGGTTGGACTCAATGATATTGAAGGTATCTTCCAACTTGGTGATTCTCTGAATTCTGTGAATTTTCTATCCAATTACAAAAGTACCACCTAGACCCAAGAAGAAGAAGAAGGTGAAAAAGAAAAGAAACCTACATCCTAAAACCTCCATCTTGCTCTCTATATATTGCTGTATTCCAAAACCCCAAATTCCAAACTCTTCACCATGTGACATTGCACACTTCTAT
Organism: Oenanthe melanoleuca; assembly: GCF_029582105.1. Lineage (NCBI taxonomy): Eukaryota > Metazoa > Chordata > Aves > Passeriformes > Muscicapidae > Oenanthe > Oenanthe melanoleuca. Next base: position 1,052,352 of record NC_079356.1, read on the forward strand.
TCTAACTACACACCAGTGATTCTGTCATTCAATTTTGGAAGCTGTCTGACGTTGCAATACAGGATGTGACCAAAAGTATGGATTCTATCACCATCTGTTAAACCAGCTGCAGGCAACGCTCCCAGGGGCAGGATGGGACGGTTGGGGTGCCTGGGCAGGGCCAGGATTTGGGATTGATGGTCCTTGGGGATGTTCTGTGATTCTCTGAGTGATTTCCTCGCTGCTGTCCCCACAGCTCCTGCCACAATAAAGGGGCTGCTCAAGCCTGGCCAGGGGCTGCTAAACCCGCAGATGGGGGAGGATGAATTCTCAGCAGCTTGGAAATTCCCTGTTCCCCCTGCACCCAGAGCTTTCCCTCGAGGATCTCGGTGTGTTCAGCCCTGGAGGGAGCTTCCCTCAGGGGAGCAGGAGAGCACAGATCTCCCATGGGAGAGAGGAACGGGGTTATCCTCAAACACTCCCATGGGTGAGGTTATCCTCACCCCAGCCTCCCCCAAATCCCAGAGCAGAGCTCTGCACGGGACAGGAGTGCCAGGACAGCCCAGGGGTGCCAGAACACACCAGGACAGAGACCTGCACCAGGACAGGGGTGCCAGGACAGCTCAGGGGTGCCAGGACACTCCAGAGGTGCCAGAACAGCCCAGGGCAGAGATCTGCACCAGGACAGGGGTGCCAGGACAACCCAGGGGTGCCAGGACTCTCCAGAGGTGCCAGGACAGCCCAGGGCAGATTTCTGCCCAAATAATGGCTTTGGGGTTTTGCCCTGTGTGCTGCTGAGCAGATCTTATCCCTGACAGCAGCTCCATAAACCTTTGTAAGGTTCTGTGGATCCCATAAACCCAGCACTGGCTGCTCCTGGAAATCTTGGCACAGTGCTCAGAGCACAGCAAGCTCGAGTTGTGCAAAACCCCAAACATAAACTGATGAAATCCGGCTGCAGCCCAGAGCAAAATCCTATTTCAGCTGCAGTGCTGAGCACAAGAATGAGGCAATCCTGCCCTGGTGACTCCCTTCCCAGCTGCTTCCAGAGTGTTTTCCCTTCCCTATTCATAAAATTCCAATGTCTCTGTAGAACGCAGCAGCTTTTCTTTTTGATTTTCATTATTATTAATAAGGACTTTTGCAGCAATTTCTTGGGGCCACTCTTACAAGTGATGTCCCAAAAGTGATGCCTGATTCCTTCACCTGAGGATATTTGCTCTGCTCAGGTGATTCCCCACCTGCAGCGCTTGGATCCAACATCCAAAGGATGTGGAGCTGCTGGAGAGGGCCCAGAGGAATCCAGGGAGCTGCTGCAGGGCTGGAGCCCCTCTGGAGCCAGGCTGGGAGAGCTGGGGGTGACACCTGGAGAGGAGAAGCTCCAGGCAGAGCTCAGAGCCCCTGGCAGGGCCTGAAGGGGCTCCAGGAGAGCTCAGAGGGACTGGGGACAAGGATGGAGGGACAGGACACAGGGAATGGCTCCCACTGCCAGAGGGCAGGGCTGGGGGGGATCCTGGGCAGGAATTGTTCCCTGGGAGGGTGGGCAGGGCTGGGATGGAATTGCCAGAGCAGCTGTGGCTGCCCCTGGATCCCTGGCAGTGCCCAAGGCCAGGCTGGACACTGGGAGCAGCTGGGACAGTGGGAGGTGTCCCTGGGGTGGCACTGGGTGGGATTTAGGATCCCGCCCAACCCAAAACATTCCATGATAATTTTACTGGGAAAGGACCCTCTCCTTATTCCATCCCCCACAGCTGTTTCACTGATGCTGAGCTATCCCTGCATCCACTTCCTGACAATAAACTGGGAATTTCTCACTGTTCTGTTCCCATTCAGTCTCCAGAAGTGCTTAGAGCACTTGCAGAGCCACCACAAATTTATGGGGCAGCCTCACATCGTAAAACCCGTCCGGAATCTTCATCTTTGAACGGCTTTCAGACCACAAGAATTTGAAATCGCGCTGTGCTGGAGGCTCAGGCAGCTATCAGGAGTCTTTTTTAATTTTTTTTCCTTTTTAAAAAGCTTGTTCAGATTTCAAGGCACTTTTTGGGCCAACTTAAATAGGGAGTTGAAGATAAAATTCCAGCCAAAATATGCTTTGTCTCTCCCTTCCCCAAAATAGATTGGTTATTCCAAGGGAAAACACTCTTTATTAAAGAAAAGGGGCTGGGGAGGGAAATATTTTTCCCCCTTTCCCAGACTAAACACTTATTATTCGTTAACACTTTTAATTGCATTTATTTCCTCCTGCTTGTTAAAATTGCTGTGAAAATGGAACTGTCATGGAATTGTTGAAACCTGGATCCTGAGAATTCCCTGTGCTGCTTCATCCTGGTAATCCCATATCAGAGAGGATTTTGACTGGGTGTGAGATCGAGATTTCTCTGCCTGTTTAGGGTTGGGATTCTCACATATAGAAAATCAGCTGGACCCTTCTGGGGGTGCTGGACTCTGCTGTGGTTCTTGCTCTCCTTCCTTGCCATCCTTTTGGGCTTGTTTGGCCAAATTTCCCAAATTTTGTCAAGAGAAGAAATGATAATGGCCTTTCCTGGTCTCTCATATAACCGAAAATAGCTGTTAAAAAGAAATTTCTTTCTCCCCATTGAGCTTTGTCCCAAAATTCCCTTTTTTCCGTGCTCTGTAATCAGATCAGAGCCACTTTCTGATGCCATTGCTCCTGGTCTTTGCTTTGGACTTGAGTCTGATTAAACACAGCCCCAGCTCCTCTCTTGTAAAGTCAAACCAGTTGACACCTGTGGATTCCTCCTGGTTTTCCCTCTATCCCATCCTCCTCTGAGGGATTGCAGAGCCTGGCTGGAGTCTGGCTTGTCCTGGGGTGCTGGGAAGCTTAAATGATAAATGACTGAATTTTATCTTTGCAAAATTGTTCTCCTTTAACACACAAAGGTATTTGCCCCCAGCCACTGCTGAGGGATAAATTCCAGGGAATAAATGTTGCCCAAGTGCTGGGCTTCCCTTTTTCCTGTTGGGATATAAACCAAAATCTGGACTTTTACAAAACAATCTGTTCACTTTAAAGACCACTTCTCTCTTTTCTCAAAAAGGTCATTTCAGAGGGAAATTCTGACTTGAACCAGCTGACTCCTTATTTTCCAATATTCCTGTGGGATGGATGAAGTGCTGCACTGCCATGGGGCAGCAGGAACTCTGAGCTGTTCCTCTCTGGAGAATTCCAGTCCTTACCAGGAAATGGAAGCAACAGCAAAGAAAATGTGGAATATTTTCCTGACCAGGCCACTTTTTTTCTGGTGGGATTTCAACCTCTGCCTGCTGTGATGACTTTTAATCTCTGAATCCATCGTGTCTGGATACCCTGGAGCTGAAATGTTCCTTAGCTCCTCTCCTAGGAGGGAATTTTGGATTTGCTGTGGATTGACTCTGCTTCCTGGCTGGCAAGGCTCTGCTTTGCTTTCTGCAGCCACAGCTTGGCAAGAAGGCACTGCTGCCGAGGCTCCCTCAAATTCCCCACCCAGAGAAGGACCTGGATTTATCCAGCACCCCCTGGAATTCCTGAGGGAAAGCACAGCAGCAGCTCCAGAGTTCATGAGAACTCATTTTTAGGAGATCAACTGAAAAATGGAGATCCCAGGGCCAGCTCCCACTCTTTGTGGAACTCACTCTGTTTTCTTCTCATCCCTTATAAAATACTAATTCCTAATGTTAGCCCAGCTCAGGTGTTTTCCTCTCAATCCATTTTGAGGCAAACCAGTCAAGCAGAAATCAATTATTTCCCTCAAGGAATCTGAATTCAATTCCATGAATTTTCACAGCCTTGTGCTGAGCTGGAGTGGCCACCCCAGGGACCCCAGGTGTACACAGGGAATGGCAAGTGAAATTATGGCTGTTCCTGCATTAACCAGGGTTTGGGAAAGGCTGCTCCAAATAAAAATTCTTCCCTGTGGCTCAAGCGTGGGCAGAACTCGCTGGGAGCCCCAGGCTGGCAGGGTGAAATCAGGATTTTTGCTGTGGGCAGGAGGAATTTTTTGCAGCTGGTTGTGAAATTCTTGGGCCAAGCCTGAGCAGCTCTGGCCTGGAGGAGAGAGTGGCGAGGGGAAAATGCAAATTCCAGCAGCTGGCTCAGCTTCGCTTCTCCCCTGCCAGGATGGGGCAATTATATCTGACTATAAACAGCCTTTTCCTGGGCAGAAGCAACGCTCAGCTCCAGGGAAAAGAAGGATTAAAAACACCACTTTGGGGTGAGTTTGCCCTGGTTCTGGAAGAAAAATGCTCCCAAAGTGTTGCAGGAGTGGGCAGGAGGTGACAACACGCCAGATGCCCGAGGTGTCACGAGGAGCTGGGCTCAGTTCTCACCATCTTGCTCCTCCCGGAGTTAAACATATCCCTTACCTCAGATGCCCTTTGCAGGAGGCTGCATCATTTGCATTTTGATGCTCTGGCATTTTCGAAACCACCGAGACATCAGAATTTTTATCGCCTTCAACAACTGCGTTGCCACGGGCAACGCTCGGGAATCTGTTCCTGAGCATCGAGCCCGGCTTGCAGCAGAGGGCGGTGTTTGAGTGGGAAAAATGCATATTTATAGAAAAATTACAGAAAAATCTCGCTTGAACCTTGGGCACAATTCGGGGTCTGAGTCTATCGTGGCCATGGGAACGGCACCGATCCGCTGCAATCTGTTTGCAAATTCCTTTGTGTGCTGCTCGCATGTCTTGGCTTTTACTGGATAATTCCTGTCCCGAGGGATTTGGGATTTGAAAATCTTCCTCCCCATGCATTGCTGCTGCCCTGCTCCATCCCAGCCCGGTTCCTGGGATGCTGCTCTGCTCTGAGAGGAAAACTCCACAAGGAAACACCGTGAAATATTTGCTGTGATGGTTTCGATGAGAAAAGTGAAACACTGAGAGTCATAACTCCATTTCCTGGGGTGAACTTTTCCAGTGTGGGTCACCCGTGCTCTGATGGCTTCCTGTCAACACAGGCAGAAAAATGATTTAATTGTTGGTGCCCTTTTGAACTCTAACAAGTGAGAACAAGACAATTGTGTTGGGGGAATCCCTGAGTCCTGCTCTAGGTCTTGTCAACCTTTGGGTTGGACATTTTTATTTCTTTTATTTTATTCCCATCATCTCTGTAAGGATGGGGCTGGTTCTTCCTGAGTTAAGGAATTTTTCTGTGGAGGGAAGTGGGGTGGTGGCCATGAGGGTTGGTGGAGGCTCTGCTGGATATTTCCCCTTCTCCCTGGGAAGGGAGGCAGAAGCCAGACTTAAATTTGATGTTTCTGCATTGAAGAGGAAACTCTCTGACAAATCAGACAAGAAAATAACACGTTGCAAGAAATAGTGCAGCCACTGGTGGGTTGCTGTTGTCCCTATTTAACTTCTTAGCACTTTTCTCTTGCCTTTTTTTTTTTTTTTTTTTTTTTTCCTTTTTGGCTGGGCTTTGTAAGAGGAAAAAAAAAAATACCTTGCCTTTTCCAGAGCAAAAGCAGCAGGGGAGAACAGCCCAGGGCTCAGTGCAAAGCTGGTGCACAGCCACTTCAGGTTGTGTTTTAGGGAGAATTAATTACACAAAATCTCTTAATAAGAGGAAAGGCTCAGCCTCCTCCACCTGATGTGGAACTCCTAGGCTGGGTTTCAGCTGGGCACTGATGTGGAGGAAATTAACCTGGATTTTGTGGCATCATTTCTACACCAGCCCTGCCCCTGTCCCTGTCCCTGTCTCTGTCCCTGTCCCTGTCCCTATCCCTGTCCCTGTCCCTGTCCCTGCCCCTGTCCCTGTCCCCAACCCTGCCCCTGTCCTCCCCAGATCACCCCAGGTTTTACCCTGGCACTGCATGCAGCACACTCCACTTTTTGCTCTCACCTGCCCCACGTGAGCTCATGATCTATTTTTTGCTGAGTAAACACCTTTAATATCCTAAATAAACACCTTCAATATCCTAAATAAACACCTTCAACATCCTAAATAAACCCTCCTGGTTCTGTGGTGTTTGGGGTTTCCAGAAACTCTCCTGGAGGAGACGCAGGAGCTGCTGGGAGGTGAGATGTGCCAGGAAAACCAAACCCTCCTTAGGATAACAAGGGGAAACATCAGGGAGGAAAGGGAATAAAAACAGGAATTAAAAATAAAGCCATGAATGGTCCATAAATAACAAATTCAGAGCACAGGGTTTTCATGCTGGTTTGAATTTTATGCTCTTTTTTGGGGGGGATGGGATTGTATTTTAATAGGTGTTTGTCACTTTTTATCACTATTTTTAAAATCATTGCTGCTAGAACGGAATTCTTTTATATATTTTGAGGTATTTTGATATATTTATATATATTATATTAATCTATTATATATAAATATATGATATTCATATATATCCTATATTTTATATTGCATATATCTGTATTTTAATACATTAATGTATTTTATATATATTTTTATGCATTATCTATTAATATCTATATATATTCTATATATAGATATATTTAATATATATTGATATATTTTAGATCTATATTATATATAATATATTTATTGATTCTATAAAATATGTAATATATTTTGTATATTTTATATAATATATATTTATATCTTCAATGCATTTATGTATCTGTCACGGTGTGACTTGGGTTTTGCCAATTTTAATATATTTAATTTCTTTTAGAGATAGGATTTAGGAGTAGAGACAAGGCAGGCTTAAAACTTAAAAGAGTACAAGAAGAAATTTATTAATAACACAAAAAGAATTCAGAATAAGATTCCTAGATTATTCCCTCCTCCCCTTTCCTTCATTCCACATTCCTTAACAACAACATACAGAGAACACTTCAGTCAGTTATCCACCCAAATAATCATTTCAGTTCACTCAAGAGAGAAAAGTCCCGTTTCTGATTTAGGCTTAGGGGGTGTTTTCACCTTCACAGTCTGCATCTGCCCAGGACCTACAGAACCATGAATTTTCCTCCCATTCCCACAGTCCTTTCCAGAACTGTGTTATGGGTTACGATGCACACATGGGGTTCTACTTTTAAAGGCAGGCTGCTGAAAAACAAAATTCTCTTCATCTCCTTCTCTATCAAATGTCTCTGTTCATATTCCAGTCCCAAAACAGAGAGCTCAATTTCCCCGAGGCAAAGTCTTCTTCTCAAGCAACCCAAACCTCCCCAAGTATATTTCAAGTATATTAAAGGAACTTTAGTGAAGTCACAATCCCCTCATAGCCCCACAAAAAAGGGTTTCAGCTACTTATCAGTGGCATCTTTTCAATCCCTTCCCATCAAGAACTTTATCTTCATTCTGCTGACTTCTGTGGACTCCATGCTTTATTCCTTCTCATTCAGGGGAGCTCAGGAGATTGGGAATCTTATCCAGGCATCAAGAAGTTAAAATTGTATCCAAGTCATGAAGAAAACCACATGGGCAGCTGGAGGCCTCTTCTGCCACGTGGAGAGGTGAGCTGAGCTGAGCCAGCAGGGCCAGGGCCCCCAGAGGCCACCGCGACACCCCGGGAGCCGGAAACTGAAAGAGAGTTATTTAGCTTGATCCAAGGTGATTTGTGAAAGTGAAATAACTTTTCATTGGTTTCCTGAGCTGTCCATCACCAAATCAGCTCTCTGATTGGTGCCAGAAGCTTACAGGGGAAGCTCCCAGATATGTTCCCCAGCCTCGTGGTGCTTTCCCTGAGGCAAATCCACCCCTTCCCCCTAGCACGTGAAACCAACACAGTATCTTATATCTAATTTTATATATTATCTATTTATATATTCTATATCTATTGATGTATTTAATAGATATAGATATATGTTAGATGTACATATTATATATATTATAGGTTATATATTGTATGTTATATATATTATAAAGTATATAGCTTATATATATATTATATAGTATATAGTATATAGTATATAGTATATAGTATATAGTATATAGTATATAGTATATATAAATATATATTTAGTGTATTTTATATAGTATATATTTATATTTTTAATACATTTCTGCTTCTTATAGATATAATTTTATATATTGCTTATTAATATATTCCATATATATTTCTATATTTTTATATATTGATATATTTTAGCTATACATAGATATTATATATTTGTTGATTATATAAAAATGTGTAATATGTTTTATATAGCACATATTTCTATTTTTAATAAATTTATATATCTTATATACATAAGCAAAAACAAAACTTGCAAATCTGGCACCGGAGCAGACAGAGGGGGAAGAATTCGAGTTAATTTTCCCACCACTCAGTGTTTAAATGCTGGATTTGATTAGAATTACACAAAAAAGCTTAAAACGCCCCAAATAAATCACAATAATTGCCAAACCCCCCAGGTTCTGCAGTTTATTCAACAGATGCTCCAGGTAACTCAATGGAGTGGCTCCAAAGGGTGGAAGGGATTAATGCAGCTGCAGATTTTGCACAGTGGGGCCACCATAAAAACCCAATTTCTGCTCATGGATATTCTAATCAGGACCTTTCTCCCTGATAATTCAGCCACTTCACTTTTCCTGCCATTATTTATTAATGGGGCAGCAGGAAAATTGTGCTTTGATTCAAACAGCAAGGAAATGGTGGGAGGAGGAATAAATCACTCAGGGTTTGCTCAACCCTTTCACTGTTTCTATGAAACTGCCAATAAAGCCTCACTTTAAGGTTTCTTCCTAAGATTTGAGGGGACTTTGCTGGGCTGAATTCTGGTATTTTGCTGCCACAACTCAAATTTTGGCCACAAGTTCTTCCCCTGCTCCAGAGACAGGATCACTCTAAAACCTCACTGATGATATAAAAAGAAATAAATGCAGAAATTTGGGCATACCCAGCTAAATGCAAAAATTTGGGCACATTTAGGTAAAAACAGAAATTTTGTCACACCCAGGTAAATGCAGAAATTTGGGCAGATTTAGGTAAATACAGAAATTTGGGCATGTTCAGGTAGACACAGAAATTTGGACACATTTAAATGAATACACAAATGTGGGCACGTCTAAGTAAATAGAGAAATTTGGGCCCATTTCTGTATTCAGGTAAATGCAGAAATTTGGGCATACCCAGGTAAATGCAGAAATTTGGGCCCATCTCTGTATTCAGGTAAATGCAGAAATTTGGACACATTTATATAAATTCAGAAATTTTGGCACACCCAGGTAAATGCAGAAATTTGTGCACATTGAAGTAAATGCAAAATTTGGACACATCTAGATAAACACAGAAATATGGACACATTTAAGTAAATGCAGAAATTTGGGCACGTCCAGGTAAATACAAAAATTTGGGTATGTTCAAGTAAATACACAAATTTGAGCACATTTCTATATTCAGGTAAATACAAAAATTTGGGCACATTTCTATATTCAGGTAAATAAACAAATTTGGGCACACCGAGGTAAATACAGGAATTTTTTGGGCACATCCATCCCGGGAATTTGTCTTTCCCAGCCCCTGGCCCCTCTCTCTCTGTGCCAGAGCTGCCACCTCTCCCAGCTGCTGTTCCCACCTCATTATTTACCATCCTCAACCCCAAATTTTCTCTTTCCCCACATCTGGAATTTTAATCTGCAAAGCTTGGAGGAGCAGGAGCTGTCCCAGCTGTGCCACCTCACCCTGGTTTGGCAGAGTTCACACCTTCGCTGGGGGAAATTTTGGTTTGGTTCAGCCACAAAACCCCTTCCTCTGATCCCTTAAAACTGATTTTTTTTCCCTCCTGATTTTTGGCTTTAACTTCACCCATCTCCTTTTCCAGGTGAGCCACGGTTGGTTAAATTTCCCCGCAAGACCAGAACACCAAATCTCTCTGAAAATTGCCCTTAATTCAGATTTCCATGAGTTTAGGAGCGCTGCCTTCAAATCCGGGCAGGCTTTGAACATTTCTCCTCTATTTTAACCCACAAAAGAGAAAAAAAAAATTAAAAAAATGGGAAAAAAATTTAAAAAAATTCCAAAATGTGCTGGCAGCGCTGAAATCCTCGCTGGTATCATGCAGGGCTTTGTGCCGCGCCTTTGTGAGGCATAATTAGCACTTGGAATGTGCACACATCAGATGGCGGCGGAACGGGAGAGTTCCTTTAACCCCTGCGCTGCCGCAGCGCATCCTGCGTGTCCTGGGATGACACCGCCGGCGAGCAGCGCCACAATTCCCGAATTCCCGAATTCCCGCGGCCTTTGAGGCTCCCAATCCAAAGCGCGGGGTCCGTGCTCAGTGCTCTGTGCGCGGAGCAAAAATTTGTTTTATTTTTATATCAATTTTTAAATATCTATTTTTAATTTTTTATATTTTTATATTAATCCCAGCATTAAATATATTTTTAAAAATGTCTTTGTGCATGTCTAAATATTTTTACATTAATTCCAGTTAATTTTTCTCTTTATGCACCTCTAAACATATTTCCATTCATTCCAGTACTAAATTTTTTTTCTCTTTAAGAACCTCTAAGCATATTTACATTAATTCCAATATTAAATCTCTTTTTTATATCTGTGCACATCTAAACATTTTCACATTTATTCCAGTATTAGCTGTCTTTTTAACAAATATCTTTGTGTGCATCTCAACATTTTTACATTAATTCCATTTTTCCATTAAATACATTAATTTACATTTTTACATTGATTCTGTTATTAAATATATTTTAATATATTTATGCACACCTAAACATTTTTACATTAATTCCAGTATTAAGTCTAGTTTTTTTTATTTTCTTTGTGCACATCTAGGGATGGGACAGGGAGTTTAAGTCTCCTGGTGTGGTGATGGCGGGATGGAAATTGCTGTGTCTCTGCTGAATTCAGGAGTTTCCTGAAGGATACAAATCTGGGAATGCCATGAAGGGATCTGGCCCAGAGCTGACCCTGCTGGGTGCTGGATTCTCCTGAGTTTTGGGATTTCCTGAGTTTTGGGATTTCCTGGAGTTGGGTTTTCCTGGGTGTTGGGTTTTCCTGGGTGCTGGGTTTTCCTGGAGTTGGATTTTCCTGGATGTTGTGTTTTCCTGGATGTTGGGTTTTCCTGGATATAGTTTTTTTTCTGGGAGCTGGATTTTCCTGGGCGTTAGATTTTCCTGGGAGCTGGATTTTCCTGAATGTTGGGTTGTCCTTGATGTTGTGCTGTCCTAGGTCATGGATTTTCCTGTGTGCTGGATTTTCCTGGATACTGAGTTTCACTGGATGTTGGGTTTTCCTGGGTGTTAGATTTTCCTGAATATTGAGTTTTCCTGGATGCTGGGTTTTCCTGGGTGCTGGATTTTCCTGTATGTTGAGTTTTCCTGGATGTTGAGTTTCCCTTGCTCTGGAAAACCCTTTGCTGTGTTTATGGAGCAATCACCTCAACGATTTATCCAAAATCTGAGAGTTTATTCCTTGACCCTGACCTGGATCCCCTCTGCACAGCCTGGCTGGTCCCAAATCCCGAGGGAGCCCTGGCTGGGATGAGAGGAGCGAGGTGTGCCCTGTGTGACCCCAGCCCAACTTCTGCTGGCCTCCCCTCCAGGTTGATCCACAAATCCCAAGGAGCTCTTTGTTTCCTTCCATCCCTCGGCCCAAAGTTTTTGTCTGGAACGGAGCAGTGATTTGCATAACTTCGCTTTCTTTGCTCTCACAAGTCCGAACAAATCCCTCCCCCTCCCCTTCCCTCTCCTTAGACATCTGTTCCTGTTTTGTCCCTACCAAATTTCTTGTTTTGTCCCTAACCAAATTTCCAGGCTGTTGCACAAGGTCCTGGAGCCCACAGAGCGTTCCCAGCAAAAAATTGGGAATGCAGGAGTGCGACCTCATCCCACCAGCCCCGTCCGGGCTCCCCGCACAGATTTGGGGTCAGATTTTCTGCTGCTCCTTTTGATCTTGATTAATAATGGCCAAAAATAGCACTCGGGGGCCTCCTCCTTCCTCCCTCTTTGTTCTCCTCATGGAAAGTCGAGGCTCCCGTTGGAATGTCAGGGGTTATCTGGGATTTATTCCCAGCCCTGCACAGGAGGAGGAGGAGGAGGTTTCCGAAGGGAAGGAATGAGCCCAGCGTGGCCTGCCCTGGATTTATGCAAATCTGGGTATTTTTATGCCAATTTCGAGTCAACTGCCTGTCTCGTTAGGGGAAAAGTGGCAAGTCTGGCTGCGAGCCAGAGCTCCAGGCTCATTGCCTCCATTCCCGCTCGGTTTGCCGGGAAGAGGCTCCGATGGAAGTGGGTCCAGGGGGGGAATCACTGATTTCGGGCTCTGGGCCGCTGCTCCCGGGCTGGGAGGTGAAATCCCAGGCTCGGGATGATTTCCTGATCCCAAATTTCCCCTCTGGAAGGTTCCCCTTGCTCTGCCCCTTGAGATATCCTGATTTCTCTTCCCAGCTGGGAGGTGAAATCCCAAGTTCAGGATGATTCCCTCATCCCAAATTTCCCCTCTGGAAGGTTCCTCTTGGCTCTGCCCCTTTGGATATCCTGGATTCTCTTCCAGTCTGGAATTACCACGGGGCTGCCTCTCCCAACCCCACCCTGCCCGAATCATTCCTGGACATCCCCCTTAGGAACTTTTCCTGAATCCCAGTCTTGTGACATCCTTCAGGAATGGGAACAGCCAAGAAATCCCAGGAGCCACGAACAGTGTGTGAAGCTGGGAGCTTCCCATAAACATTTGGGGCTTTCAGTGAGACTTAAAAATACAAAAATATAAATAATTAAATGCAAAAAATACTGCTGGGGGCTGGCTGATTAATTGGAAATTCTGGTATTCTCTTTCAAGTCAGAGTTTGAATCTCTTATTTTTTATTTTTTTTAAATAAGTGCTGTGGGAGGCTAAGAACGGGATCTGTTGGAGGCAGAAGGATTTAAAAGGGTTTTTTTAAGTGATAAGAATTATCTGCAGCACTGGCAGCAGCTCGGGCCTGCTGCTGGAATTTAAACCAGGAGAGAGCAGGGATAGGTGGGATTTTGGGCAGGAATTGTTCCCTGGGAGGGTGGGCAGGGCTGGGATAGAATTCCCAGAGAAGCTGTGGCTGCCCCTGGATCCCTGGCAGTGCCCAAGGCCAGGTTGGAATATTCTGGAATGGCAGAAGATGTCCCTGGGGTGGAATAAATGCTATTTAAAGTCCCTCCCAACCCAATATTCCACGATTCCCTGATATCTGGATAACTCTGATTAAATCTTTGTCCCAGTAAACAAGGAAAGCTCTGATTTTATTTCCAATTCTTTTTTTCCCAAAGCATGTTCTCCAAACCTTTTGTCACTCTTGTTTTCAATCAAATATTTGGGGAGTTTATTGGGTTTTTTTGTTTGTTTTATCTGGATTTCTCCACGCAAAGCTGAGCACAGGGAGAGGAATTACAGAACCAGGAGAAATTGAAAACACGCAGGGAAGGACGGGCTCTGCCACCCTGCAAGCCTCAGATTTAAACATTTAAACCTCCAAAGTAATTTTTTCACCTAAAAATCTTTGAAAATTCCTGTGGAATCGGAACCTTAACTCCTCATTTCCACAGTGCTTTGATATCTAAATTTCTGAGGTATTTTTAGAACTCCTGTGAGGAGCTTTACGGGCATCTCGAGGCACATAAATGTATTGAAAAATCAGATGTTGAACTGGAAGTTGCATCTTACAAACTCCATTTACTGCACCTCGTGGTGGAGGTGCTTGGTTTTACACATAAAATATACTTCGATAATTCACTCTGTGTCTTTCCAGCATATTTGAGTTTTTTTAGTTAAATGAGCAAAAAATTCATTTTTAAAAATATAAATCCAACCAAATTCCAATTTCAGCTGGAAGACAGATTCTCAAAAATTATTAAATAGCAAATGGAAGCTGTTCTGTGCTTTTTAGAATCATAAAAGCAGAAAAATCAATAAATTAGGACTTCAAATAGAACTTCTGACTCAGAGTCTGGGTTATAATTGCTGACAACAATTGGAGAGTATTTTGTGTTCTCTAGGTAGCAAAAACTCCCAAATTTAGTATAAATTAATTTATACTCAGCTCCCCAGCAGTTAAGAAGCATCAGGAAGGAGATAAAAATCAATTTTTAAAATGTGAGATTCTTGTGGTTCTTTGTTCTGCTCAGAACCGTGGTGTTAATTAAGTTCCTGCTCCAAATTTGGGGTAAATTAAAGGGCAGGGAAAGGAATTCCTGCCCAAGTTTCAGTTCTGTGGGACAAAATCCTGTTGTGCTAACAAAGCACAACAATCCCTAAAACTGGAGAAAAAAGTAAAAAAATGATAATTTAGGGCTCATCATGAGGAAATTAATTCCTGCCCTTCCAAGGAGACTGGGCTTCCAAGCTGGAAATCCTTTGCCAGCCAGGACTGAGGTTTGATTCCTGATTTTCCCATATTTCAGGTGAGGTTCCTGTGCTTGAGTGATGTGGTAGAGACCAGACTTTGGTCAAATCATTTGGGAAAAGTCCAAGGTTTTGGTAAAATGATTGAAGGCCACTTGGATCTGTCATGGAGGGGTATTTGTGATAATCAGGAGCAATTTAAAGCTGGAATTTTATTAAATCCTTCATGGAATTTCATCAGAAAATGATCTCTGGGGGTTCAACCTCCTGGGGTTCAGCCCTCACCTTCTCTCCCTTTTCCCTGAATTTTTGGGGATGAGTCCTGGGGGATACAAAGCTCCTTTTCCACCTTGGTTCCAATCTCGTGGTGAAATTTGGATTTTTCTGGTGTGGGGAAGGTGAGATCTGCAGTGGAGATATGGAAAACCTCAAGGAAAAAAGTCCTGAAGGAATTTCCCGGGCAGCAGCAGGAGCCAGTGGGGTGGGAGATGCTCCTGGAATTCCTGGGAGGAGCAGGATGGGGTCTCCCAGAAAATCCAGGATGGTTGGAAATGCTCCTGAAATTCCTGGAATCAGGGTGGATGCTCTCAGAAAGTGCAGCACAGTGGGAGGTGCTCCAGAAATTCCTGGGAGCAGGATGGGTCCTCCCACCATTTCTTTCCAGCCTCACTTCTCCCCCTTCACTGGGTGCTTGGAGATTTCACAGGGAAGTTCTGGGATGCCACAGGCACAGAATTCCCGGTTTTGTCAGGACTGTTCCTCCAGCCCACTGAGGTCTCTCTCTGCCCCATCCCTCCCGTGGGAGCTCCCAGCTCGGCTCCATCCCAGACACACCCAGCTGGGATTGGGGCTTTCCTCTGCCTCCCCCTTTTCCCAGGAAAACCATCCCTGCTGTTTCTTTCTGTGGCCGGCAGCAGCTGCAGCTGGTCCCTCTCCTTCCTGTGAAATCTTCCTGATTTTCTGAAGATGTGGCCCTGTTTTTGTGGAAGGGGTTAAATTAAAACCAGGCTTAGCCCTTTTCCTGTTCTTGCACAGCAAAGGAGGGAAAACCACATTTCCTCGCTGCACCCCTTTGAAAACGAGCTCCTGGGCATGCTGGGATCTTTTTTTGAGGGAAATCTGGATGCAGTGCAGGGGAGCTGTTCCCATTAAAGCAAATCCAGTTGCCAGGAGCCCTTGGAATTGTGCCAGGCCCGAGCAGGACAGCCCTGGGCTGGTTCTGCTGCACCTCATAACCCCCACAGCTGCTGCAGCATCCCCACCTTCCATCCCACATTCCTGAGCATTCCCATGGTGTTCCTGGGGAGTGCAGGGAGGAGGGGAAATATTCCAGTGGGGACTGGAAGGAAACTCAATTCCATCCTGCCTGGGCTGGGAGTGGGAATGAAACAGAGATTTCCCCAGGTGGAAGGGCAGCAGTGACTCTGCTTTCCCTGGCCTGGAATCATCCCAAGGCAGGGCAGGACACTTTGTATTCCCATTTTTGTAGGCAAAGCCGGGTTTCTGGGATTTTTGAGGCTCTGTTAGTACTGAGTTGGTGGTGAGGAACTGCTGGGTGTAATTAAGATTTTAATAATGGTTGGGGTGAAGGGAGAGGAAAAAATAATCCAGCAGGAGCTGGGACAGCTGTGAGTGCCTGGAATTCAGTATTGGAAGTGCTGGGGAATGGGACTGGACAACTCCTGCCTGTGCCCCCCAGCTCCTGGGCCTTATCTTGGGGCTGGAAGAGAGAAAAGGCTGATGGAAGAGATAACTGGTGTCCCTAAAATCCTTCATGGCACGGGGACATTTCTTTTCCCAGTGGAAATGGGAATTTGGGTTGATTCCAGATCAGTCCTGGAGGGTGACATTGAAGGTCTCCAAACCTTGCTGACCAAATCAAGGTCCAATAATTATTTAATTTTTTTTGCTCCCCAAAAAACCCCTTAAATTGAAGACAGGATGATGTGTTACCAACAGCTAAATAATGATGAACAAAGATTTCTCAGATTTCCACGTTTTTTTCGTGTTGGAGAGACCTTCAATCCCATCCTTTCCATGGGCAGGAAAACCTCCCACTATCCCAAGCTGCTCCAATTAATTGGAGGAATTGATGGGGAACCTCCCACAACCCAGATTTTGGTGCTTGACATTGCTTAATAATCCGATTAAAAAAAAATAAAAAATTAAAAGCAGCATAAAGAAACATTCCTAAAGTTCATTAATAAAAAAGGGATGGATCATTAAAGCTCCATTGCTGGAGGAGAGACTCCCACTTTCAGGGATGCAGCAGGAAAAGAGGGAATTCTGTGTTTCTTTTCTCACACCTCCTGGTAAATTAAAATTTGGGAGCCCTGCAGATTTCTGGGCTTCTGGGAGCACAGAGAGGATAAAAAATGGTTATTTCAGCTGAGGAGAAACACTGCAGCTTGGAAATGAAAACACTTCCTCTGTGGTTTGCACGGAACCTGGAACTGATCTTCCTCCTGACATCCATAAAAACTGAGCCTCTCATTCCTGTATTTAAACAGAGAGATTCAAAAATGGAGCAGTTTAATTAAATTCCTCTCCTAAATGGGGAATTTCTGGGTTTTCTTGAGGAATACAAGTAGAGCCTGATCTTCACCTCACTGGGCTTGTTCTGGCCTGTCCTGGGAGATCTTGGTGTGGGATTTGGGGAATAAGGTTCAAACAACGCCTGTGGCCTCATTCCTCACCTCAGGAACAGCTGGGAAACCTCAATTTGTCCTCACACACTGACAAACCACATAAAATCCAACAGTTTCCACATGTATTTTAAAAGGAATTAAGGAATTTTAAAATTCTATTTGTTTTTCATTCTGTTATTTCTATTAATCCCTCTGTTAATGTTTGGCCTCCACTCCATCCTGATGTGTCAGGCTTTCCCAGCTTTCCCATTTCCAAATGCCCAAAAAAATTCCCAGATTTCCTGGTTGTCCTGCCAGGATGGGCAGGTTGGAACAGGATTTTTGCTGATGTTCAAATCCATCAAATTTTGTGTCCCAAGGCCACTCTCCTACCTGGAGGTTTCTCCATGGGGAAAAAACAAAAAACCAAAAAAACAGGTTTATGTTCAAAAAAAGGGCAGGGAAAATGCCCTGAGCAGCTGGTCCTGGTTTTTCTGTCCAAAAATGGTTGGAATTTTGGGAAATTTAACACAATGCAGGTTAAAAGAAATGGGATTTTAATGACGTAAAATCCGATGGAGACTCTGAAAAATCCTGAGGAATTTTAACAAAGCTGCAATAGCTTTGTTAGTCCAGGGTTGATGGTGCTGGACCTCAGAGTGGGAGAAATTTCCTGGAAGAAATTTCCCTCAAAGTCCCTAAAAAACATCAGGCATTCATCATTCCTGCAGGCTGGGGAGTTTTTATTTTCTTTCTAAAGACTCCAGCTTCAAGCTCAGCTTTTCCTTAGAGGAGGAAAGAGACCAAACCCAAGGGTGGGATCCCAAAGAACTCTTTAAGAAAATTTTGAGATATTTTGGACAGAGGAATCCTGAGAATTCCAGAGAAATCCCTCCACAGATCCCCCAGGCTTGACCCTTCTTCATTTTTGAGATAAGGACATTTAATTATTTATAATTTATAATTATTTCTATTAATTGTTTTATTCAAGGCTGAAGCTGGGGGATGCTGCAGCTCTTTGGCACTTTGGCAAGGCCAGAGCTGAAAATGTAATTAATTTATTACATCATTAATTAATTTGTAATAAACCTGAATTAAAAGCCACAAAACCCAGTTAATTTTTTTTTTTTTTGGAGGATGTCACTGCAGAGCACCTGTGGGAGGCCAAACAGCTCCATTTTTCTGCTTTTCTTCCCTTTTTCCTGTACTTTGATCCCAATTCTGAGTGATATTTGAGTTGGCCAAGTCTGGCAGTGATGACACCCTGGGTAATAGATAGCAAAAAAAAAAAAAAAAAAAACCAGCCCAGGAATAATTTTCGTGTTCCAGACTGGAGTCTGCAAGTGCTGAGAAGTTCAAAATAAATAAATAAACCCCAAAAAAAGCCAAGTTGGGAATTGCACATGGAGCATATTTTCCACAGAAGGACTGAGGAAGGAGCCCGGGAGGTCAATTGAGCAGAAATTCGAGTTAAGGCAGAGCAGTTCTAAATTAGGAGCTGCTTTGGCAGAAAATCTTCAACTGGGAGGAGCCTTGGCCAAGAAGGAGTCTCAGGGAGGCTCATTAGCACCCCAGGAAGAAGAGTTTTCCGTTAAGAGGGATTTATGGCATGGGAAAGAATGAAATCCTTCCCAAATTCCAGAATTTCAAGGTCAGGTTTCCGCCCCAGACTTTGGGACATCATTAAACTCAGCTTAAAGGCATGAAGGTCACACAAAGCATCCCAAGGATTGGCACAGGATCCATCCCAGGAGAGGTTTCAAAATCCCGGATGTGGCACTTGGGGACAACAGGAATGGCTGGACTCTGGGAATGGTTGGATCTCAGAGGGATTTTCCAGCCTCCAGGATTCTGGGATTCCATGGAATGAATATTTGAGGAGGGTTTATCAACACATAGGGAATGAAGGTTTCTGGTTAAAAGGAATTTCTGGCATGGGAAAGAATGAAATCCTTCCCAAATTCCAGAATTTGAGGGTCAGGTTTCCACTCCAGACTTTGGGACATCATTAAACTCAGCTTAAATCCATGAAGGTTGTTTAAAACATCTCAAGGGTTGGCACAGGATCCATCCCTGCCAGTGCTTGCACACAAAGCCTTAAATGTACCAGGATTCTCTCCAAAAATCCCTTTTCCAGCCCGTCTTGGTTTGCAATACAGGATGTGACCAGAAATGTGAATTCTGTCCCCATCTGTTAACCCAGCTGGGGCAGTGACCCTGATCTCCTGGCACACATTATCTGCTAATGGGCCATCTTTAAACCAGCTGGGCAATCATCTTTATCTTCCCACAGCCCATCCTCCCTCCAGGAGATATCTCCTGTTAATGGCCATTGAGTCCCAGGGCATGACTGATAAAATTCCATCATCCCACTGGGAGATGCTCCAGCCAGGGGAGGAGCCAAACATTTCCTACCCAGATAAAAACTGAGATTTGGGACACCAAGGTACCTTCTTCCCACTGGATTCCAGAGGAAAGCCAGACCTTTCCACATCATCCCTGGAGCTTCAGAGGAAACTGCACCTTCTCCAGGAGCACTGCTCCAGCTGAACCACATCTGCCCCTGCAGGAGGATGCAGCCACCATTGAATGGGACTGTGCCAACACCCTGACTGACTGACGGGTGTCAGCTTGGATTCTGACTCTGGCAGGGTTTTGGGATTGTTCTGTGTAATACTGCATTTCTATTTTAATTTTCCTAGTAAAGAACTGTTATTCCTCATTCCCATATCTTTGCCTGAGAGCCCCTTAATTTCAAAATTATTGTAATAATTTGGAGGGAGGGGGTTTACATTCTCCATTTCAAGAGAGGCTCCTTCTTTATTGGCAGACACCTGTCCTTCAAACCAGGACACTCCCACTTCCAAAGATGCTGCTGCCCCAAAGGAGCCTCAGATCAAGCAGATCGAGGCTGCTCCTGCCAGACAAAAATCGATTTACAGCCCCTGGGATCTGCAATATTGTCCCTTGATCAGGTGACAAATTCCCAGCTGATCCCAGCTTGTGACTGCAAAAAATTTGGATTTTTGTGCCATAAAAAGCCTGGGAAATGGGAATCTGAGGAGCCTGGCGGGCTGAGGAAAGGGAAGGGAATTTGGCACCCAAAATAAATCATGAGTTTGGGGAATGGCACGTGAGGTGAAGCAGCCACCTCCTGAAACCCTCCCAGACAGATATAAATATAAATATAAATATAAATATAAATATAAATATAAATATAAATATAAATATAAATATAAATACATTTTAAAGTAATTTTAAATCTATAAAAACATAAAACCATATAAAATTATATACGTATACAAATATATTTATATATAAACATATTTATATATAAATAAATAAATAAATAAATAAATAAATAAAGAAATATATAAATATATAAATATATAAATATATAAATATATAAATATTTACACACACATATGCATTCTGTGTACTCACACAGGCCTGGATATGCAAAACTGTGGAAAAATGGGAATTTTTGAGCAATTCCAGTGAGGAATTTTGCAGCGAATGCATCCCTGGCTGTGCTGGGGGATCCTTGCCAGTCCCTCTGTGGGATCAGCACACAGCCCTGGGGCTCTGGGCAGTTTTTCCCACCACTGCTGATGCTTCAAATTATAAAAAAAAGCCTGAATTGTTGCTTTTGGATGAGCTGGAGAAGGATTTTCCTTCTGCACTCAGTGTCTGCCGAGGATCCCTGGGGAGGGAAGTGGCTGGAGGAGAAACGGGCCCGGCTTGTCCTCGGCAGCTGCTGACAGAAATCAATGAGTGCTGGCTGGATGTGTTTTCAGAGCAAATTGGGATTTTAATTGCCTGCAAATCCCATTGTTCCCTGCTCCAGATCAACACAACCATTGCTTTTCCCCGGTGTTTCCCACACCTGACCCAGGAGAAGGAGGAAAGGGGGGAGAGCAGGATTTTGATGTTTGGATGTGTCTAAAATGTCGATTTTCCTGAGGTTTTAGTTGTTTTGTGATGAGGGCTTGTCTGCAAAATCAGGCCCTCAGCTCTCCCTATAATAAGATTAATAATCCTTGATATAAATTATTACTAATTTGGAATTATTTGGAAATAGCTGAGATATAAATACTGGAAGTTTTGCACTCTCAGGCTCCTTTGAGGTTCTGGTTTCTTCTTGGAGAGCACAGAAATCTCCCCAAAGAGCTCCAACCCTTTTGGAATTTGATGTCCTATCTCCCCACTCTGAATTGCCAGAGGATGGTGCAAATCAGGCTTTGGAATGTTGTAGGAAAGATGATTTCTGACTGGTTTCCAGTAAAACTCCCCAATTTTGGTGCCATTCTGGTTTAAACTTCAAGCTGGGTCTATGTCCAGGTGCCTTCCCAGCCTGTGCCACCAAAACTGATCTATCTGAAGAAAAAATGAAAGGCTGGGAAATAGCTGCCATTTATTTTGATATGTAAATGCAAATGTAAATGTAAATGTAAATGTAAATGTAAATGTAAATGTAAATGTAAATGTAAATGTAAATGTTTAATAGAAATAGAAATAGAAATAGAAATAGAAATAGAAATAGAAATAGAAATAGAAATAGAAATAGAATCAAATACAAACACAAATATAAATTTACATAAAAATATAAATAAAAATAAGAATAAAAATACAAATTTAAATGTGAATAAGAATAAGAATAAGAATAAGAATAAATATAAATATAAATCCCACTGCTCCTTGACTCCTTTATATAATTTTTTAAACCACCTGTGTGATCTATAGGATGCTGATACCAACAGGTCTCTGCTTTAGGAGATTCACCTTCCCAAGCCCAAAAACCTGGGAATTAACTGCAGAAATTCCTCTTCCTTTGTCCAGGGCTCTGGTTATTTTTGCCCCAAGCCAAACTTCCCATTTGAAATCCTCTCAGCCCTGCTATTTCCAGGCCCTCCCCATCTGCTGCCTCCAGCAGGGCTGACAGAACCGAGCTTGGCTCCTGATTTCCTTCTCATTTCAGTGACAAACTGATTCAAAAAAATCCCCAAATACTTCCCAAATCCAGACAGGGCTCCTTTTTTATTTTTTTATTTTTTTTTTTTTTCAGCTGCTCAAAGGATTTGCCCAGGGGTAGGTGACACCCCCTGAGCACGCTCAGGGAAATGCAGATTTTAGCTCCAGGGAGAAGCTCAAATCTTTCATCTTTGAAGGATTTTGTTCCACCCCAACACCCACCAGGAGAAAGTTTTGGGTCTTGCCCCCAGTAAAAAATGATGGGTAGACTTTGCAGTGTTCATTTTTCACAGATTTTTCATGGGTTTTATTCCACTTTGGACACTTCCATGGATGAGGAAGAAATGAGCAAAGAGATCCCAAATTTCCCATCCTCATGGATGGGGCAGTGCTCTGCTCCCAGCACCACCAAACCTGGGCCCTTCTCCTGCATTTTTGGGTTGCACTTCTGCATTTTTGGGTCATTTTCCTGTATCTCTTTTGGGTTGTTTTCCTTCAATTTTGGGTCATTTTCCTTCATCTTTTTGGATTGTTTTCCTACATTTTTGGGTTGTTTTCCTGCATTTTTTCGTGGTAATTTTCCCACATCTTTTTGGGTCGTTTTCCTGCACCTATTTTGGGTCATTTTCCTGCATTTTGGGTCATTTTCCTGCATCTCTTTTAGGTCATTTTCCTGCATTTTTGGCCATTTTCCTGCATCTTTTTCAGTGTCACTTTCCTTCATCTTTTTGGGTCATTTTCCCTCATTTTTGGGTCATTTTCCTGCATCTTTTTGGGTTGTTTTCCTGCATCCTTTTGGGGTCGTTTTCCTGCATCATTTTGGGTCATTTCCCCACATTTTTGGGTCATTTTCCTTTATTTTGGGGTGTTTTTCCCCATGCCCAGCTGGAGCTGCTGCTGTCCCTGCTGCTGGAAGGACACGCTGGTGCCGGGACAGCCCGGGCAGGTGACAGGGATCAGCTGCTGCCTCCAGCTATTCTTAGTGCCAGGAATTGCTATTTTTACTGGGAGCAGCAGCAAGCTGAGCTCCTTCAACTCGTGACAACACTCTCGGTTTAAAGAGATTCAATTTGTTTCAGCATTAGGAGGAATTTAAATTCAATTATTTAAAAAAGAGGGGACCTCTTCAGCACTGCCCACCAGGCTGGGCTCCTCATTCCCAATGTTTTTCCTGCCTTTCCATGGAGAATCCAGAGCTCTGCCTAATTAAAACTTCCCAATTTGGTGTTTGGAGAGCAGCAAACCACTGGCAGAGCCCTGCAAAGGATTAAATTCAAAGGAACAGGAGAGGAAAAATGAATATTTTACTGTGGGAATGTGCAGGGGGAACTTCCAGAACCTCTGGAGCCAGGGTCAGGCTTTGAAGTGCCTTGATGAGGGATTTTTGATCCTCACTGAGTTCTGGTGAGTTTAGTGGGATGAAAACTCGGTTATTATGCATTTAGGGAATATCCTGAGTGAAAAGGTCCCACAGGATGATCCAGCCCAGCTCCTGGATCCCAACAATCCCACCCTGTGCGTTCCTGGGAGTGGTGCCCAAATGCTCCAGGATCTCTGGCAGCCTCGGGGACCCTTGGACATCCCAGAATTTCCTTCACTTGGTGTTTAAACCTGGTAGGGGCAATATTTGGATGGGAATCTCCAATATTTGGTTAATATGAAAATGTGGCTTCCTGAGATATGAAATGGTTTCTCTGCTGGGAGCTCTGGCTGCAGCCCACCTTACCCCAAAATCTATCCCAACCCTCCCAAGAATTTCACTCTGTTCATATTTTCAATTTCCCAGCAGAGGAATTCCAGGGAAATGGTGAGAGCTGGGAAGGGGAGGAAGGCACCTGAATAAAGACCACAAACAACTGGGTCAGGGCCCTGGAAAAATTTGGTGAAATGTGAATTTTGAGCCCATCTTTTGCCAAGCTCATCTTTTGCCCACTCCTGGCTGATTTTCCTGTTTATTTCCAGCCCTATTTTTCCTACTTCTGGATCCAATTTCCCTCGATAAAATTCCTGAGGTACCTGTGAAACCCCTGCCTTCCTTTGCCACGTTTCCTTGTCCCTTGTGTGAATTTATCGACAAATGGCTGCACCCACCCCCTCCCCTTGTTTGATTTATTGAACAGTTAAAAGTTTTTCTTCAAACAACAAAAACAACCTAGAAAAAAAAAAACAAAAAAAAGCCAAAACCCTGCCCTGAGGCGTTTTTCCCTTTTTGCAGAAGGTCACCAGGGACAGTTTAGTTTTCCTGCTGGATAATGAATCCTCTGGAGAATTTGTGCAATTCAAATGGAAAACAAAACATTTCCAGTGCTGGGAAACAAAAGGTGTGGTGGCACTGGGAGATGGGAACACCCTGTTTAATCCTCATTATTTTTGTTCAGGGATATTGATTATGAGTGATTGTTTTATTGTGAAGCCCATCTGTGGCTGTGGCCTCTCTGCTGATTCTCAGGACTTAATGCAAATTGTGAGTGTCAATGAATTATTTCAGAAATGCTGTTGGAATCACAGAATTGGAATGGTTTGGATTGAAAAGCTCATCCAGTGCCACCCCTGCCTTGTGCAGGGACCCCTTCCACTGTCCCAGGGTGCTCCAAGCCCCGTCCAGCCTGGCCTTGGCCACTGCCAGGGATGGGATGAGCTTCTGTTTTAATTTTAAACACAATTCAGTGACCCTGCATGGAATCACTGCTGTTGCTGTGCTTTGAAAGAACTGATGAGAAAGAGCAAAGTCCAAAAGGAATCTCCATTTCCTGGGGAAAATTCCCTGGAATTTCCTGGAGAAGATACAGAACTCAGAATTCAAAGAAAGTGTTGAGGAGTTCGGCGGGCACAGGTTGAGCTCTGGGTGGAACTGCCAACCCTGGGGAATCCCTTCTCTGGCTCTGCTGCTGCTGCTCTCATCGCCAGGAGGGGACAGGAAGGGTCCCAGCACAGCACAGGTGTCCTGCCCATCTTCACCCTCAGCACTGGGGCTGGGCTGGGACAGGTGAGCTGTGCCAGACTGGGATGGGACTGGGAATGTGGCAGGAGGAGGAAAAAGCTCTTCCCTTTGTTCTTTTATTAATACTGAATTTAGGAAATGTTTTCTTTCCTATTGCTCTCAGCACAGGGAATACAGTGGGGCAGAGCTGAGAGGTGCCAAGCTGTTCCCTGGGTGCTGTTTCTGTCCCAGGAGCAGAGATCAGAGCTGTCTCTGCTGGATCAGTTAAATGTGACTTTTTCAATGAATTCAGAGTTGGAAGCTGTAAAAATCCATTAGAAATTAAGATAAAAGGAAAAAAATTCCAGCTGGACTCCGTGACCCCAGTGGTGAAACTCAAGTGAAGCTCAACCATGTGCAAAGATCCATCCTGGATCTGGACACAGTTTGGAATTTAACTGGGATATTTTCTGGATCCGAGCAGGATGTTATCAGGAATAACAAGCGCTGGACAGAAAGGAAACTGTGAAATCTCACCTGGGTTATTTCACAGTTGTGTTGTTCTGTTCCCGCTAAACCAAACAGAGCAGGGCCCTTGTTTATCTCTGGCCATGCAGGAGAAGGGTCGGTGCCAAATCTGCTTCCAGTCTTTTCCCTGCACCTGGAACCCGTTCCCTGAATCCCTCCCTGAGGGAAAACTGGGCTCAGGAGCAGTTGGTCTGTCCTAGCTGCAGATCTGGGTTTGGTTTAGGCTTGGCTGGACTTTGGCTTTTACAGCCCAGTTGCTTCCCATGCTGAGGTGGGTGTTTATTCCTGACAAAATCTTTTTTGTTTTTGTTTCTTCCACAATTTTTTAGGGATTTTTTAATCTGTAATTCTCACGGATAGGTTTAAGAAGAGCTGACTTCAGCTCTTTACCCCCAATACGGTTTCTAAAGCCTTTCCTCTTTTCCTTTTCCTTTTTTCCCTTTTCCATTTCCATTTCCATTTCCCTTTCCTTCTTTTCCTTTCATCCTTTCCCTTTTCATTTTTTGCTTTCCCTTTTCCTTTGTTCCTTTTTCTTTTCCCTACTTGTTTTAATTTCCTTTGCAGCCTCTGATTCAGTTGGACTTTGTTATTTTTACAACACTGTTCCCAGTCCTTGAGATCCAGCTTACTTTGGGATCCTTTTTCTCTTTCTTTGGGATTCTTTCTTTTAACTTCCTTTGGGATCCTTTATTTTTGCCTCTCTTTGTTTTTTCTCTGCTTATTTCTTGCATCTTCTGAGAGAGATTTAATCCACTCAGTCTGGAGCTTTTCTGAATCATTTTCCACAACCTCCTCTTTTTCCAAAATCCCAATTCCTGCTAATTTTATACCCAGTACTGAAGAAATGAAACCTCTCTGTTCCCATCCTTAAGCTTATCTAAACAGATGTTTGGTTTTTTTAATACAAGCTTTTCCCTTGAACCAAAGGTGCATTTTACCATTATTCTTAATTTAGTTGATAAATTTCAATTATTCATTATTGACATGAGGCACCTGGGACTGGGAATGCCCGAGGGCAACTGTGGGGGCCATAATTTCCAATTTCCTGCTCTCCCTGTACACCCAAGGCCCCTCTTGGGGCTGATTCTCCATCCCATCCTTCAGGAGTTGGGAATTGTGGTCTGACAGCATTCCTGGGAGAGGAAATTCCTGCCAGGAAACTCCAAGGATCAACTCTTGGTGAATAAAAGAAAACAGAATATTTTGT
The DNA here is from genome assembly GCF_029582105.1 of Oenanthe melanoleuca. Taxonomy (NCBI): domain Eukaryota; kingdom Metazoa; phylum Chordata; class Aves; order Passeriformes; family Muscicapidae; genus Oenanthe; species Oenanthe melanoleuca. The sequence goes on from NC_079356.1 coordinate 1,078,823, forward strand.
GATAAAACAGCACCACCGGGATAGATTCCAGCTGGAGGATCCTGCAGAACCGAATCTGCCCTAAAATTCGACAGAATGGGTGCCCTGGGATAATTTTTGGGAACAGGAGGAGCAGTGGGATCTCTTCAGGAAAGGGCAGAGAATTTCTCCCCCAGGAGCCCAGTCAGGCACCTCCAAGTCCCCTGAGTGCGATGCTCTCGAGCTCTTTAACCAATTAATCATTCCTGCAATGGATATTTCCATTAATTTCTTTAATTTCTGCTTCCACAGGAGCTGTTTAGCTGGGAATCAAACAGTTATTCCCTGATCAAATCAGGAATAACAGATATTTCTGTTATTTATTCTAAATGTCAATTCTTGGTGTTGTACCAGAGACGTGGGGTTTTGTTCTCCCATCCCAAGGAATTAAAGGAGTTCCTAAGGACTGGCCACGTCTTTCACTGGACCAGCTGCTGAGACTGATAAAAATAGGCCTGGTTTTAGGCAAGCTGAGCCATTAATTCCAGTTTTAATCAGTTGCTTTAAGAGAGATCCAAATTCTTCCACTCTTGAACTCCCCTGTGAGCTGGTTGCTGCTTGATATCAATATCAAATGCATATTTTTGGTGTAAATAATCAATATTTCTGGTCTAATCTCCCGGCTCAGTGTTTATTCAACCTTTTAAAATCCATTTTTGGAGCTCCTACCTGCGGCTGCCACTCAGCTCCTGGCTGAACTCATTTTCTCCAGGGTTAATGAGAACAAATCCTTTGAACTCCCTGCTCATTTCTGTCTGATTTGGTGCAGGGCTCTCCCTGACTGCCTTTCCAGGGAAATTGCTTATAGGAATTATCAAGGGTTCCACTATGAAAAAGTTTGATTCAATTAATTAGAAATTCAGGACTTGGCCTTTGGCCAAAATGTAATTTACTTTCCCTGAGCCCGATTTGAAATGAAATCTTCGGGCAGGTTTTAAGCTAAAAAAAGAAGAACCACAAGTTTTCTTAGCTCTTCTTTTCTACTGCTAAAAAAAAAAAAGCGCCAAATAAAACCCAACCAAGCAACCAAAAAAACCCTAAAAAAACCCCAATGACTGAAATGTGTAAAAATATTTCAAAATTAAAATGAAATTTGGAGGAGTTCTAAGCCAGGCCTGGCTGTGCAGGGAGGGTGTCCTGGGATCAGATGTTGATCCCAAATCCATCAGTGGGATGGAGATGGGGCCCAGTGCCTGTACGGGTCCCAGTACAGCTCTGGAGCTGCCATGGCTACTGGAGCTTCTGTGGAATTGTCCCAGGGTTGGGTCCATGGAATGTCAAATGGATTTTTTTTTTGGTGCAAGTAATCCATATTTCTGGTCAAATCTCCCAGCTCAGTGTTTATTCAACTTTTAAAAATCTGTTCTTGGATCTCCTAACTGCAGCTGCCACTCACTCCTGGCTGAGCTCATTTCCTCCTTTCCTGCAGGCCCAGCCTGGGCTGGGATCAGAGCAAACCCTGAGCCAGGGATCATCCTCAGGGTGGAATTCTGACCTGCAGCTTGGGCTGTCCTGCTCCCCAAACTTCTGGATTTGAGGTTACTGGGGGACTCCAAAATTTCCAAGCGTCCTTCCTGGTGGAGGCACCTGGATACCCCCAAACCTCCCTGGGGTGGGATCTGAGCACAGCCAGAGGTCATTCATGGGTACTCTGCCAAGAGCCCCAAGCCAGGGTGTGGGAAGATGTTGTGTGTCCCAGATTTCCAACCTGCTGAGGATCCTCTTCCCCAGCCTGGTGGGGATTCTCTTCCCTTCCTGCTGAGGATCTTCTTCCCAAGATGATCAGAATCTTCTTCCCAAGCTGATCAGGATGTTCTTCTCAATCCTGGTCAGGATCCTCTTCTCTTCCCGCTCAGGATCCTCTTCCCAAGCTGATCAGGATCTTCTTCTCAAGTCTGGTGAGGATCCTCTTCCCAGCCTCAGTGACAATCCTGGTCCCAAGGCTGGTGTGGACCCTCTTCCCTTCCTGCTGAGGATCCTCTTCCCAACCTGCTGAGGATCCTCTTCCCAAGCTGCTCAGAATCCACTGGAGCAGAGCTCTTCACCAGGTCTCTGTGAGTGACCAGCACTCTCAAAGCCTGGAGCATGCTCATTGAATGGTTGAACAAAGGCGAAGGGTGGGTCTTGTGTGCAGCTCCAAGAACGGTTCATTGTCTCAAAGAGGATCCAGGGACAAAAACAAGATGGGGTTGAGAGTACAGGATTAAATATGGGACAAGGGGGGCGGATCTGAGAGTCAAGGGCCAATGGGAACAGGTGAAAGTGGTGCAGAGGAGGGGCAGCCAACTGGGACAACCAATGGGGTGACAGGGGTGGAGCTCTGCGGCAAAGGACCAATGGGGATCAGGAGAGGGAAGAACATTCTAGGGAAAGTACATATATGGTAAACAGAGGTGAACAGGAGTGACATCAACTGTGTAAACCAATAGAATTTAAGGGATTAACATGTGCCTGCAAAGGCTTGTGGGAAGGAGGCACCTCTCACCATCATCTAGAGGGGTGTTTGTCCTTGCCTGCTCTTGCCCCTCCACACACAGAGTGATACACTCTCAGTGCAGACTCCTGGGTCTCTATGATGGTTTTCCTAAGCTGATGAGAATTTTTTTTCCAAAGTTTGGTGATAATTCTTTTTCCCAATTTCTTGAGGATCCAGTTCTCAGTCCTGATAAGGATTCTCTTTCCAATTCTGGTGGAGAACGTGTTCCCAACCTGGGTGACAATCTGACAACTCTGTTCCTAAGCCTGGTGAGGATCCTGTTCCCCATCCTGAGCAGCCTCTCTTTGCTGCTGTGTCAGGAACGTTCCAGCTCTGCAACTGCAATTCCCATCCACACCCCCAGAGCAGTCCTGGCACTGCCTGGGTGTCTCTCCCTCCAAATGAAGTTTCTGTCACTTTTTGGCTGCTTTCCCTGCAGTGGGGAGGCTGGACTGGGAGGAGGATGGACAGAAGATAAACTCCCATCCCTGCTTGGATTTAAAATGAACCCCCAAACTATTTAAAGCTCAGTCTTTCCCAGAATTTTAAAACTGGATCCACCTTGATGATGGTTGTTTGGTAATTCCAGACCCAGCTGGGATATGGGACAATGGTTATCCACCCTCCCTGCAGCAGGGAGTTCACAGAACCTGCAGACTCTTTTCCTTCTCTCCCCACACCATTCATCCCCTCCATCCCTCCACTTGGACTTTTTGAACAATTGTGGAATAACACAATGAGGCAAAACATCTGGGACGTGCTTTGATATTCACAGAGGAGAAAGTGGCTCCAAAATCACTGATTTTCCTGGTTCTCCTTTTAAAACATCCCTGTGCTGAATCCAAGGTGAGGGATCAGAATTCCTGATGATGCAGGATGAGAAGTGGGAAGGGGCACTGTGGTTATCCAGCCCAGTGCCTGCAGCAGGGAGTTCACAGAACCTGCAGACTCTTTTCTTTCTCTTCCCACACTGTTTAAGGAATTCTGATCCCTCCACTTGCACTTTGTAAAGAGACAATTCTGGAATAACAAAATGAGGCATCAGTACCAAAGTCACTGATTTTCTTGGTCCTTCCTTTAAATCCTCTCTGGGTTGAATCCAAGAGGAGGGATCAGAATTCCTGATGAGAAGTGGGAAGAAGGCTGGAGAGCCCCAGGTGCCTCCTGCAAGGCTGGCTGGGTCCTGTCACTCTTAACCCCCTGGAGAAAGGAAAGCAACTCCCTCCCTACTCCACCTAAATGATTTTATACTCACCCCCAGCCTTTATTTCATTCTCCTGCCCATTCACTATTTTAATTATGGGGGCTTTTTTCCCCCTCCATGGGCAGCCAAACCTTTTGGATTTTGCCTTTCGGTTGGGTTATTTCGGGAACTCATTAAACGCCTGGGTCACGTGCTCGTTATTAGAAAATGAAAACAACTTGGTGGCTGTGCCACGGGAGAGGCTTCCTGGTGAATTACCGGAGTTAAGCAGTGGCTTAACAGCTTGAGACTCCTGGAACATTAGGCAGGGTTTTTTTAGACCTTTAATGCACGGCAGATTACGCCGCTTCCTGCTCGGAATGGTTTGAGGTTGTTGTCTGTGGTTGGGTTAATGGGGATGCTGCAGGGGGATAAGGCAGGAATTACAGCAGGGCCTGGCTGAGGACAAGGGTTTGAATACAGGGAGGGGAAGCCAAGCCATGAGCAAGGCCCATCCTGGGGCTGGGACCGGAGTAGAATCGTGGTGGGATCCACCAAACTTCAAATATTGGTGCCAGACTCGGAGAAGCTTCTGCTTCTTTTTTACAGTTTGTAAAACAGTGTCTCTCAAGAATATTTCTTTTATCTCTTCCCACATCTGTTCTGCAGATTAAGATGTTGATTCTTAGCTGGGGCTGGAGCCCTTTTGGCGCCTTTGGGCTTTTCAGCCTGAGTTATCTCTTCCATATCTGCGCCAACCATCTGTGGTAGAGAGGGGAGGGCAGTCCTGCCACAGGTTGTGCCTCTGACAGGGGGCTGGGAACAGCTCCAGCCCCTCTCAGCCAGTGGGGAAGTGGAGAATTTGGAATTCAGGTCTTTCCCTGGTTATCCAGGGGGTTCTCCTCACTGCTGAGGCTGATTTACAACAATTTTTTTGAATGCTGGGGAAGTTTCAGTGTGCTGGAAGAAAAGCTGAATTTGTATCCCTGCTAAAAAGCCCCAAGTGGTGAAAAAAGTGCAAATTGGTGCAAAAATCTTCTGTAGATGCTGTTTTCCAGCATGGATGCAACCTCAACACAGTGCTTAGGAAAATTACTAAACCCTAATTAGCTGCTTGGTTTTGGGATGAATTTATTAATTTCTCTTTCCACGAGTGAATCAGGTGCTTGTGGATTTGCTCCAACTTCTAGTCTGGTTGGTTTTGGTTTTTTGTTTCTTTTTTTTCAGTAAGAAATGCCTAAAAATTCTGTGGGGTCAGAGGGGAGCTTCAAGGACCCTAAGGAAGGAGAGGAATTGTTCAGCACTTCCCATCCATCTCTGTGGTAGAGAAGGACAGGACCGTGATGGTCTGGGAGAGAAAAACGAAGAGCAGACCTGGTAGAGCTCAGCTCTTTGGAATCCCACCCATTTTGGGCCTTATCTCTGAGTTTTCACAGGGGAAAAACAAGATCTGGGCTTGTCTCAGTTAGGAGGGACAAGGTCCTCAAGTCAGGAACCTGGAGGAGCTCCTGGCTGGAGGTGAGGCTCAGCAAAGCTCCAGAGCCACCACTCTCATTGTCCATCTTCCCAAAGGAGTCTCCTCGTTCAGATCTGCTGGAATTTGTTTTGGGCAGGAGCTTGGACATTGGGTGCTCCTGCTCACACAAGCTCTGGTTGCCCAGTTTTGGGTGAGGGTCACTCTGGTTGCCCAGTTATGGCTGATGGTCACTCTGGTTGCCCAGTTTTGGGTGAGGGTCACTCTGGTTGCCCAGTTATGGATGGTGGTCACTGTGGTTGCCCAGTTACAGGTGATGGTCACTCTGGCTGCCCAGTTATGGCTGATGGTCACTCTGGCTGCCCAGTTACAGGTGCTGGTCACTGTGATTGCCCAGTTCTGGATGACAGTCACTCTGGCTGCCCAGTTTTGGGTGATGGTCACTCTGGCTGCCCAGTTTTGGGTGATGGTCACTCTGGTTGCCTTGGGTGATGGTCACTCTGCTTTCCCAGCAGCCCTTTAGGGGTTTAGGTGCCACCTTGTGACACTTCCACAAACTCTCGCAGCTCTTTTGGTCACTTGTGCCTGTGGGAGTCGAGGCCCATGAAGGCCACCAAGGCCTGGTGACACCTGGGGGTCTGGGCTCCCATGGGTGGCACTGGTGGGAGCCCAATGCCAACATGGTGAAGCCACTCCAACATCTCCACCAGTTCCTCCAGGTTCTCCTGGCACCCTGCACATCCTTGGATAATCAGTGAAGCCCAGGCTGGGGTAGATGATGGAATGTCTGGTTTTGGAATTCATCTTGGAATTTGGGAGAGGAACAGCAGGATGAAGAGCTCTGTGGAGTTGTTTTTTTGTTTTTGTTTTGTTTTGTTTGTTTGTTTGTTTTTTTATCTCAGTGGGGGTTTTTTGCTCAGTGGGTTTTCTTCTGCTCTGTGGGTTTGTGTTTTTTGGGTTTTTTTTTTCCTCAGTGGGTTGTTTTTTTCTTGGTGGGGTTGTTTTTTGGTCAGAGGGGTTGTTTTTGCTCAGCAGCCCGATTCTCTTATTTCTCCTCTCTGGTTTCAATGCCTACAGTGACACACAGTGGTGATGGGCTCTGCTGTGCCACAGCACTGGGGGACACTGGGGATGGAGGCAGTGGTGACCACCAGGCTGCCCTTGCAGGAGGATCCAGCTGCCGATGAGCTGTGGGCTCCAGGCTGCTCCTCACATGCCCGGATAAGGAACCTTTGGAGCTTTCACTCTTCCATCCAATCTGTTGCCCACTTCCCGTGGAGTTCTCTCCCAATCAGCAGGGACCTGCAGGTTCCCTAAGCTGATTTGTGCCACAAATGCTGCACTCAAATCCTCTTTCGTTTCTGTGACAATGCATTTTTTTTTTTTTTTTTTAATCCTTGTGTAAGCAGCTGGGAAATAAAAGTTGGTTTTTGGCCGTCGTGCTTCCCCTGTTCCTTGTACTCCTGGAGAGCCCAGCAGGCAGAGGTGGCTCCGTGTTCCTCAGGAGAACATTTTCCATTGTCCCTGCATGTGTTCACCTTCCATTTGCAGGTGTCTGCAGGGGAGGTAGATGCTGGTTTGCCTCAGGATTATTCCATTCTGCCATTCCATTGCTTCGCTTCCAAAGGATTTCTGGATTTCTTTTTTGCTCCTCAGCTGTTGGAGAAGGAAAATGATCAGATGAGGAGAAGTATTGGGCTGTCTTCCCACTTGAGCTGGGGATGGAATCACAGCATCCCAGATTGGTTTGGGTCGGGAGGGACCTTAAAGCCCCGTCCTGTTCTACCCCTTGGGCAGGGACACCTTCCACTGTCCCAGGCTGCTCCAAGCCGCGTCCAACCTGGCCCTGGGGGAGCTTCAGCCAACCCCTATTTCCAAATTCCAGCTATAGAAAAGATAAAGAAAATACTAATACTGATCTTGTTAGAAAGCTCTGGAAGTAAAAGGGGCAAGGTGCAAACAAATGCCTTGAAAATGGATGGAAACGCCGGCAACGCTCCATTTCTCGGGGCTCACCCCTCCGGGCAGCCCCGGTGCCCGCGCTGTGCCCGGGATGTTCGGGATCTCCCCCGGCCGGGAAAAGCGCTCCTCGCTGGCAGCCGCCCCACCCGGCTCAAGGTCAGGCTGCTGGCAGCTCCATCCCTCCGGGGCCGAGCCCGAGGGGCAGAGAACCCTCAGCGAGAACCCAAATCCTTTCTCCCGCACTCGCAGGGCCGGCCCCGCGCCCCGTGCCCCCGGCGGGGCTGCAGCCGCGGGGAGCCGGTGGTGTCGGGGGCACGGATGTCCCGGTGGTCCGGGGGCACGGGGGTCCCGGGGCTCCGGGTGGTCCCGGTGGTCCCGGGGGTTCCGGTGGTCCCGGGGGTCTCGGTGGTGCCGGGGGTTCCGGTGGTCCAGGCGGTCCCAGGGGCACGGAGGTCCCAGTGGTCTCGGGGGCACGGGAGTCCCGGTGGTCCCGGTGGTCTCGGGGGCACGGGAGTCCCGGTGGTCCCGGTGGTCCCAGGGGTCCCGGTGATCTCGGGGGTCCCGGTGGTCCCGGTGGTCCCGGTGGTCTCGGGGGTGCCTGTGGTCCCGGTGGTCCCGGGGGTCCCGGGGGTCTCCGTGGTCCCGGGGTCCCGGGACGGCCGCGGGCGGGCAGCGATGCTGGGCTGCTGCTGACATTTCCGCCTGCGAGTGCCCAGCCAATTGGCGGGGCTGGAGCAGCCACACATGAAATATGATGATTTTCAGCAGCAGGAGGAGGAGGAGGAGGAGGAGGAGGAGGGGGAGCCGCCGGCTCGCATGCCGGGGGCTGCGCACAGCCTGGCCGGAGGCGAGCGCGGCCGGAGGAGCCGCAGCACCCCGGGATGGCCCCGAGCAGTGACCAGGAGGATGCCACCGCCACCCAGGTGGGCCGGGCACGGTGGCACCACGGCCGGGGGACGCTGCCCTGGGGCCTGGGGACGCGCAGCTTTGGGGGGATCTGTGCTGTCCCCGCCAGAGCTGGTGGCTCGGCGCTGTCCCCGGCCAGCGGTGCCACACGCGGGGCCACCGGCGCTGCTTAGCGGAGGGCTGAGCTCCTCTTGGGGGGTGGTTTGCTCGGGTTTGGTCAAAACCCGGAATGCCAGCCCTGGAAGGACGCGGTGCTGCTGTGCCAGAGCTGCTCGGTTCAAACTTCGCAGCCCGGTCCTCAGTTTGATGGGAAGCACTTGACAGAGCTGCTCTGTGCTTGGCGTTAACCCTCTCCCAGCTCCGGCCGGGCTGGAAACTGTTAATCCCGAAAAATTCACTCGCAACAAATTTAACCCCACTAAGGAGCCACGGCAGAACTCCGGGAATGGCATCCAGCAGCTGCTCCGTTTTATAATGACTTTGCATTTATCCCAGAGCCGGCTGGCGAGTTCGCACTTTATTATTATTATTATTTCCCCGAAGGGGAGGGGGTCCGATTAAAAATAATAATCATACAATAATATTCCCGAGGCAACCCTGGGAGGGCAAACCACACCTCCCCGTGCTCCGACTGTGCCACCGCTGCCGCTTTATTAATTTCCCTGCGCCGTGAGTGACAGTCCTCCAGAAGTGATAATTGGTGCGCTGTGTCTTTAAAAGGTTAAAACCCTTTTCAAAAAGGCCTCGACTCATAGTGGGAAAAGACAAGAGAGGCTTTGGCTGGCTTTGGATCCAGAAAACAGCTGCTGATTAGAGTCTGCGTCTTCGGGCTGAATTTATTACATATTTTTCAGCAGCAGGGATTCTAGGAGGAAGCTTCCGTTTGGGTTTCTTGATCGTGGTTTATTTTTATTCAGAGGAATAACAGAGGAAGGATTTGTTCCGGCTGGAGCATGCTCACAACCTGCAAGACCTCCCATTATTAAACTGCCTACTTTGGGCTTTAATATCCATGTGGTATTTTTTTGATTTTTATTAGCGTTATTATTATTTGGCAGCGTGCATCTCTATTTTTTTTCTTAATTTTTTAATAATTTATTCGGAGAGGAAGCTGATCTCGCAATGAGCTTTCTCCTTCCTTACTTGAAACAGGTGCTAATGAAAGAATGCAAATAGCATCGGCTGAGCCGAACATTTCATAAAGAAGGGAACAGCCACCGACCCGAACCGCTCCGGGATCTGCCCGCTGGCCCCCGGCAAAGGTAGGCACGGGGGCTTTTGTCGCTATTTTTATTTTTATTTTTTGCTGTTGTTCTCTGCGTGGATCTTTGGTATTTTTTCTCGCCCTTCCTTCCTTCCCTCCCTCCCTGGCTCGCTGCGGGTGCCCAGCCGGCCGGCCAGATTCCATTTTTCCTCCCCAAAGGTGCCAGCTTGGCGTCCCCGGCCGGTGTCCCCGCGTCCCCAGCGGGGGTGGCCGCGGCCACCGCGCTGGGCGAGCGCCCCGAGCCCGCGGCGAGCGCGGCGCTGTCACCGAGCCCAGCCCGGAGCCGCGGCCCCGCCACGCTCGCAGCTACTTTGCCGCTTAATTAGCCCTGGCTGTCGCATGAATTTATCGTCGCTTGACAGCAACTTCATTTTCTCCCACCGTGCGGGGAGGAGGAGGAGGAGGAGGAGGAGGAGGAGGAGGCGATGAATTGGCGCTGGCTGGTGGGAGGCAGCGCTGGGGGCGGTGGGAGGCGATCGCGGGTGTGACAGGGACGTGCCAGCCGGCCAGGGGCGTGCGGGGGGACACGGGGGGACACGGGGGGACACGGGCTCGGGGACGTGTTGCTCGGGGCCACCCGGAGCCCGGGGCCTGCGCCGCTTCCATCGCTTCCCTTCCCGCTGCCTGCGGCTGCTCCTGATGCTACAGCGCCCGGAGAAACACTCCGATTAAAAAAAAAAATAAAATAGGATGGCAAGGCTGGTTTCAGCAGCGAGGTCGCTGCGGGTGGCTGGATCCCTGCACAGAGCGCTGGGGTTATTTTTCTCCTCCTGGTTGGTTTTATTTGGCTGTGGCGTTCGGGGATCAGCCTGCGAGGTTTGTCCTTTGGGAAGCCCGAGTTTTTCCCGGTGCTGGAGGCAGGTGGAGGCATCCGCAGCCCCTTGCGGTACCTGCCCGCGGCTCTGGCCGGGTTTTGTGCCGTGTTCCCAAGCCCGGCTTGCAGCAGGGACTGCAGTGGGCTCTCCAAGGGCCAAATCCAGCCCTCCTTGGGATGATCCGGCTCCTCTGGCTGCGGGAGCCTCCCGGGGCAGGGATTAGCCCTTTGTCTGGAAGTTTGTGTTTATATTTCGGCGTGTTCAAGTGTTACATATTTCTGTGCTGGCTGTGCACGCAGGATATTTGGAGGGGTTTTGCCTGAGCGTTCGGAAAAGGATCTGCAAGAAAAGTTTCCCCCCGATGAGTGGTGCGAGCTGAGGGTGGGCAGCACGTGAAACAAAATATTTGTTTTATATGAACAGCCCCTCGAGGCTTCCTCCAGAGAGAACTTGGGAATGTCTGACCTGACAGAGGAAAAGTACCCAAAACTCAGTGTGCAGCGTGGTCTGTCCATCCCTCCCTCATTCCAAAAGCAGATGATTTTTAATTGAGAATTTGATATGGGGTGTGTGTGCAGGAAAATAGGATTAAAATGTTCTGGAGGCGGCAGGATGGGAATATTCCTCTGCTCCTGGTTTGTGCTGGGTGAGGGCTGGCAGCACCTCGTGTCCCCTGCCCTGCTGCTCTAAAAGACAGATCCGGGTGCTGGTGGCTGCTGGAAAGCCCCAGCCTCGGGCTTTGGGATGTGAGAACGTGGATTTTCCCCAAACCCTCGTGTTCCAAGTGCCGAGGCAGCTGCTGCTCCTGCAGGATTCATTTCTCGCCGTGCCAGTAACGGAGTTTGCTCAATGTTACTTTTAAAAAATTTTCTTTTGGAGATTGCAAATCTTCTGAGCTGTAACAGAACACAGGGGGGGGGGTCTGGATTTATTCCCTCCCCCCGAGGCTCAGCTGGAGCGCTCAGATCTGTCCTGACTGTGCCATGTGCTGCTGCTCGCTCTGCTCAGGGAAACGCTTGGGGTGAGAAACCTGCCAAGAAACCCGAGAGAGCAGTGACAGAAGGGGGAGAGGATGGGAAGATCTTCTTATGGGGGTGTTTCCCCTATGGAAGGGGGTGTTTCTCCTATGCAGATGTTTTCCCTATGGAAGTTGATGTTTTCCCTATGGAAGTTGTTGTTTCCCCTATGGAAGGGGGTGTTTCTCTTATGGAAGTTGGTGTTTCCTCAATGGAGGGGGATGTTTCCCCTATGGAAGTTGGTTCTCCCCCTATGGAAGGGGGTGTTTCACCTATGCAGATTTTTTCCCTATAGAAGTTGGTATTTTCCCTATGGAAGATGGTGTTTCTCCTATGGAAGAGGGTGTTTCTCCTATGCAGATTTTTTTCCCTATAGAAGTTGGCGTTTCCCCTATGGAAGTTTGTATTTTCCCTATGAAGGGTGGTGTTTCCCCTATGGAAGTTGGTGTTTTCCCTATAGAAGTTGGTATTTTCCCTGTGGAAGGTGGTGTTTTCCCGATGGAAGTTTGTTTCTCCTATGGAGCTGTTTCTCCTATGGAAGTTGGTGTTTCCCCTATGGAAGTTGGTGTTCCTCCCATGGAGATGTTTCCCCTATGGAAGTTGGCACATTCCCTATAAAAGATGATTTTTTGCCTATGGAACTCGATGTTTCCCCTGTGGAAGGTGGTGTCTTTCCTATTAAAGCACCTCCTATATCAAGTTTTGGCTTCAGTGCTGCCTCTGGGGTCACAAACATCTTCATGCACAACCCAAACCTTGAGCCAGCCACTTGGGCAGGACAGTGGTGTTTGTCCCAGGATTCTCAGCACAGGTGGTGGCACCTGAGCCCTGCCAGGATCTGCTCTGAGGCCTCTGCAGAACCTTGGGGACCAGTGGGAATTTCTGGCACTGGATCCACATGATTTTTATAATTTCACCCCCCTTGAGAAAGAGAAATAAAACTGTTTCTGTCCCAGGCACTGCAGCCCAGCTCATCTGGCACAGGAAAGCATTCTGGTCATTATTTTCCTTGAAACAGTCGTAAAACTCCTGTAAACACACACAACACACGAGCCTGGGGCCTCCAAACAGCTCCTCAGGCTGCTCCTGGGAATGGCTGGGGCAGCTCCCTGGGAGTGGGGAGGGTGCTGGGAATTCAGAGAGCTGCTGATGGGCCAGAGAGTTTTATGGAGCCCTGGAGGAGCTGGAGTCAGAGTGCTGGAAGGCCTCCTCCTCCTCCTCCTCAGGTGCAATTTAGTTCTGGATTTCCACCTGGATAAAATTCCCAGAATTTTACTCTCTGTTCAGGACGTGGAGCTGGGAGGGAGGGATGGGTGCCAGGAGCACAGGAACTCCCCATTGACCCAAACCCCTCATTTTTAACAGTGGGGGAATCTCTGCCTGGTGCTGCTGGGAGCACAAACAACTCTGGAATAGTTTGGGGTTAAAAATCTCTCTTTTCTCCATGTCTGGCTCAATCCCTGCTGCTGGCTCAGTTTGTGCAGATGGAAAAATGAGATAACATGGGAATAATGTGGGACAGCATGGGAATAATGTGGGATAACATGGGAATAATGTGGGATAACATGGGAATAATGCGGGATAACATGGGAATAATGTGGGATAACATGGGAATAATGTGGGATAACATGGGAATAACATGGGATAACATGGGAATAATGTGGGATAACATGGGAATAATGTGGGATAGCACAGGAATGGTGAGCCCAGCTCCCTGGTTTATTTCCCTGTTAAAGGTGTGTGCTGATATTCTTCCAAAACATCTCAGAGGGCTGGTGCTTGCTACCCATATTTAGCCATATTTTGGACCCATATTTTATTCTTGACCCATATTTGCCCACATTTTACACCCATATTCCTGACCCATGCTTCTTCATATTCCCATATTTTGGACTTATTTTTCCCCATATTTTTGACCCATATTTACCCATATTCTTGATGCATATTTCCCCATTTTCACCCCTATTCCTGACCCATTTTTTCCCCAATTCCTGACCCATATTTACCCATTTTTACTCATATTCCTGACCTATATTTACCTGCATTCCTGACCCATATTCACCCATTTTCACCACATTCCTGCCCTTCCTGTGGCAGGGCTGTCAAGACCCACAGGCCACATCTCTCCCTTTAGTTCTTTAAAAAGCTCTGAAACTTTTTCATGCCAAGAATGGAAACGTTGCAGCTCCCTAAGTCAGGGATTTGCTCTCAGTTCTGTAGGGGGGGGGGAACCAGTGTGGCTTTTTTGTTCCTTTTTTGTTCCTTTTTTTGCTCCTTTTTAACCTTTCTGCGTCTTTACTTTTCCTCCTGTGTGGGAAACGGGCAGGAGGGAGGAGGGGGAACCTCCTGGCTGAGCTCTCAGTGGGAGTCCCTGGCAGATTGAAAATACAAATAATAAGTTCTGACTCTAAGCCCCAACTGCAGACAGCAGCACTCACTGGGGTTTTGGGGTTGTTTTTATATTTTAGATCATTATTTGCTGGGCAGGCTCTGGAAAAATGCACATTTTACTGTGAAGCCAAATGAGGTTTGAGAAGCCCCCGGGCTGTGGGTGCTCAGGGGGGTTGGGGCTGTTTCAGGGGGATGTCACACCTGGAATTGAATAATGGGATCATTTATCCAGGCTGGGACACTTTGGGCTCTGGGGATGCTGCTGGACCCCCAGGAGCTCCAGGAATTGCTGCTGGGCTGGTGCCAGGAGCTGGTCCCAGCCTGGATGTGCTGCTGTGTCCCACCAGGCCTGACCCCACTCCCTGCAGCTGGGAGAGGAGGATCCCACAGGAGGGTCCCATGGGATTTCAGCCCTTCCAGATGATTTCCCACCCTGGAGCAGCCCAGATTTCAGTGCACCAGTTTCTCACCAGTTTCTCCTCTGCCACCCCAGCAGCTTGGGAAGGAGCTGGGACAATAAAATCCTGGAGATTTTCTTTGCTCATGGATGGCTGGATCATCTCCTGCCCCAGGAGGGTCCCATGGGATTCCAGCCCTTCCAGCTGATTTCCCACATTTCAGTGCTGCACCATCTGCCTCTCCCTGGCTTCTCTGTGCCACCCTGGCAGCTCCTGTGGGACCCTGAAGGAGCTGGGGCAATAAAATTTTATCCAATAAAATAAAATAAAATGCCCATGGATGGCTGGATCATCTCCTGCCTCCCTGAGGGAGGGTCCAGGGCTGCTGCTGACTCAGGGGTGGGATCTGGGGGCTGCAGGAAGCAGCAGTGAGCAAACCCTGATGGAAGCAGGGATGCTGTGGGCACAGAGAGCCCAGGACTGATCTCTGAGTGAAGCAGGGATGAGAAAAGCTCGTGGTGATGTCAGGGATGAGCTCAGGGAGCTGGGAGCAGCACCTTGGATCCAAACAAAACTTCTCTCCTGCTTTTTTAGCTGCCTTGAGAGCTGAAGCAGGTTTTATAATCCCAGTGGGTGCTCCTGGATGGATTGGAAAACAAAATGTCCAGGACGTTGGGAATGACCAGAATTGGATTTTAGATGGAATTTTATGTGCAGAAGGGCAGGTTCTTGGGAAAGGCTCAACCATCCCAATCCCTGTAACCCCCATCCATCCCCCGGGTTCCAAAGGGATTTCCAGCCCTCCCCAGCCAATTCCTCTTTGTTTTAATCCATGAAAATAAATTTATCCTCATCCCTCATCTCTCTTCTCCTTTACCTGCCTCTGTGTTGCTTTCCAGGGTCTCAGCATTTGCAGGGATATTCATTTCACCTCAATTTTGGGAGCTTGGGTTCATATTTTGAATTTTTTTTTTGTTTCCTGTACTTCTGGCATCAGAAGGAATTTCATGGGAGAGTGCAAATTGCCGAGACAAACAACTTGTTTTGTTTTGAAGGGCTGTTCCAAAGCAGTTTGGTCAGATTTTTCCTGAAAAAAAAAAATAAAAAAAATAAAAAACCTCCTTGCTGCAAGGAATTTGGGGCAAAAAAGGGATTCTCCTGTGCAGCAGAAATGTCCCCAAAACCACATGGTGATATTTGATTTATTATAACTTAGATTAATTAATTGGAGAGAAATTCTGTGCAGGGAAAAAAAAACAGGATCAGGAGTGCAGCAGCTCAGGACAAAGCTGCACAAAAGCTGCACCTGGCAGGGCTGATTTTCCTTTTGCCACGGGAATTTTGGGTGCCTGGTCCCTCCTGAGTCCATCAGCTCCTGGGCTGAGCACTTCCCAGAGCTGGCTGCTGGTGGGATGTGATCCCTTGGGAAGGTTTTTCAAATAAAATATAAAATATAAAATATAAAATATAAAATATAAAATATAAAATATAAAATATAAAATATAAAATATAAAATTGTATAATATAATATATAATATATAACATTATATATATAATATATAATATATAATATATAATATATAATATATAATATATAATATATAATATATAATATATAATAGATAATAGATAATAGATAATGAATATATGAATATATAAATATATAAATATATAATATATAGTATATAGTATATAGTATATAGTATATTATATGCTATGTATTATTAATTTATTATATATAATATATAATTGATATATATACATAAGGATATATATAAGGATATATAATAGAAGGATAATATTTCAGTCAGGAGGAATGCAAGGAAGCTGCAATCATCCCATATCCATCCTTATCCCGAGCTGTATTTTGGGATCTGAGTCCATTTCAAAGCCTGAACCCATCCCTGAGCTGCCAGTTCTGCACAAAATTGAAAATTCCAAGGGTGATTTTCCCAGCTCCCTGCCCATAACAGGTTCCTGTTGTTATTTCTGTCCGTGTTTATCCATTTTTATTTCCATTTTTTATCAGTTTTTTCCCCAATCCATTTGGATTTTGGTGCTGGAGAAGCTGCCTAGGGCCTGGTGCTGCCTGCAGGAGCCCAGTCCTGAGTCAAATCTGCATTTCAGGCTAAAAATCCTCATTATGGACCAACTTTCCTGGCTGAAAAACCCTAAAATGACCTCGGGAATTGGGAGCAAAGGTGGAGGAGGAGAGGATGTGAATATCCCAGGAAGTTTTGAACTGAAACATTCCAGAGTGGGAACAAGAGCTGCCCCACATCCATCCTCATCCCGAGCTGTATTTTGGGATCTGAGGGCACTTTAAGGCCTGACCCATCCCTGTCCTGAACAAAATTGAGAATTCTCCCTGCCCATAACAGGTTCCTGATGCTCCTGTTGTTATTTCTGCCTGTGTTTATCCATTTTTTCCCAATCCATTTGTATTTTCCCACTGGAAAACTCCTCCGAGTTTTGAGCTGTCTGCAGGAGCCCAGCCCTGACTCAAACCCACATTTTAGCATAAAAATCTTCATTATGGACCAACTTTCCTGGCTGAAAAACCCTAAAATGACCTCGGGAGTCGGGAGCAAAGGTGGAGGAGGGGGGAGAGGATGCGAATATCCCAGAAAGTTGCAAAGTGGAGCATTCCAGAGTGGGAATAAGAGCGGGAGGTTGAATGTGCAATCACAACCTCCCTTTGTCTGCGGGCTGTTGATCGGCGAAGCTGCAATCTCGTGGCAATAAATAGATATTTAAGATAAGCTCCGGCGTGTAATTAAAGACTTCTGCCACACGGCCAGATGCGCTGCCTTTATCTTTGTGTAAATGAGAGCGGAGTGGGGCTCTGCCTGCGCTGAGTGCCCAAAAAAAAGGGGAAAAAAGGTTCTTTGTCCCGATTCGCATCCGTTTGCTGCAGGGTGGGAGGGATGGGACCGTCCCCTTCCCCAGGGAAGCTGGAAATTTCAGTGGTCTAAGGCTAAAGGGAATTAAATGTGTTGGTAAAAGGTGAAGAAGCAGCCGGGAGCGTTTCCCTGATTTTCCAGGGTTTTGGGATGGAAATTCAGGGAGGGAGGGATGGGACCATTCCCTCCTCAGGAAAGCTGGAAGTTGTGGAAATTTAAAGGCTAAAGGGAATTAAATGTGTTTTTGTCAGTGTCGATAAATGGTGAGCACTCAGCCCTCGGTTTCCCTGATTTTCCAGGGTTTTGGGATGGAAATTCAGGGAGGGAGGGATGGAATTTTAGAGAGGGAAAGATGGGACCGTCCCTTCCCAGGGAAATTGGGAATTGGGGTGCTCTAAGGCTTAAAAGGAATTAAATGTATTGAGAAAAGGTGAACCAGCAGCCAGGAGCGTTTCCCTGATTTTCCAGGGTTTTTGGGATGGAAATTCAGGGAGGGAGGGATGGGACCGTCCCTTCCCAGGGAAATTGGGAATTGGGGTGCTCTAAGGGCTAAAGGGAATTAAATGTATTGTAGAAGGTGAACCAGGAGCGTTTCCCTGATTTTCCAGGGTTTTGGGTTGGAAATTCAGGGAGGGAGGGATGGAATTTTAGGGATGGAGGTTCAAGGAGGGAGGGATGGGACCATCCCCTCCCGAGGAAAGCTGGAAATTTCAGCGTTCTGAGGAGCTAAAAGGAATTAATGTGGCGTTGTCACAGGCAGGAACATTTCCCTGATTTCCCGGTGTTTCGGGATGGGAATTCGGGTGACTCCGCCCCTGCCTTGGGACTCCAGCCCAGCTTTGTCCTGTCCCACTGCAGGCCTGGGATCAGCAGGGGGGTTGTGAATGGTCCTGAAAAAAAATCCACCTGAGCAGGGAAAATTCCATCCTGGAAGAGTCTTCCTGGTCCTTTCCTGCTCCAGGAACTCCTGGGACAGGCAAGTTTTGTTCCAAGCAGTGCCGGTGTCATTAGTGAGATCTGGTTTGAGCTTTTCCAGCAGCACCTTGGATTTCAGATCCCCTCTTTGGGCTGGAATCCTTAAAAAATGGACAGGAAGTGATGCTGTGTTTTGGGGATTAAAAAACTGGGAAGGAGCAGAGAAAAACAATTTCTTTTGGGATTTGTACCCCAGGGGAATTCCTGTTGGATTCTGGGATGGGATTTATTTGGAATTTCTTGGGTTTATGTATTGCAATTTTGCATTCTTTTTCTTAACAAGGTGGAATTGTTTGATTAAGTTTTTGAGTATTTTTTTGTGGGTTTTTTTTGTCTGTTTTTGTTTTGGTTTTTTTGTTTTTTTGTTTTTTTAAATGGGATTCCTTTCTTGGGGTTTTACCTTTATCCTGCTACTCCTCTCCCACTTAGGCCATCCCAAACCCTCCCTAAACTCGGTATTTGTACCTTGATCCTGACTAACTCTGACTTGTAGTCAAATATTTGACTCCTGGAGGTTTTTCCCTTTTCTAAACCCCACGAAATGGCAGAGCCAAGCTCCCACCCAACAACCCCACTCAGCTTTTTGGGAAATGGGTTTTTCCAAGGCTAAACCCTTTTTAAAACCCTTAAAGCTGCATAAGCAGCTTAAACCCAGCTAAAGCCTGAGATCATTTTAAACAGCTTGTGCCAATAGAAAGACTTAGATTATCTTAAATACCTTAAACAGATCTGCAGCTTTAAGGGAGAATTTGGCCAGATTTGGTTGATTATTTGATTTGGGTGATTTTGGTGTCACCACTGGGTGACTCTGCCCAACCACTCCTGGCTGGGGGACAGAAAATCAGGGAATGTTGGGAATTTTTTTTTACACTTTAGATGTTTGTTTGACTCTAAACATGGCAGGAAAATCCCAATTTGTGACCTTAACCCTGACCTCATGCTCAGCTCAGGATCATCTCTAATTCCTGAGCACTTTGGGTTATTTGGGATAAATCCACAGCTGATTTGCAGGAAAAGTTGGGGTTTGTTCCACCAGATGAGGATTTTCAGTGCCTGGGCTGCCCTGTGCAGTCTGGGCTCTCCTAAACCACTCTTAGAGATTTGAAAATCCCACCTCCAACGTGGAGGCTTAATTAACCCTTGTTTAATTAATTAATTAATGGGAATAAATGGGGCTGCACTGGAGATTTTGGGGCTGAACTGGAGATTTTGGGGCTGCACTGGAGTTTTTGGGGCTGCACTGGAGATTTTGGGGCTAAACTTGAAATTTAAGGGCTGCACTAGAGCTTTTGGGGCTAAACTGGAGATTTTGGGGCTGGACTTGAGATTTTTGGGCTGTACTGGAGTTTTTATTCCCTCTGTAGAACCATGAGTTCCTTGAGTAAAGGATTTCTTGCTAAATTTTGTTATTTTTATGGGTTTTTCCTGGTGGTTTGCTGGAAGTTCTGAGTGCTCTGAGCCCCAGAGATCCCAGTGAGTCTCTTCCAACCAGGAATATTCTGGGATGTGCTCCCAGATCCCAGCCCACGGTGCCATGGAAGCGCTGTGGGTGTGGGGAGGGAAATTTGGAGATCCCTAAAATCCATTCAGGCAACAAGGAGCCAGAATGGGTAAAGAAGGAAAAAAAGAAATCAAACAAAAAATCAAACAGGAAAAGGTCACAAGGTAACAAAAAGTAGGATTGTGAGGAAGGATGGAGCAGGATGGAAAAGGGAACAATAAAATCCCCTGGGTTTGGTCAGAACATTTCCTAGAGAACAATAAAATTAAAAAATAGCTCAATTCCCTGAGAACATCAAATTCAGAGTAAAAGGGCTTTGTCCATAATCATAAATACACTTTTAATGTGGATTTTTATTACAAATGTTCCTTTTAAAACTTTTATTTTCTGGGTGTCTTTCTGGTAACCTCCCACTGCTTTTCAATCCCTGCTGGGACATTCTCCCATGTCCTGGAACACCAAATGTTGCTGCTTATTCCTGAAAATCCTGCAGGATTCCTGGTACCTCACTGAGCTCCCGGCTTTTCCTTTGAGACAGCGTTTGCTATTTAAAAATTAAATAGTAAAAAAGAAAAAAAGCTTTTCCTTGAGGTTATTTAATGTCTCCAGGTGTTTTTCTGTGTCATTTCCCATTTTTAATCATTTTTCTCATGATGACCTCCCAGAGCAGAATTATGTGTATATCTATTTATTTATTAAAAACCCGATTTTTTTTTCCCCCACAAAGTAGAAGTAGGAACAAAGGAAAGCAGAAAAAATTTTGAATTTCATGTTGCAACATCTAAAAAGTTCTGTATTTGTAGAGATAATGGTCAGTAAGAGGGAGTAACAGGATTTCCATGGGGTTGTGGCTGAAAGGTGTGTTCAGAGCAGGTGGGGATTCATATTTATATTTATAATTTAGATTTATATTTATTTATTTTTATTTTTAAATTTAATTTGTATTTGAAGTATTTTTAATTTTATTTCTATTTTTTAATAATTTGTTATTTAATTATATATATACTATATAATATATACTACGTACTAAATACTATATACGATATAATACATATTTTATATTTTCTATATATGTAAATGTATAATATATATAAAATATATAATTTATAATATAAATAAATATATAATATATAATATATAATATATAATATATAATATATAATATATAATATATAATATATAATATATAATATATAATATATAATATATATATTTAATTTTTTTAATGTAATTTCTTGCTCCGCCCTCCAAATTGCCCCGAGCTGCTCTCCTGAGCGAGGCCTCCCCGAAACTCTTCCCTGCAGAGTTTTTCTGGAGCGAGCTGCCACAACAGGCAGCAATTCCCGGTTTTTCAGGGATGCAAATGGAGCAGCGCAGGAGCCCGAGGGGTTTTTTGGAATCTTGCGCCAGTGGGACTTGAGTTTTTGTTGGTAGAAACCAACCCTGCGGGAAAACCCCTTTCCCATCCTCATATTCCTCTTGGAAAAAAATTTGTATTTTGATTTTTCGGCGCCCCGAGCTGCGATTTTCAAGACACGAGCGGAGCTTTGCGCGGAGCCTCCGGGGTTTTGTGCGGCCGGGACCGCGCCGGGGCTGCCGCACATCCCGCGTCCTTCCCGGGGTGGGACACCCCAAAACCCCCGGGGCTCCGCTGGCCTGCGGGAACGCGGCTGCAAAACCAACCCGCGGGGTAAAAACAGGGGATAAAACACGGGGTAAAAACACCACGGGGTAAAAACACGGGGTAAAAACACGGGGTAAAGATACAGGAAACACGGGGTAAAGCACGGGGTAAAAACACGGGGTAAAAACACGGGGTAAAAACACGGGGTAAAAACACGGGGTAAAAACAACACGGGGTAAAGATACAGGATAAAAACACGGGGTAAAAACACGGGGTAAAAACACGGGGTAAAAACATGGGATAAAGATACGGGGTAAAAACACGGGATAAAACACGGGGTAAAGATACAGGATAAAAACACGGGGTAAAAACAACACGGGGTAAAGATACAGGATAAAAACACGGGGTAAAACACGGGGTAAAAACACGGGGTAAAAACACGGGGTAAAGATACAGGAAACACGGGGTAAAGCACGGGGTAAAAACACGGGGTAAAAACACGGGGTAAAAACACGGGGTAAAAACACGGGGTAAAAACAACACGGGGTAAAGATACAGGATTAAAACACGGGGTAAAAACACGGGGTTAAAATATGGGATAAAAACACGGGATGAAAATATGGGATAAAGATACGGGGTAAAAGCACGGGATAAAACACGGGATCAAAGCAGAGGTGCTGAGGAGCGGCTGTGCCGGGGGTGCCTGGCTCAGGCCGGGCTGTTTGGGGTTTTTTTTTTCCTCCCGTCCCTGGGATGGGCAGAGCTGCCCGTGGCTCCTCTGGCAGCAGCAGGGACCAGCTGATCCCATCTCCATGGAGCTGCCCAGGGTCTCCTCTCCCTCTCCTCTCCGTGAATAATTCAGGTGTGATCCCCACACCTGCAGGGATGGAGGGACAGGACACAGGGAATGGCTCCCACTGCCAGAGGGCAGGGCTGGGGGGATCCTGGGCAGGAATTGTTCCCTGGGAGGGTGGGCAGGGCTGGGATGGAATTGCCAGAGCAGCTGTGGCTGCCCCTGGATCCCTGGCAGTGCCCAAGGCCAGGCTGGACACTGGGAGCAGCTGGGACAGTGGGAGGTGTCCCTGCCCTGTGGGGTGGGATAATGGGATGGGATAACGGGATGGGATGGGATGGGATAATGGGATGGGATGGGATGGGATGGGATGGGATGGGATGGGATGGGATGGGATGGGATGGGATGGGATGGGATGGGATAATGGGATGGGATGACTCAGCCTGCAGGGCCTGCCCAGGGTGATGAAGGAATCCAGCAGGGAGAGATCCCCTCTGTGGGCAGCTCCTGGCTCTTCCCAGCACAGCTGGTCTCTGCTTTTATGAACTCCCTGAGGCTCTGAGGAGCTGCATCCCGAGCTGGAGTTTGGTGCCAGATTTTTTTGTCACCCAAAGCTGTGGGAAAACAAAAAAACCTCTCCAACAGCATTTTTAGTGTTAGAGAATCGAGGCTTTGCTTTATTTTGGCCAGGATGTGCAACAGAAATAATTTCATCCCTCACATTGCTGGGTTGTGCAGGAAAATCATCCCATCCCACATGGGATTTTTCCCATATTTATCCATGAAAAACGCAGAGAAATTCTCATTCATTCGTCCCAAATTATCCAATTCTTAGTGTTCGGTTTCCTGTTGGTTATTGATCCCTTCAGTGCTGATCAGGTTCTCATTCTCTGGTCTCTTATCGATCTCTTCCCAGACCCGGTGTCTCGGCCACACCAGGGGTGATGTCCGAGGTTATCTTTGTTAATTGCTGCTAATTATCATTATCTCCTGCACATCCTCAGGCTACTTCCAATCTGTTGATGCTCAGTTTATCAGGACTCACCTGATCATCAGAACCTTTTAAAAAAATATATTAAAAATTCAATTCCCTTCCCCCCAGGGCAAAGACGAACAAACCCCTGGACTAAAATGAGCTCAAATACAACTTTAGGAGTTGTGTCGTTTCCAACAGACTCGTAAATGGTTTCTCAGAGGTGTTACAAAAACCCGGGAGCCTCCTCCTGGGTGTTAGTTTAATTTGGATGCAGCTGGAGGGAGGCAGGAGCGTCACCGCTGCCCTGTGACATCAGAGCAGGAGTTGGGGCTCCGGGCCAGCTCCCACGCTGTTCCACCAGCTCCGGGCTCGCCAGACCCGTGCGAGCTGAGATTCCCGGGATTCCAGGCTGCAGGCGGCTGGGAAGCACAGGGGGTGTTGTCCTTCTTGTGTTCCAGCAGGAGAAATCCCTCTGGCACCCTCCTCTCCCACCGCTGGATTTCACAGAATCTTCATTGTCGCCTAAAATTCGGGTTTGGCCGTCCAGCTGCAAGGACAAAACTTGAATTTTTCCCTTTTATCATCTCTGCTTTTTTTTTTTTTAAGCCCTCCTGCAGAGCCAGCCCTGCTCAGGTGGAAAGACTTGGCGACACCCATCAGGTTATTAATTCATTAAATAACGTAATTAAAATGAAATAAACCCGGCTCACCCCCGCTGCTCAGGGACAGAGCTATTTATCAGAACTTGGGAGATCCCTGCAAGTGTTTGGTGCTGGCACATGGAGGAATTCCCAGCAAGGAAAGCAGGGAGCGGCTCTTGGGGAATTAGGGACAAGGAAAACCTGGGAGAGGAGCCCCCAAAAACCAGCTGTGGGTTGGAATCGAGGAGTGTGAGGAATTCCCTGAGGAGATAATCAGCCAGGACACCAGGAAGGGAGGAGAAGCCCTGGGGAATCTCTGCTGCTGTTGGAGAAAATTCCGGATTCTCAGGTCGGGGAGATGAATTCAAATGAGGATAAATGTGACGAGCAGCGATTACAGAGAGGAGAGCGGAGCAATTTCCTCGCCCAGAGGAGATTAAGGGCCCATCACCTCATCCTAATGAGGGCCAGCCCTGCCGGGGGCTCCCAGCCTTCAGCAGGGAATGGATAATGACAGAGCTGAACCTGGGATTTGTCAAATCCGCTGGAAAAATCCTCAAACCGACGTTAAATCCAAACAATCATTGATGACTCGAGAGGCGCTGGGAGCCCCGAGCAGGGACTGAGTGGGAGGGTCCTGGGGCACAGAGTCCCCACAGCTGCCGGGGTATTGTTTGGAGAAGGAGACGCTTTTCCATAGGGATGTCCTTAATCAGGATCTTAATTCTGGGGTTTCCTCAGCACGTTTGTTCCTGAATTTCAGCTGAGAGCCTCCTCAGCCCTGAGCCTGTCATTAATCATTAAGCACAGACCAGGAGCTGCTCACTGATGATGTGTGGCCATTTCTTTGTTTTATATTTGGAATTTCCTCATTGGAATTCCCCTCCTGCATGGGTGGGAGTGGGGGCTGCTGCTCTGGGGAGCTCAGGTCAGTTCTTTGCTCAGCCCCAAACTTTGCCCAGTGCCGGAGAGGTGCAAAGCAGCCCTGCAAGCCCTGGGGCAGTGAGAGAAGGGAACGTGCAGAGTCAATAATTAAATGTGGGATTTGGAGCTGATTTCCCTTGTTTGCCTCAGGAATAACACTGAGATCCCTTCCAGCCTCTGCTCTGAGCTCTGACATCCAGGAGCCTCTGGACAGGCCAAATCCAAGGGGCTGCTGCAGAAATCCTTGGGAATGCTCCTGTCCCAGCTGATCCTGGGGTCTCTGCAGGGATTTGTCCCCTCTGTGCCTCCTCCTACTGCTGCAGGAATTACGGAATCAATCATGGAATGATTTGGGTTGAAGGACCTTAAATCCCACCCAGTGCCATCCCCAGGGACATTCCAGCTGTCCCAGCTGCTCCCAGTGTCCAGCCTGGCCTTGGGCACTGCCAGGGATCCAGGGGCAGCCACAGCTGCTCTGGCAATTCCATCCCAGCCCTGCCCACCCTCCCAGGGAACAATTCCTGCCCAAGATCCCATCCGAATCCCTCCTCTTTTAATTTAAACCCATTCCCCCTGTCCTGTCTCCCTCTGCCCACGGAAGAAGTCTCTGCCTCTTTAATCTGCTGCCTTTAAGTCCTGCTTAAGTCAAAAGTTGAGCTCAGCTTCTTCACTTTTTCACCAGTTGCATTTTAAAAAAAAGAATTACGTTTTGTAAGACTTTTTTTTTTTTTTTTTTTTTTTTTAATGAGAGAAGACGCAGCAGTTGGAGATTTTGGGAATGCTGGACCACTAGCCTCTCCCTTCTCCTCTCCCAGCCTGAAGGATCCCGCTCTCCCTTCAATATCAGGGATTTCGGGATGCCAAACACTCGCAATTCCTGATTTTCTGCGCTGCCGGGAGCTCCAGTTCCTCCCCCGTTATCAGGGCGGAGATCAAAGCGCATCATTTAAAGAACAAATGCTGCGAATACCTGGAATTTCTGCTCTGACTCTTTTTGGGAGAGGGGATTGACGCCACAAACTCGAGCTAATCCCGGGATTTGACACCGAGAGCTGCGAAGTGACGTTACCTGAGAGAGGAATTGCAGGATCCAGCCTGTTTTTGTCAGGAATTCCTCAGGATCTGGGAATATGCTCAGGATCCTGCCCCGAGTCAGGGTTCTTTTCATCTTCCTTAGTGTGATTTATTTTTATTTCGTTTTATGAGTGATTTATTTTTTCCTGCTCCGGGTTTATTTTTAGCATCTGGTGAAAAGCTGCACACCTTGAAAAGGAGAAGCTGGGGGAGAGGCTGATTCCTCGGGCTCACCTGGTTTTGAAAGGGCATTTCTGTCACCCTGCAGCACCTTTGCCCCATGAAAATTGTCCCTGAAGTGTCACTTTGTCCTTTAAGTTCAGTTGGGAGCTGTGGGCAGAGCATGAGGAGCCCTCTGTGAACTTTCCATCCCATTCAACAGCAAAACCTTTATTTTCCCCTGGTTTAAGAGTAGTTTTAATTCAGGTTAATCAGTGCAGCACTAAATAAGAGATGAGCACAACCAGGGTGGATTTAGAGGTGCAGCAGCCATGAATAAAATTGAAATTCTTTGCTGTTGTAATATCCTAGAATCCTCTGCCCTGTCTGGAAATTACAGGTTGATTAATTTAGACCTGTTAATGAAATAGTGCAGGGTAAATCCCACCCTGAGGAGAGAAATGACCACACAGAAATAGTTTTTGTGGATCTTGTGAGAAATTTAAAGGCATTTTTTGGCCTTTTAAACCTTCAGTGATGCTGCAGCCCTGATGTTTTAATTAGCTGGGAACAATTTGACTTGAATATGATGGGGGTGGTTGTCAGGGTGTGTCCACAAGGAGTTTTTAAAATCTTTTTCATTGGTTTCTGAATTTAAAATTTATATTTTTTGCCTGAGTTCTTCACCCTGTGGGGTAGAGGAACAGAAACTTCATCATCTGCAGCAGGGCCAGGATTGGACTGGATGATCCCTTTGGGTCCCTCCCAACTCGGTTTATTCTGTGATTTTCCAAGAGTTTTAATTCCCTGGTTTGGGGTTTTCTGTGCCAGCTGCTGGGAGAACTTTTACCTGTCTTGATGGACCAAAAAACCACTTCTCTATCAAAAGAAAATGCAATGATTTTCAATATCTCCACATTTTTTTCCCTTAAGGATTAAAAAATTAAAACCTGAGCATCACTGACACCCTCAGCCCTCGGGAACGCCAGGCTGTGACCTCTCACTTCCCTTTTCCAGAGGGATTTGGAGGCTGGGAGGGAAAAGCTCCTTCCCTTTGCACCTTCCCCGTGCAGCAGATGGGAAAAGGTGAAAAGCCACGAGCTCTGCTCTCCCAGGAGCAGCCATTTGGCTGCTGCTTATCCCAAATTCTCCAGCAGGAAAAAGTCACAAATCCTGCAGAATTCCCAGCTCGAGGAGCAGCTGGCTCCGACAGGGGGGCTGGAAATGAAGCTGGGAGGAGAGGAGAGGCTTGGGGAGGATTTGTCCTTTGCTGGATCCAGGCCCAAATACCAGGAATTCCCAACAGTGTCCCTGACTTATCTCTGAGTTCATTCCAGTCAGGTGTATCCTCGTGTCCTGGTTTGAAGGACAGGTGGCTGCCAATAAAGGCAGGAGCTTCTCTTTGAAATGGAGAATGTAAACCCCCTCCCTCCAAATTATTATAATTTTGAAATTAAGGGGCTCTCAGGCAAAGATATGGGAATGAGGAATAACAGTTCTTTACTAGGAAAATTAAAATAGAAATACAGTATTACAAAGAACAATCCCAACCCTGCCAGAGTCAGAATCCAAGCTGACACCCGTCAGTCAGTCAGGGTGTTGGCACAGTCCCATTCAATGGTGGCTGCATCCTCCTGCAGGGGCAGATGTGGTTCAGCTGGAGCAGTGCTCCTGGAGAAGGTGCAGTTTCCTCTGAAGCTCCAGGGATGATGTGGAAAGGTCTGGTTTTCCTCTGGAATCCAGTGGAAAGAAGGTTCCTTGGTGTCCAAAATCTCAGTTTTTATCTGGGTAGGAAAGGCTTGGCTCCTCCCCTGGCTGGAGCATCTCCCAGTGGGATGATGGAATTTTATCAGTCATGCCCTGGGACTCACTGGCCATTAACAGGAGATATCTCCTGGAGGGAGGATGGGCTGTGGGAAGATAAAGATGATTGCCCAGCTGGTTTAAAGATGGCCCATGAGCAGATAATATGTGCCAGGAGATCAGGGTCACTGCCCCACCCGGCTGTAGCAGATGGGGACAGAATTCACGTTTCTGGTCACATCCTGTATTGCAAACCAAGACACCTTGGAAGTGAGAAATCTAGAATTTCTCACTGGCTCCAATCAAAGCAGGACAGGGAAAAAGCTCCATGTGTAAGGGGGAGAGTTTGGAGGTGTCCTGTGGGTCACCTGCCCGGGGACATCACCCTGAGCCCTGTGAAATCCCAGCAGGACACAGAGCCATGGAATTCCAGAGTGCTTTGGATTGGAAGGGAGCTTAAATCCCACCCAGTGCCACCCCAGGGACACCTCCCACTGTTCCAGTGTCTCTGGCAATTCCGTCCCAGCCCTGCCCACCCTGCCAGGGAACAATCCTGTGATCTGACCTAACCTCGTTCACTGAAGGGAATTGTGGATTTTGGAATTTTCATTCCTTTCCCCTCTTCCTCCCCCACTTCTCACACGGGCACAGCTGGGGCTCTGTCACCTCCTTGGGTGTCACTGCTGGCCTTGGAGACATCCCAGCCTCTCCAAAACACTGAATTTTGGGGGAAAATCCCTGTTTTCCCAGCAAAGACCTCAAGTTGTGCCTGACCTGCTCAGTAAAAGAGCCAGGGAGGAGATCTGGCGGTTTTTTTAGTCATGGAAATTAACCCTGATCCCGAATAATTTGTGATTCCAAATAATTGTGATCCCAAATAATTTGTGATCCCAAGGCTCTGTGTGGGTGCACTGCCCTTGCCCTAATCCCAGATTTCCCCAGGATTTGGCATTTTTCCCTCAAAACTCTTCCAGATGAGCCCAAGCAGCTGCATCCATGCTTTGAGGTGGATATTTATCAAATCCCTTGGGTTTAGAGACCAAATTTGAAAACAAATATTTCTGAGGAGTTTTTTGTAAATTCTTGTGTCCCTCCAGCATCTTCAGCTGCTCCTGAGTCCTTTTCCACCCAGAACTGCCTTTAGATCTTGCAAAAAACATCCAGATTGTTCAAGAATCTCCATAATTCCAGCTAATTAAACACATCCTGGCTTATTTCCAGGCTGTGCAATCATTTGGTCCAAGAGGACAAACAAATCTGGATTGTGAATGGGTTTTAAAGTTTAAACCAAGGTGAAAATATTTAAAAAGGAATAAAAAGGAAGCTGTGGCGCCCCCAGAGTTGGGGTGTGACCCATCCTGGGGTCTGGCAAGGTCGGGGCTCCCAGACAGAACTTTTCAAAGGAGCACACATGGATCCCACCTCTTTTTTGGGATTAATATTTCCTGAGTGCTTTTCCTTTCAAGTGGTTCTGTTTGCAGCGGGGGCCTTGTTCGAATTAAAGAGGCTTCCCGAGCCTTTCAACCCAGCAGGTGTCCAAAGGGGGGAAAATTCCCTTTGAAGAGTCCCAGGGCTCCAAAAAACCCCCCCCCCCCAAAAAAAAACCCAACCAAACTCAAAAAAAAAAAAAAAAAAAAAAGAAAAAAAAAAAGGGGGGGGTGGTGGGGGAAGAGTCCCAGAGTTAAAAAAAAAAAAATTAAAAAAAAAAAAAAATAAAAAAAAGAGGAAAAGGAAGAGCAGCAATCCACATTTTCCAGGGAAAGAGGGATCTGCAGGCAGATTTGGGAATGTTTGTGGGGTCTGGGTCAATCTCTGTGGTGTCCCCAGGGATTTTGGGATGAAATGTGGGAATTCTGGGAGGAAATGCAAGGATTTTGGGATGGAACTTGGTGGTTTTGGGATGAAATACAGAGATTTGGGGATGACATGCAGGGATTTTGGCATGGAACTCGGTGCCTTTGGGATGACGTGCAGGAATTTGGGGAGGAAATGCAGGGATTTGGGATGAAATGCAGGGATTTTGGATGAAATGCAGGGATTTGGGGAGGAAATGCAGGGTTTTGGGATGACATGCAGCCATCCCCCTCTCACACTGCCCTGCCTCGCCCTAACCCAAACCTCGGGACTGGGCCATTCTGGTGATTTCCAAGGACAATATTCCAAGATTTTTGCCGTGCTCCCACAAACTCCAACTCCCCCCAAAGCTCTGGCAGCTGTGGCTGCTCCTGGGGGCGTTTGCAGCTCCCGGATCCTCCTGGAGCATCCCAGGGTGGAGGAGCAGGAGCAGGAGCAGATCCCGGCGGGGCTGCACGGGGAGGGTCTCTGGGCTGACACGGGGGGGTTCAGGATCCCCCCTCTCCTTCCCTGATATTCCCACATTAATATTGGGAAAGCCCCAAGCCCACCCTGCGATCATGGGCACTCCCAGGGGTGGGAGGCTCTGAGCTGCAGCTGCAAGGGAAGGAAATGATGGGAAAGTTCCCAAATCCTCCCCTCGTCCTCTGCAACTGCCCGGGAGCTCCGATGTGCTTTTTAATCTGAGCAAAACTTCCCTGGAAAGCAGCTTAGAGGGTTATTTGTAGCCTGTCATTAGCTGATTAACACAACGCTGATTGATGGCGAGCAGCTGATCCCAAAAAGCTGCAGGGATGACCTGGGGAAGGGCAGGTGTGGCCTTGGGGGGCAGCACTTACCTGCCAGCAATGAAACACCTCCGGGGCCCCGAAACTGCTCTCAGAATGAACCTGGGTCGTTCCAGCTCTTCCCTTGCTGCTTTTCTCTGTTTTCTCCCTTTTTCTGCTCCTACCTTGTGCTAAATGTGGAGCCAAACCTCTGCTGAGGGGTTTGAAGGTGGAAGGGGAGCTGATAGAATTGATCAATTACAGGTGAGCTGATCAATTGCAGATGAATTGATAAATTACAGGTGAATTGATAAATGAGAGGTGAATTGATAAATTACAGATGACTTGATCAGTTACAGCTGAATTGATCAATTACAAATGAATTGATCAATTACAGGTGAGCTGAGAGATCACAGGTGAGCTGATCAATTGCAGATGAATTGATAAATTACAGGTGAATTGATAAATTACAGATGACTTCATCAGTTACAGCTGAATTGATGAATTACAAATGAATTGATCAATTACAGGTGAGCTGATCAATTGCAGATGAGTTGATAATTTGCAGATGAGTTGATAACTTGCAGATGAATTGATCAATTTCAGATGAATTGATCGATTACTGGTAAACTGAGAGATTACAGGTGAGCTGATCAATTACAAATGAGTTGATAAATTACAGATTAATTGATCAATTATAGGTGAGTTGATAAATTACAGGTGAGCTGATAAATTACATCAGGTCAGATGTACTGATAAATTACAGATGAACTGATAAATTACAGATGAACTGATAAATTACAGATGAATTGATAAATTACAGATTAATTGATGAATTACAGGTGAGTTGATCAATTAGGGCTCCTCTAAAGTGAAAACATTCAGGGCAGGAGCTGGGAAAGTATTGGGAAAATAGAAACACATGGGAAGTTTGGGGGATGATATTTTGTGTAGGAATTATGGAAAGTGCTGAGTGGGAAGGGACCCACAGGGATGATCAATCCCAAATCCAAACCCAGACCCCCAGCAATCCCCCTGCCCATCCCTGGAGCTCTGGCAGTGCCCATTCCCCGGGGAGCCTGGGCAGTGCCAGCACCTCTGGGGGAGAGAAGAACCTTTCCCTGATATTAGTAGGAAAAGAGCTAAAAAAACCCATTTTGGCTTGACCTGAGATTATCCCAGAGCATTTTAAGTCCCACTCGTGCACAGCCCCTGATGTGGCTCCTCCATGGAAAAGACCCAGGGAAAAGGTTCCCCCTCCACTGGTTCACAAGTGGGCAGAGAGTTCAGGGTTCGGATTTTGGAATCCCAATCCCCTCCCTCTCCCATCCCTCCTCCTCCATCTGGAATGCGCCCAGAGGACGTAAATTGTCCTTAACCCTCTCCAGATGTGGATCAAAGGTGCAGAGGCAGCACTCAGGTTAAAGGCCAGGAAGGGAAGCAGATGTTCAGCTGAGGTGCCAGAGGCACCCTGGGCCTGGGGACTGGGATTTGTAGCTGGGATGCACCGCTGGGAGCAGGAATTCCAGAGGGAAAAAAGGATTCCTTCACTGTGGGACTTGGCATGATGGAACAGCACAATTTGCTCTGCTTGAATTCTTCTTTATCTGGGGAGCTGTTGGGGATTTTTTTGGTCTGGTTTTGGTCAGTCTCAGGAGCGGGGCTGTGTTTGCTCTCACATCCCTCAGGTGTTGTTGGCTCCAGGAATCCCTCTCTGCCATTCCCTGTGTCCTGTCCCTCCATCCTTGTCCCCAGTCCCTCTGAGCTCTCCTGGAGCCCCTTCAGGCCCTGCCAGGGGCTCTGAGCTCTCCTGGAGCTTCTCCTCTCCAGGTGTCACCCCCAGCTCTCCCAGCCTGGCTCCAGAGGGGCTCCAGCCCTGGAACAGCTCCCTGGATTCTTCTGGAATCTCTCCAGCAGC
Organism: Oenanthe melanoleuca; assembly: GCF_029582105.1. Lineage (NCBI taxonomy): Eukaryota > Metazoa > Chordata > Aves > Passeriformes > Muscicapidae > Oenanthe > Oenanthe melanoleuca. Next base: position 1,110,638 of record NC_079356.1, read on the forward strand.
TCCAGGTGCTGCTGATGTTGGAATTCCAAGCTCTGCAGGTGGGGAATCACCTGAGCAGGGCAGGGGGACAGAATCCCCCCTTTTCCTGCTGTCCATGTTGCTGGAGGTGCAGCCCCAGCAGGATTTTATTGGATTTTATTGGATTTCTGTCCCCCCAAAACAGGATTGGTTTCACTGGAGGCTGCCCAGGTTCCAGCAGCTGACAGAGGGGTTTGTGCTGCCCTCAGGCTCCCTGTGCCTGATGCTCCAGTGAGATCCAGGAGCCTGCCCAGGCTGGAAGATTTTGGTGTGAGCTCGGTAGATTTAATTATAATTCCATTTATTTAAAGATTTATTTATCTCTCAGTGCCCAACTGAGAGCCCTTTGTGGGGACACACATATTCTTCCTTGGAATATGGCAAATATGGAATATTCCATTTTGGAATGTGACATTTTGCAAAGCTAATACCTGCAATTTTATATTTATATATATGTTTATACATATATATATTTCTATGATATTTCTGTCTGTGTGATTGCCCTGATGGAGCACTCTGTAGATTAGTGGGAAATGCACTTATCAGCTCTTGAGAAGCTGCCACTTTTCAGCCCAGCTGTTTTTTAATTAAACAGAAATCTGAAGTGCAGCTGTTCATTCCAAAGGCTCTTTTTTCCTTCCCTGCAGAACACAGCATTTTCCACTGGTGGGGCCTGGAGCTCAGTGCAAAAAAGGAAATATTTTATAAAATCCCATTTTAATTCTTATCTAATTTTCAAACAAATGGTACAGCTGGAGGTGAGCTGAGTTTGGGAACTGTTAGCAAAAGTGAGATGAGGTTTTTGGGATGGGGAGAAGATTTATATTTTTTTTGCTTTAAAAATCTTTTGGTGCTTTAGGAAAAAAAAAAAAAGTGTGGTTTTATGTGTTCAGCTGTGCCTTGATTTGAGGATTTCCAGAAACCTGAAGGGCCAGCAGTTTAACAGGGATCATTTGGAGGGTCTGGGAGCAAATCAGGAATTGCTGTGGTGTTAAAAAGCACAGGACAGACTGTTCAGGAGGACAAAATTCCATTATTCAACCCCAGATATTATCCCACTGACCCTAAATGGCATGAGCTACTGCAGTGGAGGTTCCTGTTCACTGCTGGAGGCAAGGAGTGGGTTTGGAGAGGAATTTTTTTGCCACCATTCCAAACACTCACTGATGTTGTGGAGTGCCAAAATCCCCGCTCTGAGGTGGAGATGGGTGTCCCCATCCTTTGGGACCGACCCATTGAGTTTCCTTCCTTGCTGCTCCTTTCCCCTCCCCAAAGGTGCTGGAGGAATTCACATTCCCTCCCCACAATCCTGAGGCTCAGACAAGCCCTGCAAGTGCTGGAAAAGTCAAACAATCCCTGGGCACTTCCATTTCCTGCTCCTTTGGGAATATCCTGGTGTCTGCTAAGAAAGGCAGGAGCTTCTCTTGAAATGGAGAATGTAAACCCTCTCCCTCCAAATTATTATTATAATTTTGAAATTAAGGGGCTCTCAGGCAAAGATATGGGAATAGGAATAACAGTTCTTCACTAGGAAAATTAAAATAGAAATGCAGTATTACACAGAACAATCCCAAACCCTGCCAGAGTCAGAATCCAAGCTGACACCCGTCAGTCAGTCAGGGTGTTGGCACAGTCCCATTCAATGGTGGCTACATCCTCCTGCAGGGGCAGATGTGGTTCAGCTGGAGCAGTGCTCCTGGAGAAGGTGCAGTTTCCTCTGAAGCTCCAGGGATGATGTGGAAAGGTCTGGTTTTCCTCTGGAATCCAGTGGAAAGAAGGTTCCTTGGTGTCCAAAATCTCAGTTTTTATCTGGGTAGGAAATGTTTGGCTCCTCCCCTGGGTGGAGCATCTCCCAGTGGGATGATGGAATTTTATCAGTCATGCACTGGAACTCAATGGCCATTAACAGGAGATATCTCCTGGAGGGAGGATGGGCTGTGGGAAGATAAAGAACTCTGCCCCAGCTGGTTTAACAGCTGGTGATAGAGTACACAACCCTGGTTACATCCTGCATTGCAACCCAAGACAGGGAAATATTCCATATTTCTTGGAGCTGAGCCGAGTCCTGGAGGGCTCCCACTCGATGGGCTCCAAATATCCAAGTGTTCCAGAGAAATCCCCCAATAAAACATTTCAACTCTTGGCATTTTCCTCTCCTGGGCAACTGGAGATGGGACAAGAGGAAATGGCCTCAAGTTGCAGCAGGGGAGGGTCAGGGTGGATATAAGGAAAATTTCTTTGCTCAAAGCATTGGAATATTCACCTCAGGGCAGTGCTGGAGTCACCATCCCTGGAAATGTCCCAAACCCAAGCAGATGTGGCACTTGGAGATGTGGTTTGGTGGTGTGGTGGGATTCATCAAAGATTGGACTTGATGTTCTTGGAGTTCTTCCCAACACTGATGATTCCATGGATGTTTTTTGCAGTAAATCCAACTGGATGGAGCAGGGTCCATTTGAGATCCCCCTGGTCTGTGCAGAGACCCCTGGCTGACAAACAATAAACCAAGAAAACAGCAATTTTCACCTTTTGATACAGAATCACCCCAAAACATCAGGAGTTGCTCAGATTCTTTTTACTGGGATGGTGGAAAGCCCTCAGCAAGGTCTTGAACTGATTTGACCTTTTCTGGATGTTTAAAACAGATGCAGGTGTGTCTGAGCTGGTTTTGTGCTGTGCCAGGATGGAGCATTCCAGCTTTGGGGCAGAATCTGGAAGCAGAACCCAGGGGAGTTTGAATTCAGAGTAATTAGAAATGATTTGTGGGTTTCTGGTGAGAAATCTGTGAGATGAGTGGGGTGTGTTGGCAGGGACCCAGAAAAATGAGTCAGACTTGAGGCACAGTGGCCTTGCCACATCTGATTCCTGCTGCAAATCCCAGGGGTGAATGAAACTTCTACTCTGTGCTTTGCTTCTCACTCCTGGTTCTCCACAATGATTTTCTGGATGGTTCCAGGTCCTCCAGTGCTGTTCCCCACTGGAAAATGCAGAGGGGTTACAGCCTTGCAAGGCCTTGTTAGAGAGGTTTGGGCTCTGCCAGGGTGCCCAGAGCAGCTGTGGTGCCCCAGGATCCCTGGCAGTGCCCAAGGCCAGGCTGGACACTGGGGCTGGAACAGCCTGGGATAGTGGGAGGTGTCCCTGCCATGGCAGGGGTGGGATGGAATGGGATTTAAGGTCTCTCCCAACCCAAACCATTCCATGATTCTGTGATTCCTTTGCCTTATTCCCACATTTAGGTGCAGTGGGAGCATTTGGAGATGAGCATCTCCCTGCACGGTGTCCCCTGGCATGGATGGTGGCAGTGCCCCAGGGACAGAGGGGTGGCATCACCCGTGCTGGTGGCACTGTCCATGCCTTGAACACAATGCTCAGGGCCTGGGAGTGCTGGTTCTGGGGTTCCTGTGCCAGGAGGGCCAGGATTCCTTGGATTTAGCAGCACATTATCCCCAGTTCCCAGTGATGCCTTGGAATGGCTCCCTGGAACTGAGGCTGGACCAGATTAGGAGAATAAATTTGGATTATTGAAGATCTTGGGCAGCCAAAGCCTCTCAGAGAGTACACCCACAGTGGACAGTGGTCAGGAGTTTTTCAGACAATTATAAGTTTGGTTCATTTACATATCAGGGGTTAATCCTCCAATTACAGCTTCAGGTAATGAAGTCATGTACCCCCAGTTTGCTCCCCCAAATCACTTTTGTTTATACTTTTGAGGCCTGAGGCTGCAGGGTGTCCTTGGGGCCTAGAGAGGAATTGCTCTGTCTGACCAGCACATGAAGGCAGCAGCTCACACTCCGTGTGCAATTTAGAGCTGTGCACTACTGCAGGACAGGATGTGAAAAATATGAAAGTTAAAATGCTAAGGCATGACCAGCAGTGATGGGATGCAGGCAGAATTTGCCTTTGGATTCCAGCTGGGACACACTGGATGACAGAACACCAGAGCTGCCTCGGGCACTGCACCACCCGTGGCTTAAAGGTGAAAATCCCAAGGTGTTCTTCCCAAAGCTGAGCTGTTCCCTGCAGCTGCAACACCGAGGGCTCCTCCTGGACACGTTGGGCACCAACGTGCTCAGCTCTGTCTCCTTCCCCTCTCCTTTTGTGCCTGCAGAGCCATTCCTGGATGGAATGCCAGCTCATTAAACCTGCAGCTCCCTATTTTTTATTTATTTTTTGTTTTCTTTTTAAGGTGAGAAGGAGGCAGAGGATTTGCTGGAGTTTATTTGACCTAGTTAAGGGGAATATCAGCTGGCCTCAGGCAGGTAATTAATTTGTCCACACTTCCCCTGCTCCCGGCGTGGTGCCTGCTGCCAGGCTCTCCTGCAGGTGAGGATGAGGCTCTGCAGCTCCACAATTCCTGCCTGGATTTGCAGCTGCTGGCATCCGAGTGCAGCAGCAGCAGGAGAGCTGCAGATGGTGCTTGGAGCAGCTGGGTGGGGATGATGGAAATGGGGATGATGGAAATCTGCCCCTGCTGCTGTGCCTTTGGCAGGAGCTGCTGCTCCAGGGGGCTGCAGGGCTGGATTCGAGGGTATTTCTGCCTCCCGAGGAAGATCCTGGCAAATCCCTTCTGTGCTGTTCCTTCCCAGCTCACAGGGGGGAACAGGGTGGGGATGGTCCCTGTCCCTGCTCCTGGGACAGGTTATTTATCCCAAGGTGACACCAACCTCATTCCCCTGCTCCTTTCAAATTCCTTCTGCACTGCTCAGCCCCAGCTCCCTGTTCCTGTCCCTGTGGCCAGGACAGGTGACACCGAGGTGACACCAAGGTGACATCAACCCCACCCCCTGCTCCTGGGCCACCAACCCCTCCAGAGCTGGGGGGTTTTGTCCCTGCTGCCTGTCCTGCTCCAGGCTCTGCATTTTGGCAGCACAGCCCTGCACCTTGGGGCTTCATTTTTAGCAAAGCATTGAAGGAGGTGGGCACAGGGCCAAGCCACAATGGCAGAGAGGTGACAGTCACCCTTCCAATGACAATCACTTGGTTCCAGGCTCAGAATCAAATTTCTGGAGCCCAGCTGGAGTGGGGTGGGAAGGCAGATTTTTAATATTTAAGTCTCTGTTGTAGGAAATTCTTCTTTGCCCAAACTGCTGAGGGTCCCACAGTTCCCAGAATTTATTCATCCCACTCTTCCCCCATCCCGCTGGAACAGAGGGATGTTCAGCAGGTTAAAAAGTCCCTGAAGGTTTTGTTTTTTAACCTGGAAATCCTGAGCAGACAGAAAGATGAACCCCAAACTCTTGTCTAGTTTAAATGGTAGCATTAAAGAAATAGAAAACAGAATTTTTCTTGGTAGCTGTGAGGACATCTGAAAGAGAAGATCAAATTTAATGAGAAATCATTAAGAGGGATAAATAACATAAAGCTGAAACTTCTGTGACCTCCCAGCATGAAAAGGTGTTTTGTGAGGTTTTTTGGATTTTTTTCATTGTTTGTTTTCCTAGATTTTCCATGTTACTGATGGTGGTTGAAGGGCTTTGAAAACAGACTAAAGGAAATGAAGATAACACCAATAAAAAGTTAAGAGATCAATAAATCAAATGCAAGAGAAAGAACAATTTGAACACCACACTTCTAGCTGGGAGCAGCATTTGTCCCATTTGAAATTATTGGAATTGCAGATTTTCTGCCACAAATTCTTTGGTGATCCAGAATCACAAGAGAAAGAGATCACAGAATCATGGAATTGTTTGGATTGGAATGATTCTAAAAGTCTCTTTTTTTTGGATGGATTTTCACTGTCCCAGGTTGCTCCATCCAACCTGGCCTTGGACACCAATGATTTTCCTGGTGTTCATTTTAAGGATGTGACCCTGAATCTTCAGCTCCAGGATAATGGGAATAGGGAGAATTTTTATCCCACCTCCCTGGAACTTTTTTTTTTTTCCCCAGTAAAAGAAAACAAAAAATCTTAAAAAATGCAGCATCATTTTTTAAAGTGGAGAATAAGCTGGAATGAAGAGAATCCTTTGATTTATGTGGCAATGCCAAAAAACCTAATGGACATTAGAGGACAGGGAATATTTGTTTAATGCACGGTTGGATCGTTTCAGTGCTGATGCTGGGAAGCACGAGGCTGATTTTTGGGAATTTGTTGTGTTTTGGGGAAAAGCAGCGTCGTTGCTGGAAAAGAGAAGGGGTTTGGGAAGCATCGGGAAAGGGGAGTGGGGAGATGTCCTGGAGAGGGGTCACATCCAGAAAATTGGGAATGATGGATTCATGGGAGCTGAGCAGGGATCCTGGAGAGCTCTGAGCTCTGCAGCTTTGGGGGCATTAGGTTAAATCAAGAGGTTTTTAGGCTGTGCCCCCCGGAACAGACATTTTCGGGGAGGTTCCAGCACTCCCAACCCATCCCTGCGGCAGCAGGAGGGGAATTCCAGGGAATGGGATCGGGATCGGGAATGGGATCAAGATCGCGATCGGGAATGGGATCGGGATCAGGATCAGGAATGGGATTGGGAATGGGATCGGGATCGGGAATGGGAATGGGATCAGGATCGGGATTAGGAATGGGATCGGGATTGCGAATGAGATCGGAAATGGGAATGGGATCAGGATCGGAAATGGGAATGGGATCGGGATTGCGAATGAGATCGGAAATGGGAATGGGATCAGGATCGGAAATGGGAATGGGATCGGGATTGGGAATGGGATTGGGATCAGGATCGGGATCGGGAATGGGATCGGGATCGGGATGGAGATCAGGATCGGGAATGGGATCGGGATCAGGATCGGGAATGGGATCGGGATCGGGAATGGGATCAGGATCGGGATCCCGCCGGGGCAGCGCTGCTGCCGCAGTTCCTTCAGCCTTTTTGGGAAGCTCATTCTCTGTTTTCGTGTCCTCTCCCAAAATCCAGCCCAGCTGCTGTGGCTGCTCAGCCCCCGGCTGCTGCTGGAGCCTTTTTGGCACCGGGAGCTGCAGCAGGATGAATTCCCCCGGTTCAGAATTATCATATTCATGGGCTCGGATTTCTGAATCACTGCTTCTCACTCCGGGTTGTGTCAGCAGCGTTCCCTTCCCTCCCAACACCCCCTTCCCTACATCAAACCCTTGTTTCCAAACAACTGGCAGGCTCAGGATGAGGAGAAAAAAATAAAAGGAAAAAATGAGGCACAGTCTAGAACTCATGGAAAAGGTTTGGAAGCTGAGAGGTTTTGAGTGTGAAGCAGTTTGGGATTTAGGGGTGATTATTTATTTACTCATTGGTGTTTTCTCTCATGGGTTTTGAGGATTTGGGGTCAAGTTTTCTGGGGGCGAGGCTGTTAAAAGGGAAATTCTCCCAGAGCTCCAGGAATGGAACGGGGCCTTTAAGGGAAGCTGTGTTGGGACATTCTGGGGAAACGCTGAGTTTGCAGCTTTCAGATCAATCTCAGGCAGAAGAGCTTGGAGTGGCACCAGTGGGATGGGATCCCTGCCCCAGGAATGTGATCCCAGCAATAGGATGTGATCCCTGCACTGTGATGGGATCCCCGCCCCAGGAATGTGATCCCTTCACTGGAATGGGATCTCAGCAATGGGATGGAATCCCTGCCCCAGGAATGTGATCCCAGCAATGGGATGGGATCCCAGCAATGGGATGGGATCCCAGCAATGGGATGGGATCCCTTCACTGGGATGGGATCCCTGCACTGGGATGGAATCCCTGCACTGGGATGGGATCCCTGCCCCAGGAATGTGATCCCAGCAATGGGATATGATCCCTGCACTGGGGTGGGATCCCTGCACTGGGATGGGATCCCTGCCCCAGGAATGTGATCCCTGCACTGGGATGGGACCCCTGCCCCAGGAATGTGATCCCAGCAATAGGATGTGATCCCTGCACTGGGATGGGACCCCTGCACTGGGATGGGACCCCTGCACTGGGATGGGATCCCTGCCCCAGGAATGTGATCCCTGCACTGGGGTGGGATCCCTGCACTGGGATGGGATCCCTGCCCCAGGAATGGGATCCCTGCACTGGGATGGGATCCCTGCCCCAGGAATGTGATCCCTGCACTGGGATGGGACCCCTGCACTGGGGTGGGATCCCTTCACTGGGATGGGATCCCTGCCCCAGGAATGTGATCCCTGCACTGGGGTGGATCCCTGCACTGGGATGGGATCCCTGCACTGGGATGTGATCCCTGCCCCGGAATGTGATCCCAGCAATGGGATATGATCCCTGCACTGGGATGGGACCCCTGCACTGGGATGGGATCCCTGCCCCGGAATGTGATCCCAGCAATGGGATATGATCCCTGCACTGGGATGGGATCCCTGCACTGGGATGTGCCTGAAATCTGTGCAGATTCCTTGGAATGCTCTCGGTGCTGGTGAAGCTGTGGGGCTGCAGCAGAGTGAACTCACAGTGAACTGTGAGCGTGGGCTGGGCTCAGCCCCCGGGTTCTTTCAAATCCTGGCCTGAAAAGGAGCCTGTGTGTTCCAGGGGCAGCAGGGGCCAGCTCTGGCCATGTCTGTCACAGCCGTGCCTCGATCCCTGTCACAGCTCTGTCCTGATCCCTGTCACAGCCCTGTCCCTGTCACAGCTCTGTCCCTGTCACAGCCGTGCCTCGATCCCTGTCACAGCCCTGTCCCTGTCCCAGCTCTGTCCCTGTCCCTGTCCCAGCCCTGTCCCTGTCCCAGCCCTGTCCCTGTCACAGCCGTGCCTCGATCCCTGTCACAGCCCTGTCCCTGTCACAGCTCTGTCCCTGTCCCTGTCACAGCCCTGTCCTGATCCCTGTCACAGCTCTGTCCTGATCCCTGTCACAGCCCTGTCCCTGTCACAGCCCTGTCCTGATCCCTGTCACAGCTCTGTCCCTGTCCCTATCACAGCCCTGTTCCTGTCCCTGTCACAGCCCTGTCCATGGAGCAGGTATGGGATCAGGGAGGGGATCAGGGATGGGATCAGGAATGGGATCAGGGAGGGGATCAGGGATGGGATCAGGAATGGGATCCCACATGGATCAGGGATGAGATCCCACATGGATCAGGGATGGGATCAGGAATAGGATCAGGGATGGTATCCCACATGGAGCAGGCTTGGAAGCAATAACGGGAGCTCGCTTTGCGCAGCTCAAGCATTTCCCAGACCCCTCATAGCACAGCTCTGAGCCACGTTTTCCTGTTAATTGGCCTAATTAGGCAGGGAAAGAAGGCATCTCACAAGCAGGACTAACAGCCGAGAAATGGCTTTTCACTCGGAGCCCTGCAATCCTGCTCCCGCTGCAGCCACCCGGGACAACTCTGATTTTCCAGCTGCCACAAACCCGCGCCAAGCCACGACCGGAGCCATCCAAAAGCAGAAGTCACTGGGGAGAATCCGAGCCTTAATCTCGAGTTTAATCCCCTTGTGTAAGGCAGCGCTGCTCACCCACCCACGGCTTTAATCCGGGCTCTTCCCGGCCCCGATTTGTGGCAACTCCAGCACTCGAAACCCTTGAAAAGCAAAAATTCCCGCGGCCACTTCATCCCCGAGCGCCGCTCGGCGCTTTTGTGCCGCCCATAACCCGGGGGAAGCCTGGGGATTATCCGGAGCTCTGAAAACAAGAGCGGCTGTCTCCTCTCGGCAAAGGAAAAGGGATTAACTCCTTGCTGGAAGCAAATTAATTCAGCCAAAACATCATCAGCTCACCTCCAGCAGGTCACCGAGGGCTCGTGAAGTGGCTCAGTGGTTCTTTGACCCCGCTGCTCCTTTATTTTTTTGTGTCTGGATATAAAATTCTGCCAGCCCATACTGAAATTTTTGGGCAAAGCAACCACTGGGATCTGGGCTTGCTTTTGAAAATTCAAATAATAATTAAGAAGGAATGAATTGGGTTGGGTTTTCTCAGGCCATGGGTTGAATCTTGAGGTGGCCATCTCCCCTTGGCAAAGGAGAAAGGATGAACTCCTTCCCTGCAGACACAAAATTCACCCAAAATTCATCAGCTCACCTGCAGCAGGTCACCGAGGGCTGAGAGACCTCACTGCTCTTTTTTTTAACTTCTGGAAGCAAAATTCTGCCAGCCCATACCAAAATTTCTGGGCTCAGCAACCACTGGGATCTGGGCTGGCTTTTAAAATTTAAAATAATAATTAAGAAGAAATGAATTGGGTTGGGTTTTCTCAGGCCATGGGTTGAATCTTGAGGTGGCAAAAATATTTATATCCCTGCAGCTCTGCTCCCTGGAAAATCGACAGGAATTTTCTCTCCCTGCCCTTGGGAAGGCTCTGGGTTTTTGCTGATGGCTTGGAAGGTCTGAGGAATGCAGAAATTCCCCACAAAGGATCAGCCTGGGGGTTCTGTGGTGTGCTCAGCTTCCCCAAGGAAATCCCATCCAGACGTTTGCTGCCAGCACCGTCCCTGAGCTCCCCCACCCCAGCAGCTGCTCTGGGAACAAACCCTTCGCTCCTTGGAATATTCTGAATTTTATTCCCTTTTTTCCCCTGCCCCCTGCCCGGGCAGGAGGTTTTTCCTTGGAGTCAGGAGTGGCTCAGTCCATGGGCTCGGTGGATTTTGCTGCTGGGAACACAAAACTGCCCTGGGGTCACTGAACACCCCAGGGAGGGGAAGGGCTTTGGACCCTCCCCAGCTCGGGAATTCCAAGCTGGAATTCCAAAGCCTGGAGGCTCCAGGGTCACTGCAGGGTTGTTTGAAGGGAAAAGTGGAATTGGCACAACCAGGGAAGGGGATCCAGTGGAAAAGCTGAGCTGGGAGTTGTGAAATTGGCTTTTAGTGTGCAGTTCATGCACTGAATCAGACCTAAAACATAAACATGTAGGGGTATTTTATAGATAGAATTTCATATTTATAATATAAATTTTTACACTTATGATTTATATTATATAGTATATAATAATATAAGAAATTTTAAAATATATAGTATATAGTATATAGTATATAGTATATAGTATATAGTATATAGTATATAGTATATACTATATACTATATACTATATACTATATTATATATTATAGTTGATTATACTATATAATATACGATATATAATATGAACACTTTCTTATAGCATACTGCTATAAATAAGATATCAGTAAGTTATAAAAATATAAGTATTAAAATATATATTTAAATATAAAATAATAATAATACTAGTGATGTATGAGTGTACAATGTATCTATACTGTATAATACATGTATAAATGTATTTTGCTCCCTATTTTTGGCATTTGGGAAGGACACGGACTCGGGCTGGGGGAGGGAAATGAGCTCCAAGCGGGAGCGGGAGGGCTGAAATCAAACCCCAAATCTGGCTGGAAAACAAACAAAAAGCAGTTTAAAAAAAAAAAAATAATAATAAAAAATGCGGGAGATTTGCAGCCCCTGCCCAGATGGTCACCGCAGGGTCCCGCGGGGAGCGGGGATGGGAAGCAGGGAAATGAGGGGATTTTAATTCCTGCAATCATCACCATCCTGTCAGCTCGGCGCTGGGAGAACAATCGCAGCTGACTCTGATGGGACATTTCGCGGTTGCCATTGGAAACGTTCGCGGCTCCTTCCAAAAACCCCGAGCCGGGGGAAGGATGCGAACGCCGAGCACGAGATTCCTGCTCGCTTTCCAGCAGGGATTTTTTTTTTTTTCCCCTTTTTTTTTCTGGGGGTCATTTGAGGATAAAACCAGACAATGATTGATCAGGGGCAAAGTGGCTCCATCTGGCTCGGGGATCCGAATGTTTTGCGCCGCTTTCCCAGGTAGTTTTCCCGGTTAAGGAGCTCAATTCTATCCCTAAAATAGAATTTTAGATTTGTGAGAGAGGCTGAAAATCCCCCGTGGTTTCAGCAGAGCTCCGTGCTAGTGATACAGAAACATTTTTAATTGCAACCCTCTGCTCTTAACAGCCTTTCATCCACGTGTTCCGTTTTTTTCTGCATCCTTAAAAGACTCCTTTTGGATGTCTTGTGGCAGAAATGACTCATCTCACCTGACACGAGGAGGGAGAAAACCGGAGCCTGCTTTTTTTCCCTGCCTCCTTTCCTTCTGATCTCGCAATTTATAATTCCTGGGCTGTGTTTAAAGCCTCAGCATCCCCTCAATTACGGCGTGGGGAAAAGAAAACAACCCCGGGGTGGGGGAGAGGAGGAGGAGGAAGGAAAGGCAGAGGGGTCTGCGAGGGGATTGGGGCTGTTTATGGGGTTTAGGGTCAGCTTTGGGTTTGTCCCTCTGTTTATACCCCTCAAGTGCCCTCTGTGCCAAGAAAACCCACAGGGAGGGAAAGGAGAAAAGGGAAAGAGAGAGGAAAAAGGAAAGGAAAAGGGGGGAGGGAAAGGGAAAGAAAAAGGGGAGAGGAAAATGGGAGAAAGGAAAAGGGAAAGTGAAAGGGAAGAGGGAAAGGAAAGGGGGAGAAGAAAACTGGAATAGAAAAGAGAAAGAGAGAAGGTGGGAAAGTGAAAAGGGAAGAGGGAAAGGAAAAGGAGAGAAGAAAACTGGAAGGGAAAAGAGAAGGGGAAAGGAAAAAGGAAAGAAAAGTGTGTGTTTAGAATTTGCCCATTTTTTCCCTGCAAAACTCCAAGCACTGGAGGTCACTTGGAGGGAATCACAAAGAGCTGGAGCTCAAAGGAACCTTTTAGGGGTCATTGAGTCCAAGCCCCGTGATGAGCAGGGGCTCCCCCAAACCCCCAAACCAGGTTCTCAGAGCCTTGTCCAACCTGGCCTGGAATTTTTCCAGGGATGGGGCAGCCACAGCCTCTCAGAGCACCCTGTGCCAGTGTCTGACCACCCTCACAGTAAAAATCTCTTCCTTGGGTATTTCCAGGTTTGGGGGATCCCGTGCCAGCCTTGGACCACCCTCATTATAAAAAAAAAAAAATCTCCTTTCACCAAATCCCCCCAAACTGCTCCTGTGTCCCCCCCCGCCACAGCTCAAGCTGCTGGCAGACAAAATGAGTATTTTTATTTCTTCCCCCCTTCACCTGACATCTTTTGGTTCGTGTTTCTGTGGCCTGAGTGCTGAAATAAAGCCCCAAATCCCAAATTATCCCTTTCCTGGCGGTGACCTCACCTCCGCTGCGGTGACAGCGGCACCTCGGGGGGACATTCAGCCCTCACATGCCTGAACAACCCCAGGGTTTCAGATTTCCCCTCCCTGCTCTCCTCAGAATTATCCCCAGCCCTTCAGATTCCGGCTGACTCAGGCTGCTTGGGAGGCAAATGTTGGAACATTCGGGGGTTAATTAGTGCTGTATGTAATTAGTGCTTTCTAAGTGCTGTTGTTTTCTGGCCTTGGGGGTGTCTTGGGCTGCTCCAGCTCCTCCTCCAGGGCTGCTGAGCAGCCAAATCCACCTGGGAATGGTCACAGGTCACCCCTGTCCCAGAGTGGGGGGGAGCAGTGGCTTTGAAGCAGCTTTTGGTTGGAATTTGGGATGGATTCCATCCCTCTGAATTCTAGAACTGGGATTTGGGGTGGATTCCGTCCCTTTGAGCTGCAGAATTGGAATTCGGGGTGGATTCCATCCCTTTGAATTCCAGAACTGGGATTTGGTATGGATTCCATCCTCTTGAGCTCCACAACTGGGATTCAGGATGGATTCCACCCCTTTGAATTCCAGAATTGAATTCCAGAATTGGAATTTGGGATGGATTCCATCCCTTTGAATTCCAGAACTGAATTCTAGAATTTTAATTCAGGATGGATTCCATCCCCTTAAATCCCAGAATTTTAATTCAGGATGGATTCCATCCCTTTCAATTCCAGAATTGGAATTTGGGATGGATTCCATCCCCTTTCAATTCCAGATCTTGAATTCAGGATGGATTCCATCCCTTTGAGCTCCAGAATTTGGATTCAGGCTGGATTCCATCCCTTTCAATTCCAGAATTGAATTCCAGAATTGGGATTTGGGATGGATTCCACCCCTTTCAATTCCAAAACTGGGATTCAGGATGGATTCCTGGAGCCCCCCCCAGCCTCTGCTGAGCTTTGTGCTCTCCCAGGAGCTCAGGCTTGGAAAATCCCCCTGGAATCTCCAGGTGCCAGGGGAAGGGAGGGACGGGGCTGCTGCTCTCCTAGAATTTCTTTGCTGTAATTATTGATGTAATCACAGAATTGGAAAATGGAGAAATCATCTGGGACATCTTTCAGTGGGAAAAGCCACAAAGTCACACCTGTGTCACCAAAGCTGTGGGAAAACAAAAAAGAAATCTCTCCAACAGCATTTCTAGTGTTAGAGAATCGAGAATTTGCTTTATTCTGGCCAGGATGTGCAACAGACCCTGTATCACTTAGGGTGTCACACGTGAGTTTGTGTCCCCTGCTGTCACTGGAGCTGTGACACTTGAGTTTTGTCCCTTGGTATCACTTGGGTGTGACATTTGAGTTTGTGTCCCCTGGGGTGTGACACTTGAATTTGTGCCCCCTGCTGTCACTTGGGGTGTGGGAGAATTGAGATTTCCAGCTCAGAGCTGCTGGGAAGTTCCAGAACCCACCTCGGGCACTCAGGAAAACCCCTCGGTGTTCAAAGGAAAATGAGAAGTGTCACTGTGTGAAGCTCTTTTCTCACATTTGACTTCACTAAAATGATATTGCTGAAATTTCATTTCACTGCTCTGAAATTTTGGTGGTGGCAGAGGTTTTCAGTCACTGAGATTTTCAATGAGCCCTAAGAAATCTTTGCTAATAACCCAAAGAATAATTTGCTAATCAGTGGAGATCCCTGGGGCTGAGCACAGGCTGCTGTCCCAGAAGAGCTCTGCAGCTTCTGATGGGAGGAGAATTCCCTCTTAATCCCTTGGATGCTGCACAAGGGACACGTGGAAGGTCCTTGTTTGTGACCAGGACTTTGCAGGGTTTTGGAAAGACCAGGAATGGTTTCAATTAATTTTGAGGATTTTGCCAGACAGGTTCTGATGCTCCAGGAGAGCCCATGCACAAGCATAGAGGCTCCAAATCCACACTGACCCTTTGATTTAGCATCTTTTTATACTTTATACTAAAACTCAATGGCAATGCAGGGGGAAAAGAGCTGAAGTTGCTGCTTTGGTGAATGTGTCAGTTCCCATTTGCAAATCACCCATTTCTGAATTCACCCAGCAGGGCTGGAGCATCTGATGCCATCCTGTGCCACGGGGCTGCTGTCACCCTGAGGAGCTGCCAGGCTGGGACAGGAGGGCTCTGGGTCAGTGCCAGGGTTTATCCCTTCCCTTCCCTTCCCTTCCCTTCCCTTCCCTTCCCTTCCCTTCCCTTCCCTTCCCTTCCCTTCCCTTCCCTTCCCTTCCCTTCCCTTCCCTTCCCTTCCCTTCCCTTCCCTTCCCTTCCCTTCCCTTCCCTTCCCTTCCCTTCCCTTCCCTTCCCTTCCCTTCCCTTCCCTTCCCTTCCCTTCCCTTCCCTTCCCTTCCCTTCCCTTCCCTTCCCTTCCCTTCCCTTCCCTTCCCTTCCCTTCCCTTCCCTTCCCTTCCCTTCCCTTCCCTTCCCTTCCCTTCCCTTCCCTTCCCTTCCCTTCCCTTCCCTTCCCTTCCCTTCCCTTCCCGCCCCTTTCTTTCCCAATTTATTTCCTCCTCTCCTGGTGACAGAAATCCCGAAGCTCTGGCAGCTGCAGGGTGCAGAAAGGTTCAGGTTTGTTCCCTCTGCTGCTCCAAGAGATAAATAAAAAATAAAAGGCAGGAAGGGGTGAAGGAAATCTGCAGGGGTTCAGTGTTCAGTCTGCCTGAAGACTTCTGCCTTCTCCAAGTTTCTCCTGATTTTCCAGTTTTTCCTGGCCATGGACCTGACCTCCTGCTCACTTTTCCCATTCTCTGTTCATCCTCTCACGCTGTTAAATCTGGCCCAGGGCAGCGTGGGGTGAAATCAGATCTTCCAAATTCCCTCCCAGTAAGAGACCTGTCCCAGGGCTGCCCATCCATCCTCTCCCTCCCTATTTTCCAGCTGTCCCAGCCATTCCCGGCCTGCCAGGGCTGTCCTGTGCCGCGGGATGTGGCTGGAATTCTCCTCCAGCTGGAATTCCACTCCAGCTGGAACTGCTCGTGCTGCAGGGTGAGAGATTTAAAGGCTGTTTGAAGATTTGTTTCCCACTGAAGTTGATCCAAACGGACAAACCAGGCTGGGGAAAGCTCCAATCCTGGATTTTCTGCCCGGAGAGGAGGGATAAGATCTCATTCCCTGCACTGGGATGGACAGCCCTGGCTCCCAGGAGTGACCACGAGCGCTGGGGGTGTCCCCTTCCAGAGGCCAAAATCCATCACTCCATGATTTCCGTGCATGCAAAGGAAATTTCCAGAGGGGAAAAAGCAGGAAAAACCTGTCCTATTTGTGTCCCAGACTTTGGGGTTTTGTCTGTCCAAGGAGGGGACACTGGGACACTTTTTCTGTCCCCTCTGAGCACCCCAGTCTTGCTGGCCTTTCCCAGGTGTTGATTTTTCCAGGGATTTTTACATTCCAGGTTGTTTCCTGCCCCACAACCTCTCCCACCTATTCCCTGCATAATTAACCAGCGGGCTCGCTAATTGCCCTGTGTTAATTCAGGGTGTGAATTGAAATAAAAATGTTCCTTTCAGAGCCCGGGTCTCTTTGTTTCGTGCCCGGTGCCCGCGGGCTGGGGCTGAACTCCCTCCCCTCATCCTGATCCATCCCTGCTCAAAACCAACCCTGCATCCCTTTCCAGAGTGTTTGACAATTTTTCCTGCTGCTCTTCCCTCGTTGTTGTTGTTTCTCCATCTGTCTGTCGTTCCGGGGAGCTGTGCTGGCTTTAATTAATGAGGATTGTTGTTGGATTTGCGCTCATTATTCCTTCGGGAACGGGGCTTTATTTCTCCTGTTGGTTTTCCATTTGGAGCTGGCCTTTTCCAGCACTAAACCCGCTCAGTTTAAAGGGGATTATTGGGGTTGGGAGTGAGCACTTGCACTCAGCCTAGGCAGTACTTCCTTTAATTCTGAATTTTTGCTTTGCTTTTGGCTGAAATCTCAATTTTTCACCTGGGGAATGACTGGGTGTAGAACAAGAAGATTTGGGATGGGTTAAACTGCATCACTGGTGATTAAATCTGGCTTTTAGGGGGTTTTTAGGCACGTGTGAAGGACACAGAGAGAGATCTATGGCATGACAAAGGTCCAGGACTCTCAATTTGCACTGAACCTGCAGCAAACCCCACGTTGGAGCCTTTGGGATTTGCCTGGAGCGCTGTGGGACCAGTGGGATGCCCATGGAGCTCAGGATCCCAGGCTGGACAGCTGCACCAGGTGCCAGACATGTCCCTGCATCCTGCTCTGAGTGCCTGAAATCCCCTTCAAACCAGGCTCAGTCCCCAGGGCTGGGTGTGATCCTTGTCCTACACCCAGAGCCATTCCCAGCTGCGGGAGGAAGGATTTGGTTGGAGATTCTCCTTTGGGTGCCTCTGGGACACCCAGCCCTGGTTAACTCAAGCCCTGAGGGTGCTGTGGGTGCTGCCCCAAACCCCTGAGTTAGGCTGAGTGAGCTCAGCTTAACTGGACCAGACCCAGCACTCGAGCGGCCGCTGGGCTGGGGTTTTGCTGCTCCTGCCCAGGCTCTGACTCACGGATTTCTGCACTTACTGGAAACCCGGCTCAGTGTTGCAACATTGAATAAAACCCTCAGCCAAACCAAAATATTGACGAATGTTTCAATACTGAAGGGAAAAAATCGCAGCTGAGGAATTGGGGCTGCAACATCTTCTCCCAAATCTTAATTTTGTACTCTGAGATGTTTCCATGGTTCCATGGCCAGGCTGGAGCAGCCCGGGATAGTGGGAGGTGACCCTGGGTGGGACTGAGTGGTCTTTAGAGACTTTCCCAACCTAAACTCTGTGATTCCAAAATTCTGGAGCCAGGCTTGGAGAGCTGGGGGTGCTCCCCTGGAGAGGAAGAAAGGGGGAAAGGGGAAAAGGAAAAGGAAAAGGAAAAGGAAAAGGAAAAGGAAAAGGAAAAGGAAAAGGAAAAGGAAAAGGAAAAGGAAAAGGAAAAGGAAAAGGAAAAGGAAAAGGAAAGTTCTCTGGTTCTGCAGGAATTCCCAGTGGATCCATCCATGGGGCAGCAGGACAGTGGTCTCAGCTGGATTTGGTGCCTGGATTGTGCCTGAGGCTCCCCCTGGGGATTTTTGAGTCCTTGGGGGTCCTGTCCAGCTCAGAATGTTCTGGGATTCCCTGAAAATAAAAAAGTGGTTCCAGAGCTGAGAACAACCAAAGGGAACTGAAATTAGTGCAGGATCCAAGTGGATAAATGGAATTGTCAGGAGCTGAATTCCTGGAAATTTATTGGCAGAGTTTTGGGGGTTCCTTTTCCTTTTTTTTTTTTTCTATGAAGGAATTGCTTGCTTTATTTATTTATTTATTTATTTATTTATTTACTTATTTACTTATTTACTTATTTACTTATTTATTTATTTAGGTGTGTCTCTTGTTGTGTTCTCTGTGTTTACATAGCAACCTCTGCAAGAGGTAGATGGGAAATTGTTCCTATATTTATACCTACATTTATTACTAGTTTGGTATATTTTATATATATATATTTATGTTTTTATATTTTTATCTTTTTATGTTTTTATATTTCCATCTCTATCTCATACCTGTGAATCCCCCCCTTCCATGAATAATTTATCCCAGCCTGCCTGGCACTTCCTACAGATTACTCTGAAATCCAGGAAAGCGTTGCACAAAGAGTGAGAAATCCAAATGATTAAATAAAAGAAGGAAAAAAAAGTCATTCAATGTCACCAGAGGAACATGTGTGGGAATAATAAACCCAGTGTCACTGCAGGGG
Organism: Oenanthe melanoleuca; assembly: GCF_029582105.1. Taxonomy (NCBI): domain Eukaryota; kingdom Metazoa; phylum Chordata; class Aves; order Passeriformes; family Muscicapidae; genus Oenanthe; species Oenanthe melanoleuca. The sequence continues at coordinate 1,129,338 of NC_079356.1, forward strand.
GAGGTGACAGCTCCTCACCTGTCACTGGGGGGAGGGTGACACTCATTTTCCTCTTCTTTTCCCTCTTTTTTCCCTCCCCAGTGTGGTTACCCAGCAGGATTAAACGGTGGGATTTTAATCACTGGGAGTTTAGAATCATTTGTATCATTTCAATAATTGGGATTTTATAATAATTGGGATTTTAGAATAATTGGAATTTTATAATAATTGGAATTTTAGAATAATTAGGATTTTAGAATAATTGGGATTTTAGCAGCTGCCCAGCCTCTCGTGGAGCTCTTCCTGTGGAAGGCCTGGAATTGCTGTGTCAGAGGATCCAAACCTTCTGATGCTGCTGCTAATTTTAGGTAGTGATTAAAAATCATGTTATTTATAAATGAGCTGCCCTTGCTGAACTCCAGCCTGGGATCACAAGGTCCTGAAGGGTGGAAAAACCCTCTTAGGTCATGGAGTTCCTTTTCCCCTTTTCCCTTTCCTCTTTCCTTTTTCTTTATTTCCTTTTTCCTTTTTCCTTTTTCCTTTTTCCTTTTTCCTTTTCCCCTTTTCCTTTTTCCTTTTTCCTTTTTCCTTTTTCCTTCATCAAAATTTCCTCTGAGTGTTGTTCAGAGCATCTCTGGTGGAGCTGTGGCCACATTGTGTTTAAAATTTAGAATTTAAATTCTACTCAGAACTTAGGGTGTGCTGAGGACAAATCCAGCTTTAGTCGATTTTTCCCTTTTCATTCCTGATTTCTTTTGGAAAATCATGGTTTTCCAAGTGGATTTGCTGGCACCGAGTTATTTTCAGGTCTGTTTGTAGCACTGTGGTGAAACCTGAAATCTTAATTCTACTGCTGGAAATATCTTCATTAAAGGTTCAGCTCTTCCCATCTTTCCCATTTATTTCCCCTGGAACATTTCCCAGCCTGGGAGGCTCAGGGAGAGCCCAGGGTGGCACTGGGGGCACTGAGTCTGATTTATTTCTGATTTATTGTTTCTTTCCAGACCTCAAACACCTCCTGGATGCTTCCCAGTCTCTGCCCTGGAGACGCCCCAGCCCCAAGGCCAGAGCATGAAGTAAGCCTTGGCTTCTGCTACTCCAGAAAAAACATTCCCAATATTAAATAGATTTTAGAGGGAAAATAAGAGATTTAGGATGGAAATGGAGGTGTCATGGCCACCAGAGCCTGGGGCATGGGAACAATTTGAGCATCATTCGATGGCCACCTCGTTAATTAAAATGATTTTTTAAATAATCTGCTGAGATTCCAGTTGGAAATGGAATTGTTCTTTAGGAGCAGCCTGTGGTCTCTGCCCATCCCCTGGGGGAAAGGAGGGCTCAGGGGAGACTCAGCTCCCCTGGGATCCGTTTGGGGGCACTGGAGGATGGAAATGGGATGTGAATCCCAAAATGGGGTGGGAGGGACCCCGGGGGTCGCTGGTGCCACTCCCAGAGCTCAGGGCACAGGATTGTGTCCAATGGCTCTGGAATGTCCCCGGGAGGAGACTCCAGCCCCTCTGGGCTCTGCCCAGGCAATTAGCAAGGGTAATTAAATTAATTAAACATCTCCTCATCCCCTCCACGGCTCCATGGACTGGAAAAAGCTGCAGGGAATTATTGCAAAGAGCTGCTTTCAAATCTGTGATATTCTAAAGGTGAAGCTCTTTGGATTCCTGGAATAAATAATTTCCAGGCTCCTTTAGCAAATATTTCATGGAATGGCTGGGTTGGAAAGGACCTAAAATTCCTTAATTGAATTCCAGGACCAGGAGTGACTCTGCACTGTGATCATTTCCTTCCCACCGGGTGGGGATGGCAGCTGTGATTTCGGTGGGATAAATAAGATTATCACCCTTTGGGATAAGGAATATCTCCCTGCTCTGGGCATAAAAATCAGTTTTTATCCATGGGCATCTTCAGGAAAAACAGCAACCAACTGGGGCTGCTTTATTCCCTGATGTCTCACCGGCTGGGAGTTTCTCCTCCTCTTCCCTGATTTCTCTTGATTTTCCTCTCCAGCCCCTCAGAACCTCCCAGCCCCCAGAGCCTTCCCCTCACACATGAATTTATTCCTCCCTCCAGGATTGATCCCAAACCCCCTTCAAGTCCTGAGCCTTTCTGAAGATGCTGAGCTGCCATTAAGTTGTTTTCTTTTTAAAAAAAATTTATTTTCCTTAATCTCATTCTGTATCACAATGTGATTTTCCTTTATTTGATAATTGACATGAACCATGTCCTGCAAAGAGTCCAGCTCAGAAATTCAGCATTTTTGTGGTTTCCTTCCTTTGTTTCAGCAAAGATTTGCTCTGTTTGTTGGTTTTTAAAATGTCTTTCAGCAGCACAATTATTACACATATTGAAGAGGGTCTGAGCTGTTTGGTGAGAGGAGGAGGAGGTTTAAAAATGTTCTTTCAGCACCTTAAAATATAAAACCCCAGTGCAGCATGTGGTGGGATTGTGTCCTGCTTCCAGCTGGATTCTCACTTCTCCTCATTGATAAAGTGGGTGGAAATTTCTGCTTAAATATTAATAATTAAACAAACAGCAAAAAAAAAAAAAAAGAAAGAGAAAGGATTAAAAAAAAAAACCTCCTTCAAGGCAGGATGGATGGGGCTTGGAGCAAGCTGGGATAGGGAAGGGGTGGAACAAGATGGATTTTTATGATATTTTCTTAAAAATTGGAAAAGTTTCTTTTCAGCAGCTGAGAAGTCAGAATTTTAGAGCCAATCCTCTCATTTAACCCTGCCCAGCGAGTTCTGTGCTCCCAGGGCTGGCACCTGAGTAATTCTGCAGCCCTGGAATCACTCACTGGATAAATCAATTAACCCTGAGCTCCAGGAAGGCTCTGGAACAGCAGCTGCGGGGATGTTTAATGCCCCAAAGGCAAAAACAAAGGGTCCTGTTGGTCTGGGCAGGTCCCCTTTGGACTGTTTTGGTCCCCTTTGGTCTCCTCACATCCTTTCTGGTCTCTTCTGGTACCTTTTGGACTGTTCTGGTCCTTTTGGGTCCCTTCTTGTCTCTTTTTGTCTGCTCAGGCTCTTTCTGATCTTCTCAGATCCCTTTTGGTCCCTTCTGGCCCCTTTTGGCCTCCTCAGATTCTTTTTGGTCTGGTCAGGTTCCTTTTGGTCCCTTCTGGTCTATTTTTGGTCTGTTCAGATCCTTTTTGGTCCCTTCTGGCCCCTTCTGATCCTTTTTGGTCTGTTCAGATCCCTTTTGGTCTCTTCTGGTCCCTTGTGTTCTGCTCAGGTTCCTTTGGTCTTTTCAGGTCCTTTTTGTTCCATTCTGGTCCCTTTTGGTCTGTTCACGTCCCTTTTGGTCTCCTCAAATCCTTTTTGATCTCTTCTGGTCCCTTTTGGACTGTTCTGGTCCTTTTTGGTTCCCTCAGATCCTTTTTGGTCTCTTCTTGTCCCTTTTGGTATCTTCTTGTCCATTTTGGTTCCTTCTTGTCCCTTTTGGTCTGGTCAGGTCCCTTTTGGTCCGTTTTGGTCCCCTTTGGTCTCTTCAGATCCTTTTTGTCTGTTCAGGTCCCTTTTGATCAGTCCTGATCCCTTCTGGTCTCTTCTGTTCTGTCCCAGGTTGGTGCTGGATGTCCAGGGCCAAGCAGAGCAACTTTTCCTTGGGTCTGGAATTAAATTAAATCCAAATTAAATCAGGGAAGGGGATGAGCCACGTGTGTGAAAATAATTAGGGAGAATGAAGCCAGTGAGAAAACCCTGCTGAGTGCAGCACTGCACTCTGGGGAGAGACTAAATCCCCAAAATAACCCAAATCCTGAGTTTGTGGGGCTGGGTCACCCCAGAGATGTGAAGAAAACCCTGCAAAGGGCAAAGCACTGCTGGAACTTCAAGCACTGGGTCCTCAATTTGTGCTTTTATCACCTTTTTTGGGAGTTTCTCTATTTCTGACACCTGCCTGGGATCCTCAGGAGCACAAAGTTTATTTTTTCCTGTCCAACTGAAGATTTTTACTTTTATTTTTCCATTGCTTTATTTCCCCTTCCTCCTGTATCTTTAGCTGTAACCTCTGGGGGGGGGGAAAGTTGTGTTGGGAGGGATTTATTTGCATCAGAAAAATGGTGAAAGAAAACAGCAAATAGTGCAGGGATGCCCAGGAAAAATGAACTCTCTGCTGTAAATTCCTTAGAGGAACTTCAGCTGAATAAATAAATCGATAAATTTATTCATTAAATTAAGTTTTCAATGCTTGTGAGAGGTCAGTGACTGGAGCTGTCTCAGCTTTGAGGTGCCTGGTGCTTCTCCAAAGATGGGCAGTGGAATTGGGGTCATTTTGGACATTTTTGGTGTCGTGGTCACAGGGAGGAGGAGTCCAAGTGAGAGCCAGAAATTCCTTCCTTCCCGTTTTTGGGGTGAATTGTGCTGGGAAAGGAATTTCAGCTCCATTTTTTCCTCCCTTCCCTCTGCTCCAGGTGCCTCCAGCAGGACCCACTCCCCTCCCCGGCCATTAAAGCGTTAATGGCACAGGAGGAAGATTTTTTTTTTTTTTTTTTTCTTTCCTCCCTCTCCCCCTGGAAGTTTGGGAAGCATGTGCCTCGATTTCCAGATAAAGTAGCCATTGATGGGAATTCCGGGAATAAAAGGAGCTTTTCTTTTTCCCCCGGCATTGAGGCTTTGTCCCGGGAGTTGGGTGAATGCGTTTGTGTGTGCGTGGAGGGGGTGTAGGAACAGCCCCTGGCAGCAGGAATTTCTTCAGAAACCACTGGAATTCCCCCTAATCCATCTTTTTTACACCCTCTGGAATTGTCACTCCAATTCCTCTGGGTTTTCTGTGGTGTCTGATAGGACACAGGGACAGGAGGGAGGTAAAATTCCATCACCCCAAACCCTCTCCCAGCATCCCTGAAACTGGTTTGGTTCCGATTTTTGCCCAGGAATGTCGATAATTCCAAAGGTTTGTTCTTCCTTTAATTGAGGGAATCTCAGGAATTGTGCTGATCACCTGCTGACATCCAAGCAGGGCACAAATTTAAACTCCAGTGGGGAAGGAGCAGATCCAGGGAGGGAATTTTGTGTCGTTCCAAGGACAGGTGAGCACAGGTGAGATGCTCCACCCTGGTTCTGAAGCAAAGAGAGATTTCTTATTAAAAATATCATCAATACCTGGATAAAATATCAGCTTTCCTGATTAATGAATAGAAATCCAGGATGAGGGAATTCTGGGTAATTCCACAGACAGGTGGAATTCTGCAACAATTATCCCCCCAGTTCTGCAACAAATGGAGATTTCTTATTTAAAAAATACAATTATTTGTGTAAAATACAAACTTCTGTGATGAAGGAGCAGAAATCCAGGGAGGGAATTTTGTGTGGCTCCAGGATGAGGGAATTTTGTGTAATTCCAAGAACAGGTGAGCACAGGTGAGATGCTCCCCCCCCACTCTGCAGCAAAGACAGATTTCTTATTTTAAAAATTATTTGTGTAAAATATAAACTTCTGTGAGGAAGGAGCAGAGATCCAGAGATGATGGAAAGGCAATGCATGGGAAGTATTTTTTGGGGAACTTCCCAGTCCTTGGATTTTCCCCCCTGTGCCTCTCCACCCTCTCCCTCCTGGGTTTTTCCAGCCTCACCTGCTCCTTGTTTTCCATGGGAATTTTACCTGGAAATTTCCTCTGCATCCTTCTGGCTCCCTGCCAGAGAAAATACAGATATTTAATGGAAGCTTTGCAGCCAAATGGGATTAATTTGGAATATTTTTTAGCAGGAACGATGCCTTTGGCGCAGCATTTCTGGTCCTGGCAAGATCAGCAAATTTGGGCGACAATTGTGCAGCCCAGTGATGTTAATTTGCTTTATTTCGAGTCAGTGTTGGGAAATGTGTTAAATCCCAAATCCCTGCATCATTCCCTCACTCCTGTTAACCTTCCTGAGTTTCTAAAAGCATTTCTGGATGGAAAAAGCCAGAAGTGTTTGGAGTTCTCTGCTCTGGGTTTGTCAGGTTAAAACTGTGGAATAATTATGGCTGGAAAAAAACCCATGGAATTATCTACATTGGGAAAAAACCTTCAGTGTCACCAAATCATCTTGCAAATCCCAGTTCCATCCCAGTGGATGGCTGGAAATTGTGACCAAGTGTTTGTGCACTTGGCTTTGTTAAAAAATGCAGCTTTTAAACCCATTTTGGGGCCTTTGAGAGACTTTGAGGGGACAGAATTCCCATGGCTGCCACAATGCCCCAAACACTCTTTTTCTGAGTGAATTTTGGGAGGAAAAAAAGCAAATTTCAGCCAAAAATATTTCCCCCCTCCTCCTCCCAGCAGCTGCTCTGGGCTCTGTGGGTTCTCACAGGAGGGGCAGAATTTGACTTTAAGCCACCAAAATAAATTACTTTACCCAAGCTGGGGATGCTGGCGAGTTCCTTTTATTCCCAGATCTTTTTTCCCTGTCTTTGGGCTGTCCTGGGAGGTTCCTCCCCGTGATCCGCGCCTGGCCAGGCTGGCAGTGCTGTAACAAAACACCCCAAAATCCCAAAAATACCCAGAGGAGGGAAAAATAAACCAGAACAGGTCACGCAACAGAGCCCGGCCCAAATATTGAGCAAAAAGCAACCCGGGATAGCAACAGAACGTGCCTGGGTTATTTTCCTGGGAAAAGGGGATGTTTTGGAAGGGGTTTGAGGCTCGGTAATTGTGGGTTGAGTGGCTGTAAACAGCCTGGCTGTAATTGAGGCTGTGGGGTCAGGGTTTAATTGCTGTTTCAGGGTTTAATTGCTGTTTTCTGGCTGGGAATAGAAACCTCGGCAGCGCCCCCGGCTCGCTCGGCAGCTCCTGAGGGAGAAATTCCCACTGCAAGGAGCTGAGCAGGAGGATCTGCTCCTCTTCCTCCCCAGCAGGATGGGCAGGGCCAGGGTGTGAGGTTCTAGCCCTCCAGTGCTCTAAGGCAACTCTGGAGCTCTTGGCTCTTACTTTGTTGGGTTATCTTAAATAAGCAAAGCAGCTAATAGTTTAAAAGGTTATTTATTACAAAACACATCTTATTACAAAGCACATCAGTCTCAAAAAGCAATGGCAAAAAGCAATGGCAAAGCAAAAGCCTGGCAAAGAGCAGATGGCTAAAAGTCACAATGGCTAAAAGCACCAACTCTCCCCAGTACAAACTCTTATTTAGGATTTTCCCAACAAGCTAAGACACAAACTCAGACCACTACTCCTTAACCTATTAGAATTCCAGTTTCTTAACACACCAGGTAACGTATAGAATTACACATACAATCTATCTTGTTCTATGTGAAAAATGTCAGCAATACTCTTACTATAGCTCTAAGTCCTGTCTACAACTGTGGGCCTGGAGCCTCTACTGAAGATATCAGTGTGTTTCAACCTTCACTAGAACTCACACTGCTGCTGTGGAATCTAAACCTTTTACTTACTAAAAGCACTTCAGCTCCTACTAAACTTACTGACTTACTTCTACTTTATGTGTGAGTGTTTAATATACTTCAACCCGTGCAAAGGCTTTAATTCAACCCCTGCACTCTGATTTCTCTCTGAAGAATTCAGAGAGATCCCTGACTCACTGACTCCAACACCAGGAGAGCAGCCCCAGCACCCTCTGCTCATCCAGAGGGACGGGAATGAATGAAAATCATCCCAAATAATTCTGCTCCTGCTGGAGCATGGGGTGTGGAGAAGGTGAGGGGATGTCCATGCCCAGCCTCTCCTCCTCACACTCAGGGCACAATTCCCATAATCCTGGGATGGTTTGGGGTTGGAAGGGACCTTAAAGCTTGTCCCTGATGTTTGTCCAAGCCCCTGCCATGAGCAGGGACATTTCCCCCACTCCTGACTTCTCCCAGCCCCATCCAACCCACAATTCCCCCAGCGTTGCAGGAGTTTCTGGAATTGTGCCACAGAAATCCCACAAAAGTTCCTATTTCCCTATGGAGGGACCAAGGAGGAATTTAAAGGAAAACAAAGCTTTCAGCCTGCCTGCAGTGCTGGATTTTATCATTTGATTCCTGGAGAATCCTGATGTTTGACTCGGTGCTGTTTGGAAAGGCAGCGCGGTTTATTCCCGATCCATGAATGAAAATCCAAAGGGAGAGGGCAGCGGGAGGAGCCCGGGGCTCCCTCCCTGTGCTGATTTCATGTCCCTTCCCCACCTCTGACTTCATGTCCCTTCCCCACCTCCCTGCCACCTCCTCAGCCAGGACCCTTCATTTCACTTCCCGGTTGGTTTTAAGGGAATTCTGAATTCTGCTCCTCAGAGCCTCCTTAAACCGTGAGGAAAATCAAAATGCAGAATCCGTGGGATGAGGAATTCCTGGAGTCCCTGCAGGGCACAGAAGGCACAGCCCTGCCCTCCTCACCCCTCACTCCACGTGTGCTCACTGCTCCCAGTGCTCCCAGTGCTTCCCATTATTCCCAGTGCCTCCCAGTGCTCCCAGTGCCTCCCAGTCTGGCTGCAGAGAATTCCAAGCCCGGCTCTTTTCTCCTCCCTTGCAGCTCTGGAGCCTCTGGGAATCTCCCTTGGGTGATCCCTGGAGGAGATTTGTGCTCTCCTGGGGATGGCGACACAGGAAATTCCAGCCTGGGTTGCCCCTCTACTCCAGGAGCTGAGAATTCCTGCTCAGAGGGGCTGGGAAAGGAAAACTTTTGCAGGAAAAGACACAACAAATGCTTGTGAGACTCTCCAGGATTTAGCACCTGCTCCAATTTCATTTTCCTGCACAATGAGCTGCTCTCCAAGGAAGTGCTTTTCCCAAATTCTCTGGAATAAGCCAGGCCTTAAGGAAGACACTTTTTCCTTGTTTAACAAACACTGAAAAACTGCAAAAAACTCCCCAGCTCCAACGTGGAGACTTGGAAAAAAACAAACTGGGAGAGAAAGGGAAATTTCCAGCTGAGGAATAGTTTGGTTTTCCCTCTTCCTTGGTGTGTTTGTGTTTGGGAATGAGCTCAGCCCTCCCTTTCCTGTTTTGGGGACAAATGTTCCAGTGGGTGTGAGGCAGGGGCAGGGAATGTGAAGATGCTCCTGTGGTTCTGGCTTGGTGTCATTGGGGGCATGTGGGAAATGGATTGATAAAAATGGGAAATGGATTTATGAAAATGGGAAATGGATTTATGAAAATGGGAAATGGATTTATGAAAGTGGGAAATGGATTTATAAAAACTTCTCAAGGCCTGACAAAAAGCTCACACAATATGCAAACTTGAAGATAAAAAATGCTAACTTCAAAATGCCATTTTGATTTTTGTTTTTTTTTTTTTTTCACTTGAGAAAGGAATTGATTTTCCTTCATTTCATGGTCTAAAGGTTGGGCACCTGTCCAGGCCTCCCAGGAAATCAGGAGCTGCTGGAGGGTGACCCAGCCCATCTGTCCCCACCGCGATCCCAGAGGGACAGGATCCCTCTCCTCTCCTCTCCTCTCCTCTCCTCTCCTCTCCTCTCCTCTCCTCTCCTCTCCTCTCCTCTCCTCTCCTCTCCTCTCCTCTCCTCTCCTCTCCTCTCCTCTCCTCTCCTCTCCTCTCCTCTCCTCTCCTCTCCTCTCCTCTCCTCTCCTCTCCTCTCCTCTCCTCTCCTCTCCTCTCCTCTCCTCTCCTCTCCTCTCCTCTCCTCTCCTCTCCTCTTTTTTTTTTTTTTTTTTTTTTTTTTTTTTTTTTTTTTTTTTAATCTAAGAGGAGCTTAAATAATTGGCTTTTTTTAGGTTTAATTGAGTTCATCTGTAACCCCAGGACTGGAATGGATCAAACTCCCAAATTTCTCCTCCACCAGGATCTCTGCTGCTCTTTCCCCATTTTCCCAATGTGCACACACTGCTGATTCACAGATGAAAATATTTGTTGTTCAATCAGTGATTATTTTCAGGAGTCTTTGCCTTTCATCCCTGTGGGTGGTCCAGAAATTCCTGCTCAGCATCAGGAACTTCCCAGACCTCCTTCTCCAGGTGTGCCACGGGAAATGAAGAGACCTGTGTGGGTTTCAAGCACTGAAATCCCATTTTGGGAGCATCCCTTGGGCATTCCTGAAAGGCAGGGCTGAGCTTCCCTGGATCCCTGTGTTAGAAATGAGAAACAAAAAGTCTCAATATCCAGCAAAATTTAAAATGCTTTATTTATATAGATGGAGCAAGCAGCGCTGGGGAATGTGAGGGGGAACCGTCCACTCCACGCTCCATCCAACCTTGGTTTGCAGCCTGTCCTGGTCTGGAGGACAGGTATCTGCCAATAAAGGCAGGAGCTTCTCTTTGAAAAGGAGAATGTAAACCCCTCCCTCCAAATTATTATCATTTTGAAATTAAGGGGCTCTCAGGCAAAGATATGGGAATTAGGAATAACAGTTCTTTACTATGAAAATTAAAATAGAAATGCAGTATTACACAGAACAATCCCAAACCCTGCCAGAGTCAGAATCCAAGCTGACACCCGTCAGTCAGTCAGGGTGTTGGCACAGTCCCATTCAATGGTGGCTGCATCCTCCTGCAGGGGCAGATGTGGTTCAGCTGGAGCAGTGCTCCTGGAGAAGGTGCAGTTTCCTCTGAAGCTCCAGGGATGATGTGCAAAGGTCTGGTTTTCCTCTGGAATCCAGTGGGAAGAAGGTTCCTTGGTGTCCAAAATCTCAGTTTTTATCTGGGTAGGAAATGTTTGGCTCCTCCCCTGGTTGAAGCATCTCCCAGTGGGATGATGGAATTTTATCAGTCATGCCCTGGGACTCACTGGCCATTAACAGGAGATATCTCCTGGAGGGAGGATGGGCTGTGGGAAAGATAAAGATGATTGCCCAGCTGGTTTAAAGATGGCCCATGAGCAGATAATATGTGACACAGAGATAAGGGTGAAACTTTGATTTAAAATGTAAAAACCCTGTGAAAAGTCCATTTTTGAGTAATTTTTCTGGGCTGCTCTCACGATTCCTTACTGCACATATCACCCAGGTGCTGCTGGTGTTATTTATCCATCAGGAATTAGGGCTGTCCTGCAGAATCTTGGAATATCTGGATGCAAACAGGTCCTTTTTAACTGAAAACCCTTTTAAATGCCCATTTTTAATCTATTTTTGCTGCTCTCAAAATTTCTTAATCAGCTACTTTAAAGTGTGAAAACCCATTGAAAAGTCCATTTTTAGTATTATTTTTTCCTTTGTTTTCACAATTCCTTACTCAGTGTCCAACTCAGATGCTGCTGGTGTTATTTATCCATCAGGAATTAGGGCTGTCCAGCATAATCTTGGAATACCTGGAAGAAAACACCTCCTTTTAAAGGGAAAACCCATTGAAAAGTAGATTTTTTGGTCATTTTTTGCTGTCCTCACAATTCCTCACTCTGTGGATGCAAATAGCTACATTAAAATGTGGAAACCCTTGGAAAACCAATTTTTTGGTCATTTTTCAGGGCTAGTCTCTGGATTTCTCCCTCTATGGATGCAAACTCCTCCTTGTAAACTGAAAACCATTTGAAATGTCCATTTTTTGGTCTCTTTTTTTTTTCTATTTCACAATTCCTGACTCCATGTGTAACCCAGGTGCTGCTGGTGTTATTTACTGCGTTTATTCCATCGGGAATCGCTGTCCTGGAGCCTCAGGCAGGGCTCCAGCTCCGGGCATTTGCAGCCTGAGGTTTTCCTGTGCCCGTCTCACGCTCCCGGCATGGCCCTGGCATCCATCTGCCAGCCCCAGCTGCTCCCTGGAGCTCGGGTCCATATGGGCAGGGAAAAAATATCCCTTTTTGGAACCCAGAAACCTGGGAGTTTGGAGCTTTCTGTGCTGTCTTGGGGTGACCTTATGAGGCTTGTATCCCGATCACCTGTTCTGTTGACGTTGAATATTGAGTTCTGCAGCTTTCAGACTGGTTCCAGGAGTGAAGGGGGAGAGAAGAGGTGCAGAGTTGTTATCAGGGACTGCACTTGCTCCCCTGCATCCTTCTCACAGACTGTGCTGTCTGCAGTGGGCAGCAGGACAGAGCTCTCCTTTGCTCTTGGTCAGTTTTCTGGCCAGCTGAGTGTGATGGTTTTGAGAGCAAAACCAGTGAGAGACTCCAAGTTAGAAATACAATTTAATAGGAAAAAAAAAAATAGAGAGAAAATAAAATACATGCAATAGTACAAAAGAGAAACCACTGAATACAACTAGACACCCCACTGGTTAGGGTGGTGGTAGCAGCCTGGATGAATTGGTCTTGTTGAAGCAGTGATCCAGCAGAAATCCTGGCACTGATGCTGGTAGCTCTTGTCCTCTAGAAACCAGTGGAAAAGGCTGCTCTGATGTTCCAAATCTGTTTTTATCTAGGTAGGAAATGTTTGGCTCCTCCCCTGGCTGGAGCATCTCCCAGTGGGATGATGGAATTTTATCAGTCATGCCCTGGGACTCACTGGCCATTAACAGGAGATATCTCCTGGAGGGAGGATGGGCTGTGGAAAGATAAAGATGATTGCCCAGCTGGTTTAAAGATGGCCCATTAACAGATAATATGTGCCAGGAGATCAGGGTCACTGCCCCACAGGGCTCCAACAGATAGTAACAGAATTCATATTTCTGGTCACATCAACCCAACCCACTGGGTCTGACCTGAACCCTAAAATCTGTTTTAAATCACTTGATGGAAATGGCCCTTTGAATCTCCAGTAGACTTTGATTCGACAAATTCACCTCCAGGAATTTCCTGGGATTTGCTTCCAGAGCTCCATGGATCCCCTGGGCTGTGGATCCCTGATATGTCCTAAACACTTAGAACCTTCAAGTCCTGGGGTCTGGCTCCTGAAAGTCAGGGTTTGTGTCTTTTTTGGACTGGTTTTGGGACTTGGTTTGGGTGCAGAAAGGCAGAATTTGGCTCAGAGAATTTTTCATTGCTATAAAAATGTGCTCAAGAAAGGCTGAAACTTCTTTCAAATCCTGGTGGTGTTTGAAAATCAGAGTTTGTGTCTTTTTTGGGCTGGTTTTGTGTTTTGGTTTGGGTGCAGAAAGGCAGAATCTGGCTCAGAGAAATCTGGTCCGGGGGAATTAAACTCTTTTCTTGCTTCAAATCCTGGTGGTTCTTAGCTCCTGAAAATCAGGATTTGTGTCTTTTTTTTGGACTGGTTTTGGAAGGGACCTGAAATCCCACCCAGTGCCACCCCCAGGGACATCTCCCACTGTCCCCTTGTCCAGCCTGGCCTTGGGCACTGCCAGGGATCCAGGGGCAGCCACAGCTGCTCTGGCAATTCCATCCCAGCCCTGCCCACCCTCCCAGACGGGAATTCCTTCCCAATATCCCATTCCCAAAATCTCCACTTTCCATTTGAGGCCATTCCCTGTGTCCTGTCCCTCCATCCTTGTCCCCAGTCCCTCTGAGCTCTCCTGGAGCCCCTTCAGGCCCTGCCAGGGGCTCTGAGCTCTCCTGGAGCTTCTCCTCTCCAGGTGTCACCCCCAGCTCTCCACAGGTGAATTTCTCCCACTCCCTGTCAGCTCTGTGCCTTCCTCTGGTTTTGTCCAGCAATTCCAAGTTCTCCTTGTCCAGAACACCACAGCTGTTCCCAGCATTCCAGGTGGGGCTCTCACAGGGCAGAGCAGAGAGGGGGAATCACCTCCCTCCACCTGCTTTGAATTCCAAGTACAAATCAATTTTCTGTTTGAGAAGCTCCATCTTTTTGTGAACTTTTCTGATTTTCTGACTTTTGGATGTTAAAAATCCTTGGATTTCAGAAGGGCAGCACCCAGAGGCTGTGGGGATGTGCCTGTGCTGGGACTTGCCCAGTTCCACCCCCAGTTTGTGTCGGGTGGTGAATTCCCCGTCCCACTGCACTCTCATTACCCTGCATTCAGCATAAAATCAGAATAAATCAGATGAAATAAAACACCTCAGTGTTTATTTCGAAGGCAGAGTGCTCCAGGCCTTCCCAGGCTGCTCCTTTGGGGAGCTGTGACTCCAATTTAGCCCTGTAGGAAACCAGGAGAAGGGCTGGGTGAGGCAAGGCCTGATGCTTATCTGCCAAATGCATGCCCTGGAAATGTTCCTTTCCACCTGTATCCTGGTGTTTTTTTGGGATGATGCAGCCCTGGAGCTTGTTGCTGGCTGCCTGGAAAGCCCCAAGTCTGGAGACTTTTGAGGGAAGCCAAAAAATCCAAGCCCTGCATCCCAACCCAAGCAGTGCTGCCAGACCAGAATTTTGGGAACGTGCCGGGATTTATCTCCACTCCTGCCCCTCCCAGCCCTCCTGGCTGCTCCTCAGCAAATATTTCTGCCCTTGGGTTTCCAGGTAGCTTGAGGTGAAGCTTGATGAAGTGCTAATTAATTAAAATGCAAAGGGGTTGATGCCTTCCAGGTAAACCCCAAACCCTCAGATGACTTCGCTGCTCGCATCTGATTTGGCTTTAAAATTCTGGAGTTGGATTTTTTATCCTTGGGCAACTTCTCCTGAGCCAGATGAGGAGCAGGGAATATTCCACATCCCCATTCTTGCAAAGAGGGAGAAAATTCAGCACAGGCACTTCCCAAAGGCCTCAAGTGCCTCATGGGAGGACAGAAAATCGTTGTTGTCACAAGGAAAGGTGTGTGTGAGGGTGATTTGCAGAGTTTGTAGAGATCTCCACTGGAAATTTGGTCTTGCTCTCCCTAATTTCCACCTCCAAATCTCTACAGAGGGTGGTGGGTACTGAGAATTTCCTTAATTCTGTGATAAGCTGAGTTTTTGAACCTGCTGAAAACATATTGAAGAAAATATTTTATTTATAAATAACTGTCAGGGGACCACATCTGTGCTGTCTCTTTTCCCACTGTATTTAAGTCATGCCCCATCCTCAACTCCACCTTTAAAAATCTTGGATTTCACCAAGCAGGAGATACAAATCCAGGGATTTTTGGTGGCACTGCTGCTACCAGTGGAGATTTCCTCACATCCTGAAGACAGGGATTTGACCTTGGAGCAGCAAACCCAGCAGTGCCAGCTCGGGCTGGGGGTGGCCCTGAAAGCAGAGATGAGTTTGATGCCCTGAAGAGGGAGGAGGTGGAAGGGGAGGTGCTGGAAGTGCCAGGATTGGATGTCAAGATGGAATTTTGTCAAGGACAAAAGCTGGGAAGCAGCTGGGGACACTTTGCAGGGCGTGGATGTGGGGCAGGCTGGGGGAAAAGGAGCCAGGATTCCCTGTGTGGGATGGAGGTTCCTGGGGGAAGCTGAGAATCATCTCTGACTTGGCAGCTCCAGGTCCCAGCCTGGTGGTTTGGGGGTGGAAATGAGACACAGAGCACCAGGGATGCTTTTCCTGTCCAGAACTGTCTCCCTGGCCTTGTAGGAATGAGGTTGGGAAGGCTGAGATCTGTGAGCTCCCTTCCTGGAATCCTGAGAGATCCGGGAAGGCCGAGATCAAATGAGAACAAAAGTGGAAAATGAACAAGTTCTGCTGATCTCATTGATTTTAATTGAATTATGAACAAAGCCAAGGCACTGTGACTTCCAGGGCTTCTTAATTTGGTGTATCTGAGGCTGCACAATTTCCTCTTGCTGGTTCACAGGCCTTCCAAGTGGAATTGTTCTTTCTGTGGCCATGCAGGGACAGAAAACTGGGATAAGAAAATGATGGAATAATAAACTCATGAACATTCAAAGTTAAGCCAACAACAGCAAGGTGATGGTTTTATGATCTCTCCTGAGTGATGGCTGCACTCAGAGGGTCACTCCAACTGATTTTTGGGGTGCCCCAGAGAGAATTTGTGGGTCCTGCCTGGATCATTGGCTCCTGGGGGGCTGCAGAGCAGCAGCTTCAGTGCCCTGCTGGATCCACCCTCGGGTGGGCTGCAAAGTGCTGAGATTTCTTTCACACATTAAAAATGTGAATTAGTGTGATTTTTATTTTATTTTTAATGAATGTTTCCTCTGCCAAGCCTTAGTATCCCCTTCATTGTTAATCCCTGCTCCAGGCACTCAGGGATGGAGTGTGGTGCTTTTCCCTGGGGTGTCTGCTGTGTGTAAAAGTTCTGAAATTTGGGAATATTCTGATGGTTTCCCCTCTCCCAGGACTTTCCTCCCCCTCTGTCATTGGCAGATATTTTGTGCATCACCCAAAAGACTGTGGGGTCACTTAAAATTTCTTTTTCTCTACTGGAGGATCTCAGGAAGTTGCTCCTCAGGTTCAGCACCTTGGCACTGCTCTGAGTTCATATTGAGGGATAAAACAAGAGTCAGCCTGTGTGGGTGTGGATCCTTCAGGGCCAGAGGGTCACTGAGAGAAGGAGAAGGAAGAGAAAAACAGGGAAAAGAGAATGAGAGGAGGGGATTGTCCTGCTCTGCTGGAGGCTGGTGCAGTGCTGGGGACACTTTTGGGAGCCTCAGTGTGAGAAGCACAGCCTTTCCTGGTGTTTCCCAGGCTGGCCCTGGCCCAGGGGAAGGGAGGGGACTCTGGGGTCACCTGTGTGACCTGCGCTGGGCCATTCCATCAGCTCCGTGCCAGGGTGGCCACACTGGGATTTTCCTCCACTGGGAATTTCCTCCTTTCCTCTGGGAATTCATTGCTCAATGAACATCAGAACTCTTTTTTTTTTTTTTTTTTTCTTTTCCCTGAAGAATGCAGTTCTCTGCTTCCCTTTTATTTTATCTTTTTTTTTTTTTTTTTTTTTTTTTTTTTTTTTTTTTTAATTTTATTCAAATGACTATCTTGCACACAGAAAAAAAAAAAAATCATCTGAGTTTCAGCTGGGCCTCCAAATGATGTCAGTTGTGAACTTCCCCTCTCGCTCACCACATCCTGGTGGGGTTTTCTGTGTCAAGCTCGAGTCAAGCCCTTCTGACAGGAGGTAAATTTAGCCGAGCACCCACTGGTGATGAAAGGCGTGGGCAGAGCAGCCGCCCTCGGGGGCGGCAAAAACTTCTAATTATAGCAGGGCCGGCTTCCTCTGCTCCCCCTTCTCACATCACCGTGTCAAAAACTCCTTCTGCTCCTCAAACAGCAGCTGGGGCATGGTGAGAAACCAGCTTCACTTTCCTTGTAGAGTTTGAAAGGTTTGATAAAGGACAATGAGAGACAAAAAGTAAAACAAAAGGTTATAACGGTGGGTGCTTGTGTTTTGGAGTGTTTTGGAGACACCCCTTAAATTCATCAGTCCCTTACATATTCACAGACCTATGACATATTTTTAAACTTTTCTATAAACTATTTTCCATATTTTAGGAATTGTTTTACAATTGAGTTTGCCTTTTTAGAGCATGTGTGTTTCTTGGCTGTGGCTTTAATTTGCTTTTCTTTTCAGTCTTAATTTGGGTTGTGGTCTTTAATTTCTACAGACAGTCAGTGCTGGTAGCTGGTGTATCAGTAGCAGGTGTCTTCACTGGGTGTTATCCACCAAAAATTCACAACAGGGATGTTGGAATCATGTCCCAGCCCCGTGGGAAGCAGCCCAGGGAGGGCAGGGGACAAGGGCAGCCTTTGTTTGGCTCTGTCAGGGTGGGGAAGGTGAGCACAGGAGGGATTTCCTGCAAAAATTTCAAGTAGGCCCTTTAGAAGTTGATTAATATTATAAATACATATTATGGTATTGGCTTTTCACAAATATTAGGGTGGATACTTTATGTGTGGTGTTGAAATGGTTTTTAAAATACAGGTTTTTTAGGAGTGACACAGGCTGATTAAATGTCTTTGTAATTAGTGAACTGCCTGCTTGGTTAAATAACACCCAGTGAAGACACTGCTATTGATCTACCAGATACCAGCACCAACCATCTGTAGAAATTAAAGACCACAACCCAAATTAAAACTAAGAAGAAAAATGAATTAAAACCACGGCCAGCCTGGGATATTTTCTGGGAACAAACATCTCCCTGCCATGGAAATGACCTCATTTGCAGAAAATGTCTGTGGATTGTGAAAATCGTGTGATTCTGACACTGCTGCTCCTATGCTGAGGTGCCAAACCTCGAGGCAGCAAAAAAAAAAATCTCAACTTGAACATTGATGCCTCTCCTGTGTGTGCAGAAAGCTTGGAATTCTTGGAATTCTGTTTTTCCACAGGTCCAGGGCAGTGGTGGGAGCTGGGAGCAGGTTTGGATGCTCTGGGTGAGATCATCCAGCTGTTCCCTGCTGTTCTCTGAATCAGCTTTTCCTCATCATTCCCTCCAGGAACTGCTGACAATTTCTTCCAGGAATTGCTCAGGGAATGGTCAGGAAATCACAGGATCATCCCAGGCCTCCAAGATCCTTGAGTCCAACTTCAAAACAGGGATATTGTGGTTTTACCTCAGTGCCAGATGGATAACAGGGAATCATTCCTCTATTTCGTGGTGTGGGGTAAATGGGGGGTTGATTTGGGGTCTTAGAGGTCTTTTCCAACCTCAAGGAAAGGATTTTTTAGGATTAAATGATCACTCCCATCAAATGAACTCTGGTGTGTGCAGGGATAATGCTGATCTCACCAGGCCAGGGGTGGGGAGGGTTCCTGATGTCCAACTCTCACCAGCACCACCCCAAGCACCCCAAAATCACCCTAAAATCACCATAAAATCACTATAAAAGAATCCTAAAACCACCCTTAAATCACTATAAAACCATCCTAAAATCACTATAAAACCATCCTAAAACCATCCTAAAACCACCCTAAAACCACCCTAAAATCAACCTAAAACCACCCTAAAATCACTTTAAAACCATCCTAAAACCATCCTAAAATCACCCTATACCATATCCCCAGTGTCACATCCAGTTCATTCTTGAACACTTCCAGGGATAGGGCTCCACCACTTCCCTGAGAAGTTTATTTCAATGTCTGACCAATCCTGCAGGAAAAAACCCAATCCTGATATCTAATGTGAAAACCCCTTCTGAGGGTGACAGAATCAGAAATACCAAGGTTGGAAAAGATTTCTAAGATCCTCAAGTCCAACCATTAACCCACGTTCACCTTATAAATAAAATCATCCATTCTCAATCTGGCATTGAGGTAGAACCACAATATCCCTCTTTTGGAGCATTATAAGGGAACAACTCCTCATAAAACCCTTGTAAAAAAACCCCAACCCTCACACTGTTTGCTCTTCTGCTGTTTCATGGATGACCTGAGCCAGGAACTGACATAAAACACCTCAGGTTGTAATAAATGTGCACAGAACCACGAGATCTGCAGGGAAAACCCCTCTGAATTTCACCAGGGCTTGGTTTTGTTCAGATTTCCGGGGCTCCTCAAGGTCAAGAGGAAGGAGGAGGATGTGCTTGAGCAAAAGCCCAGCTTGGAGAGAAATTAATCAGGGGCAGAGGCATAATTAGTGAGGAACAGAGAAATAATTAGTGAGAGCAATAATTAATTTAATAAATAAAAAAAACACAAGAAACACAATACATCGGATAAATACAATAATTATCAATAAATAAACACAAGAAACACAGTGCATAGAATACACTAAATAGCAATAAACACAATAAATACAATAAGTAGCAATAAATACAATAAGCACAATTAACTCAATAAATACATCAAATAGCAATAAATACAATTAACACAATAATCATAACCCAGCATGTGCACAGGGACAGAAATTCCCATTTTTCTGTGGGTACCAGCACTTTTTGGGTCTCGCTGCTGCCCCTGCTGAGCTGCCACTTGTGTGATGTCACTTTTGCCACTTGTGTTTAATTAATATTTATGTCCACATATAAAAGGATATTTAGTGCCAGATGACAAACTGAGCATATATTTATGGGTTATTATTTATTTATGGATTATTTCTCTGTGTGTGTGGTCCCAGCCCCATTCATAGCGATATCATTGGGCAGAGAATGATAAAATAATCCTGAATATTAATAATGATATCCCAAAAATTCTGCTGCACAGAGATGTCTTCAAGGTATTTTTACTGCTCAGAGCATCCCCCCTCCATGCCCAGGGACTAAATCAAAGGTCAGGGGTATTTCAGGACAAAAAAAAAAAAGATTTCTCTGAGGAATTTGCTCAGTTCAGGAGCTGTGAGTGAGAGCAGCTTCATCCCCTTAATGTGCATTTCTGTCTCACTTCAACCTCCACAAGTTATTTCATTTATTTATTTACCTATTTATTTATTCATTGGTTTATTTTTCACATAGAGTTTTTGTTGGTTTTGTTGTCCAAAAAGTGCCAGCAAAAAGCAAAACACAAAATGAGGTTTTTCATCCTGGCTGGGTGTGGATTTGAGCTCATTCCCACGGAGTGATGCAACTTTTAGTGGTTAAATTTTAGCAAAAGGCAGGAGATTTATCTCAGCTGCTCAGACATCTTAAAACAATTAAAAATAAAATGAAAAAAACCCCACAAAAAGTGAATATAGAAGCGATCAGGACCTGGATTTTGTCTTTGCTGAGTGACACCACAGAGAGTCAGGCGCTGAGTTTTATTTTTCCTTGTTTCCCTTCATTTGCCCAATCTGAGTTTTTAGGGAGTCTTCCCATCCCTTGTGATTCCCAAGGTTTTTAGGGAGTTTTCCCATCCCTTGTGATTCCCGAGGTTTTTAGGGAGTTTTCCCATCCCTTGTGATTCCCGGGGTGCTGCAGGGTGGGAAGTGCGAGCGCAGCCTGGGCCAGGCAGGGCAGTAATTGCGATAATTACAATAATTGCAATATTTGATCCCGCTGGAACTCGGGCCCTTATCTATTCCCAGAGTGTTTCCTCTGGCACGGGCTCTCAGGAAAATACTTTCTGGCACTGCTTTCGATTAGATCCTGGAATAATCTCCCGGAGGAAGTGGCGGGAGGCCAATTGTTGAGCCAATTAAAACAATGGTGGGATTAACCCCTTCAGGGCTGCCCAGCCACGCGTGGGGAATTAAGCTGAGAAAAGCAAAGTATTTGAAGATCCAGAGGTTAAAACAACTTCGAGCTGTGGGTATCCCTTCTGCATCATTCCTAAGGAATTAGGATTTTTATTTTCTCTGTTTGCGGCCAAAATTAACTCTGAGTTTGGAGAGGGTGTTCAGGCTGGATCTTTGCCATATATACATTTTTTTAAAATTTTTTTTTTTTAAAGGAGCAGTTTGTGACAATGGCGCTAAGTCTGATGGGTTTTGTCTTTTTTTTGTTATCCCCCCCCCCTGGCTGGGCAGGCTGTGATTCCTGGGAGCGATATCTCACCGGGAATGAATGGCAGGAGGAGACAAAGAGCTGGCTTTGTGCGCTGATGAATTAGGAGAGCATGTGGGTGGCTGCTGAGCAGCGCTGCCTTCCCTCAGCCTCCTGCCCCCCAGCTCCCCTGGTTTTCCTCTGGAAAAAAAAAACAAAACAAAAAACAAAACAAAACAAAACAAAAAAAACCACCCCTAAAAAAAAAAAAAAAAGGGAATTGGGAGCAAATCAGGGGAGAAAATGCTCCCTCAGTAAATGAAGGTGACTCAGGTGGTGTTAAAGGTCTTGGAGAGAGCCGGGTCTAGGCTGGAGTTAATTTAACAAATGTTATTCTGATCATCTCACAGCTTTTGCTCGCTGTCACATCCATGAAATAGCGCCTGGAGTTGTGGGTTTGCTGCAGGGAATGAGAAAATTGGTGTTGGGTTGGTGATTCCCACCCGTCCCCTGGGGTCCTGCCTGCCTGAGCTCATCCCCAGGCTTTGCCAGGGGAGAAAAAATGTCCCCAGCCTGTCCCAAGCTGCAGGGTCCAGGTGTCACTGGCATGTTCCAGGTGTCCCTGCAGGTTCCAGGTGTTCCTGGAAGGTTCCAGGTGTCCCTTCAGGTTCCAGGTGTCCCTTTAGGTTCCAGGTGTCCCTTGAAGGTTCCAGGTGTCCCCAGCTGCAGGTTCCAGGTGTTCCTGGCAGGTTCCAGGTGTTCCTGGGATGTTCCAGGTGTCCCTGCAGGTTCCAGGTGTCCCTTCAGGTTCCAGGTGTCCCTGCAGGTTCCAGGTGTCCCTTCAGGTTCCAGGTGTCACTGGCATGTTCCAGGTGTCCCGGCAGGTTCCAAGTGTTCCTGGCAGGTTCCAGGTGTCCTTGTAGGTTCCAGGTGTCCCTGCATGTTCCAGGTGTCCCTGCATGTGCCAGGTGTCCTCAATTGCAGGTTCCAGGTCTCACTGGCAGGTTCCAGGTGTCCCTGCAGGGATTTTTTATTGATTCCATCAATTTTCATATAAAACTGGATAATTTGTGGAGCATCTTTGGTCCATTAGCTTTCCTTCTCCACAAATGTTATTTTCTTAATAAAAAAAAAAAATCTGGGGTTTTTTTGCTTATACTCAGAACACAAAATTCTGTCTGCTCATAATTCTGGGACTCTGGGAGGGAGCTGGATCTGCTGCTGGAGGTGGAGCAGAGGACAAAGAGGAAACCCAGCAAATGCTGAGAAAATTGCTTTTCCCTCAGAATGAAGCTGGAATTGAGAGCAGAGCTCCTCAGGCCCTGAAGTGCTTCTGCAGAGCAGCAAGGGCCAGGTTTTACTGCCTCTGGAAGAGCACCCAGACACTTGGCAGGAGAGTCCACAAAATCAGGAGGTGAATGCAAACTGCAGCTCCTGTGGTCAGATCCTGGGTTCTCTCCTTCTCCCAAACTCCAGGAAAAGTCTTTTAGTGCAGGAAAAAAAATCTCACAAACGAGTTTTCAATCTTCTGAGCGAGTCAAGGGGCTTCTCCAATGATTCTGGTGCAGGAAATGTTTCTTTTCGTGCTTGTTGGATAGACCTGTAATTTTTGGAGTGCTGGAGGTTTCAGAGGGGAAGGAGACCCAGAGCCCTCTCCTGGCACAGGCTGAAAGGACAGCTGGGAAAATAAAACAGCTGGGAAAATAAAATTAAATAAACAGCTGGGAAAATAGCACAGGGATGGGATGGGATGGGATGGGATGGGATGGGATGGGATGGGATGGGATGGGATGGGATGGGATGGGATGGGATGGGATGGGATGGGATGGGATGGGATGGGATGGGATGGGATGGGATGGGATGGGATGGGACGGGATGGGAAGGGGAAGGGGAAGGCACAGACACTGAGGTGGGACTGAAGGCACAGCCCCACAGCTGATTTCTGACCCGAATTTAAGCTGTGGGTGATTCAGATGGACAAAATAAAAGTGGGTTGGGGTCATGGCTGCCCCTGCCCAGCTCAGGGTGAGGACAGCCCGGTTTGGGGGAGGTGGGAGATGAGGGAGCTCATTCCCACCCCAGGGCATCAAAACCTCAGCTTCAGGGATGTGGGACTGGGCCCTGCTCTCCCCTCAACCCTTTTTTGTGTTTTCCTGGAAATCTCACCAAGGCTGGGGATGGCTCTGGGCTGTGCTGAGCTCCAGGATCTCAGCCTTGTCCCTGGATCTGCCTCTTCCCTGCCCTATTTCCATCCATGGATGTGTCACTTGTGCCCTGGCAGGCTCTGGGTGCTCTGGGGTCGTTGTGGGGTCACTGTGGGGTCACTGAGGGGTCACTGAGGGGTGTCTGTGCCCTGTCTGTGGTGCTGTGACTGAGCCATTGTGGGTCACTGGGGAATATCCCTGACCTGGCCTGGAGCAGCTTCTGTGATCTGCAAACACCCCCTGAGGCAGAAACTGCTGTGGAATGGCTGAAATCCCAAATTTAGCTGCATTTATGCCTTGCCTATAAATCCAGTGTTTATGGGTAAAGCCAAGGTTTAGCTCTGACCAGTGCAGTACAAACTCTTCTGTGCCACCAAGGTGTAAATCCCCTTTAAAAGTGAAAATACAGAATTACTGAGGTTGGAAGAGACCTCCAGGATCATCCAATCCAACCTTCACCTGAATCCCAGCTAAACCCTGTCCTCGAGAGCCACATCTACAGGTTTTTGACACTCCAGGGATGGGGATCCAAACCCCCTGGGCAGTTCCAGTCCCTGCCCACCCTTTCCATGGGGAAATTCCTGCTGTGCCCACCCTGAGCCTCCCCTGCCCAGCCTGAGCCGTTCCCTCTGCTCCTGTCCCTGTTCCTGTTCCCAGAGCCCGACCCCCCCAGTGTCCCCTCCTGTCAGGGAGTTGTGCAGAGCCACAAGGGCCCCTGAGCCTCCTTTTCTCCAGGCTGAGCCCCTTCCCAGCTCCCTCAGCCTCTCCTGGGGCTCAGCCCCTTCCCCAGCCCCATTCCCTGCCCTGGACTCTCTCCAGCCCCTCAGAGGCACGAGGGTGTTCATAAATTAAACTTTCCCTTTCTGAGAACACCCTAGAGGATTTTGCTGTCTCCATTCCTGGAAAACTCTGGGCTTTGAGCACTTCCAGCATTCCTGTGTCTGTGCAGAGCTGCACAAAGCTTGTCCAGCACCGAGGTGGAAGCAGCTGGGAACAGAAGGATTTGGGGCAGAAGGGGTCAGTCCTTCCCCAGCCCTCACATCCCCTCCTTCCATGCCAAAGGAGGCTGGGCAGGAGGGCTGGGTGGTGGAAATTGTACAGAGGTGACAGCCTCAGCTGCTTCCTAAAGAGATAAAAACCTGTTCCTCGTGTTCTCCTCACTTCCAGCATCCCAAACTCCTCCTGGTTCCACTGCCCAGCTCTGAGCCAGGTCACTTCCAAGCCCACAGGTCTCAGAAAATGTGTGGTAAATTAAGGTGTTGTCAAAAATAAACGAGCACAGGGAGAGGGATCCTCTCCCTGGGGCTGGGACCGCTCCCACCCCTGCCCTGGGAATTTCTCTGCAGAGGAATTTGGTTTTTCCTGGTGATGGAAGCACTTGGAGGCTTCAGACGGGAGTGGAAAGGCTGAGCCCAACATCAGGACAGGGAAAATCATGGCTGGGGTGAAGGGAAATCCACACTGAGAGCACAGTGAGATCTGGGGCAGGGATTTGGGTCTCAAACTCTCCCTGGGCACCACAGCCCCACATTTTGGGTGTGCTGTGGTGCCCGGGCCATGGCTGGGTGCTGGCTCACCCTGGGCACTGCCAGAGGTGTTCCACAGCCTAATTCAGGTGAGATCTGCCCCTTACAGACATTTGTGTGACATTTTTATCCCTGCAGATCCTCCAGACTCCGCTCAGAGCTCCTTTGGGGCATCATCTGTGCTGCCAGTTCCCATAACAACTTGTGAATTCAGCAGCAAAGCTGCTTCTTTCTTTTAATTATTATTAACAAAAAAAAAGAAACCCAGCCCAAATTCTCTTGTCTTTTGTCAGCTCCTGAAGCACTCGGATCCCTGGCAGGCTGCCTCTTCTTTTCTCCTCCTCTTTTCCTTGTTTTCTGTGAAAAGGAGCCCGGGCTTACACTGAGAAGGGTCATTACCATTATTTATAAAGAAAAGGGAATATTGCCTATCCAGCTTTACAGACACTGGGCCTTGGCAAACATTGAGAATGGAAAGAAGGGGAGATGAAAAGGTTTTGGAAAGGTTTGGGTGTGCTGGGAGCTGATTTGGGTGATGGATTGAGCTCTTCAGCATCTCCCTGACAGGTTTATTTAGCGCTTCTCTTCGCTCCGGCCTTCCCCAGGCGGTGCCACTCATTGCTGGCGCTGCAGAGGAGTTAAAACCGAGTTTAAACGCGGCTCCTGACACGCAGGAAAGAGGGGATAAATGCCAGAGATAAAAATCCCACCCGGCAGCAGCCCCGGGGCTGGGACCGCTCCCTCCCCTGCCCTGGGGCACTCTCTGCAGAGGAATTTGGGTTTTCCTGGTGATGGAAGCACTTGGAGGCTTTAGATGGAAGTGGAAAGGCTGAGCCCAACATCAGGAAAAGGAAAATCTTGGCTGGGGTGAAGGAATATTCCAGTGATTTGAGATCTGAGCAGAGGAAGATGAGAATGAGGCAGGAGCCAGAGGAGGGGATTTTAGGGTGTGGAAAACACGGCAGAATCCTTGGGGAAACACCCAAATATTTTATAACTCAACATTTTCTGTAGGACATTTATAGCCCACACTGACTATTACCAAGGGATAAAAATTATTATAAAAATCATTATAAAAATTGTTATAAAATCATTCTGGACTGGTCTGAGATGAACCCATCCCTGTTCTTATCAGTACTTTGCCCTCACTGAGTTGTCCTTGCCTGGGTTCAAAAAGTTATTTTTAATTCACCATCTTGAATGGAAGGCACTAAAGGACGGGCAACACTTTGTGCCACTGCTTTTCTCCTCCTCTCAGAGAATCCCAAAATGGTTTGGGTTGGGAGGGACCATAAATCCCATCCCATTCCACCCCTGCCATGGACAGGGACACCTTCCACTGTCCCAGGCTGCTCCAAACCCTGCCCAACCTGGCCTGAGACACTTCCAGGGATAAAAAATTAATATTTTTTCCATAAAAACTCAGTGGAAAGTGGTCTGAATTCAGCCATACAGAAGCTGAGGGCCGTCAGGTGTGACTTTGTAGCTGCAGACAGAGAAATTCTGCAAATCCTGGCACACAGGGAATTGAAATTGTGTTGGGATGGAGCCACGTGGCATCATCTGAGCTGGGAATGGGAAATACAAGGGGCAAAAATGGGAAATACAAGGGGCAAAAATGGGAAATACAAGGGGAAAAAATGGGAAATACAGGGAACAAAAATGGGAAATACAGGGGACAAAAATGGGAAATACAGGGGATAAAAATAGGAAATACAAGGGGCTGTGGGCAACACCTGAGCTCTGGGCAGTTAATTGCTGGGTTTTATAATTAGTAGCCACACCAGATTTTAATGCAATTCTCAGTCTGTGCAGTGGAAGGGTTAAAATCCTGAATTTATCCAAGGCCCATCCATCCACCCTCTGCCAGTCAGGAATTGGTTTGGTGCTTTTAAGGACAATGCACTGCTGCTGAGGAGGAGGAATAGTCCCATTTGAACTTGATTATCTGACAATTTCAGTGCAATTGCATGAAAACAATATTAAAGTTACATTAAGGTATTGGAGATAATGGGTCGACCTTGCTGATATCACAGCACTGGCCTGAGTTTCTTGGCTTGTTCACCCAGGAGCAGAAGGAGACCGAAAAAATACACAAAAAGAAAGGAAAAATAACCTTTTCATGGATGTAAATCCCAATTTTTGAACATAATGGGATAAATCAAGGTCGTGGGGCCAGCCACAATCTTGGCACTCCTCAGCTCTGCAAATAAACCTCCTTTAATTAAAGCTCGTCCCTCCCTTCCCATGATTTTTTAGGAAAAGCAAACAGAGGCTGAGCTGTGTTGGCTGCAGCACCAGGAACATTCCCATTCATCCTTGGGGATGTTCCTGCCCTGCTGCTGGGACAGACCAGGGGTGGCACTGAGCTGTGACAGGGACACTGAGGGGCTGGAGAGAGTCCAGGGCAGGGAATGGAGCTGGGAAGGGTCTGAGCCCCAGGAGAGGCTGAGGGAGCTGGGAAGGGGCTCAGCCTGGAGAAAAGGAGGCTCAGGGGCCCTTGTGGCTCTGCACAACTCCCTGACAGGAGGGGACACTGGGGGGGTCGGGCTCTGGGAACAGGAACAGGGACAGGAGCAGAGGGAACAGCTCAGGGGAGATCCAGGTGGGATACTGGGGAAAATTTCCCCATGGAAAAGGTGTTCAGGCACTGGAACTGCCCAGGGAGGTTTGGAGTCCCCATCCCTGGAAGTGCCCAAGGGATTCCTGAATGTGGCACTGAGAGCTCTGGGCTGGGGACAAGATCAGGCACAGATTTGATGATCTTGGAGGTGTTTTCCAATCTAATTAATGGTGTGGTTCTGTCATTCATCAGGTTGTTTGTTGTGAGATGAGGAATCCTGGAATGGTTTTGGTTGGAAGGGACCTAAAATCCCACCCAGTGCCACTCCAGGGACACCTCCCACTGTCCCAGGCTGCTCCAGCCCCAATGTCCAGCCTGGCCTTGGGCACTGCCAGGGATCCAGGGGCTGCCACAGCTTGATGAGAAAATTTGGGTGTCACAACATTTTGGGGAGACACAAAACCTGTGCTGTGCTGGTGCTTTGGGAGGGCAGAGCCCCTGCCCAGGTGTGAACCCTGCCCAGAGCAGGGAAACGTGTCCCCTGCTGGGACAGTGGCCTCTGGAACAGGTTCAGGCTGCACCAAAAGAACTTCTGGTTGGATTTTAGGAAAAATTTCTTCATGGGAAACATGGTCAGGCCTTGGATGGTGGCATCACCATCCTGAGTATTCAACAAACCCATGGGTGAGGCACTTGAGGTCATGACCATAGTGCTGGGGCTGGGCTGAGGGTTGGACCCAAAGATCTCAGATGTTCATCCCAGCTCAGTGACTCCATGATTCCATAGTTCCAGGGACAGTTTCTGGGGGTCCAGAACTCAATTTTCTCATTCCCACAGCCGTGTAGAAATCCAGGAGTCCTGTGGAGAGCTGGGCCAGCAGCAGGACCTGGCAAAACCCCCCCAGCTCCTGCCACAGCCTGGGGGACATTTGGCAGCTTTGACCCCAGCCCTGGAGTCCCAGCTGTGCCAGGATCTTGTGCAATTTCCCCTCCACCTTATTTGCCTGAGTGCTGGATTTTATTTGCCTCCCTCTCCAGATCAATGGGAGCCGTTGCTCAATTCTGGAGCCGCTGGAAATCGTGGCACTCCCAGGGCTTGCTGCAGGAGCACGTGAAAAGTGTTCCTGAGCCCCTCCTTAAGGGGCCATGGCATTTTCTCCTTGTTTCAGAGAATCCCAAAATGGTTTGGGTTGGGAGGGACCTTAAATCCCACCCAGTGCCACCCCAGGGACACCTCCCACTGTCCCAGCTGCTCCCAGCCTGTCCAACCTGGCCTTGGGCACTTCTAGGGATAGGAATTTTTTTTTTTTTTTCCCATAAAAACACAGTGAAAAGTGGTCGAAATTCAGCCATACAGATGAACTTTTGCATTTTTGGGAAGCAGGGCAGCAGCCTGGTGCCTCCCTGGAGCCGTGTCCCAAATCCAGGTGTGGGAGAGCCGGAGGGAGCCGAGCCCGGAGCCCCCAGTGCAGGTGAGGATTTTCAGGCTCGTGTGACTCTGAGCCAATTTGCCCAATTCTCATGGGAGCTGTAAAGATCCCCTTCCCCAAATCCAGGACTTCTGCCATGACAAATTTCCAGCTGGAGCATGGAGCTGAGAAGGTTCTGGAGGGGAGTTTTTACTTGGGGTGAGGCATTGATTTTGCATTTGCTTTTCTGACTCTGCTGCTAAAATTATTATTCCAGTCGGACTGAGCTGATCCTGGCTGATTTAAGTGTCTAAAATAAAGTTATGAACGAGCTGTGTTTTCCATGAGTAACATTCCCATTCATCCCTGACTTCATGGCAGTGAAATCATTCCCAAGAAGCAACGAGTGGGCTTGGAAAACACTGGAATCATTTAGAGATGATAATTTAGCTCAGCACACTGGAAGTTTTACATTTATTTACATTTTGTGAGGGGAAGGTGAAAGCCCATCAGGATCAGCCTTCAGGGAATCTTTCCTCTCTCATTCCTTTGATTTTTGTCACCAAATTCCAGAGGCTCCCATGTAGCCCTGCCAGAGTCATCTGTGACATTTCCCTGCATCTTTTTTCCCACTTAAATAGGAAAACTGGGCTCCCACCCCACTTTTACTCCCTAAATTCTAAATTAGTCTCAAATATTACCCCTGGGAAATGGCAAGTTTAGGTTTTCCAGATGTGTGATTGGATTAAAGTGGCTTTTGCAACCTCAGGAGTTTTCCCAGTGTATCCTCCCAGGGAATAACTCAGCCTTGGATTCTGCAAAGCTCTTGGCACGGGGAGGAGCTGGAAGAGCTCAGCTCCTCAGAGCTGGATGTGAACTTGGCTCTTCCTCTGGTTTATTTTCGAGGCAGCAGCAAAATCCTTCCCAAAGCTGGGCTCTGGATGGGCTCAGAGTGAGCCAGGCACTGCTCTGCTCCCCCTGAAAAACCCCATCTCCCTGAAAAATCCCATTTCCCTGAAAGATCCCATCTCCCTACAAAACCCATCTCCCTGAAAATCCCATCTCCCTGTAAAACCCATCTCCCTGAAAAATCCCATTTCCCTGAAAAATCCCATCTCTAAAAAACCCCATCTCCCCGAAAATCCCATCTCCCTGTAAAACCCATCTCCCTGAAAGATCCCATTTCCTTAAAATCCCCATCTCCCTGAAAAATCCCATTTCCCTGAAAAACCCCATTTTTCTAAAAATCCACTTTTAGGGTAGATTTCTGTGGGAAGACCTTTCCAAGGTGTCCCAGAGAGGGACAAAATCCACTTTTAGGGCAGGTTTGTGTGTGGAGAGGTTCCCAAGGTGTCCCTGTAGCTTGGGGGTCACAGTGTTGAATTTGGGGGAGCTGTTCTGAAGTGCCCGGTTTGAAGGAGGTTTTGGGTGTGCAGACACCTCTCCACATCTCCTTCAGTGATGTTCTCATCTCCTGGCACTCCCAGGTCACCCCAATCCCCCTCTCAGCTGTGCCCAGGAGCTCCTCATGAGAGCTGGGTGCTTTTGGGGTGCTGATTTATCATCTGGGGTCCTGCTGATGGTGAGTTTTGGGTTTATTTGGCAGAAGAGTGAATATCAGCCTGTAGAACAGCAAGAAATTTGTTTCTCTGGTGTTTTGCTTCTCTTCACCTCATTCCCTACAAGCTGAGCAGGGTTTGGAGCATCCCTCCCTGCCCCTGGAGCAGCCCCTTCCCAGCTCTGTGTCCCCAGGGATTTCCCCAAAGCCCCCCAGGAGCTCCCCAGTGCTGCAGGGATGTTCCACCTGCATTCCTGGCACATCCCTGCCCTTCCCAGGGCTGCTCAGGGGCCTGAGAGGATTTGGGGGCTCAGGGGGGATTTTTTCCTGGAGATGAATCTCCCTATAAGGTTTGTTTGTGTTGGGAATTAATGCATGGAGAAAGTCAGGAAAGAGAGTTTGAACTAAATTATTAGAAATAATCAAATTATTTGTTTTAATTGAGTTGCAGCTGAGCTTGTGGCGCTAAAGGGTGTGAGCCACATTCCTCCTTTTTCCAGTTGGGAAAAGGGGGGACACTGGGAACAGCAGGACACACTGCCCTCAGGCTGGGTTTGCTGTCTGTGCCAATGCAGGTGAAATTCCTGCTGGAAAAGGCAATTCCAGAGGGTGTCTGTGTCCTGCTGCGTGTCACTGGGCTCCTTTGGGACACAGGGCCAGGAGCTGCTGGAGAGAGAATGGAGAAAAAATCAGCTTTTCCCTCAGGAACGTGCTGGGAATGGGGCTGTTGGAAACCAGAGGGAAGAGGAAATGAAATCAGCCCAGGGACCCATCCTGGCCCTGCCACGCTGTCCCCAGGGCACTGTCCCCCCTCAGTGTCCCTTCTCCTCCCTGGCACTTTGCTTTTGTGATTCTCAGGCTGAATTCTGCTTCCCACAACCTGCCTCATTAGCAAAACACAACTCCCCAGAAATTTCTTTTCAATCTGGCGTTTCCACCCGTCAATTATTTGCAGGTTTTTATTCCCTCACACTTTTTTTTTTCTCTTTTCCTTTTTTTTTTTTTTTTTTTTTCTTTTTCTTTTTTTGGACTTAAATGAAACATGCAGCTTTTTCTTCTTTAACTTCTCCAAAGAGATCAGTGTTTCCAGAATCCTGAGAACTGAACATGGGGTTTGACCACATCTTTTAGCAGAAAACCTTCACCCTAAATGGGCAGAGAAGAGTTTTGGGTTTAGATTCCTGTGCAGAGAAGGTTCCACAGCATCACCCTGAGACATTTGGCCAAAAAAACATGTGGAGGGCTGACGAGCTGATTCTGCTGTGCCTTCTCATTGATCTTCTGGGTTCCAGAGCAGCCTGGGGCGAGCCCAGCATCCCAAAAGTTGCTCTGAACACTTTTATGTAACAGCATTGCTGCTTTCCTGGGATTTTGCCCTGCTCTTATTTCTGCAGTTGGCTCTGTGGTTGCTCTTCCCTATTTTTTTATCTTTTTTTTTCTCCCTTTTTTCCTATTCTGATGGAGATTTTGTTGGGGGCATTGACAGAGCTGGAAGAACGTGAGGGCTGATCTTTCAAAATCAAGAATGAAGGGCAAAAAGTGTGGAGTAATGATGGAAAAAGAGATTTAGTGGGGAAAAGAGTCCCACGGGGTTTGGTGCTGTGTTGGTTTTTTCATAGATCCCAAGCTCTGTTTGTCTCTCTCCCAACAGAAAACCAGAGCCTAAAATCAGGAATGAAGGGCAAAAAGTGTGGATTAATGGTGGAGGAAGAGTCTTAGAGGGAGAAGAGTGACACAGGGCTTGGTGCTGTGCTGGTGTTTTGTGGATCCTGGGCTCTGTCAGCATCCAAAGCACCTCAGTGGGGCTGCAGTCCAGGAGGGAAAGGGGCTTTGGGGCTCTCCCCACCTCCAAAAAACCAGAGCTTTAAATCCAGAATGATGAGCAAATAGTGTGAGTTAGGGAAAAGAGAGGTGGAAAAGGGAGGGGGTAAAGAAGGGGGAGAAGAGAGTCCCAAGGGTTTGGTGCTGTGTTGGTGTTTTGATGGATCCTGGGCTCTGTTTGTCCCCCTACCAACAAAAATCCAGAGCCTTAAATCAGGAATGAAGGGCAAAAACTGTGGATTAATGGTGGAAGAAGAGTCTTAGACAGGGCTTGGTTCTGTGCTGGTGTTTCAGGGATCCTGGGCTCTGTCAGATCCCTGGAGCTGCAGTCCAGGAGGGAAGGAGCTGCCTTGGGGCTCTCCCCGAGCTGTGATGTTTTTCTGTCATTCCAAGGCAAACCCAGATTTCCAGGCAGTCCCGGCCCTGCCCTGGGGCTGCTTTGTGCCACATCCCAGCGCCGGCAGCCCCACGGCTCTGGTGGGCACCTCCACCCCAGCTCTGCTCCCTGCCTTGGCCATCTGCTGCTGCTGGGCTCCGGGCAGGGCTCAGCCCTCTCACAGGGGCTCGGATGATTCTTGGCCCTTCCTCAGCACCATCTGTTTGGGATGGAGCCACGAGCTGGGTTCAGGTGGGGCAGCCAGGAGGGTGAAAATCCCCCCGGAGGAGCGCGGGGACACCTCAGGACATCTCTGCTGCCTGCAGGTGCCACCGGGCGGGCGGGGATGTCGCCGGGCTGGGAGGGGCTCGTGTTGCCAGTGACAACCCGGGCTGGAGCTGCTCCAGGCACACACAGACACACGGGCTGGGTTGCCATAACGACCAGCCCGGAGTTGGGATGGAACCTGGGCTTTGCCAGCATCCGAAGCACCTCGGCGGGGCTGCGGTCCAGGAGGGAAAGGGCTGCCCTGGGGCAAAGAAACACACTGCAACACCCCACCTCCAAAAAAACAGGGCTTTAAATCAGGAATGATGGGTAAAAAGTGCGGATTAATGACAGAAAATGTGTGAAAAGATAGTAAAAAAGAGTTTGGTGCTGTGCTGGTGTTTTCTGGATCCTGGGCTCTGTCAGCATCCAAAGCACCCCTGTGGGGCTGCAGTCCAGAAGGGAAAGGGGCTTTGGGGCTCTCCCCACCTCCAAAAAACCAGGGCTTTAAATCAAGAATGATGGATAAAAAGTGTGGATTAATGACAGAAGAAGTGTGAAAAGATAGTAAAAAAGGTTTGGTGCTGTGCTGGTGTTTTAATGGATCCTGGGCTCTGTCAGCATCCGAAGAACCTCCGTGGGGCTGCAGTCCAGGAGGGAAAGGGGCTTTGGGGCTCTCCCCACCTCCAAAAAACCAGAACTTTAAATCAAGAATGATGGGTAAAAAGTGTGGATAAATGATAGAAAAATTGGAAAAAGACAGTCAGGAAGGGTTTGGTGCTGTGCTGGTGTTTCATGGATCCTGAAATCATCCATCCCGGGATCAGGAGCTCTGCTCTGCCTTTCCTCACTGAATCCATCCCGGGATGCGGGATTCTGCTCTGCCTTTCCCCACGGGATCCATCCCGGGATCAGGAGCTCTGCTCTGCCTTTCCCCAAGGAATCCATCCGGGATGCGGGATTCTGCTCTGCCTTTCCCCGCGGGATCCATCCCGGGGTCGGGAGCCCCGCTCTCCCTCCCTGGGGCTGCTCCCTGCACAGGGAGAGGCTGAGGAGCTCCAAGGCAGCTCTGGAGCTCTGCAGAGCCGAGCTATTTCTGGAGCTGGAATGTGAGCGCGTCCCGCCTGGCTCCCTCCAAATGTTTTCCAAGCAGTGCAGGAGGTAAAGTAGAGCAGCGCTGTGCCGGATCCAGTTTTTCATGCCTGCCTTCCCCGAGCCGCACGGGCACCACAGGGTGGGACAGGGACAGGGGACAGCAGCAGTGCGTGCCCTCCCGGGTTTGGGGCAGAAAAAGTCGGATTTGGGGCAGGAAAGCTCGGATTTGGGGGACAGTAGCAGTGCTTGCCCTCCCGGATTTGTGCAGAAAAGCTCGGATTTGGGGGACAGCAGCAGTGCGTGCTCTCCTGGATTTGGGGCAGAAAAACTCGGATTTGGGGCAGAAAAGCTCGGATTTGGGGCAGGGTTGGCAGCCCTGCTGAGCAGGGGAGTGGCAGTGGGGGAAAGGGGCAGGAGAGGCAGGGCTGGGAAGAGGGAAGCAGCCGAGCAGGGATCACCCCAGCTGCTGCTCCCCTGGTTCAGCTCCCCCGCGGGAGGATGTCAGGAAATCCAGTTTGGATGGAGCTGTGGGCACACTGGTGCAGAGCTGCCTGTGTCTGTCACCTCCCAGGGGGGACACAGGGACACAGCTCTGCCTCCCCTCGCTGCCACGGGGTTGCTAACCCCCAGGTCTGGCTGTGGATGAAGTTCTGCAGTGACTCCTCCTGCTCCTCTTGCATTCCTGATCCCACTCAGCCACGCAGGATGCTCCAGGCCACCACAGGGATGCCACCTCTGCCACCCTTGCAGTGTCCCCATGCCTGGGGCCACCGTCCTTGGGGCCAGAGACATCTTCAGTGATGGTGCCCTGGGGCAGCTTCCTCATCCTGCCCTTGTTCTCTGCATCCAGGGATGTTCTGGCTCATCCTGCCCCTGCCCAAGGCCAGGCTGGGCATTGGGAGCAGCCTGGGGCAGTGGGAGGTGTGGGAATTACTCAGGATGGGGTTGAATTTGCACTCCCAGCTCTGAATTACTCAGGATGGGGTTGAATTTGCACTTAGGGTCTGGTTTTAGGAGAAGCAGAAACCCCAGCACCAGCCAGGCTCCTGTGCCTCATCTTTGTGTCTCTCATTCCACGTGCAAAGGAAACTCTGCAGTTCTGTTCCTCCTAAATGATTTGGTTGCTAGTGAGGAGAGGAGAGCACAGGGAAAAAAATGCCTAAAAGATAAAGATAAAGCCAAAATAGTGACAGAAGGGTTGAGATAAGGAAGGAAAGGGCAAGCAGGGAAAATCCCTGAAGTGTGGATGGGAGGAAGGAATAAAATCCCTGATTTGGGAGCAAGGAATAAAATCCCTGATTTGGGGAGACTGGGAGTGACTCTGGGATACAGTGACACCCATTCCAAGCTGCCTCATCTCACCAATGTCTCTTCTTTCCCACCCCAGGCACCCTTTTCCTATGAACACCTGAGTCTCCTCCACCTCTCAGAGGATGCACCTGTAGCAGCTTTCCCACAGGTAAGAGCTCAGCCATGGCCCCAGTGCCTGCTGCAGGGATTTTGGGGGGTGGGGATCACAAACTTTGGGATCAAGCCCAGGCCTGGTTCTGTGATGGTTTATTTGCTTTCTCTGGGGTTCCTGTGTGTTTTGTGGTGATACAGCCCCAGGGGGTTGCAGTCCCTAGGGCAGGCATTGGTGACTGAGCATTGAAAGATGTTTTGAGGGGTAAGGGCTGGTCCAGATTTGAATTTTCACTTTGTTTCTGGCAGAGGGC
This sequence comes from Oenanthe melanoleuca, assembly GCF_029582105.1. Lineage (NCBI taxonomy): Eukaryota > Metazoa > Chordata > Aves > Passeriformes > Muscicapidae > Oenanthe > Oenanthe melanoleuca. The sequence continues at coordinate 1,164,788 of NC_079356.1, forward strand.
TCTGGTGTGGTTTGTAGAGGATCCCATACAGTGATTTTCTGGTCCCAGCAGTTGTGGTTTGCAGGGTGAGGGTGGAGCTGGCAACTCCTGCTGATGTGATTTTCCTCCTGGCTCTTTATCCAGCAGCTGAAAATGTAAAATATTGAGAAAGAGAAGCTACTTCTGGGTGTCTCCTCTTAAACATGACCAGCAGTTCCCAAATCCTACCTCCCCTGCAGCTCTGCCTTTTCCCCTGACAAACTTCATAAAATCTCCTCATTTGCTGGGGAAGTTTTGTCTTCCCAGGGGATGCTGCCTGCCCAGATTTGGGGGAAGTTTGTGGGAATGAAGTGATGTTCATGGAGCTCCTGCAGAGCCCAGTGCTGCTGGGCAGGGACATGATCAGCCCTGGGACATTTTGGGGACTCAGTTCTGGGTCTGGTGTCGGTGTTGGGTGGATTTTAAGGACTGGGACTCACTTGGGTGATGTGGGACAGGTGAGCACGGGCCTGAGTGGAAAATGGGATTGTTGGTTCATCTTTTGGAGCTTTATCCATACGATATGGATGGATACAAATTTCCACAGCCTTGTGGCTGTGTATTTATTGGGGTATTTATTGTCCCAGGTAAAATGTGGTGGCACAGGATGGAAAACTCTGAGGCTGGGGAAGGTATTGCTGCTGCTCCTGCAGTAGGCTCAGCTTTTTTAGGATTGAGGGTGGTGGGGCAGCCCCGGGGAGCTCTGGCTGGGTGCAGGGACAGGTTGTGCTCCCCGGGAGCAGGGACAGCTCAGAGCCGCCTCCATCCTCGGCTAAAGTTGATTATCCGCCGACCTTTCCCTTCCGAGGGCTCCTTGCAGCGTCCCTTCAGCCGGGTCTGGCTCCTGCCCTCTGTTCCCGGCACAATAAATGCAATAAATTCATCTGCTGTGTCGTCTGGCCGCCCCGCAGCCCCTCCCTCGCCGTCCTTTTTGGCAATCTGTCATCCCGAATTTTGGTGCGGGGCCAGGAGCTGAGTAAAAACTCCTCGGGCAGCTGGAGCGCGACACAATGGGGTTTAAATGGGATTGGGATCGGCTTTAGCGTGTTTGTAAACAGCTGCACTGGGGCGGCAGAGCTGATGGGCACAGTTCATCACCCCGAGCGGAGATGCTGAGAAAGGGAAAAGGGGGAAAAAAGGGGAAATATCCCCGTGCTGTGGTGGGTGTCACCGGGGCCACCGAGAGCGGGGACAGCCCGAGGGACCGCGGGATGCGGGGATGCTCCGTGCGGTGTCAGCTCGGCTCGGGAATCAGCACAGGGAACGGAGATCGGTGCAGGGAGTGAAAGCTGCTGGCCTGTCAAAATAGTCTCGTTTCTCCTGAATTCACACAGCTTGTTCCTGGTGCGGGGTAAAAAAAAAAAAAAAAAAAAAAAAAAAAAAAAAAAAAAAAGGCAACAAAGCAACCTACCAAAAATAGTGTAGTGGTTTCTTTGCTACAGGGAATAAAAAGAATCATTTACTGAGGAGGGAACAACAGAGAGAGGGCAAAAAGCTGTAGTTGGAGGATATGGATTGGATGACCCCAGGTCATCAATTTTGGTGAAAAAACCTGAATTTCCAGGGATCTGCTGCTGAGGGCTGTGAGGGGAGTGGGGCTTACACCGATCACTGATTACACCGCAGGAGTTTTTTTGGAGGGGAATCAGGGAGGGGAGAGCTCCTGGGGCCGTGTGGGGAATCCCGTCGGGGTGAGCTGAGCCTGCGGCCACTCCCCGCCCTGGCACCGCGGCTCAGAGTGGGACCTAATTAATGAATTCAAGACCTGCTGGGATTAGATTTTATTAAACTTTGGAAGCAGAGTAGAGGAGATGAAATGTGAGCAAAGGTTGGGAAGGGGAGGGAGGGGCTGTGCCAGCCCTGGTGCCCTTTGCTGGTGGGTGCTGAGGGGTGCTCAGGTTCTCCACAGAAAACTGCAGGTGATGGATTAGGGAATCCCAGAACAGGATCACAGAATATCCTGAGTGGGAAGGGACCCACAGGATCACTGATCCCAGCTCCTGGACCCCAGCAATTCCCCCTGTCCATCCCTGGAGCTCTGGCAGTGCCCATTCCCTGGGGAGCCTGGGCAGTGCCAGCACCTCTGGGGAAGGGAAGAACCTTTCCCTGAGCTCCAGCCTGAGCTGCCCTGGGTCTGTCCCTGTCCCAGGTAGCATAAATTCCCTGATCCCATTTGAAGTGAAAATGAAGTTTCTTTTCCTTTTCCCTCGATTCTTTGCTGATAAAATGTCCTGCTCCATCCTATTTCTCCATGTTAAGGGATGCCCTCTCTGTATTTACTGCCTCTAAAATGATTTGGGGATGGAAATTAAAATCAGTCACTGCTTTCTTTATTCTTTATTCCTTATTCCTTATTCTTTATTCTTTATTCTTTATTCTTTATCCTTCTTCTTATTCTTATCCTTCTTCTTATCCTTATCCTTCTTCTTATCCTTATTCTTATTCTTTTCTTATTCTTCTGCGCTTTGGTTCTCCTCTGCTCCCAGAAGCTGCTTGGATGTTCTGGCACAGCTTAACCCTGCTGGACTTTCCAGGAATAACCCTTTTTTTGGATACATGGGTCTGTGGGGTGTGTGCAAACCCATGAGCCCTCACAAGGGGTGCAGCACAGGCCCTGGTTTTTTTTTGGGATTGCTGTTTTGCCTGCCGGATCTCCAGCATCCCACATGAGCTGTCTTCCCTCCTGACAGCTCAGGGAATAAACTCCACGCTAATTTTAGCTCTCCCTCCAAGGTGGATAGCTGAGGTTTGGGGCACCATCAATGCCTTATTCATAAACCTACAAACACTGTAAAAAGAAAAGGGGGGAGGAGGGGGCAGCGAGCGTCCCACCCTGGCCGTGTCTGATCCACCAGCAGCTGCAGCTCTGGCTCGCAGGGAGAACAAGCCAGGGTTGTTCCTTTCCCAGCCAGGAAAGGGCTGTGTGTTTATATTTAGGGCCCTGCAGTGTGTGCAGTGTGTGCAGGTGGCACATGAAAACCTGCCACCATTTCTTACCCTGTTTTTCCTGGACTGGCCTTGGCTCCGTGTGAGAGCTCTGGAAGTTTCCTTGTGTCTGTCTCTGGATTTTGGAGCCCTTGGGTGTTGTTTGTTGTTTAACCCTGGGGGGTTTCTCCCATGCACTTTTTGGACAGTTTTGCCCAAAACACACATTTTTTAGAGCAGGTTGGCAGCTTCTGCCACGTGGAGTCTGTGGGGTGTTGGGATTTGGGATCATTGTGATTCCCACTGGATAAGAGTGTGGGGCACTGGGATTTGGGATCATTGGGATTTCCCACTGGATCAGAGTGTGGGGCACTGGCATCATTGGGATTTCTCACTGAATAAGAGTGTGGGGCACTGGGATTTGGGATCATTGGGATTTCTCACTGGATGAGAGTGTGGGGCACTGGGATTTGGGATCATTGGGATTTCCCACTGGATAAGAGTGTGGGGCACTGGGATTTGGGATCATTGGGATTTCCCACTGGATAAGAGTGTGGGGCACTGGGATTTGGGATCTTTGGGATTTCCCACTGGATAAGAGTGTGGGGCACTGGGATTTGGGATCTTTGGGATTTCTCACTGGGTAAGAGAGCAATGAAAAGGAATATGTGGGGATGAGAGCTCCTCCAGCAGGGAGGTGGGTGGTGCTCCAGGATCTCGGTGCTGCAGTTCTAAGCTTCATTTCTGGCCTTGACCTCTGCTCTGACCCTCACCTGTGACCTTCCTTCTGCTCTGGCCTTCACCTTCCCAACCCCCCAGAGTTCCTCCTGTGGCTGTGGCACTTGGGGACATGGTTTAGTGGCACTTGGGGACAGTTTAGTGGCACTGGGTTGATGGTTGGGCTTAATCTTGTCCAGTCTTGGTGATCCTGGGATTCCCTGGGCTCTGGCTGAAGGAGGCCCCATTCACCTCCAGCCTTTCTTGTCCTCCAAAGTGAGAAATGGGGGAAAAATTCAGAAAAAAACCTCAGAATTGGGTTCCTAATCCCACAGCCCTTGATGTTCCCAAAGAGAGAAATGGGGGGAAAATGGGGAAAACTTGGATGGGCACCTCATTCTAGAGCTGTGGGATCTTCCCAAAATGAAAAATGGGGGAGCACTTCGAGAGTCCTTAATCCCACAGCATCTGGGCTGTTCCCAAAGTGAGAAATGGGAGAACGGGGGGGGAACTCAAGAATCCCTAATCCCACAGCTGTCAGGGTGTTCCCAAAGCAAGGAATGGGAGAAAAATGGGGAAAATTCAGAACTGAGTCCCTAATTCCAGAGCTACTGGTGTGTTCCCAAAGCAAGAAATGGGGGAGTGATTCAAAAGCTTAGAATCCCTGAATCTACAGCTGTTAGGATGTTCCCAAAGCTTCACCTCATAGCTTCAGGAGCTGCCAAACCCAAATCAATCCTCACCTGGAGACATCTGGATTTTGATGGGTTTGGTTTGGCAGGAGCTGCAGAGGACAAAAAATGGGGTTTGGGGCTTGGCTGGTGGAGCTGGGCTGCAGAGTCCTGGTGGGGGCAGCTGGGCTGGCCCAGGAGGGAGCAGCAGCTCTGGAGCTCAGCAATTGCTGCAGAATTTGAGCCCTGAGGTGGAGCTGCACAGCAGAGAGGCTGCAGCTCTCCCCTCAGATTCAGGAGGGCAAAGCTGGGCTCACTCAGCAAAGCTGGGCTCAGCAAAGCTGGACTCGTCACCCCACACCATTCCTGTGCCACCCCCCAGGAGCTGCTCACTGATCTGCCCTGGCACTCAGCAATTCCTTGGATTCCCTGGGAATCCACAGGTTGGGTTGGTACCTGTGAATGTACCAGGGCTGGGAAAAGCAGAGAGCAGCTCCTAAAATCCCTTCTTTTGATGCCCAGTCTCTGAGGTCACAGAGACAAAATTAGGAAGCTGTTGGTGTTTTTAACACTCAGAGTTGTGAAATTCCTGGTTTAATGGACTGAAACTCCTGGCAGCTGCAGGAAACCAGGCTCAAACCTGGCATAAGGATGGGATGAAACCCAGTGAGGAGAAAATTGTTGGATTTGAATTCTCTGCTGTTGTAACCAAACCATGGAAGGTCGTGGTGCTGGGAGAGGGGGCAGAAAAAAGTGAACTCCAGGTTCTGTTTGCACTGAAATATTTTTGGGCGTGTTTGGGTTCTTTGCTGTGGCAACCAGAGGGGTTATTTTTAGAATTTCTCCCAAGATGCTCCTCCCTGCCTCACTGAGCTGCTTGGGAAGTGAAGCTGTCCCAGGGGGTTTGGAGCTGAAACGAGCATTAATTCTGAAAAATTCCAGACGATTTTGTTCTTCAGAACTGAGCAGATCCTGTGTGAGATCCAGCCTGGACCTCCTGCTGGGCATTCCCAAATTCCAGCTTTTAGGAATGGAAAGGCTCTGCTTCCATTAGGGAACCCCTGAGTACAGAATTCTGAGTACAGAATTAAACCAGGGTTAGATGTTATGGCAGCTTGGCTTAGCAGTTCCACAGAGTAATCCCAAAATATCCGTTGGCATTTGCAGCCCCAGAGCTCCTGGCCTTGAGCCAGGGAAGGGCCTCCAAGTCCATCCCAGCCAAGATCAGATCTCTGCTTTCCTGGGGTTTGGTTGGGATTCTGGGTACAATTCCATTGAAAAAACTCATTCACGGAGTCCAGATGGGTTTGGGTTGGAAGGGGCCTTAAATCCATCCCATTCCATGGGCAGGGACTGTCCCAGGGTGCTCCAGCCTGGCCTTGGACACTTCCAGGGATCCAGGGCAGCCACAGCTGCTCTGGGAATCTCAGCCTCTCACTGGGAAGGATTTCAGCTCAAAGTCCTCCAGGATTTCCTGGGATATTTCCACCTTTCAGTTTCCAAAAAGCATTTGGAGTATTCAGGCTGGAGCATTTCTTCCTTCAGGAAATGTTGTGCTCCAGAAGACCCAGATCCCAAAATAACAAAACCAATCCCAAGAGATCCCCAAGCAAATCCAGCAGGGAAAGGGAAGCTGCTTTTCCAAATGCCATCCTTCATATTTTATTATCTTTTATCCATAATCCTTTAAACACACTGGCATGGATCAGGAAATCCACTGGGAAAACCAACAACAGCCCTTCCTCCACAGCCTGCTCAGGAACACTTTGTGTTTTGGGATGTTGTTCCCCTCTTGGAATTTTTTCCAGGATGCTCTGCAGAGTGTTTCCAGGTGCCTGTGGATGAGACAATTCTCTGTCTGCCCATGGTTTGGTCAAGGGCTCCACTATTCTTTTAGAATTTTAAGGAAAAAAAAATGAAAATGTGCAGAGAAGCATCCAGAGATGGTCAGGTTTGGAGGAAAAGGTTTCCTTATCTCCATATATTGATGAGTTAGAGAATCACAGCTTGGTTTGGGTTGAGGGGCCTTAAAAACCATCTAATTCCAACCTTCCACTCCTGAAAATCCTTAAAAATCACCAAATTCCAAACCCCAGGGGTTTTGATATCTCAGAGAGGCTTGGAAAACCTTAAAAATCACCAAATTCCAAACCCCATGAGTTTGATATTCCAGGGAGGCTTCAAAACCAGGGATTTCAAACCCAGCCCCAAATGAGCAATCAAAGATTGGGGGAATTGAGGCTCGTGGAGGCCCAATACTGGCACAGAGATTTTAAATGCATTTTAATATTTGAGTCTTGAAGAAAAGCTGTTAAAATTCCCTGTGAGCAGCTGGGGAGTATCCTCAGGAAATTTGAGCCACGTTGTTAAGAGGATTTTAAGGGGGGTGGGTTTGCCTCAAAGTGTCAAACCAGCATGGGCATCACCCAGGGAAAATGAGGAAAAAATCAGGAAAAGAATGTGATGTCAACATTTGTAACAGGAGAAAGCTCAGCTCTTGAAACATTTTACTTTTCAAGAGATTTATCTCCAGAATTCATTGTTGTCTTCAGTTATAATCCAGCCTTGTGCTCTGCTCTGCAGCCATAGAAGCAATTAGAATATTATTTGTTTATTCTCCACTCTACTGTTGTTTATAGGAACAAAATCAGCTTCTCCCAGCCAAGGAGCCAGGCAGAGTTTTAATTTTTTTTTATTCAAACCCATGTGACCAGTTCTGATTTAATCCTGGAAGATGCTGCAACTTTTAAACTCCAAAGTTTTAACAGCGTCATTTGCCATTTCATGTTGATGCAGATAAACAAAATGGCCTTAATTTTTCCTGGTTGTTTTATTGTTTCTTCTCTTGTTATTATTATCATTATCATTATACCACAGAAGCAAAATTAAGGAGATGAATAAACAGCATTTTCCAGCAGTCAGGTGGGGCAGGTTCATTTTCAGGTTTGTTCTGGGTACAGAAAATGAAAATTGGGAATATTGAAACCAGGAGGCTCCTGTGGAGCCAGGAATGTGCAGGTGGAGTCAACAGTGAATCTGAAATCTGATAAATTTAATCTTCATGGAAAGACCTGGAGGGGCTGGAGAGAGTCCAGGGCAGGGAATGGAGCTGGGAAGGGGCTGAGCCCCAGGAGAGGCTGAGGGAGCTGGGAAGGGGCTCAGCCTGGAGAAAAGGAGGCTCAGGGGCCCTTGTGGCTCTGCACAACTCCCTGACAGGAGGGGACACTGGGGGGGTCGGGCTCTGGGAACAGGAACAGGGACAGGAGCAGAGGGAACGGCCGTGGGAGATCCAGGTTGGAAAAATGGGGGAAAATTTCCCCATGGAAAAGGTGTTCAGGCACAGGAACTTCCCAGGGGGCTTTGGAGTGCTTCAAATCCAGGGATTTGAGGATCCCTCTGAAAATCCTCATGGTGTCCAATGCACCAAAATTCCATCAATTCCCTGAAAAGGTGGAAAGGATCCGTTTGTCTGGTTATTTAATCTGCTCAGAGAGTGTGGGAGCACGTGGCCTCTCTCAGACATGTAAAAACACCCAGCCTGTTAACACAGTGCATAATTAAGCCCTGGAATACATTGCCAATGAAAATCTCACCGTGGATTTTAATAACGTTTTCAAAAAAAGAGACAGCCACGTCTTTTATTAATAAAACCAGACACGGCTCTGTTCAGGGAGAGGGATGAACCAGCTCAGGCTGCTGCAGGTACAGCAATCAAAGCCTGCCTTGCCTGGCAAGGCAGATTTTTTTTATATTTTTCTTTTCTGCTCTAACCCCACCTGTTCTGAAGGGCTGTGGCCAGGGAGGTGTTGGCAGAGCTGAGGTCCAGGGCAGGGGGGAGATGATGGAACTGCTCAGATAAACCCTGGCTCAGCTGAGGCACTGCTGGGCCATTTCAGGTCACTGTTTAGCATGAAAAAAGCCCAAAAGGTGTCAATTCCTGCAGCCCCGGGGGTGTTTTTGGAGCGGGTTTTGTGTGGGGCTGGAGGATGCTGCTGGGCTGGGGCTGCTCCTGACTCCCCTGGGAAAAGCTGGAGGAGGAGCAGGGCAATAAACCCGGCTGGTAGCAACTCCGAGCATCATAGGCTTTCAGCATCCCTGCTCCGGGCTGGGGTGAACGCAGGGAAATGCACGGGGAGGGAATTGGGGTGTGCCTGGGGTGCCTGGTGGCTCTGGCTGTGCGGGCTCAGCTTTGTCCTGGTTCCTTTTCTTTCTCCAGCAGCTCTGGGCACTCGGGAGCTGCCAGGACCTGGCCATGGTTCAGGGTCACAGAGGCACCAATCCACAGGAGGGTTTGGGTAGATCCCAAATCCACCCAGTGCCACCCCAGGGACACCTCCCACTGTCCCAGCTGCTCCCAGTGTCCAGCCTGGCCTTGGGCACTGCCAGGGATCCAGGGGCAGCCACAGCTGCTCTGGCAATTCCATCCCAGCCCTGCCCACCCTCCCAGGGAACAATTCCTGTCCAAGATCCCACCATTCCTGCCCTCTGGCAGTGGGATTTCCCTGGGGAAGTTTTTTAGGGGGCAGTGCTTGGGGGCTGAGAGCTCTCAGCCCTGGCAGGATGCAGGGCTGTGTTTGTAGGATCACCAGACTGCAAACCCAAATCCTCAGTGCTGTTGGGATTTCCTGGGCACTGCTCCCTTCCCAGTTGCCAGAACTCCTTTGGGGAAGGCTCAGGCAGCTCCTGTCTCATCAGGAATGTCCTGACAGTGCTGGGGCTTTTCTGGGATAGGGCAGATCCACCCCTGAGCCGTGCATGGCTACTTCAGCTTAAACTTAGCTTAAACTGAAGTTAAACTTCACCTGGAAACACTACAGCCTAGATAAGCTTGGGTCTTGGTTCCCTGGCCATGCCAAGCAGTTCCTGGCTGCTCACAGAATCCCAAGCAGGCCAGGCTCTCTGTGCCAACACTTTTGGGCTTTCCTGGTGACACTGGTGACATTCAGCTGCTGGAGGAGCCCTGTCCTGGCTTCCCCTGCTGCAGAGCCACTCTGGCCACTCTTGGAGAGCAGAGCTTGGCTCTGCAGCTCAGCTGCCTCAGGAAATCCCAACGCTGGTTTTAGGATTTCCTGCCAGTTTAGGGTTTGCTGCATTGCATTGGCTCAGAGCACGAGGGAGGTTTTGATACTTCCACTTCCATGTGGTTATTTCAATTTCTTTTTGTGTGTGGCCTGAAGCCTTCATTTCCTAAATTTCTAAGTTATCACATCATGTTTGGAAGGGATTTTTGATGCATTTCCTTGTCTAAAATGATTGGGATTTTTTTTTTTTCCTGTGGTGTTCATTAGTGAATGATGGACAACCAGTTACAAATAATATACAAATATAGTGAGGGTGGCCAGGTGATATTTCCAGGGCTGTGAATAAAGAGAGCACCACTCGAGCCCTCACATCCTGTTACAAACACAGGGCTGGGATCCCTCTCCTCCCTCTCCAGCTGGGAATTCATCCCCTCTCCCTTTGCAGTCAGCAGAGTGAAAAATCCCCGTTCCAGGCTGTGATTCCCCTCCTTGAGATGAGGATCTTGCACTGAAGTGAATCCACTCCAGAGCTTCCTGCACAAAAGGAGGCGTGAAGGAATTCGCTTTGGAGGAGCCCAGGTGGGATCAATTCCAGCACGGGACAGGCACTGAGATATTTTTATTTGGAATAACTCCTGGCCTGGGCTGCCAAGAACAGCAGATTGGGAAAAGGTGTGCAGGCCTTGAGCCCCCCCAGCCCCTCTTTGCTGCGGATTTCAAAGGATTCCTTTGTGCCATGGAGCAGCCTGGGAGATTCCAGGCAGGGAGGAGGAATTCCAGGAGCTCTGAGGGTTCCAGCAGTTTGTGAGAGTTGGTGGCAGGGCAGGGACGAGAGCTGGTGCCACCCTCTGTGTCCCTGCCCTGCCACTTCTCCCTTCTCACAATTCCAAATCCAAGTTAAAGCTGGAATTTCCAATCCTTCTGGTTGGAAAAACCCTCTGAGACCAAGTCCAACCATCTCCTTCAGGCTGGAATTCCCAAACTTTAAGGCTGGAAAAGGTTGAGTCCAATCATTTCCTCATCCACATTGGAAAAGTTCTCCAAAATCAAGTCAAATCATCTTCTCCAGGTCGGAATTTCCAGGATTAAAGACTGGGAAAACCCTCCAAGGTCAAGTCCAACCATCTGTTCCTCAAGGTTGGAATTTCCAATCCTTGAGGTTGGAAAAACCCTCTAAGGTCAAGTCCAACCACCACCATGGTCAATAATTCTGTTTTTCTTGGTTTATTTTAAAGTTTTTACTGAATTCTGGACTTTGTGCCGAGTATTTCAGAGCCTGTGTGGTTTGTTTAGGCCCAGCTTGCTGCAGGAACTGGTTTTATCCCATTATTATGCAGTGGCTGCACATTCCCACCCTAAAATAAACCCCACACATTCAGAGAGGCTGTGCTGAGAGCATTTTCTGACACATCAAAGAACTGAAATCCCCACTTTGTAAATGAAAAAAAAAACAACAAAAAAACCCTTTAAGTGACTCAGCTATAAAATTATGGTTGTTGCCTGAACGATGCATTTCCCCCCTTTTCTGGTGTTTTTTTGGCAATTTCAGGGTGTTTTTGAGGCTGTTTTAGGCTGTTTTCAGGTGGTTTCAGGCTGTTCTGAGGCATTTTTTGTGTGTTTTGAGGCAGTTTTAGGTTGTTTTAAGGCAGTTTTAGGGTGGTTTTAGGCAGTTTTAGTTGATTTCAGAATGTATTTCAGACAGTTTTAGGCTGTTTTAAGGCAGATTTAGGGTGCATTTAGGCAGTTTTAGGGTGATTTCAGGAAGTTGTTTTTTTTTTGTTTGTTTTTTTTTTTTTTTTTTTTTTTTTTTTTTATATTTAGGGAGTTTTGAGGCAGCTTTAGGTGGTTTTAGGGAATCCATCCATCTTTTGTCCCATAGGAAGTAAGAGCTGGCATCCCCAGCCCCAGCCATGCCATGGTACAGCCCCAGTGAGGCAGAATTTGGGATGAATGCAGTGCCCAGGATGATTTATCCAACACCTCCCGTGCCATTGGGGATTTCCCTCCTTCCTGGGCCTGGTGCACCATGAAGTGCCTGATTTAAAAAATCCAGGGTCAAATTCCAGCTCAGAGTGACTCCGTGGAAATGAATGGGCAAATTGTGGGGAAAGCTTTCCTGTTTGTCTGTGTCCACAGGATGAGATTGGGGCAGTCAGTGCAGTGGCCAGAGGGGAATATTTAAAAATACATAAAAATAATAAACTGAGCTGTCAGTTCAGCTGGAGCAATGGAAAAATCCTGGTGGGAAGGGAAGGGAAGGGAAGGGAAGGGAAGGGAAGGGAAGGGAAGGGAAGGGAGGGAAGGGAAGGGAAGGGAAGTGGAAGGGAAGTTTCAGGGAAGGGAAGTTACAGGAAGGGAAGGGAAGGGAAGGGAAGGGAAGAGGGAAAGGGAATGGAAAAGGGAATGGAAAAGGAAAAGGGAAAAGATGGGATCTGCTGGAAGGTGTTTGTGTCCCTTCCCTGGGCTGGCACAGAGAGCCCAAGCTCAGAGCCCTGCAGGAGCTCTCTCCTGTTCCCTGGGATTTCCCAAACTGGATTAGGGCTGGGAAGTTGCTCAGGTTGTACAAACCCACTAAAAACAGAAGAGGATGCTGGTTAAAGCCTTGTAAGAGCTGAGTGCAACTGTGAACAAACAGCACTGGAGGCCATTTGGTCCCTACAGGTGAATTCCCAAATTTCCAGGTGATCCTGTTGCATGATGAACATGGAATTCTGGGAGACAGGCAGGAGCTGGGTGACCCTGTTCCCTGGCAGGAGCACAGAGGGTACAGCAGGCTCAGCCAGCCCTGCTCTCCAATCCCAAATTCCTGCCCCAGCTCTCCAATCCCAAATTCCTGCCGGCTCCTTCCCAAGCTCTCACCCCGGGATTACTCAGACTTGGCTGCAGCCTCAACTCCCAACATATTGTTTGACAAATGTCAATTCTGAAAGGGAAAAAAAAAATAAATTGAAATGATTTCTCTGAGACGGAGTTTCAGATTTAACATCGAGCAGATGCTCTGGCTAAAATTAACATAATGATTCCTCGTGCCTGCCACTTCCCAGGACATGTGTCTTTAATGGGAGCCTTGGAATATTAACCCATCTTTGCAGATTTTTGGGATAATTGAACACTCTCCCTCGTGGTTTTGAGATGTTTAACAAGCACAGGGATTTTTGGAGTTAAGGAATTCTGCAGATGTGCAAAGTGGGATGAAGAAATCCTGGGCTGTCTGAGGGATGGAAGGTCCTGGGCAGCCAAATGAGCACCGCCCTTAATTAGGGTATTAATTACTCTTTGTTTGCCTAATTGCTGATAGATGGCTGAAAAGGGGCTTGGGCTTCTGGGTCCTAACTGCTCCAAATAAACCCACCTGAGGAAAGGTGTTGGGAGGGGTTTCAATGAGCAGGGGGAGCTCAGGGGTTGTTGGTGCTGCTGCCTGAGCCTGAAACTCCTGAAGGTTCTCGTTTCTCATTTCACACTCAGGGATTGACAGCTCGGGTTGGAAAAGGTTGTTAAATATATCTGAGATCTGGTGGATTCACAGGTTTCTGCTGCTCCACATTTCCCAAGGTGAGGAGTGACATGGAGAGAACATTCCCTGTCCCCTCTGCAGTCAGGAGTGGGAATGCTCAGGCTTGGCCATTGAGGCTTTAAAATGAAGAAAATCTTCATGGAATGATTTGGGTTGGAAGGAACTTAAATCCCACCCAGTGCCACCCCCAGGGACACTTTCCCAAATCCCAGGTGCTCCCAGTGTCCAGCCTGGCCTTGGGCACTGCCAGGGATCCAGGGGCAGCCACAGCTGCTCTGGCAATTCCATCCCAGCCCTGCCCATCCTCATGGAGAGGAATTTCTCCCTAATAGCCAATCTAAACCCATCCTCATTTAGTTTAAACGCCTTCCTTGTCCTGTCCCTCCCTGCCTTGTCCCCAGTCCCTCTGCAGCTCTCCTGGAGCCCCTCCAGGCTCTGCAAGGGGCTCTGAGCTCTCCTTGGATCCTTCTCCTCCCCAGCTGTCCCAGCCTCCCCAACCCCACAGGATTTGTTCATCCCCAGACATTTTCCTGGATGGGAAGACTCTGACCCAGGAAGGTGAAGTGACTCCTTGAGGGCTGCACAGGAAATCCGTGGGAGAGCTGAGAGGAAAGTTCCCAGTTCCCACACTGGGTTCCCAGTGCTTTGCTGGGAACTTCCCACCAGGTTACTCCACAAGCAGCTCTGCAGCCATGTGGATGGAAAAGCTGGAAGTCCTGGCAGCATTTTTAGGCTCTGTTGATGGATTTTAGGAAAAGAGGGATGAGCTGGGAGCAGCTGGAAGAGTACTACAGGGTGATCCAAGGAGGTGCTGTGCAGTAGAAAAGGTGGGAAAATAAATAAAACTGAAAAAAATTCAAACCAAAACACCAGGAGAGGTGGGGACAGTTTGACAGAGGCCTTTTCAGGTTCTGGGTAATTTTAATTTTTGCCCAGCCTGGGTCAGGCTGAGGTGAGGGATTGGGAGGAAAAGACTCAGAGCTCAGGGGGAAGAGGGAGATGTGGTTGTTTAACCCCCCTGCAGCTCAGGACAGTTCCTTTCCTGGCTAAACAGCTCCTAACAAAGGATTTCCACAAAAGTCAGCATGGCCTGAACTTCACCCCGTGTTTTCCTGCCCCTGCAGCAGGAACAGGAGGCTCTGGGGAACCTGAGCCTGCATTGCCCAATTTAAGCAAAACCACAATTTTGTGCCTAAGAGAAGCCACCAGCACTGGGCAAACACCTTTGTGTGGATTGGCCTGAATGGCCATTTGTGCTGTTTGAGGGAAAATGACCTAAAAAACACCTTTCAGGGTGTTGAGGCACAGAGATCAACCCCAGGGCGTTGAGGGTCAGGGTGAAGGACTCTGGGGAAAAATATATCTTAAAAAATCTCCAGCATGTTTTTAACCCAAAATCTTCAATGTGCTTGTGTGTGGCTCTGGGTGAAGCACTTTAACACAACTATGCTATAGATTTTTTTTACTTTTAATTTTTATTTATACAAGGGTTTGGAGGGACAAGACACAGGGAATGGCTTTAAGGTGAAGGAGGGCAGGGTCAGATGGGATTTTGGGCAGGAATTGTTCCCTGGGTGGGTGAGGAGGCTGGGATGGAATTGCCAGAGCAGCTGTGGCTGCCCCTGGATCTCTGGCAGTGCCCAAGGCCAGGCTGGACATTGGGGCTCGGACAGTGAGAGGTGGCACTGGATGGACTTTAAGGTGGTTCCAGCCCAAATATTCCATGATTCTGTGAGTTGTGGGAATTTCTGGGACAGAGGCAGCTGATGGGAGCAGAGATGCTGCAGCCTCTCCCTGGCTGCCCTTCCACACGGGAGTGTGACATTTTCACAAAAGCCCCTCCCAACCCGTTCTCAACTCCTCTCCATCTGACAAAAAATAAATAAAAAAAGGAAGGAAGAGTGAATGCGTCAGGGGGAGCTCATCTGTGTGCCTGGGCTGCTGAAATCCCCCTGGGGAGCTGCTGAGGGCACTGGAGGCTCTTCCACAATCCCTGAGGTGTCACCGACTTTGGGACATGGAATCAAGGAGAGATTTCTCCAGGAGAGAAGCTTCTGCTTCTGATTTGGGCTCCTTGTGATTCTCTCCATGCTCTGGAAGCTGTATTTCATTTATTCTATGTTCATCCAAATATCTGAGTCCAGTTTGATGAAGAAACTGGGTTTCCTGTCCTTCCCAGTCCCTTCTATTGCCAGAGGCTCCCTGCTTAGTCCAGGTTTTGTGGCCTCCAAGTGACAAACCTTGGGCTGCTCCTGGCCCATCATGGAATCAACAAGGTTGGAAAGTATCTCCAAAATGATCAAATCCAGCCAGTAACCTAAGTGCCACATCCACACATCTTCTGAGTTCTCCCAGGTGACTCCATACTGCCCTTGCAGTTCATTCCAATGCTTGACCATCCTTTCAGGAAATAAATTTTGCAGTGCATTCCAGTGCTTGACCATCCTTTCAGAAAATAAATCTTCCCTGATATCCAACCTAAACCTCTCTTGGTGCCCCCTGAGGCTGTTTCCTCCTGTCTCAGCAGAGCCCAGGTGTGCCCTGATCCCAGCACTGGGGAAAGGTCCCTGGAGGAGCAAACAGCCCAAATTCTGGTGTTTATCAAGTGAGGTTTGGGAGGCTGAGAGTCCTCGAGGGCTCTGTGGTGGATCCAGAGTTCTGGCTGCACCCCTGGAGTTCCTTAAAGACCTTGAGCAGCTGCCCCTGGTGACACCGCAGTGACATTGGTGACACTGTGGTGGCACTGTGGTGGCTCAGGCTGAGGTACAGGGCAGAGCAGCAGGGCAGCAAAAGGAAACAAATCAAACCTCTGTCTTTCTGCCAGGCTCTGATTCTCGTTCCTGGCCGGAACAGAACGAGAGCAGCTGAAATTTGGTGTGAAAAGTAGCTATTGAAATTCCTATTGCTTGTAGGAAATGTCTTCCGGGGTATTTCCTTGGGTTTAGCACCAAGAGCGTTTTTTTGGGGGGTCAGTTTGGGGGGTGTTGGCTCTGGGGATAGTTGGAGATGAGCCAGGCTGGTGTTTTAATAGTTTTATTCACTCTCCTGCAAAGCAACATTGTGGAGCAAATGAACAACTCTGGGATGTTCACCCCAAAGCACATCCTGTAAGTTCCTCATTTGGTGTCACTCTTTCCATCAGAGACACTTCACACCAGCTTTTTTTTGACTTCACCCTGACTTTATCGAGCTGGGAGTCAGATGGGAACAGAGCCAGCGTGCTGGGGGTGATTTTTTTTTTTTCTCTTTTCAAACATTTTTTGTGTGGTGATTGTAAAGGGGAGCTGGGGTGCAGCTGCTTCCACCAGGGAATATTTGACCAGGAATGCCCCAGAGAGCAGCAGAGAGTTATCAAACACGTTCTGAGGGGCTGAGCAAAACAATCCTGCCCAGAGCTTTCGTTTTCCCCCGTCCAGCAGGACTTTACTGACCACAGACGGAACAGAGCCGTTGTGCTGAGTAAGCAGATGTGATTTAAATGTAAACACAGCCTGGGCTGCAGGGCTCTGCTTCTGCTTTCTCCAAAAAAGACAAAAAAAACCCCCAGGCTGCCTCTTCCCAGCTGCCTGGAGCACCCAGGGGTTTCTGGCTCTGTCCTCAGAGCTCAGCTTGGGCTGCCCAGAGCTGGGATCCTGTGTAGGAATTTCCAGGGAATCCCTTCGTCTCCCTTTTTTATCCCACGTGCTTTGGCTTCCCCTTGGTATGGAATTGGTCACAGAATCCTGAAATGGTTTGGGTGGGAATGGACCTTAAAATCCATCCGAATCCACCCTGCCATGGCAGGGACACCTCCCTCTATCCCAGGCTGATCCAGCCTGGCCTTGGGCACTGCCAGGGATCCAGGGGCAGCCACAGCTGCTCTGGCAAGTCCATCCCAGCCCTGCCCACCCTCCCAGGGAACAATTCCTGCCCAAGATCCCACCCAGCTCTGCCCTCTGGCAGTGGGAGCCATTGCTTGTGTCCTGTCCCTCCCTGCCTTGTCCCCAGTCCCTCTGCAACTCTCTTGTAGACCCACTCTGAATGCCCAAGTAAAATAAAAAAAAAAAAAAAAAAAAAGATATCTGAGCATAAAGTGATAAATATATTAAAAACAACCCCAAACACAGAAAGAGTCCAAACTAAACAACCCAAAAAAAAAAAAAAAAAAAAAAAAAAAAGAAAAAAAAAAGGAAAAAAAATTCAAATCAAAGCTGAGATGTGTTGTGGGGATACACCATCATCATGGAGCCGGCGGTGTGATGGTGGATGGGGTGTGAGAAACCCGGAGTCCCCTGCGCTGAAAATCCTGCCAGGGCCGGGCTGTCCTGGCTGTCCCCAGTGTCCCCACTGTCCCTCGCTGTCCCCACTGTCCGTCCCGCAGCCGCGGGGATGCTCCGGGAGGGTTCCCGGTCCCCCCGGCCGGGGGTGTCCTGCTGCCACCGCCGCTCCCACGCTGCGCCCCCACGGAAGGTCTCCGGGACTCGGCAACCGGGAGAGGAGCGGAAAAGCGCGGAGAGGTGCGGAGGGGCTCTCTCCTATGCTCTGCCGCGGGCAGCGCCGGTGCGGGAGCGCCGGGAGCCGGGACAGATGGGAGGGACGAGGAGGAGGAGGACGTGGGTGAGGAAGGCGGCAGGAGGGATGGAGAAGGGAGGGAGGCGGGCGAGCCGCGCTCAGCGCCGGGCCCGCAGCGCTGCCTCGGTCACCAGGACCCCCCGGCTCCCCCCGGCCTCTGCAGGCAAGGAGGGGAGGGAATCATGGCACGGGCGATGGGAAGGGCTGTGGAGAGCGGGGGGGAGCTCAGACACCGGCAGCGGCCGGAGCATCCCTGGGGATGGAGAATTCCTGGGGCTCCCGGATCCCCAGAACTGCAGGGTGCCCCTGGCCAGAGGATCCCCGGGGACGGAAAATGCCCAGAACTGGGGGATTCCTGGGGCTGCAGGATCCCCGGAGCCGAAGGATTCCCAGACCTGGAGGACCCCTAGGACTGCAGGATCCCGTGGCCTGAGGATTCTTTTGGCCGGACGATCCCTGTATCCAGAGAATCTCTGTGCTCGGAGGACCCCCATGTCCAGAGGATCCCTGTCCAGAGAATCTCTGTGCCCAGAGGATCCCGTGGCTGGAGGATCTCTGTACCCAGAGGATCTCTGTGTCCAGAGGATCTCTCTGTCCGGAGGATCCCGTGGCCGTGCGTGGAGCCCCAGCAGCTGCTTGACAACAGGAAACAATGTGGAGTGAATGGAAAAAGGGGGAGGCGCTGCCCGAGCGACTTCCCTTGACATCACTGCCCAAATAAGGAGCTTTAAACCAACCTTTTCTATTGCAGCGCGGCAGAAGATCCCCCTGGAGCCGCGGGGTCCAGCCTGGCGTCGGCAGAGCCATGGGAGAGCCGCGGCTGCCGCGCGGGGGGCGAGTACAGGTAACGCCGAGCGCGTCCCCGGCCCCGCGGGTCCGTGCGCGCCCCGAGCGCGGCTCCGCGCTCCGAACCGCGTGTCAGCCGTGCCCGGCGCCGGGAGGGCACGGCAGGCGTGAGGCGTCACCGGTGCCACAAGGGCACTCGCTGCTGAGGTCACCGCAATGAGTAACCCGGAGCTGGGTGTCGGTGATTTTACTTTTTTTCCCCTCCTGGGCACAGCGCGTTGTTGGACACCCCGAGAGGGTTGCATCTCCGGGGACTGCGCTGGCAGCGCCGCAAACTCGGGCTGTTAATTGGCGGCCAGCCCTAATGAGGGAGCCGGCGCTGAGGCTGCGGCTGAGCGCTGGCAGCGCTGGGCTGAGCTGTCTGCCCGTCTGGGACGGATTTCCTCCTTATCACTCGCACAGGAAAGCGAGCGGGGAGCCGAGGGGTTGTTCTGGGGCCACACGTGATGCGACAGGAGCTGTTCCAGCGAAAGCCCTGCGGGAGCTCCTGCCAAGCACGATGTTGGATGTCCCCAAGCCAGGGGCTGGACCTGCTGTCCCCAGGCTTGACCCGCGGGGAGTTTTATCCCTTTTAAGCGTTCCTTGATTAGCACCTGCTCATCAGCAGAAAATGAGGCGGCTTTAGAAATGCATTAAGGCTGAGTAAATGAGTGCTAACGAGTTAAGCTCCTTAATTCTCCTCGATGGAAATTAATAACGCCTTTGATGCGCCCAGAGGTGCGTGCGCTCTGCGCTGCCTCCCGGGCTGAGCTGCTCTATGCAAATGTAGGCATTGTTATTCCGGAAAAAGGCTCTGTGCGTGGTTTTCTTTTCCCCCTCCTCGTTCCTGAGCTCCCTGGCCGTGCTGAGAGGGCCTGGCACTTTTACCCAGTTCCAGGCTGGCGCGTGGAAGTGGCTGGGGCAGCTGACACGGTGATTTATGGTGTGAGCAATACAATCCAAGCCCTGCTCCGCTGCCTGGGGATCACCTGCAGCTCCCAGGCTTTGCGTTTCCCCACTGCTGAAGGATTGTTCCTGTCAGGGCACGGAGCCAGATTTTACCGTGGCTGTCTGAGCGTCCTGGTGGCCCCTCTGTCCTGACTCCCCCCTCTCCCGCTTTATTTGGCATCAGTGACCCTCCAGGAAGGTGTTGGTGCTTGTGAGGACTCGTGTTTTTCTCACACTCCCAACGCTTCGGGAACTTTTCCTGTGGATTCTTGTGGGGAAATGCTCCCGCTGGCAGCAGTGTGCTTCCTCAGCCAGAGCAGGTGGGCTTGGTGGGATGCTGTGATTCTCACTCGGCTGAGTGTCAAAAGGCTCCAAAGTGTCACCTTGTCCTCACCCCCTTCTGCCGTGCCCTTCTTAGCTGCAGCATTGCTGGAAATAGGATTTCGTTCATCCCTTCAGGGGAGGCTGCAGAGACCCTGGGGCAGGATGGGAGGAGTTGAGCTGTGCTGTTCTGAGCTGGTTCCCGGGAATTCTGAACCAAAGGTCTGCCCTAAGGCTGGTGAAACTTTCTCTACAGTCCTTGCTAAAAAAACCCAAAATCTGTAGAGGACCTGAGTGAACTGTGCATCAGAGAGAATAAAAACTTGCATGAGTTACTGGGTGATGAATTAATGAGTATGTTGGCAGCAAAGTGCTGCAGCATGGCTGGGGCTGTGTCCTCTGGGGCACAAATGTGGTGCAACCCCCCAAATCCCTCTGAGGAGCCTGGGGAAGTTCTTGCAGACCGAAGGAAGGGAATTCATTCGCATTTTCATCCTCCTCCCCAATTTCTCCCTTCCCTGTGCTGGCCCTCCTCCATTCCTGTGTTGTGGAGCTGCTTCCCTGCACTTTTAGCACGGGAACAAGAAACTCTCAGAACAGTTCTCAGAAGGTTTCTGTGCCCCCCGCGCTGCTCAAGGCTGCCCCAGGTGCGGGAGAGGGGCGGGGAGCAGAGCCAGGACCACTGGCTCCGCTGGTTTGCTTTTGGCCGAGCAGAGGCACGTTCCCAGCTGAGCTGGGCTGGGATGGGCAACAAAATCCCAAATGTTTGGAGTTGGCTCTTGGAAAACACGGGTCAGGAGAATGGCTCAGTGTTCAGGGCAGCATGATCGGATGTGGGGAACCACTCCGGGGAGCCGCGGGTGAGTCCCGGCAGTAGCGCTCCCGAAAATAACATTTATCCTGCAGCAAACAACAGAAGCGCTGTTGAGAATCCTCCCCCGGGCTGCGGGGCCGGGGCAGCGCTGCCTGGGAGCATTCCCAGGAAGCCGAGACAGCAGGGCAATGTGTCCTGAAGGGAAATCACCGCGGCCATCCTGGGGATTGGGTGGCAGCCCGCTAATGAGGGGCTCCTGGGAACTCCCCGTGCGTCACTGGCGCAGTCTCAGGGTTGCTCCTGCCTCAGCAAAACTGAATTTCCTCCACCTCCCTCTGTCCCCCCCCTCGCTGAGGTTCCTGCTGCCTCCCAGCACTGCTGTCACAACTTCTGGCCGCACGTGTTGAACGCCAAAAGTGCCTCTAAAGCACCTCAAAGCCTTGGGTTTCTTGGAAAGGGAAGGGTTTAAGCGTAGGGAAAAAGGAAAATTACCCTCTGGAAAGGAGAGCGATTTACTTCAAATATACATTCAGCACCATTGTCTGCGCCTTTAGAAAGGCGGCTTGTAAGGGGATTTTATGGCTCTGCTGGGACCTGCGGGGCTGCTTGGGATGCAGGGAAATGTTTATTCTGTTTTCCACCCTGCCTGTTACACTTGCTGAGCGCTCCCTTCCCGCCTCTGGCTCATTAATCTGGGGCTGAGCCGAGACCACCTTGCAAGAGGACCAAGGTGATTTGTGCTCCCGCTGTGCCTCGGCTGGAATTCCAGAAACTGGGATTTCCCAGGGCGCTCACCCTGGATCCTGCTCCCTGCAATAGGGGCAGGAATCACAAATAAAGGAGATTTCCATTCTGCCCGGCTCTAATTATCAGCCTGCAGAAGGTGAAGCTCCTAACAAGCATCAAAGGGCACTTTGTGTGTCCATGCCGAGGGGGCTGGAGGGGTTCAGGCACTCAGAAAACATTTGGGGAGAGTGGATGCGGCCATAAATCTTCCTTGGCTGCTTCGTTTTCCCTACAAAGCCCCAAGCCAAGTCCAGGCTGTCAGAAACCCCTGCAGAGCTGATATTTATTCACTTCCCACATTCTGGAGCTCTCAGAGAAGGTGAGCAGGGTTTGCAGGTGAGGGGATGGCCCCACAGGGCTGGCACAGCCATCCCTGGGTGTTTACAGTGGAAACCTCCCGAGCTCTTCCCGCACAGGAACAGGAACCAACCCATTCAAGAGCTCGGTGGTATTTCTGTAACCATTTTTTTGTTGTTTGTTTCCAGTTGGATGGAAAAATTGCAGTTTGGGGACAATTTCCTTCCTTCTGGGAACTGCTTGGCAACATCTTGAGTTGGGATAAGTGAGGGGAAAACATGAGATCAGGTTTTCCTACCTTCCCAAAATGGACTTGCTGGAAGCAAAGGCTGCTGGCAGCTCTGTGCCCTGAAGCCAGGCACCATCTTGGCTTTTAGGAGTGTTTTGGCCCAAAATCAGAGCAGAGCATCTTCAGCACTGGGGGAAAACCTTATTAAACCCTTCCTTATGCTAATGAGGTTTTCAGCTTCAGCACCTCCTAAATCACCAGATCCTAAATTGTCTTTTAGCCCATCCATCATTCTTTTCCTGGACTTTGGAGGGTCACCTGCTTGTTCAAGTGTTACCAGGCTTTGGTGTTTCAGTTGTTTGGCTCTGATTCTCTACAGATTTTAGGCAGAATTCTCTCAGAAAACAGCAGGATCTGGCTGAATTCAGACCTGGGATTTGGGGTTCTCTCAAACTGGATGCACTGAGACATTCAGGGCTCTGCTGAGCCCTCACTTGCTGCTGCAGTTCAGAGGGGAAACCCCAGGAGAATCCCGTAATCGATCCTCTGGTCCTTTCCCAGCAAGCTTGGGCTGAAGGGCAAAAATCTTTCCAGGGTTGAACCCCAACTTTGCCTCACTCAGGCAGCCTCTCCTGAAAGGTTCACTCACCCAAAAGGCACAGCGCCACACAAGCAGCAGGCCTGGGACCATTTATTGTCACTTCTCAGAAGAATTAGGAAGAGATTTCTGCCTCAGGTGTTCCTCCATCCTCAGCTGTGGATCCAGCTGCTAGAGATGATGGAGTGGCATCATTTAGGCTGTAAAGGATTTGGAAATTGGGGAACTCTTGAGGATTTTTAGGAGCTCTCAAGGGGTTCAGGAAGAACTCCCTGAGCTCTGAATTTGTGCCTGGCTCCTTCTGCCTCAAGCAACTGGGAGATTCCCAGGGCAAAGGGTGGGATGGGAAGGTTCCCCCATTCCCTGCTGGATCCCAAGGGATACAGGGAGTGACCCCAGGACAGAGCTGAAGGTTTGGCACTGGCAGGGACATGCCTCAGAGCTTTCCATGAGCCACTGCTGACTCTTCAAATGGCTGCCCACGGGTGTCCTGTGTTCCCTTAGCTCAAGGTTTTGGGGTTTGTCTCCTTCTGGGGACATTTACTGAACAAATGGATAAATTGAAGTGATAGCATTATAAAATAAAGCTATGAAAAAAGATGGGTCTAAAATGAGTCAAGTATGAATTAAAAATAAGAAATATTCCTAAAATCCATGTGGATAGATTCCCATGGATGCTTTGGGAAAGCCCTGGAATGGTCCCATCATCTGTATATCAAGAGCTGGGCTGGGTCACCCAGGGCTCCGTAACGAGCTGGAAGCTATAATTGTCCCTTTTGTTACAGGGCTGCAAATAGGGCTGTAAATCTGATAAACACCCCTGGGACCCTTCAGCCACACTGGGATCAGAGGTTCTTTAATTCCTTGTACAGCAAATGACTGAGATTTGAGGCCTCTGGGCATCCCAGCTGCAGTGCTGGTCTGAACTGGGAGGAGGGGGATGGAGGAGGACCACAGAGCTTTCTTGGGGTGAATTTGAGAACTCAATGAAAATCTGCTGGGCCTTTGCACGTTTTAGAGAGGCAAAGTTTGAGCTGTGCTTGAAAGGAAGATGCTTTCACCCTGAGACGGGGAGTGTTTGTCTGTGGAACAAAACAGTGCAGTGGAAGTTCAGGCTGGAACCAGGGGCAAAAATAGAGCTGGAGATGCCTCCAGCAAATGTGAAGCTGCTCTGGGCTGGAAGTGGAGCTGTTTAATTACCTCCCACTATCTTGCCCGTGGTGCTGAGGTATTTCCTTCATGACTTTCTCAGGCTAAAATTAACAAAACCTGAAGAGAAACCACTCTTCCACCCCTCTGTTTACATGAGAAAATTGGCTAGAGCACAACAGTGTGGCCACTGTAGTCTGGAAAAAGTGTGTGCTTCTTCTGGGAGAGGGGATCTCTGCTGCAAGTTGTCCTGCAAGGATTCAAAAGGGTTTGGGGCCAATCTCCTTCTGTGGAAAAGTGCATGCCTCAGCTCCCACTTCTGTAAAATGGGGTTAAAAATATTCTCTCTCCCTCCCAGGAGCGTTACCACACTCCCCCCAGAGCAGTTTGCAAAAGACCACAGAGTTTTTTCCACCAGGGTGAAAAACACTAAATAAAAATAAATGGCTGCTATTTTAAATGGTATTCCCAGTAAATGGTGTTGGAAATACTTTGTGCACAGGGAGGAACTGCAGATAACTGGAACCTGAACAGAATCCTGTACTGGATGGGGCGGTAACCTGAAAATCCCAATAGGCAGGAACAGCTCCCAAATCCCAGGGGTTCCAACCTGGAACTGGGCACTGCCAGGGATCCAGGGGCAGCCACAGCTGCTCTGGCAATTCCATCCCAGCCCTGCCCACCCTCCCAGGGAACATTTCCTGCCCAAAATCCCATCAAAATATTTTTTTTTTTTCCAATTTGAAGCCATTCCCTGTGTCCTGTCCCTCCATGCCTTGTCCCTAATCCCCTCTGCAGCTCTTCTGGAGCCCCCTTCAGGCCCTGAAAGGGCCTCTGAGTTGCCCCAGCTCTCCCAACCTGCCTTAGCCTCATTAATTAAAGATTCTCTGTTCACCGCTCTGGGCTGGGAATCTCTGAAGACTCAGCAGCCACCCAAAAAACTTCTGGAAAGGCTAAAACAGACCCAAAGATCATTTAAGATTTTACCTGAATCCAGCTGACCTCTCACCTCTGCAGCATCCTCAGTACTAGTTCCCTGCTGTGCTCTGGGTCATTCCAAGGGCAATCCTGCTGAATTCCAGGGCTGTTTGTGAACCCCAAAGCCTCAGTTGATTATTAAATCCTGCAGGTTTTGTTACTTATCGTAATTATAATTTTTATTATTATTTTATTCATTTACTATTACTTACTGTCATTATTGGACTCTTGATATATTTTGCATTTTGCTCATTTAGAATGCATTATGCACATTTTTGGATGCATTTTAGAGGTTTGGAATGCATTCTGATGGTTTTAGGATGCATTTTGTTGGTTTTGAGATGCATTTGGTGGGGTTTAGGATTAACTTTGCAGGTTTAGGAGGCATTATACAGGTTCCAAGGCTGTAATTCAGTGAAGTGGATGCCCCAGGTGAAGTGCTGGTTGATTTGCAGACTTTGGGCTGGAGCTGCTTTGGAATTCTGGTTTTAATTCAGTGCTGTGGCCACGCTCAACTGCCTGCAGGATTTGTATGTGGCACCCACCTGGCAGAAAACGTTGTGTTCCTAGTTGCATTAATCAGAGCTGGGAATTGGTCATGAGGTAGGATGTGGCAGCCAAAACGTGAGGCCTGCAGTTGGATTTTTGAGGTAAGCAGGTGTGGAGACAGAAATTAGTGAATTAAAGTAGCAGGAATTCTCTGATTCCATTCCTTGGAACTGGGTATGAGTCTGTGCCGGTATTCAGGGATTGATCCAGTGTGGATGGGAGCTGGAGAGGGGCAGGAGACAAGGGACAGGACACACAGAATAGCTCCCACTGCCAGGTGGGATATTGGGAAGGAATTGTGTCAAGCACAAAACCTCTCACTAAAAATCAGGGCTTTTTTAATTTTTGAGACTGTTTTTGCTAAATCAGAGCAAAGCAAGCAGAGGCTTGGGCTGTATGCTTTAAAAATCCCTGATTCCAATCCAGGTGATAAACCTGGTCCTTTGTCACTCAGATAAATGGGTTGGTTTCTTCCCAGGCCAAACAAAGCTTAGGAGGGCTCTGGAGGAACATGGGGAAAAGAGAGATGGAGAAAGTTCTTATGAGGGCTCTGGGGAGCAAAAAGTTCAGGTTTCATGGAAATAAAGGCACTGAATTTATTCTTTCCTTGAAAGTAGCGTTTGAAGTCAGGAGGGCTCCTGGTGCAGTAATTAGCTTTGGAAAGGTGTTTGTGGAAGAAAAGCAAGTCCTGGTGAATCAGTGAGCACAGTAGTGGAGATACCATGGGAGCACAGGAACATCCTGGGAATGCACTGACAGCTCCACAGGGATGGGGGCTGCAGCTCTGCCCAACACAGACCCCAAATCTCTGCATTCATGAAGGGGGAGCCTCAGGGGAGCCCCCACAGCTGGCACTTCTCCTCCTCCTGCTGCCCAGCAGAGCTCAAACCACCTTTCTCAAGGCAGGACAGCCCACCTGGCGCTCAGGTGGATAAAATATCCTGAATATTTGCTATTCACAGCTTCATGCTGTGGGCATGGCTCACTTCCCCACCTACCACAACAAATTCACTCCAGAGATGCCGTTTTGGCTCAGTGTCCATCATTACTGCTCAGGGCTGGTCTGTCCCCATCCCCAGCACTGCTGCAGCCTCTCCTCTCCCTGGGTGTGTGAGAGAGGCAGAGCAGGGGATGTTTTCCATTTCTCCTGTTATTTCTGGCTCGGCTGCCTGCTCTGTAATCGCTGTGGAAACTGTTATGCTTGGGGGTTCATCAAGGAAACGCTGTGAGCTCTTCTAGGGAGAAATCTCTCCAGCAAGTGGCTGTGATAGTGGTTTCATAAGGGCTGCCTTTAATTGGGAACAGCGTTTCCAGGTTTTTGCTGGCTGTTTCCCATGAAGTAAAGGAACAGCTGAAGGGAAACGGCAGAGAAGAGCCCCCAGCACACTGGGAAAGGGGGAGGTTGGTGTTGGGACTCTGGGGCTGCTCAGGGAAAAAAAAAAAATCAGCTTTTATTTTGAAGAGAAAAAAAATAATTTGAAGAGACAGGGGGTGTTCTTGAGGCCCTGGTTTGGAGAAATATGAGGGGTTGGAGGAGGATGGGGTTTGTGCTGGTGCTTGGATCATTTAATGGGTGTCCCTTCATGGTCCCAGCAGCTGAGTCATAGCCACAAGTGGCTCTGCTGGAGTGGCCTGAGATGGCCCCACCATGCTGGGGTTGGGTTTGGGGTGCCCTGGTAGTGAACCCCAAACTCTCAGTGCCGCCTTTGGGAAGCTGCGCTGGATGGAGCTGGTTTGGTGGAGGAGCAACAGGAGGGGTGGAACCAAACTGGAGAAATTTCCTCAGCCCAGGGCAGGGCTAGAGCAAAACCCTGCAGGGTCAGGCTTGGGATGTATTTAGTGGGTTTAGAATGCATTTTTATGGTTTAAGACGCATTTTGTGGGTTTAGGATGCATTTTGCAGGCTTTGGAATGAATTATGCAAGTTTTAGGATGCATTAGGCTGGTTTTAGGTTGCATTTTGCTGGTTTAGAGTACACTTTGCAGGTTTTAAATGCACTTTGCAGGCTTTGTGATGCATTTTGTTGATTGAGGATGCATTTTGCAGGTTTTGAGATGCATTATGCAGACTTAGGATACATTATACAGGTTTAAGATGAATTTTGCAGATTTTTAGGATGTATTGTGCTGGTTTCAGAATGCATTTTGCTGGTTTTGAGATGAATTTGCTGGTTTAGGATGCATTATGCGTGGTCTGGGATGCAGTTTCCTGGTTTAAGATGCATTTTACAGCTTTAGGATTCATTAAGCAGCTTTTAAGGCTGTAATTCAGTGAAGGGGAAGCCCCAGGTGAGGTGCTGGTTGCTTTGGTGTCTTTGGGCTGCAGCTGCTTTGGTATTCTGGTTTTAATTCAGTGCTGTGGCCACGCTCAGCTGCCACCTGGCAGAAAACACTCAAGTGTTGTTCCTATTTGCATTAATCAGCGCTGGGAATTGGTCACGAGGTGGGAGCTGGCGCCACCGTGTGCTGTGGTTTCCCCATGGGGGGCTGGCTGTGGGGGCAGAGCCCTGGACCTGCTCCCGGGGTGCACCTGGCTCTGCTCAGCCAACTGTCAGCTCTTCTCTCCCAGAAACCACACAATTCCTGCAGAAATGGGGTCAAACATGGCTCAGAAATTGGGGAAGGTGCTCCAGAGAAGCACCCAACCGGTTTTGTAGGCTCAGCACAAAGCAGAGAGGTCCTGCCTGAGCACCTGAGTATATCTGTTAACTCTCCCCGAAGTGCAGTTTAGGCTGCCTAATTTTACCCTAGAATGGAAAAGTAACTCCAAATTTCTGCTCCTATGCTGGAGAGAAGGGCAATTTCTGCTGAGGCTGGAAGGTGCCAGAGGTGCTGCTGAGAACTGCAGATCACTGGATCCCATTGGTTCATGCTTCACAAATGAATTGGGAGCTGTGGTTCACTGGATCATTTGGTTTTCTGCTCACATATCATTTGGGAGCTGTGGATCACTGGATCCCATCTATTTTCCATGTCACAGATTGTCATTCATTGTGATCACTGGATCCCATTGATTTCTCATATCACAGATTGTTATCACTGGATCCCATCAGTTTCCTCTCATAGATTGACTGGAGCTGTGGATCACTGGGGATCTCAATAGTTTCCCTGGTCAGATTATTTTGGAGCTGTGGATCACTGGATCCCATTGGTTTATGTTTCACAGATTGGGAGCTGTGGATCACTGGATCCCACTGATTTCTCATAGCACAATTGCTATTCCGATTGTGATCACTGGACCCCATCGGTTTCCTCTCACACATTGACTGGGAGCTGTGGATCACTGGATCCCATTGGTTTCCATGCTCAGATGAATTTGGATCTGTGCATCACTGGATCCCACTGGTTTCTGGCTCGCAGATGAATTGGTAGCTCTGGATCACTGGATCCCATCAGTTTCTGCTTCACAGATGAGTTGAGAGCTGTAGATCACTGGATCCCATTGGTTTCCTGCTCACAGAAGATTTGGGAAGATGCTCCAGAGCTCTGCAGTGCGGGATAAACTAAAGTTCTTGTTTATTGTTGTTCAGCACTGAATTACAATCAGCCCCAACACCCCTGGCTGGAATTGCACATTCCCAGGGAAACTGTGTGCTCCCAGCTCTGGGGAGCTCATCCTGGCACCAGAGGAAGGAAAGGGTTACCCCAGGTAGGTTTGGAGCTTTTCCTGGGCGGTTTCATTTGTGGCACTTAAGAGAGCCTGACCAGGAAGAGGAAAGGCGCCTTTGTCTGCGTCGTACATATTAATGGTTTGCATTTTAATACTTACCTTAATAAGTGACTCCCAAGTCTCTCACTTTATTCTGGGCTCTCTGGGGGCTCTGTTTGCTTAACTCTCCTCCGGCTGTGGCACCACTCCTGGGGTGATGGATGGCTATTGACTGCTGTGGCACCCAAGGCAGGAATTACGGTGCTGCAGACCCACCTCATCCCTCTGCAACAGAGCTGGAGGAGCCGGCAACGAGATGGACACATCCCTCCAATCTGATGACCTCAGCCATTAATTATTTATCCAGCTTTTAATTTTGCATCCATCACTCTCTGGCTCTGCCTGTCGTGACTTCTCGAGAAGCTGCTCAGGGGGTGAAGCCTCCTCAGGAGGAGAGCTTTGGAACTCTTAACCCCTGAGGCTCCAAAGCAGTAGCTGGGCTCCCCCTGCCCCTGGATCCTGCAGCTTTCCCAAACCCCTCAGCTTCCACAGGCCAAACTGCTTTCCCCAGACCTCTGGGTGTCCTGGCTTGAAGAAGAGGTGTCTTTCAGTAAAAGCAGAAACTTCTCTTTGAAATAGAGAATGCAAACCTTCTCCCTGCAAATTGTAATTTTGAAATTAAGAGGCTGTCAGACAAAAACAGGGAAATTAAGGACAGTGCTTTATTAGAAAAATTAAAGTAGGAATACAGTATTACAAAGAATCCCAAAACTCTGCCAGAGTCAGAATCCAAGCTGACACCCGTCAGTCAGTCAGGGTGTTGGCACAGTCCCATTCAATGGTGGCTGCATCCTCCTGCAGGGGCAGATGTGGTTCAGCTGGACCAGTGCTCCTGGAGAAGGTGCAGTTTCCTCTGAAGCTCCAGGGATGATGTGCAAAGATCTGGTTTTCCTCTGGAATCCAGTGGAAAAAAGGTACCTTGGTGTTCCAAATACCAGTT
Source organism: Oenanthe melanoleuca (assembly GCF_029582105.1). Lineage (NCBI taxonomy): Eukaryota > Metazoa > Chordata > Aves > Passeriformes > Muscicapidae > Oenanthe > Oenanthe melanoleuca. Next base: position 1,194,348 of record NC_079356.1, read on the forward strand.
TTTATCTGGGAAGTCTTGGCTCCTCCCCTGGGTGGAGCATCTCCCAGTGGGATAATTTGATCAGTTCACTGGGACTCAATGGCCATTAACAAGAGAGATCTCCTTGAGGGAGGTTGGGCTGTGAGAAAGATAAAGATGATTGCCCCAGGTGGTTTAAAGATGGCCCATTAGCAGATAATATGTGCCAGGAGATCAGGGTCATGTTCCATGTAGCTTCAACACATGGGGACAAAATAGACATTCCTGGCCACATCCTCAGTAAAACAGGGCTGCTGTGAATTCCTCCTGGCCCTGGTGTGAGCAGGAAGTCTCTTTCCCATCCACCTGTGGCTGGGATGTGCTGGGTTTTTCTCCTCAGCATCTCAGCTCATTTGAAGGTTAGTAGAAGAATTCGGCTTTCCTTGGGCCTTGTGTTCAAGAGCTTCCTGCAAGGAGCTTCCATAAAAGCAACACGTGAGAATGTTTGGTCTTGCTTTGCAGAGTTTTTCAAGGACTAAGGGTGGCCTGGCAGCAGGGCAGTGACACTTAAAATAATCTGGTGTGATCCAGCATTAGTTGTTGTGGATGTGGCTGTTAACTTCCCTGTGTAGTTTGGTTTCTGGATTCAAGATTACTGTAACCCAGAACTAGGCACCTTGGAGATATTTGTGGGATTTTCTTCTTCCCTTGCACCCAGGGCCTCTTTAGGGAGCCTCCTCTGATCACTTCCAGAACCTCTGGGGTAGATGGAATTTTCAAATCCCAGAGGTGCCTAGTCTCTCACACTTGTGATTGTTTTTTGCACTTGGTTTTATAGAAAGCACCAGGGAAAAGGTTCAGGACAAGGGAAAGATGATTTTTTGCTCCTGTGCAGCCTCCACCTGAGACTCTGCAGCATCTGGGCAGGATGCAGTGCTCACAGTAGCACTGGGGACTCTGCTCCAGCCCTGAAAATACCAGGAGCTGTTTAAACTAAATGACTATGGATTTTGATTGCATATCAGGGAGAAATTCCTCTCTAGGAGGATGAGGGGCTGGGATGGAATTGCGAGCAGCTGTGGCTGCCTCTGGATCCCTGGCAGTGCCCAAGGCCAGACTGGACATTGGGGCTGGGAGCAGCCTGGGGCAGTGGGAGGTGTCCCTGCCGTGGATGGGATGACTTTAGGGTCCCTTCCCACCTGAGGCAGTCTCTGATTTTCTGGTTTATAAATTATATTTTCTTCTGTATTGTGAGTCCAACCAGAACCCAACAGTCCATCCCAGAGCCCTCCAGGCTGGCCACATCCGAGCCCAAACCTCTCAACCTTCCCTTCCCCCCTTGTTGGATGTCCCAGTCCCGGGAGGAGGTGGTGGGAATGGCTGTGATGAAATTTTAATTAAAAGTGGGGCCGTAATTTGCAGTGAATGGAGCTCAGGAGCTGCTCCCAGCCCCACAGGGCAGTGGCGCCTCCGGGAACCCGCCCAGGTCCACTTACCCCGGGTTTTATTCTCCAGCCCTAGGCAGACCGAGGCTGTTGAATATTTTATGGCACTGCTTTGTTGCCATCCTTCCTGTGAGTCATTTTTCCAGCAGAACCCTGTGCTGACCACGTTTTTCAACCCCTTTTTTAGTTTAACCCCTTTTTTACTTAACCTGTTTTTTCACTTAAGCCCCTGTTTTTGTTCAACTTCTTTGGAGGATTCCAGAGAATCTGGGCTGGGAATCTGCTGTGGGAAGGGTATTTTATGTCCTGGCTTGGTGCTGCTGAGCAGGAGCTGCTCCTATGCTCAGCCTGCCTGGGGCAAGGTGGCAGTGCATCTCTAAATCCTTTGAAGCGTCTCCAAGTCCTCTGCATTCCTCCCCGAGTCCCCTGGATCTTCTGTCTCAGCCGCTGGAACCTCTGGCAGAACCTAAATTTTGCAGAGTTTTTTTTTTTTTCTCCCTATGGTTGAGCCCCCCCAGAACTGAAAACCGAGGTGATTCTGTGAAATTCAGCATCCTGTAGAGCTTGGAGCCGACAGTGTTCGGGCAGCCTGCAAGTGATCGGATGACTTCTTTGTGAGAGATTTCCTGGTGTTCCCTCACCTTTCCCTGGTGTTCACTTTTCTTGATGCTCATTCCACTTCCTCTGGTGTTCACTCCATTTTCCCGGTGTTCACTCCACTTTACCTAGGGTTCATTCCATTTTCCAGCCCACCAAGGAGTTCTAGGCGGCCATTGCACTCTTGAAAGTTCTGTCCCCACTAAAACTTCTCCAGGTTTTTCTCAATGATATCCTGATTTTTTCCCCAAAAGATTTAATTTCAGAAAATGACCCAGGGATGGTTTTGGGGCATTCCTCGTGTTTCACTCTGTTCCAGACCTGGGCACGGCTCTGTGGTGTTCCTCTGCCTCTCAGCCTCATGGCTCTGAGGGCAAAAATATAACCCAGGTTTCATTTCAATAACTGCAGTGGAAACTTTCTATGGAAACAAGCCACCCCAAAAAGCCCCTGAAAGAACAAAGCCTGACAGAACGACTTCCTTTTGCTGCCCTGTTTTCCGTTTGCATCAGCCCTTGGCCTCCCCAGGGCTCTGCACTTGCGGTTCTTCGGTGTCATCCAGCAAAAGTGCAGCACAACCTCTGTGCACACAGGACAACTTGGTGCTTTTTGGGGTTCCTAAATCTCTCCCAAGGCAAAAAAAAAAAAAAAAAAAACAAAAAAAAGAAACACTCTGCTGCACTTCATGCAAATTGAGCCAGTGGCATGAATCGAGCTAGGAATTAGAATTACTCAAGGAGACGATCCAGGTGAGGAGGATGGAAATAGAGAAATGGCCAGTGTGTGAGTTATTGCAGCAGGGAGTCTTTAAAGAGTTTTACCTTAGTGACTTATTGGAGTGCAGGTTTGAGCATCTGATTTCCTGCTTGACTCTGTGCCTTGGTGGCACTTTTGCTCAGAGATGGAGCTAATGGCCAATGTTCTGTGAAGATGTTTTGAAGTTTCTTTTTTCCCTTCTTCTCCGTGATTGCATCGTCAAGAAGTGTTGGTTCAATCTCAGTTCACAGCCTCTCCCCACTTCCTTTAGAGCAGGAGAAAACTTTTCCTCTGCAGAAGTGTCAGAACGCTAAACCACCTCACGCTTCCCCACGCCTGTGACTCTCACTGGTACTCTGAGTGATTCCTGGAGCCACAGGTCAGCCTGAAGAACCCTCGAGATGCCACACCCGGGGAAAATGAACTTGAAGAGCAGAAATGGAATACAGGAATCATTTTCCTGTTGTGTGGCTGTGGGGGAAGTGAATGAACAAGTGCTCGAAAGCAGATTTTGAGAGCCTCGTATCTGAATTACGCTTTCAAAATTGGGGAAAGGGGGAATGAGGGTGTTGAAATCACGGCAGCCCCGAAGTTCTTATGCTGGAGAGCCAATTTAATGGATCATTAAGAGTCTGGAGTGGCAGTTCTGGGCAGCCAGTCACAGAATTAGGATTGTTTGGCTTCTTCTTTTAAGGAAGAAGGTTTAAAACTCATCCAACACCATCCCCTGTCATGGGCAGGGTGGTAGCTTCTGAGACCTTCTCCACCAGTTTTTGGGCTCGTGGCAGTGCCAGAACAATGTCCAGTCTGGCTTGGGACACTGCCAGAGACCCACATGTGCTCCTGTCCCCCCCCAGGGAGGTGACAACTGGGGCTGCATCCCCCCTTCCATCCCAGGTTTTTACACAAAGCACCTTGTACTCTCCTTCGCTTACAAAACCTGCCTGGAACTTCATCATGCTCACAGCATGGAGTGACCTGGGGAAGATGTGCAGCCTGATGGGGCCACAGAGGGAAATGTGCAGGAGAACCAGAGAAACTCCCTTTTCCCAGGAGCTCACCCCTGCTTGCAGAGCAGCAAACTGGTGGCATCACTTCTCCCTTATCCTGCGTGCAGCATCCTCAGGTCCAGGTGAACCTTGCTCCCCTCAGACCACACCTCCAGCTTCTCCAGGGTGCCTTCCAGCCTGGGAATGGGCAGCAAATGGAAATGCTGGGCTTGGGAAGGGGGCATGGGAAATACAGAGTTAAGAGGTAGTACCCCAGAGGAAGAGGATGGGGCAGCTCCTTTGGCCAGGGAAGGGCATTCTACTCCTTGGTTCTCGCGGGATAAGAATTTCCTAAGGCATTTAGGTGTAGAAGCTCCAATTGGGACTGAAAGCAGCTCTACAAAGGTCAGCTTGGAGCTGTGGCACCCACTGAGTAGAGATTTCCATCTCCCCCATCACTGGTGCATCCCAAACATCCCGGGAATGTGGAAAAAAATGGGAATGCCAAGTTTGTGAAAGGTACATGAAAAATGAAAAACCAAGAAGTAAGGATTGGGGCTCATGGTCAACCCAGCATAACAAGGCTTTGGTTTAATTCTATGAAAGATGACAGCGAAGTTGTGCTTGTAAGCACAGCCCTAATATTGCCACTGTTAATTTATTCTGAGTCATTGCTCAAAGCACAAGAGGCTGGGCAGGAAATTAGCAAAAAGCTTTACAGAGCCAAAAACAAACCTCTGATTTCACACTTGAGGGTGTGGGGAGCAAAGCTTTGAGCATGGTGTTCTTGCTGCACTAGGAACATGGGATGCAATTAAACTCAACAGCAACGGCCCCCTACAGCTTCTTCTGTCAGCAGGTGAAATCTCATGGGATATTGCGGAATTTTGGGAATTTTTTTCCCACCTTAGTGGGGGAATGGTCACTGCAGAGATTCAGTTCCTCAGAGTTGTTATCTGCTGAGAATTTCAGCTTGGCTGGGCCCAGTTTTTAGCTCTGAATCAAGAGCCTGGATGGTTTGAGGTGCTCATTTGTTTGGCCACCTCTTGTGGTGAAAAATGTTTGGGATGCACCAGCGATGGAGATGGAAATCCCTGGTAAGTCACTACCACGGCTCCAAGCTGACCTTTGTAGACCTGCTTTCAGCCCCAATTGGAGCTTCTACACCTAAATGCCTTAGGAAATTTTATCCCACGAGAAACAAGGAGCAGAAAGCCCTTCCCTGGCCAAAGGAGCTGCCCCACCCTCTCCCCTCTGGGCAACTCCCTCTTAACTCCGCATTTCCCATGCCCCCTTCCCAAGCCCAGCATTTCCATTTGCTGCCCATTCCCAGGCTGGAAGGCACCCTGGAGAAGCTGGAGGTGTGGTCTGAGGGGAGTAAGGCTCACCTGGACCTGAGGTTGCTGCAAGCAGGATAAGGGAGAAGCGATGCCACCAGTTTGTGGTGCTCTGCAACCAGGGGTGAGCTCCTGGGAAAAAGTAGTTTCTCTGGTTCTCCTGCACATTTCCCCTGTGGCCCCATCAGGCTGCACATCTTCCCCAGGTCACTCCATGCTGTGAGCATGATGAAGTTCCAGGCAGGTTTTGTAAGCGAAGGAGAGCACAAGGTGCTCTGTGTAAAAACCTGGGATGGAAGGGGGGATGCAGCCCCAGTTGTCACCTCCCTGGGGGGGGACAGGAGCACATGTGGGTCCCTGGCAGTGTCCCAAGCCAGGCTGGACATTGTTCTGGCACTGCCACGAGCCCAGGAACTGGTGGAGAAGGTCCCAGGAACTGCCACCCTGCCCTGGCTCAGAGAGAGAAATTTTTACGAATTCTTATCCGTGCCTGGATTATAGATTTTTAACTCCACTTCCTATGTTAAGAGTTCTTGCCTAGAGTGAGAAAGTGCCCTGATAAGAGACTGGTGAAGCTGTTGATCTCCAGTGCCTCTACTGGTCCTTACCTTTTTTCATTTTAACCTAGAATTCTTTGTTCCAAGCCCAGAAAGTGCTAGTGCCTCTGAGGCAAGATGGAGGTAACCAGGAGGAGCCTGTTCTTTCACAGGATGCTCCTGAGCAAGGCTGGAATTTCACTTGTCACAGAAATGCAGAAGGAAATGTGGGCATGTTGGTTCATCAGCAAGGGCAGTAGTCATTTTCAGTATGACTAGAGAAGCCTCAGGAGGTGGAGAGATTTGACAAATTTGTCCTGCAGCCAGGACACCTCTCACTTTTTTTTTTTGCATTTTGGTATTGGAATTGGAATAAATGGGTGTTTAGACCTTCATTGCCTGTGGCATTTCTTTGCCACCTGGCCACATAATTAAGTTGTTCTATATTCTCTTCCATATAGAGATATTCTATATGGAACTCCCGGATTCTTGGATATTGGTTTAATTGGGAACACATCCATGTATCTCGTGTTCCATACCAAGGCCACTCCCCCTGAAAATCTAAGGTGTATTTTTAATGTATGATCTCAATCATATCTAGGTTTTTTGTGGCCTCCCAGGTGTCCCGTTCATCTAGCATCTGCACCAGGGGGCTGTCAGGGGGAATATATTTCATATTTTCAGGTTTTTTCCAAGGTTCTTTTCTTACTCATGCACTTTCACATTGTCACTGTTTAGACTAGGCCTTTAATAAAAATTTAAGGAGCCTCTATCCAAACAGGAAACTACTCTGACAGGCAACACAACTCCTAAAGAATTAAAATGTATGTGCCCGTTCTTGAATTTTTTTTTAATTACTTTAGTGAGACTGTATAGTGGCGAACTTAGAAAGTTGTTACAGACTGCCAACACGAAGACTACAATGGGTCTTTTAATTCTCTTTCTTGGACTTGTGTTCCAACGGAGGTTATAGTCACACAGGTTGCCCCTTTCTGCACTCCTAGTTAGATTGGAGTTAGGTCCCAACGGGGGCTTACAGTCTGCAGTTTCCCCTCCCGAGACTTGTAATGGGTTTGAGTTACCTCCCACTGGGGCCCCGATTGGTCCCTGAATTCCTTCCCTTACTGCACTTTTGTTTCAACGGGATTCCGTTGTCCCTCCCTACACCCAGATCTCAATAGAGCTTACTATCACAGATTGCCCCTCCCTACGCACCTTTTGCGCGCCACACACACCTAACCCAAGCCTCCGGACGCCCGGAGGCGGAGACCCTCCCTACCCCCAGGAGACGCCTCAGACACTCACCAGGTCCAATCAGACCTCTCTCGCTTCCCCCTGTTCCTGGCCGGCCCCCTCGCGGGAGTCCGGAACCGCAGTACTAAGGGGTCCACACTCGCTTCGGGGGATCCGAGCTGCCAGCCCCCGTCTCACTCACACAGCACTCGCTCGCCTCCTGAACCCACCCACCACCGCTCTCTCACCAATCCTGGAGCTCCTCGCGTCGCAGGTCCCGTGCTGTTCTCTCGGGTCCGGCGTGGCCAGCTGTCCTCTGAAGGTCCTGTAGACCAAGCTGCAGTCTCATCCTGGGTCCTCTTCGGGTGTGGCTACTCCCAACTGGTCCCCAAATAAAATAAATGGGCCAGGAGACCTGCTCCTTTATAAGGCCTTTATTAGAAATCAGCTCTGGGCGGGGAACCCGAAGGACTGCACACACCACTCCTGTTCCCGACAGGCAGCACGGAGAAGAAGATGTTCAGTTCTGTCTTCACAGAGCAGAGCTGGGTCTCTCTTCCTCACGTGTTCGCAGGAAACTGAGGTGGCTCATCAGTGTAAGGGGTGGTCCTGATGTTAGGGTGCGATTGAGGTCACAGTGACAAGATCGAGCAGCTCCGGGTGGTGACCTTGCCTTCTCCGTTACTTTTCCCAGCTCTGGAACGCTGTTTTCAGTCTTAGATGTTATTTGGGCTCGTAATTTTAGGGGTTTCAGCTCTGGGGTGTCCCAGCATTCTCTGCGTCTTTCATTTGCATGCACTCCACTGACGTCACTCCTCCTGCCCTGTCACAGGCGCCATTTTAGGGAGCAGCGAGGGCGTGAACCCGACGCGAGGGGAAAGGGATATGGGATAACACAATTGGGGCCGAAAACAGCGTGAGGCCAAGCGCTTAACATTAACAATTACCATTACAGACAACCGGGAACATTTATAAAAACATACAACTTTAACCGCTGTAAAACTTTCTCTGGAGAATGTCCCCGGGATTTATTTTTTATCCCCGTGAAACCACTTGCCCTGCCCGGAATCTCAGAGCGGGGCCGAAGCCACGGGCAGCATCCCCTTCCCTCCCGCGGGAACGGGAATGGGTCGGGATCGGGATCAGGGACAGGAATGGGATCGGGATCGGGATCAGGGACAGGAAGGGAGCGGGAACGGGATCGGGATCGGGATCAGGGACAGGAATGGGATCGGGATCGGGATCAGGGACAGGAAGGGGAGCGGGATCAGGGACAGGAAGGGAGCGGGAACGGGATCGGGATCGGGATCAGGGACAGGAAGGGGATCGGGATCGGGATGGGGAGCGGGATCGGGATCGGGGACAGGAATGGGATCGGGATAGGGATCAGGGACAGGAAGGGAGCGGGATCGGGGACAGGAAGGGGAGCGGGATCGGGATCGGGCTCAGGGACAGGAAGGGGTCGGGATGGGATAGGGATAGGGATAGGGATAGGGATAGGGATAGGGATAGGGATAGGGATAGGGATAGGGATAGGGATAGGGATAGGGATAGGGATAGGGATAGGGATAGGGATAGGGATAGGGATAGGGATAGGGATGGGATAGGGATAGGGATAGGGATCGGCTGCAGTCCAGCGGGGACAGGAGCAGGGAGTGGGGACGGGGCAGGAGTGAGGACGGGACCAGAGGCAGCAGCTGTCCCGAGGATCGGGATCGGGATCGGGGGCAGCGTCCCGCACGGACAGGAGCAGGGAGCGGGGTAAAACTTTCTCTGAAGGATTTATTCATAACAAAATGAAAATTCCCTTGTGGTAAAAGCTGTTCTGGCACTGAGCTCTCCCAGGTTCTCCACAGCCAGGTGGCAGTGAGGGCTTGGTGATCATGGAATGCTGCAGGATCTTGCCATGCATTCCCTTCCCATCCTGGGCACGGACAGAGGGGAAGGAAATCCTCCTGCGCACCCGGGTGGGGCTGCCCAGAGAAGTTTTTGGCATCTTCAGTGGTCTGACCACAGATTTCAATCCCAAATTTCCATCCCTGGGAGCCCTGATGTGGCTCAATCCTCAATCCTGGATTCCCCCCCAGATTTCCAGGAAAAATATCAATACTGCAGCTTCTGCTGTGGCTGGGCGAGGTCACAGGGCTGGGGGGGGCAAAGGAACCCAGCAGCAACACCCTGTGAGGCAAAGCTCAAACCATAGGATTGGGAATCACAGATTTATGGGATTATGGCTGGGAGGGACCTGAAACCCCACCCAGTGCCACCCCATGGACTCCTCCCACTGTCCCAGGCTGCTCCAGCCCCAGTGTCCAGCCTGGCCTGGGACACTGACAGGGGTGGGGAAGCTCCTCTGGTGCCCAGGGTGATGCTGAGGCCCCTTTGGACCTCCTGAGACCCCTGGGAAAATCCCAGCACATCCCAGAATCTCCCTGCTCCCCCAGGTGAACATCCCTGTTCCCAGCTGTGCAGGAGGAAGATTTTGTTGGTGACAAACCCGGCCTAAACTGTCCCCAAACAGAGCTGGGACCCCTCTGGCAGCCCAGGGAGGGGAGCAGCCTGCCCTCAGTCTGGTTTTGGGCTCTGTGAGAATTCCAAAAACGCTGGCAGTCACTCAGCAGCCATCACCCCCTGTCCCCAGCCCAGCCAGATTCCTGCTGAGGAATCAGAGCAGCTCTGCTGAGCCTTCCACCTGCAAAGGAAGATTCTGCCTGCTCTGTGGGAAGGCAGATTGGACCAAAAATAAACCTGTTTTGAGATCCTGTCACGTGCAAGGCACCTGCAAATATTTGAGTTGAATATTCTTAATTTTTCTCTAATTAAAATGATCATTTTGGGGTTATTAACAGGACAGGGCTCCCCTTCCATTGATCCTGCCCTCTGGATGATATTGGCACATCTTGGTCTCTTCAATCTCTGTTTCTTCTCCCCAAAATTGATGTAATTTTGCTTCTTTCCCCTGTGCAGACAGATCCCTCTGCCTGGGTGGATGATGTGCTGGAGGGGCCATGGCCTCAGCTGTTAATTTGCTTAATTAAGTTGGGTAATTGAGCCACTGAGTTGTTTCCTAAGGGGTTTTTCTACCCTTGGAAACAAAGAAAATTGGGAGTCCAAGGTAAAGCCACCTCCTGATGGGCTGTGCCTTAAACTCCCTGATCCAATGCTGGGGAGCCCTTGAATTCCTGGAATTCCCAGCCAGGAAACTCTTCCTGTGTCCAGCCTGGGCTCCTGGGGCAGTTCAGGGCTGGGACACCCCTGACAGCCCCCAAAGGTGATTTATCCCTGTCTGTTGTGTCCCTTGGGATGGGTTTGAAAGTCAGGGGACACCTCCCTGTTGTGTTTATTCAAAATGAATCCCCAGGCTGGGAATGTGAGTCCCCAGCCCTGGAAATGCCCAACAAACCCCTGGATGTGACACTTGGGGACATGGTGCAGTGGTGGCTGTGGAGGTGATCCTTTGTGGATGATCCTGGAGGGCTCTTCCAACCATAATGATGCCACAAATGTGATTTTCCTCTCTGGATTTCCAGTCTGTGCCCTCTCCATCCATCTCAGATCATTCTCCTTGTTCTCATTGGGAATTTATTTCTGATTTAACTGAAATGTCCAACACCAGAACCTCAGTGGAGCCAAAGAGATGGAAAGTTCCCTTTGTTTAAATGTTGGACATTTTGTCTCTGCATCACAGCAAATGTTTGGTTTTATTGCAGTTTCATGTTCAGCTCCTGTTCACTTTGTGATCCATGGAAATCCTGAGATCTCCCAAAACCCACCCCCCTTTCAATGCCATTGATTATTCCTGCCTCACCAATTCACCCATCATTCCTGAAGTGTCTTCTTCTTTTTTTTCTTGTTTCTTCCAGACCATTTCTACAATTTATCAAGACCATTTCGACTCCTAATCCTGGCCTCTGAAGCACCTGCAGCCTGTCCCAGCCTGGTATCTGCAGCAATTTTAGTAAGAAAATTCTTATTTTCCATCCTCTACATCCATTTTAAAGGCACCAAACTATGCTGGAGCTCCAATTTTCCCTTTGGCATTGTGGAAATGGATTTGATGATCATGGTGGATACATCTCAGGATATCCTGGGGACACCCTTAAAATGCTTCATTTTCCTTGCAAAAGGTCCAAAAGGTCCTTGGGCTGGTGGGATTCATGTCCCAAAAAGGGGATTTCATCAGCTTGGAGTGTTTGTAATGAAAAATCAGTTTATTTGTGGTGTCAGGGCCTGAGCATTCTTGTCATCCTTGGTTTCAGCAGTGCCATGAAGCTCTGGAGTTTTGTCTCCTTCCCATTTGACCTTGCTGGGACTCAGCCCTGTCCTCACCCACAGCTGCCACCCCAAAGGGGCAGAGGGCACAAGGAGGTGCAGAGTGGGCACAGAGGGGCCAGGGCAGCTCAGGCTGGAGCTCAGGGAAAGGTTCTTCCCTCCCCCAGAGGTGCTGGCACTGCCCAGGCTGCCCAGGGAATGGGCACTGCCAGAGCTCCAGGGATGGGCAGGGGGATTGCTGGGGGTCTGGGCAGGGACAGGGGCTGGGCTGGATCATCCTGGGGGTCCCTTCAGCTCAGGATATTCTGTGATCCTGTGATTTTGCTTTCCCATCACTTCCCAGGCTGTGCTGGCACTGCCACGTGAGGAGTTGTCCCCAGATCCTCGCTGGTCCCACAGGGACAGTGGCATCTCCTTGTCAAGTGGCATCTCAAATCAAAACTTTGCACCAAAGCCCATTTCAGCCCCAGGCTTGGCTCTCAGAACCCAAAACCCTTCCCCACAGCCACACAGAGCCTCTTCTGCTCACTTTTTAGTGGGAAATGTTATCACTTCCAAAATCTGCTTTGAATCATCCCTTTACACTCCTCTCTCCAAACCCTGGCATCTCACTACGCTGGCAGGAAGGTGTTAAGACCAATTTTGGGCTTCCTGCCCTGTTTTATTCAGTGTTTTCTCTCAGCCTGGTGCTGTGCAGGAGTCCTGGGGAGGGTGTGAAGTGTGAGTCCCCCGGGAGTGGCTCAGTGCTCTGACATCACCCCGTGCCAGCACACAGGGGATGTTTTTGAGCAAGGTACCACGCTCTATTTTAAGCAGCTTCTAAAAATAAATCCTTGCCCAAGCTGCTGTTGTGGTAGCAATGTTTTATCTCTTAATTGGGGCTCTTTGCTGAGGGTGATTCATAGAAAGGAGCTGAGCTTTCCAAGTTTTACCCTGAGGTGAAGCAGCTGAGGTGATTTGCTGATTGTAACGGGCCTGCACAGCCAAGAGGAATTTTTGGATTTTCTCCACGGTTCTTTTTTTTCTTTCCCCCTAAGGCTGAAGTGTCACATTAAACACTGGACAAGCTCTTTCTCCTGGAGGTGTCTGGGAGGTGGCAGAGCAGGTTCTGTGCAGGGTCAGTGAACCAGGAGTGAGAGATAATGACTGAGGGAGGAGATGATTCCTCTGGGAATTCAAGTGTGGATTTAAAACTTGAGTGTGCTTAGAGCTAAGGGGAAGAAGAGCCAGAGGTGGAGGAAGGCATTTTGTGATTATCTAAGGAGCAGGAGATGACTCAGCCTTCCCACACTGTCACCTAATTCCTCCTGAGCCCTGTCCAGTCCTGGGCCCCTCACTGCAAACAGGACACAGAGGGGCTGGAGCATGGCCAGGGAAGGGAACAGAGCTGGGAAGGGTCTGAGGGAGCTGGGAAGGGGCTCAGCCTGGAGAAAAGGAGGCTCAGGGGCCCTTGTGGCTCTGCACAACTCCCTGACAGGAGGGGACACTGGGGGGGTCGGGCTCTGGGAACAGGAACAGGGACAGGAGCAGAGGGAACGGCTCAGGCTGGGCCAGGGGAGGCTCAGGGTGGGCACAGCAGGAATTTCCCCATGGAAAGGGTGGGCAGGGACTGGAACTGCCCAGGGGGGTTTGGATCCCCATCCCTGGAGGTGCCCAGGGAAGGTCTGGACATTTGTCTGGCCTCAGGCACAGGGGGCTCGAGGATCCTGGAGCTCTTTTCCAACCTGCAGGATTCTCTGGTTCCACACTTCCTTGCTGCAGCTCCCAGATCCCAGATCTGTTCTTTTTGATGTTAAGAAGAACAAATCTTCATTGCTGAGCCACCAGGCTCACCAGTGCCCTGCAGCCACGTGAGCAGCTCCCAAAGCTCCCAAACTCTGGCCACTTGTCCAGCCCCAGGTTCCCTCTGCAGGGGTCAGTGCCCACTTGGAGCTGATTTAGGGCTGGATGGGAAATAGGGAGAAGTAGCAAAAGAGCTGGAGGGAGCAGGGATGGCTCAGGATTTTCCCTGAGATGCACAAATCCCAGTGATGGGAATGGGCTCTGGGGAGGGACAGGACCCAAGGCTGCTGTGTCTGAAAGGCCAAAACCTCCAGAGCTGTGACCCCCAGTGGGACAGCAATGGGGACAGATAATCCCCATGCTGTGGGCAGTGCTGGCTTTGCTCTTCCCTGAGATTTGGAGGCTTGGCCTCATTAGGACTGGCATGAAATGCTTCTCCAGGGTCCTGTGTTTCAGCCTCAATAGGGGAATGATGCTTTTCTATTTTCATGGGCCTGTTTGGGATTTGGTGGTGCTGGATTTGGGATCCATATCCATAACCATGCCAAGTTTTGAACTGGCAGCAGGTCTGGTTGGCTGACCCAATGGGTTTGCCACCATGGACCTGACAGGCTCAGGTGATCAGAGAACACCTGCAGGGTGCTCACATGGACAGCCTGGGATCCTGGAAGGTGTGGGGTCACCTTTACTGCACCCAGGACACCTCTAATGCACCCACAGAAGGTTCTCTTGTGCTGCCAGTGGCGGGTCCAGCCCTGACCAAACAGGCTCCTTCCTCTTCCTGGAACCATCCAGGGTGTCCTGTGCCCTCACTGGGGAACCTGTGCCCTCACCTGGGCAAAGGGAATCTCCCTGTGCCCTCACCTGGGCAGAGGGAACTGGGAGCTGAGCCAGAGCTGTGGCCCACTCAGTGTCCAGGGGATGCTGTCCCAAATTCTGAAGTTGTCAACGAGGCTTTTCTCCTCCTCTGAACCTGCTGAGGGGCAGATTTAGGGCAGAGTTTTTGTATTTCATGGGAAGTACAGCAGAGTGGAGGCTGCACTGACACCCCTGTGTGCCCCAGACAGACAATCACAGCATGTCCTGAGCAGGGAGGGACACCCAGGATCCCCCAGCCCAGCCCAGAACACCCTAACAACCCCACCCTGAGCACCCCAGAGTTGGCCACAAGTCCTGGCACTGTGGAACATGCCCAGCCTGCTGCAGATCAACAGGAAAACCATCAGAGGGCTGGGAAATCATGTGGTGATGCTCACAAACCCCGCAGGGATCGTGGGGTGTCACAGCTGGGTGTTGGTCTGGACCACCCTGGGGTGAAGGTGCCTTTCAGGGGGTGACAGCACCCTCAGCCCCTCTCCTTGAGCCTTTTGGGGTGCCCCAGCCTGCAGCAGGTGAGCAGAGATGCTCCGTGCCCCCTGCACGAGGTGAGGAGGCTGCACAGCCCAGCTGCAGGGAAGGGAGGAGGAGGAAACCATCGCTGCTTGTTTACTCTGTGGATGGAAAAAAGAGGCTTATCGTGATCAAAGCAGGCAAAACAGGACGTCAGGGCTGAGCTCACTGCTGCCCCAGGGCCCTGGGCTTCAGCTGCACCACGGGAATGGGGTGGTTTTGGGTTTGGTCAGGCTGCCCAGGATTCCCTGGCCTGGCACTTGGCAGCCTGGGATCACAAGTGCTGCTCAGTAAATTTGTTTAGCTCTGAGCTGGCAGCAGGGAAAGGAGCAGAGGGTCAGTTTTGGCCTGACCTGGTTTGCTGTGCATTTCAGGAATAGCTGCCTGAAAGGCAGCAAAAACAGCTAAAAAAGGAGAATTGTTACCAAGGAAAAAGGGTTCCAGAGGCTGAGGCTGAGCAGAAAGGAATTAGTTTTATTTGCAAGGGTCAGACCCTTTAAAATGGTGTTTCTTTCATTCATCTTCATTAAGGAAATGACACTCAGAGCGAAAATGAAACACCCCAGGGAAATCAAACCCCTCCAAGAGTGGAGATCTGCCCAGAGCTACAGGGCAGCCCTTTTGGATGAGTTTATTCATTGCATTGCTCATGGGGAAGGGTATGAGAGCATCCCCATCCCTGGCAGTGCCCAAGGCCAGGCTGGACAGGGCTGGGAGCACCTGGGACAGTGGCAGGTGTCCCTTGTGTCACGATCTGCTCAACCCACTGGAGCTCAGGAAAGGTTCTTCCTTCCCCCAGAGGTGCTGGCACTGCCCAGGCTCCCCAGGGAATGGGCACTGCCAGAGCTCCAGGGATGGGCAGGGGGATTGCTGAGGTCCAGGAGCTGCACTGGATCATCCACTATTTAGCAAAATAATTTTAAATATCTTGTTGCTCCAGAACAAAAAATACGAATTTTGCCATTGGCAGCCAGCCAGATGTGGCTACAGGAATATCAAATACTTGGCAAAGAATAGAAATATTTTTTTGTATTTTTTTTTCTTTGACCTTCAGCACTGTGGGCCCTCCATGACCATAGAAAATTGTGCTGGTTTCTGGTTTCTGACCATTGCTGCTCATCCAAACCCATCACAGAGTGTCACAGTTGGCTCGTGCAGACCACAGACCCAGCTGCAGCCAGAGGGTTTGTGTGAGATGCAGAGAAATCAGCTTGAAAAGGAGCAGGTTTCTAAGAATTCCCCGTGGTTTGGTTTGTGCAAGGCCCAAAATGCAGGATGTGTTTCTCTTACCCCAAACAGATCTCCAGCAGCAATTGTAGGTGAATCACAACAGGGATTGCTGGGTTTAGGGAGGGCCCACAGAGATCTTTGGGGCTTGGGAGTTGGGGTGTTTCTACTCGAAGAGCAAAACCAACAGCAACAATAAAAACATCTGGTATTGAATTTTAGAGGTCTGGGCAGTGAAGCCAGACAAAAAAAAAAAAAAAAGCCTAGAAAAAAAGGGAACAGAATCTTAGCAGAGAAGAAATCAATCACTGGAACATCCTCACCAAGAGCTGCTGCTTCTGCCACGTTTGTAGTCTTTAAATCAAGAATATTTTCTATTTTCATGCAAGAAATTGGAATTTAAGGATGAGTCCTGAGCCAGATGCAGAAATGCCTGGAGAGTTTGCAGCCTGGGTTTAGCAGGTCAGGCTTAGTCAGGCCCTGTGCTGGATCCTGGGCTCAGTGTCTGAGGATCTCTGAGGACACTGGGGGGTTGTGGCACCACTTTTTGAACCACCAATCTTTTCATGTTCCTGCAAATGCTGATTCCAAAACATCAAGACCTTGACTGCAGCAGAGTTGTTCTGCTGAAGTTCCCTCTCTGCAGTGCCCCATAAATACAAGCATCAGTGTTACCAGATATAACCAGAGTTATCCCTTAGTCTGGGGCTGAGAGAAAAGTTCCCAAGATAAATGCTGGGCTGATTTCACTCCAGTTCATCACTGGTGGTGACTTTGAGGAGCTTAAAGGGGCTCCTGCACAGCTCACAAAGCAAAAGCTGAGACCTGCAGGGGCTCCATGGGTTATTCTGCCCCCTGGGCAAACAAACAACCTCTTGTGCCACTGATCCTTTTTAATTTAATGCATTTTGGGTGATTATTTTTATAGTTTGGCACCCCTTCCCTTAAACTCCAGGTGTGGGTGTAAGACTGGCACATTTGCTGGGGGAAGGAATGGGATCTCCCAAACTGACTTTTAGGAGAAAAAATAAAAACCAAACCCAAAAGGGACCACAAACCCTTGAAAAATCAAGGCATTATGGGCTCACAGAATGGTTTGGGCTGGAAGGGACTTAAAGACCACAGGCAGAGACACCTTCCATGAGACCAGGCTGCTCGTGTTGGACATTTCTGTCTTTTTGGGGGTGAGGGCAGAGTTCTGCTCATCTTCCCAGGCACCCTCCCTGTGCCATATTTGCATCTTCTCCTTGTCCATGGCTGAGCTCAGAAGGCTCAGAGAGGAAAACCCTGCAAAGCTTTTCTGTAGTTTCAGTGAGCTCCTCGGCGGTGACCCAACCGCTCAGGTTCACCCGCTGGGCGTGGGCTGGGCAGCTCAGGAGGGCTCTGGGGTTTCCTGCAGCTCCAGGGGTGACTCAGCACCTTGCAGGCAGCTCAGCTCGGGCTGATTTGGGCTGTGTGAGCACCGTTCTTGCAGCAGCACCTCCCTGTGCTCAGCCCTGCCCGGTGCAGGTGATGGAACAGCACATGGAGCTCCTGCAAAGCCACCAGGGAAACTCCTGGGTGGCTCCTGCCAGGACCTGAGGGGCTGCAGCGCTCCTGGGGGAACCTGAGCCAGCCTCAGGCTGGGTTTTGTGCAGGGTTTCCGAGCCCTGGGCGCTGTCAGAGGTGTGGGACCACATCCTGCCCACAGCGGGAGGCGCCAGGAGAGA
Organism: Oenanthe melanoleuca; assembly: GCF_029582105.1. NCBI lineage: Eukaryota > Metazoa > Chordata > Aves > Passeriformes > Muscicapidae > Oenanthe > Oenanthe melanoleuca. The sequence goes on from NC_079356.1 coordinate 1,211,578, forward strand.
ACGACTGAGCTTGCAGAGAGAGCCGAGCTGCTGCCTCTGACAGCGTCCGTGGGAGCTCAGCTGCTGGCCCAGACTGGCTGGGCACCAGCTGGTCACTGCTGGTCACTGGCTGGTCACTCGCTGGTCACTGGTTAGTCACTGGTTGGTCAGTGTCTGGTCACTGTTTGGTCATTGTTTAGTCACTGGTTGGTCACCAGTTGGCCACTGGTCACTGTTGGTCACTGTCTGGTCACTAGTTGGTCACCGGTCACTGTCTGGTCACTGTCTGGTCACTGGTTGGTCACTGGCTGGTCACTGGTTGGTCAGTTATTGGTCACTGGTTGGTCACTGGCTGGCCACTTATTGGTCACGGTCTGGTCACTCTCTGGTCACTGCTTGGTCGTTGATTAGTCACTGGTTGGTCACTGTTTGGTCACTCTCTGGTCAGTGGTTGGTCATTGATTAGTCACTGTCTGGTCACTGTTTGGTCACTAATTGGTCACTGGTTGGTCACTGGTCACTGTTTGGTCACTCTCTGGTCACTCTCTGATCACTGGTTGTGTTTCATGCCAGGCCCTGGACACAATTCCCAGTTTCCCTGCCCAGTGCTGGAGCTGCTCAGGTGCCTCTCCTGTTCCATTTAAACCCTGAGCTCCCCCTCCAGCCCCACTGCCCTGCTCTGAGATCTCCCAGTTCCCATCCCCTGAGCCTGTCAGGGCACTCAGGGACTGACCCCACTCCTCCCCTGGGCCTGTCCCCACTGCTGTGCCCTTGCTGGGACAGAAATGTCCTGCTGGGACAGAAATGTCCTGCTCAGCTGCTCTGCACACACCTGAACCCTCAGCTCTGTGCAAAACCCACACCTGAGCTCTGCTCTGTGCCTGTCAGGGCCTGCAGCTGTCCTTTATTTGCTGCTCAGGCATCAAGCAGGAATGCTGGCCCCTGGAGAGGGTTTTTTTTGTGTTTTTAATTTTTTTTTAACCTTTCCTAAAAAGGCTGGAGGCAATTTCAGACTTGCCTTGTGTCCAAACATTGCTTTGCCCATGGAGGGAGAGGCAGAGGTTTTGTTACAGCACTGCCTGTGTCTCCACAGGATGGATTTTACAGGGAATTGTCCCTCCTTGGACCCAAACCCAGCAGGTTTGGGATTTCTCAGGGGTCCCTGTGCTCAGGGCTGGTTTGCAGAAGCCCCCTGAAGAAGGAGTCACTGGTTAAAGGTTCAGGGCTGTGCTTGGTAAATGGTATTTGAGGGGAAAAAATTGTTCTGCTCTGAGATACACCAGGAAAAACCCATTGGGAATCCAGCTGTGAGGATTCCTGGATTTCATCAAGGAATCTGAGCAAAAATTCAAAATCTCCTCGTGGTATTTCTCACACTGACCTGACACAGTGAGAGGGGGCTGAGGATCCACTTTGCCAGCAGTTGATGGGTTTAAATGGTTTTACTTTTTGGTTTGTTTATTTATTTTTTTAAAGCAGCCACCTAATCCCGAGTTCAGATGTGTGACTGCTTGTGATCTTTGAAGAATTTCTTGTTTGCATTGAAATAATGGGGTTTTTGTGATCTCTCAGCTGTTCCATCAGAGATTTCATCCTAGAGAGGGTTTTTGAAGCATTCTTCCTCTCAGGGCTCTGCAGAGCAGGAGCATTTTTGGATCAGTAGCTGAGTACATGAGTAATTTCTGGCTCTGAGTTCTCTGCAGATTTCAGATCTGTTTTTCTTTTTCCAATTTACTAGGAAAAAGTAACACGTATTTAAATAAATAAAACAGATTGGACATGTTAAGGAAAATATTTGTCCATTTTTTTTCTTGACAAACACATTTAAATTCTTTTAAAAATACCCTCGAACATTTTGAAGCCCATTTTTTATTGAGCCCCATGCTAAGCTGAAGGAATGTGATCTCAGATTTCCTGGATATCTATCCACAGGGATATATACCCACTGTCTTTTCTAGGGATAGCTTAAAAAAAATATTTATTTGCCTTGAAATCTTTAACATTCGACCTGCAGATCATTTCCTTGATGCCATTGCAGCTCCCAGCCCTGATGAGCTCAGCTGGGAAATGCTGGGAGGTGTTTTCAAGGTATTTTTGGTCACCAGTGTGAGATTATTTCTAATCAAACAGAAGCTCACACCTTATCTTATTAGAGATGTGATAATAAATGTGCACAGCGCTGGCTGATTGCTGGAAATGAATTCCCTGGCTCTGGCAGGGTTGGAAAAGGGAATTTTGTGTCACTGGAATGTCTCATTCTGGATGAGGATGGCATTTTGCTCCTGGTTTGGATTTGTTGGGATGATTTCTCTGTCCCTGGGTGTGACACAGAGTGGAGCTGGGGTTGGTTTATTTTGGTGCAGGGGAAGTTATGGAACCCAATTTCTGACCTCTGTGGTGACTCTCGGGGTCACCTCTCAATTTACCATCTGCAGGTGCCTTCACCAGTAAATGTGAGCAACAAAAGGCACCAAAATTGAGTTGTTTCTCACAAATCCTGTGGCTGCCCCATCCTGGAAGGTCCCAGGCCAGCTTGGAAACAACCTGGGGGAGCAGAAGGTGTCCCTGGGGGCTGGGAGGAGCTTTAAGGTCCCCCCAGCCCAAACCATTCCATGGTTCCATGTCCAGGTAAAGATCAGCAAACACAAATCTCTGTTCCCTCAATGTGCTCCACTGGCCCCAAATGAAGATCACAATTCCCATAGGGTGGGAGTGGGGTGAGGCTGGGGGTCTCTCCTGGGGCAAATCCTCCTGCTCATCCTTCACCCCAGCCCCCTGTGACCTGCAGATGAGAGGTGACCTCACTTGTGTGGCTTCATCCCGAGCTCTGCTCCCATTTGGAGCCCTCATAAAGGGATAAAGGGAAGGAAAATGTCAGGGACTGGCTCTGTCTGAAGAAATGGAGCAAGGAAAAGGCAGCATCAGCACTCCTGGGTTTTAAACTGGCATTTAAATCTTGGAATGGCTGTTCCATCCCAGGCACAGGCAGGACCCTCCAGGTTCTGACTTTTGAAATAGAATTGTTCAATTAATGATTGTTCTCTGTCCTGCAGCTCTGCTGGAGGCTCAGGAGATTTGTCCCACCAAAATGCAGAGCTCTTCCCCACCCAAACCCACCTCAGGTGTCCCAAAGAGCCCCCCCAATCCACTGGAAGCAGAAGATGCTGTAAGAAATATTTGGCCAAGCCCATCCCTGTGTAGGAGCCAGGAATGGGGAATTTCTGAGGGATGCAATGGGACTGAAAGGGTGGAGACTCTGGTGTGGAGGAGATCCTGTCTGGGGTTCTGAGGATTTGGAAAATCCTGCTCTGGGTTCTGTCCCATGCCCCCAGGCAGTGCTGGTGCTGTGGATTCCTGAGGAACAGGTTTATGAGGGGAAAAACCAGAAGAGAGGGACACGCAGCCAATGGGGTCCCTACATAAATATTTGCCTTCATCTACAAGAAGGATCTGTTAAGAAGAGGCCAATCACCTGGAAATGACCCAAAACACGTTCTGGTGCTCGTTAAGCCCTGCCTGTTTCCCTGGCACAAGGTGGATTTTTGTGAGAGCAGACAAGGCAGTTCTGTGGAGCCTGTGATGACAAGGGAGCAAACACTGCCCAGACTTGACTCTGCTCTCCCTGCAAAGCTCCTGACATTCCCTCCAAACTCAGTCATGCTTTCTCTCCCTTTCCTGTTAAACAAATGCATATCTTGATTTAGTTATTTGTGCTCTGTATGTGCACTGCAGGGCTCCAAAACCTGAGTTTTCCTCCCTGGATCTGGTGTGGGGAACATCTGGATCTTCCAGGGGGGACAGGTCTTCACACCCTTCCCAGCTGTCTGAAATTGGGATCTGGCTAGGATTACCTAGAATTGGGATTTGGAATTTTTCAACAGAATTGCACATGGAAATGTGTGTGTGCACAGACAACTGCAGGATAAAAATATAGGTGTATAAATAAATAGATATACTATATAAATATCCACAGTATTCTTTGGAAATGAGGGTTTTGGGAAGGAAAAACTGCACCTCATGCAGCTGGCTCTGTGCTCCCTGGTGAATCCCTTCCCAGCAGCTCCACCTTGCCTGGGAAAATATTTACCTGGAGAAAAGCTGTGTTAATTAACTCAGCTCTCCCCCCAACTTCCCTGCCACAGAACACAGCAAAGGCTTTATGGGGCTGAGGGTGGCACTGGGGACAGGCAGGGACTTGCTCACTCTGTCTAATTCCTATTTCTGGCTTTGTCACCATTTCTGTTACGTGACAAAATGTAAATGGATTTCAGGATATGCTCCCCATGACGCTCTGGAAAAGGGAGATTTCCAGCCTGGGGAAAGGATCAGAAACTCTGGGTTTGCCTGTGGGGAATAACAGGATCACTTATTTCTCTTTCTGCCTTTCTTTTCCTTGAGGATAGGGAAAACCCCCATTGCCTTTGGTCCTGAATCAGATGGGAAAGTTTCCTTGTTGAATTTCCACTGAGATTCCAATTCTTTTTCATTTAAACAGAGATCTTTCAGCATCCTCTCTGTATATTTAACTAAATAAGATACAGGCTGTCTCAACACAATACTGTGTATTGTTGCTGTGTCCAGAAAGTGGAAAATCTGATTTATTTTGATTTTCAAGGTGCAGGAATTCCCAAGCAGAAATGCTTTTGCACCATCCTAATTTATCATATATTTGCATTTTACAGTACCTTCTATCCTTTAGAGCACCTAGGAACTTGGTTAATACAAAGCTGGAATTCTGTTCATGGAGAGAGGGCAGCCTTGTGTGGTACTGCAGGGCAGCAGGGAAGGAAAAATTCCTGCCCAGCACGGTGGGAATTGCAGGCTGGGTCACCCAGAAGATTTTATGGGATCCTTAGTGTCTGTCCACAGATTTCAATCCCAAATTTCTGGGGAAAATTTCCCAGCTTGGGATCCCTGATGTGGCTGCTCCTGGTGGGTAGGGCTGGATTCCCATCCAGACTTCCTAGGAAAATATCAATATTCAGATGCTGATGTGGCTGGTGAGATCATAGGATCTGGAATCACAGAATCATGGAATGGTTTTGGGTGGGAAGAAACCTAAAATCTCATTTTGTTCCACTCCTGCCATGGTGTCCCTGGGATGGCACTGGATGCTGTTTAAAGTTCCTTCCAACCCAAACCATTCCAGGATTCTGTGCCCCAGTGACCCATCCCAGAGTAAGAGAAAGAGCCTGGCTTAGGGCTTGGACTGGAATTCAGCACAGGGATGAAGCTGATGCAGCTCCCAGCCTCCAAGTGGAAAGGTTGTTTTTAGGGAGATGTTTCCAGCTGCATTTCTACTCCTCCCTTCTGCATCCAAAGCAAACTGGCAGCTTTTTGTGGTATCAGCTGGAAGAATCCCTTCAGCGGGGCTGTACAATAATCTTGGAGTCGGTTTTAATTCCATTCTGTTTAAATCTCATTGCACTTTGCTTAATTGCTGCTGCTTTGTCGTTAACGAGACAAAGAGCAGTTTGTGTAAGAGCAAAATTGTGGAGGAGCAGAGCTGGAATTTGCATGTTAAAAGTTTCCTTTTTATTGTTTTCATTGCCTTCCAATCCCTCATTTGGTTTTGTTCAGTCCTACGAAGCTGCTGTGCCCTGCAGGTGACACCACCAGCCTGATGTGCATCCTTAGGGAAAACTCCTCTGGATCATGGCCCAGGAAGGTTCTGCATGGCAGGACCAGCCCTGCTCACCCATGGATGGAGGCAGAGCCTCCCTGCCCCAGCCCTCCAGCAGCTTTTCAGTGCTGGGCACTTCTGCAATCTGCCAAAAGCATCCCTCTCTGATGATATTTGCAAAACACACCAAAATTCCTCATTTTTCACTTTATGGACTGGCTCCTGCTCCCAGAGCAACCAACAGTCAGGGAAGCAGGGGCTGAGCCAAACAATGCAGCCAGCAACCCATGGCACTTCTTGGGGCTTTTTTGTTGATTTTCTTAGGGATTTTTTTCTCCCTATTATTTTCTTGAGTGAATCCTGAGAGGAATGCTACTCTCAGGAAGCCCCTGGAATGCCAAATAAGCTGGGAAGGAAATGGTTTTAATTCAGCTGGAGGGCGTCATGCAGGAAGCTTGGGAAAAGCTGCTCCTCCCTGGTGTTCCCCCGCTGCGGAGAGCCAGGAAAGGCTGAGTTACTGCGAGCTGAAAAGGGCACATTTGCAACTTTATTGCAGAGCTTCCCCTGTATCTTTATTGGAATGAACATCCCAGGGAAGTGGTGGAATCACATCCCTGGAAGCGCTCAGAAAATGAGGGATGACGTGGTTTGGGAGCATGGTGGAGTTGGATTAAGGCTGGACTTACCCTGGAGAGCTTTTCCAGCTTTAATGATTCCGTGTTTCTGTGGAAATCCTGCAGGGGTTACGTGGGCTGGTTGGGGTCTGGATGTTGGGTGGTCAAGTCCATGTGGATAAAGGGTGGGGAATATTCTGGGAATGGGATTAACTCGGTATTGCCACAGCCACGAGGTCCCTGCTGCTGCCTTTGGCTGTCCCTCAGCTCTGCTTTGGGTGGTCATCACTGGCCATCCCCCCTGTGGCTGCAGCTCTCCTGCTGCTCCAGGAATTGCTCTCCTGCATTCCAGGGCCAAGAAGGTTCCAGGTTCATGGAAAGCTCAGCCCAGGTGTGTGAGCAGCACCTGGGACTGGCTGGGCTTCATTCAGGGGAAAGGAGATCAGAAAAGGGCTGGGACAAAGCTGGTTCCACCTGCAGGGTGCTCCCCCTGCCTGGTTCTCTCCCTGAGTGCTGGAATCACTGCTGGGCTCCTGTGCTGGGAGTTTGGGGTCTCAGCTCCTGCTGGAGCCGGGATTTGTGCTGGGTTTGAAGGGTGAGCTGGGCTCTGGCACATCCCACTGTCAGCTCCAGGAGCTGGGCTCTCCCTGACCCGCTGCAGCTCCCAAACCAGGCTGGCTCCAGGAGAAATTTGGCTCATCTGGGAATGTTGCTCATGCCAGCACTGCTCACAGACCCGTCCAGCCTGGAGCCCAGGCCCAGGCAGCACCGACTGGGTGTCTGCAAGCTGCCCCCGATCTCGTTCTCAACACTGTGGCTGCCTGAGTTCTGCTGGGGTTCATCTGTCCTGGCTCAGCTTCCATGGCAGATTTCCCTGTGCTCCATCCCAAAGCTGGAGCTCAGCTGGGAGCAGGAGGAGCCTCCTGAGGGCAGGAGCAGCAGGGCAGTGCCTGTGTGGAGTGATCTCCAGTGTCAGAGCTGCTGGGGCTGCTCCAATTCCAGGAAAATGAAAGAGCCAGGATCAGTTTCCTGAACAGAATTCCTGAATTGCAGGAGCTCTCTCCATCTCAGGGGATAGAGTTTGGGTGTGCCCTCTGCAGAAGGGTGAGATTCGGCTTGGAGAAAGATCCAGCTTCTCAAAGTGGAAAATAATTTATGAAAAAAGCCTTCCTGTACCTGCCGTGATGTGGTGTTGGAAATGCTCCCTGGGCTGCATGGACATCCATGGGGTGGATGGGCATCCATGGGCTGTTGGATTTTGGAAGAGACACACGGAGAAGAGAGGAGGGAGTGTGGAGCCACTCCTGACTCCATGGGAATGCCAAGATATGATGTGTGAGTGCATGAACTAGTGTGTCCATCCATGGATTGGTGTGTGTGTGTGTCCATCCATGGATTGGTGTGTGTATCCATGGTTTGCTCTGTGTGTATCCATGGATTGGTGTGTGTGTCCATGGATTGGTGTGTGTGTCCATAAATTGGTGTGTGTGTCCATGGATTGGTGTGTGTGTCCATGGATTGGTGTGTGTGTCCATGGATTGGTGTGTGTGCATCCATGGATTGCTCTGTGTGTATCCATGCATTCCTGTGTATCCATGGATGAAATTCAGGGCTGTGTCCAAGTGGAGGCTCATCCGTGGTGGCTCAGGTTGATCAGTTCCCTCTGACTCCTCCACACTCCTGGCCATAGGACCAGCTCCTTCCCTGCTGATTCCCACTGCAATCCTGAGGTTGAGCAGGAATCACAAATTCTCTCTCTGAACTGGAGTTGTGCCTTTTTTTTTTTTTTTTTTTTCCCCACTGCTGTGGTTTGAAACGATACAGAAACGTTCTGGGAGGTTTCTCAATCCCTGGTTTCAAACAGGAGTCTCTGCAGGGGAGTACATTTCCAGGGAAAGGCAATTCCTGCCTTCCCTCTGCTCAGGGCATATTACCTTTGATGGAATCACCAGCTCACCACGAGCTGCTTCCCATCCTGGGTTTGGCAGGCCTGGAGTGGTCAGTCCTGAGGAATTTTGAAGGAATCATTAGGCAGGAATAGTTTAAAAATACTAAATAATGACTTTTAAATAGTGAGAAGGGAGAGCAGCAGGGATTTGCACAATCCCATGGAGGAGATGAGATGGGAATTCTCAGAATTCCTCACAGGCATTGGACCTTGAGTGTCATCTTATATGTCCCTAAAAATTGATTTTCTTGAATTTTGGTTGCAAGAAAACAGGATCAGTGTCCTTATAAAAGTAAGAAAGCCCTGAGAAGTGCTCTGGAGTAAGAGAGTGCACTGGCAGTGCCTGCAGAAGCCAGGCTGCAAATCCCACTTGGAGTGATGGGAACGGATCAGCAGGAGCTGGGCTGGGCTGGAGGGAGCTGGGGCTGAGCCAGAGCCTTGTCCTGAGTGCAGAGCTCAGTGCTGGCTCCAGGGAATTCATGGAAGTGCTGCTGCATCCCTGCCCTGCTGCTCTGCTGCTCCTCAGGCTGCACAGGGCTTGCTGCTTTCCCCCCCCTTTCTAGTTTTGATGGTGATATTTCTGGGAATGTTTAGCTCTCAAATATGCAGATTTTGCAATAATTTCTCTGTTGTGACTCAAATGCTTTTCTGGAAAACCTCTTTGAAGTGATGAAATTCTCTAGATTAACCCTTTGCCTTGAATAAATGCAGAGTTGGGTTTCCTCATGTTTTCCTCAGGGCCCTTCTCTGCCTGGAAAGGTGGGAGGGAAAATTGCTGAAACCCTGTGGGATAAAAATAAAAGTGAATAAGCACATCGTTTTAATCCTGGATTTTTTTTTAATGAGCAGAGAAAGTCTCCTGGCTGTCTCCCCATCTGTTTCCAGTTAAGAGGATCCCTGTTTATCTCTTCCTGGAGGATCCAGGGCCCCCCTGACACTCAGTGCTGAGTCACAGCACAGCTGTGAACAGGGAAGTGTCCCTGGCTGGAAATGGGGATTCACTCAGGCCCAGGAGAGATGAACTTGCCCAGTTTCACACAGGAAATGTGTAACCAAAGTGGGAATTGAACCCAAATCTCTCCAGTTTAGCCCTGGGTTTTATTCTCCCCTCGGTGATCCAGGGCAGCTCAGCAGCTGTTGCTCAAGTCTGAGGATCCAAACATGTGAATTCCAGAATCCTGGAATGGTTTGGGTTGGCAGGACCTTAAATCCCATCCAGTGCCACCCCTGCCATGGCAGGGACACCTCTCACTGTCCCAGGTGCTCCCAGCCCCAATGTCCTGCCAGGGATCCAGGGGCAGCCACAGCTGCTCTGGGAATTCCATCCCAGCCCCTCACAGAGAGGAATTAATTCCTCCCCAACATTCCATCTAAATCCATTCCCCATCAGCTTAAAGATCATTCCCTGTGTCCTGTCCCTCCATGCCTTGGCCCCAGTCCCTCTGCAGCTCTCCTGGAGCCCCTTTAGCCCTGGAAGGGGGATTTAGGATCTCCCCAAAACTTTTTATTCAGGCTGAACATCCCCAGCTCTTCCTGCCTTTCCTCACAGGAAGGTGTTGGGATGTGCTGGGATGTCTGTGAAAAATGAGTGTGGAGTAAGAATGATTTCCTTGAAACTAAAAGTGGTCTAAATGCAAAACTCGAGGCTAAATATGAGCTTTGGAGGAAGGGCTGGGCCAGGAAGAGGATTAACAATCCATGAAGGGGAAATAGCTGGGCCAGGAGAAGGAATACCTGGTTCAGATGAGGAATACCTGATCCAGAGGAGAAATAACTGGTTCAGGTGAGAAATACCTGATCTAGAGGGGAAATAATTGATTCAGGTGAGGAAAAACTGAATCAGAGGAGGATAAACCAGGCCAGGAGGAGGAATAACTGGTCCAGGAGAAGGAATACCTGGTTCAGATGAGGAATATCTGGGCTAGGAGGAGGAATATAGAAATATCTGTTCCAGGAGGAGGAACACCTGGTCCTGGAAGAGGAATAACTGGTCCAAGAGAAGGAATAACTGGGCCAGGAGGAGGAATGCCTTGCTCAGGAGGAGGAATGCCTTGCCCAGGAGGGGGAATGCCTTGCCCAGCTGCAGGAACAGCTGTGCCAAGAGGGGCATCACTTGTGCCAGCAGCAGAAACACCCAACCCAGGGGGAGGAGAGCCTGCAGCGCTGTGCTGTCTCTGAGTGCTGCTGTCACCCCAGGGAGGTGGGGCAGCCCCAGGGGCTCCCAGCTCTGGCACTGTTTGTGCCCTGCTGTGGTTACCTGGCCCTGTCTCCAGCAGGGCCCTGGCTGCTCCTGCTCAGGTGGAGCTGCAATATCTGCACACTCTGAGCCCAGCCTGCTCTTCCTTCCACAGACTGAGCTCAGCCCTGGGCAGACAAGAGAGGGGCACCAGCACAATTCCACACTCCCCAGCCCACTGTGAGTAACCTCTGCTTTTCCCACCCTGGGAGCAGCACCTGCCTTTCTCTTTGTCTACTTTATTTTGCTTTCACTTCAATTAATTTGAGAAACTTGTGCCTCCCAGTGCTGCATTTTTATATTTCTGAGTTGAGTTACAAGAGGTGATTGCAGGGGATCTGCCCCTGCTGCTGTTGGCATTAAATCCCTCTCTTCATCAATCATTTCATTTGTTCAAAGCTAATTTGGGATCTCCCATCACCTCCAGGTAGCACCAACCTCTCCACCCTGTGCTTCTCACATCTGTTTTTATACACAGGCTTGGGGTTTTTTTGTAAGAACTGAAGAACACCATCAGCTACTGCAGAAAAATGGTATTTGTTTTCCCCAGGTTGATTAATCCCTAATTATAATGGGGTAAATGCTGGATCCTTCCACAGGCAGAGTATTTTAGTGGCTGCCAGTTCCCTCAGTGGAACAGAAATAGGAGCTTGTGCTGTGCCTGCTTCCCTCACTTGCAGAAAATTTGCAGGATTTAAAGTATACTTTTAAAATGTCAAATATTGTTGGTTGTTAAATTAGTCTAAAATTTGGCTTCACAGTTATCATAACTGATAAACAGGTGGATTTTCCAGCAGCCCACCAGACATTCCCCATAAGCCTGGCACCCCTAAAACCAGGCTAAAATTGGATGTGTACAGAGAAGAAAATGCTCTTGTGGTTGGAAGAGGACGGGAAAGGCAGGGCTGGGACAGCTTCCCACAAATGTCACTGGAAAATCCTGATGTTATTCAGTGATGTTCCCAGCTGGAGCTCAGGTGTCAGGCCCAGCATTTCTCACCCCATTCAGGAGGGGTTTCGACCCCAAATCTGGTGGGGAAGAGCTTGTGTGGGTGGGGTGAAGGTCCCAGGCACAGGGGGCTCAGCCTGAGGCATGGAACTGGTCAGCTCCTCCTCAAAGCCTCCAGGAGGACTGGAGAGGGTTAGAACTGGGAGAGGTTTGGGACTGGGTGAGGTTTAGGATTAGGAGTGGTTTAGGATTGGGTGAGGTTTAGAATTGGGTCAGGTTTTGGATTGGGTGAGGTTTAGGACTGGATGAAGTTTTGAACTGGGTGAGGTTTATGATTAGGTGAGGTTTAGGACTGGGTGTGATTTAGGGTTGGGAGAGGTTTAGGATTGTGTGAGGTTTAGGATTGGGTTAGGTTAGGATTAGGAGAGATTTAGGATTGGGAGAGATTTAGGACTGAATGAAGTTTCAGATTGGGCAAGGTTTAGGATTGGGAGAGGTTTAGGATTGGGAGAGGTTTAGGTTTGGGAGAGGTTTAGGATTGGGAGAGGTTTAGGTTTGGGAGAGGTTTAGGACTGGGTGGGATTTAAGATTGAGGAAAATGCATCCTGAGGCCTTTTTGCACAAATTTCATTTCAGCCATAACAAGGTAATTTAGAATTCCCACAGGTGTGACTTTATAGAAGAGCATTTTTCTGAGCATTTCTCTCATGCTTTAGGGTAAAAGTCAGAGGGAATTCTGTCACTGATTTCTTCCAGCAGGGGGGCAGCCTTTGTTTCTGGCACTGGGAATGGAATGGGCCATGTTTGCATTTCAATGGAGACCCTGAAAAATCCTGTTGGAATAGAAACAAAAGCTGGAATCCCCATTTTTAGTGCCTGTGCCCTGGACTGGGCTGCAGACATGGATGGCAGCAGCTGGAAACCATATGCCCTATAATCCATGGGGTTATTCCTTTAGGATTTGCTAAACCCTCCTGGGCTTCATTTTTTTTCTCCCATTTTTTGTTGCATTGTTAAATTTTCCTTGGAGAACTCTCAGCCAGGAGAATTCTCCTTTGCCACTGGCATTCCAGGAGCCTCATTCCCAGTAATGGAATAAAGATGTCCAGAGTAGCCTGAACTGGCCCAGAATGGCCCAGCTCACTGCTGTAGGCAGCCAGGTGTGTTTGTTTGTTGGCCTGTTCTTGAATTGTTCACTTTTGTGCAGAATTCCTAAAAAATAAAAATCAGCTGGGGCCCATGTGTTCATCAGAGGAGAATGAGGATGGTCTGAACATTTGAGGTGAAACTGAATTAACTCAAGGATTTTCTTTGCAAGCCTAATTATTAAACACTTTGGAATTTATATGTGGCCTATAGGAGAAAATTCAGTATTATAATGTCGTTCAGGTTGAGTTGGGAATTCTTAAATTTGAGGTTGTGGCAGCTCACTCTGCTCTTGCTGAAAAAATCCCTGCTTGAACCCAATTCTACCCAGTCAATGTTCTCTGTCCTTGCTTAAATCCAACTCTCCCAAGTTAAAAAGCTCTGTGTGTCACAAGTGGGGCAAACCCCAGCAACCTGTGCAGAAATGAAGGTGATAAATCAGCTCCACGAGTGTCTTTGATCTTGAATAAATGCTGGGCTCAAAGTCTAGCCCAGACCACGGCCTGGGTTAGTCAGCACTGAGGGCTCTCTGAAAAGGGGTTTCAAAATGTAATTAAATCCTCCTCCCAGCAATGAGCCTGACTTCCTCAGCAAGTTAGGGCAAGAGCAGGTGCTCTGCAGCTCCTGGGAAGTCTGAAGCTGGTGCTGGAAGGGAGCAGGACCTGGATTTGAGGAAAAGGAAGGTGAAGTTCAAGGCTAGGAATGATTTTGTGTCATCTCCCTGAGATGTGGTGTCACAGGTGGGCAGTAAGAGGAGCCACTTATCCAGTCACTAAAATATGACATCTCAGGGGAACCCTGAGTGTCCCTGAACTGAGCCCCACGTGGGGGATCCATTGTCCCCACTGGGTCCCTGCCTCTCTCCATGACAGAGTTGTGTGCAAGGACTTGGGCTCTACTTTTGGCCGTGTGAGTTTTCATTATCAGTTTTCAGAGAGCTTGTGGAGTCTGGCTGCTCACCATGTGTCCCAGGGTCATTAGACTTTGCTAAATTCAGCTAAATCCCCTTAAACTCCATGTCCCTTTTCTCATTGAGTCCACAGGGTTGTAGGAGTGAATGAGGAGTGAGGAACCCCTGGAGGACTTTGTGGTTTCTCCTGCTGGCTCTCCACCCTTCAGGAGGAAGTTGGGCCATCACTGAGCTCAAATCTCAGTCCCCTGCTCCTTCCTGCTCTGCTGGACTTGCACTGCAGCCCCATCCCCAGGGAACACAGGGCTTGGAGCCATTTCCTCTAATTAATGCAGTGTAATCCTGTGCTAGCAAGGCACAGTACCTCAGGGCAGGCAATACCTTCTGAAAAAAGGACAAGAATTCATTTGTCATTATAAATCAGCCTTATCAAATTTCTGCAGTTAAAAAGCACCACCCTTCCTTCCCTTCAGAGCATCGCACCCATGTCCCACTCCATCTCTGGGAGACACTGGCTGGTTCCAGAGCAGTCAGAGCAGTCCCAGTGCAGTTCCCTCCTGGAGTGTCCCATCATCAGCTGTGTTTGCTGACCAGAGTGGTTAAAAGGGTTTCAGGGGTCCCATCCACACTCGTTTCAAGCGGTTTCCCTTTAGAAACAGCCCACCACACGTGTGCCACAGAAATTGGATTTGCACCTTTGTTTGGTGACAAAAGGCAGGACATTAAAGAGGCAATATTTCAATAAAAGCTCCTCTTTACCTGCCTTTGTTGTAGGTGGCACTGAAGATTAGCACAGCTCAAGAGCAGCTCTTACCCAGAGAAGGTGCCTTGTTATTTGTCAGGGATGTAAGAGGTGTGAGCAGAGCTTTGGAGTCAGTCTGTTTGGAAGGGAAATACAATTATAACAACTTTAAACCTCTAAATGTTTTCAGGAGATTAGAAGGAACTCGAGTTTGAAAGGGTTTTAATGCATTTTTCCAAACTGTCTCTGTTTCAAGTTCCTGTCTTTGGTTGCTGCCTCAGAGCCAGGTTTTGTGAGCATCAAACCGAGTCCCTGAGGTTTGCCTGAGTGCAATTTATGTTTAGGTTGCCATTAAAAGTAATGTCTTGTGAATGGCAGACATTCAATGAGTTGTTCTGAATTATTTGTGTGCAAAATATTTACTGTTAACCCCCCCTGAATGAGCAGCGGTTAATTACTTACACACAAAAGCTAAAGTTTTCTTTTTTGTCTGTTTGTTTTTCTTTTGGATGTAATTACAGAAATGTGGGAAATACTTTTCCAAGGCTTTTGAACTCCAAAGTGGAACAGAAGGAAGACACAGGGGGACATCCACCGTTCAGTGTTATTTTCCTTGCACAGAAGAGAGAAAAAAAAAAAAAAAAAAAAGAAAAAGGATCTTTCTGAGATGAGCACTAAAGTCTCAAGTTTTCAAAGGTTTGCATAACAAACAAGAGACACATTGTGGGTTGCATCTTGACTTTGAAGGCTTGCCACTGTCAACTGAAATAAAATGGCAAGGTTTAAAGCCTTAACCAAGTTCACAAGGAAAATATTTGGACTGAAAGTTTTGGAAAGTTTTCTCTCTTTGAAGTAGTTTGTCATGTGTTACCAATGTGAACTTTATTGACCTTGAAACGTTTTTTTTTTTTTAATCAAATAGCAACTAGTGACACTTTAGTAAAATCTTAAATCAACAACCCTCTCCTGGCGGCTCCAGCTTCGTAGCAAATGCAGGCAAAACAGGGAATCTACAGAGGAGACCTTTATTATTCATAAATGAAGCCTGCCAAAACCTTCCCGAAATAGCATTCAAAGACCCTTTTAAGGTCATGGATCCTGAACAAAGCCAGAAGAGCACAAAAAAGGCTGAGGAAAGTCCAAGAAAGAGGCTTCCCAAAGGAGAGGCTTTCCAAGGCAGTATTTCATCCCCAACTACGTACCAGGGCAGCTCTGCTCCTTCCCAAGGAACCCCTCTCCGAGACATCATCTCGCAGCAGCACTTTTCCGGCTCTTTGCCCGTCCCACGAGAGGAGCCTCAGGAGAAGCCCGGCCACCAGAAACAGCCCAAGCCCTCCTCCTTCGACCACCCCGCCCACGTCCCGCAGCTCCAGCAGCACGCACTGGCACCAGCATTCATGTCCCCGGGGAAGCCGGAGCATGTCCTGGAAGGTCCCACATGGCAGCTAGTTGATCCAGTCAGGCCAGGGCCCTCTGGCTCCTTCCCATCCCCCGGGCTGCACGCCCACCACGGCCAGCTGCTCCCATCCCACTCGCCCATCATTCCCGCCGAGGACATGCCGGCCGTGCAGAAGGTCTTCATCCCCCGCCCCGCCCAGGTGTCCCTGAAGCAAGCTGAGGAGGTGCACAAGAAGGAGAAGAAGCCTCAGAAGCCGGGCAAGTACATCTGCCAGTACTGCAGCCGGCCCTGCGCGAAGCCCAGCGTGCTCCAGAAACATATCAGGTCCCACACGGGGGAGAGGCCCTACCCTTGCATTCCATGCGGCTTCTCCTTCAAGACCAAGAGCAATTTGTACAAACACAGGAAGTCTCATGCTCACCGGATAAAAGCTGGGCTGGCCTCAGGGATTGGAGCAGAGATGTACCCGTCGGGGCTGGAGATGGAGCGGATCGGAGGGGAGGACTTCGAGGAGCCCACAGAAGGGGAGAGCACGGACTCGGAGGAGGAGACGGCAGCGATGTCAGGCCACGCCGTGGAGCTGCCGCCCAGGCAGAAGCACACCCTGCTCTCCAGCAGCCTGCTGAGCGCAGGGAGCCAAGGCTCCAGCCACGACCGCTGCTCGTTGTCCCATTCCAGCATGTCCCAGTCCCTCGAGGACAGCTCCCAGTTCGTGGAGCCGTCGTCAGAGCACGCCCTGAGCCATAAGTCCGAGGACACCCACACCATCAAGCAGAAGCTGGCGCTGCGCCTGAGCGAGCGCAAGAAGGTGATCGACGAGCAGGCGTTCCTGAGCCCCGGCAGCAAAGGCAGCACCGAGTCCGGCTACTTCTCCAGATCCGAGAGCGCGGAGCAGCAGATCAGCCCTCCCAACACCAATGCCAAATCTTACGCCGAGATCATCTTCGGGAAGTGTGG
The DNA here is from genome assembly GCF_029582105.1 of Oenanthe melanoleuca. Taxonomy (NCBI): domain Eukaryota; kingdom Metazoa; phylum Chordata; class Aves; order Passeriformes; family Muscicapidae; genus Oenanthe; species Oenanthe melanoleuca. Next base: position 1,228,081 of record NC_079356.1, read on the forward strand.
GAGGATTGGGCAAAGGACAGCGGCGCTGGCTGCAAACACAACCCAGGGGTTCCCACACCTGTCCGGCGATGAGAAGCCCAGCATGGTCCCCTTGTCTGTGCCTAGAACACAGGTGATCGAACACATCACTAAGCTAATTACCATTAACGAAGCTGTTGTGGATACCAGTGAAATCGACAGTGTGAAGCCCAGAAGAAGCTCTCTGTCAAGGCGTAGCAGCATTGAATCCCCAAAGTCTGGTGCATACAGAGAACCGTTCCAGTTCGATATCAAGTCTGGTTCCAGCAGCCAGCTGGATGCAGCGAAAGTGTTGGCGTCCCACAGTGAAAAAATGAAGCCTGAACAATCATTGTTGTCACTTCAGCAATCCCACAGTGCCACAGAGACAGTGCCTCTCCTAAGAAGCCACTCAATGCCTTCTGCTGCATGCACTATAAGCTCCCCACACACCTTTAGAGGTAGCTACTCATTCGATGATCACATCATGGAGCCGGAAGTCTTAAGCCGCAGCCAAGCGTTTTCCTCCCACCCTCGAATGCTAAAGCGCCAACCAGCTATCGAGCTACCCCTGGGAGTGGAATACGTCTCGGAGGAGGTCGGCTCTGCCAGCAAAGAAACTGTTCCCAAACCTCCCGAGGAGCCTGAAACCAAGGAAAGCGATCTTACCAAAAAATCCCGCAAGGGCCCGAAGGCGAAAGGGTTCATGTACGAGTGTAACGTGTGCGGCGCTCGCTATAAGAAAAGGGACAACTACGAGGCCCACAAGAAGTACTACTGCTCAGAACTGCAGCTCTCCAAGCCCCGCTCTGCCACGTCCCACACCCCGGCAGAGCCGGAGAAGAGCGCGGCGGATCCTGACGTGTGGCCCCAGATGATGCATTACAAGCTGGGCAGCACCTTGGAGCTCACCCCTCTGCGGAAGAGGCGGAAGGAGAAGAGCCTTGGGGATGACGAGGAGCCTCCAGCTTTCGAACTGTCTGACGCCCCCTCCTCCAGCACCGGCCCAGGCACTCAGTTTGCAAACCCGGCCTCGTCTGATGCGGCTCTAAACCTGACCCGTGAATCCATGAAGTCACCAGCAGACTCGGGAAAATCCGTACCTTCCGAGGTCAGTGCCAGCTTCCATTCCAGGAACACCAAACAGGCATCGAGCATGGAGGGCAAGGAGAGGAGAACAACTTCCAAGGAGATCTCTGTCATCCAGCACACGAGCTCCTTTGAGAAGTCGGACTCCATCGAGCAGCCCAGCAGCTTGGAAGAGGACAAGCCCCTGTCCCAATTCCCATCTCCATCCACACCCCAGCACAGCCGCCCCCCTCACTCCCTGCAGCCCAGGCTGGTCCGCCAGCCCAACATCCAGGTCCCTGAGATTCTGGTCACGGAAGAGCCAGACAGACCAGAAACAGAGCCAGAACCTCCTCCGAAAGAGCCAGAGAAAACCGAGGAATTCCAGTGGCCGCAGAGGAGCCAGACCCTTTCCCAGCTCCCTGCGGAGAAACTCCCACCCAAGAAGAAGCGGCTCCGGCTGGCAGAAATGGCCCAGTCCTCCGGTGAGTCCAGCTTTGAGTCCGTCTCTCTCACCCGGAGCCCCAGCCAGGAGAGCAGCCTATCCCATGGCTCCAGCCACTCCATCTCCTTTGATCGGGATGACCACACCAAGCCAGAGCCAAGTAGCCAGCCCTCCGAATCCCAGCCAAAGCCTCCTGGCGTTGGCTCCCACATGCTGATGGTCCCCAGCCACCATCACCATTCCAGGGAAATGCGGAGATCCGCTTCCGAGCAGACGCCCAACGTGTCCCACCCTTCCCAGATGTCAGAGACTCGCAGCAAATCCTTTGACTACGGGAGCTTGTCATCCACTCCTGCCTCCACCCCTGGCCCCTCCACCTCCTCAGCCCCCCAGGAGAGGAGGAAATGCTTCCTGGTGCGGCAGGCGTCCCTCACCAGGCACCCCGAGCACGAGCCAGACCCGGCCCCTCCAGGCTGGCCAGACACAGAGGATCCAGCTCCTTCTTCAAGTAAATCTCCTGCCACGAGTTTGCCCCATCAGCCAACCTCGTCCTCCCCTTTGCCCTCCCACGGCACCTACCTGAGTGACAAGAGCCAGCCAAAGGACAGCCCTGAGCCATCCTACAGCCCGCCATACACAGAGGCTCTTCAGGTGTTCCACCACCCCGTGCCACAGCTGACGCTGCACGAGAAGCACTTCATGGCCCCCCAGGTTTCCATATTCCCCTACCAGCACCTCCTGCCCCAGCCAGGGCAGTCTGCAGAGCTCTTCGCTGCACACACCATGTCTGACATCCTCTCTGCACAGTTCTCCATGCCTCAGATCCCTCCCTCCATATTCCAGACCCCGCCGCTGCCCCTCCCGCAAACGCTCATCCACCCGGGCCCGCTGCACATCGCTCCTCCCTTGATGTCCCACCCCGCTGAGGTGTCCTTCAGGCACCCTTCCTTCCTGCCCGTGCACTACCCCGGCTCCTCCCCGATCCCCTCAGCCTTTTTCCTGCCTCTCCAGTCTCAGTTTGCCCTCCACTTGCCAGGTGATGCTGGTGGACACTTGCCACAGATCAAATCCAGTTTGTTCTCGGCAGCAGGAAGCTCCAGCCTGTCCCCGTGCACGGATTACGACTCGGACAGCAGGTTGCACCCTCTGACCTGCACAGCGAGTCCCGCGCTGTCTGTCACCGTGACCCAGCTCGTTGTCCCCACCCGGACAGAGCCCATGGTGTCCCTGGTTGTCCCCGTTCGCATCCAGACCAACATGCCCTCCTATGGCAGCGCCATGTACACCACGCTCTCCCAGATCCTGGTCACGCAGTCCCAGTGCAGCTCCTCCACCATCGTCCTCCCCAAATTCGATGACCGCCAGCCCAAGGGCGCCCTGGTGTGCAGCGCTGACGTCCACGGGCTGGGTTTTGACCTGGCCCAGATGATCACAGAGGAGCAGAGAAGCCTTTTCCAGAGCCCATACCTGAGAGTGCCCCTACCCTTACCGGAAAGAAAGGGCTACATGCCCCTCACCTGCCCCTCAGACAGCGTCCTCGGCCTGGAAGGGGGCCCCTCCACAGTTGGGGGGAGCAAAAGGATGCTGTCCCCAGCCGGCAGTTTGGAGCTGACAATGGAGACCCAGCAGCAGAAGAGAGTGAAGGAGGAGGAAGTGTCTGAAGCAGAAGAGAAGCTGGAAGTGGTGAAGCCACCCAGTGCAATAGAGGAAGGGAAAAAGCAGGATAAATCTCACTTCCTTGCAGAAAGCCAAGACAGGGTCGAGGTTGGGACACCACCCAGCGTGTCCGTGGAGCAGTCGGAGCCAAAGGAAACCCCGAGCAGTTCCCAGCAGGCAGTGTCCCGGCCGGGTTCCCCGAGCTTTGAGGCTCTGCAGGAGTACGAGCAGCCAGCTGGCAAACAGCTCCTCAGCCAGGAGCCTCTGCAGCCCGTGAAGAAGGAAGACTCCAAAGAACCGGTGGAGCAGCCTCCACCAAGCCCTGCCAGCACTGCCCCCGTGCCCGAGGGCGCCGCCAGCGCGGGGAAGGCTCGGGAAGGCACAGACTCCAAGAAGGTCCTGCAGTTCCCCAGTCTCCACACAACCACTAATGTCAGTTGGTGCTATTTAAACTACATAAAGCCAAATCACACCCAGCAAGCGGATGGGCGCTCCTCGGTGTACGCCAGCTGGTGCATCAGCCTCTACAACCCCAACCTGCCCGGGGTGTCCACCAAGGCAGCCCTGGCCCTGCTGAGGTCCAAGCAGAAGGTGAGCAGGGAGACCTACACCATGGCCACCGCTCCGCGGCCTGAGGCGGGCAGGCTGGTCCCGGCCAGCTCCAGGAAGCCCAAAATGACCGAGGTAATGCACTCCTATCTCTTTCTCCTGATCCATTTGGATGCGTGGGTAGAGGGGGCCGAGGGCCGGGGCGTGGCTGTGCTCAGGTGGGTTGGGGTTTACTCGTCCCGCTGGCGCTTTGGGAAGCGCCTGTTCTCAGTGAAGCTCTTAGAGTGAAGAACCCCAACCCCGCTGAAACCCCAACCCAGGGGGCAGGAGAGCCTGCTCCCAGGCCAGGTTTCTGTTCTCCAGTTCCTACTTGCCTTGTAACCCCAAAAGTAGGAATCACCACCACCACCCCACAAACCACCACCGCTCCAGCACAAAGGATTAGACTTCATTTGCATTTGTCTTGATATTTCAAACAGCTTTACAACTTCTTTTTTTTTTTTTTTTTTTTTTTTCGTTTAAACGCTGTTATAATTCCCTACATTTTGCATGTTAGAAATGAAAAAAAAGGATTACCGTGGGGAAATGGGATTCTGTCTGGTTGTGCATCTGCTCATCTCACATTAATGAACATGGAGAGGCATGCTTAAAAGTATTTAAAAAATATTAAAGGGAGATTTGCAAGTGTATTTAAACCTCTGAAGAAGCACAAAGGCAGGCAGTGACATTTATAAAAGTGCCTCAGAGGGTCAGACACATTTTGTTAAACACCCCTGTGGTTTGGTCCATTTGGTCCATAGCTGTCCACCTGCTTCTCCAGGTATTTAAGGATATTTTATGCCTGGTTTTAGAGTTAAGACTTCACTGTGGCTTCCGAGGGGCAGAGCTCCCCCAAGGCATTGCCCACATGGACACAGAAGTCTTTAAGACCCTCCTGTGAGCTGCCTAATTTTATGTATCTCATTTTAAAGCCAGACTTTACCCCTCCTGCTTAATGCTGAACCAAACAGATCCCTTTAATCCAGATCATGTTCATGTAGATTAGCAAACAGAATCGCTCTAAAGATTTTGCAATTTGATATTCATCTCAAGTCAATTTATATTGATGGATTATTCATTTTATTTCTGTGTCATGAAATGAATTCTGAATATTAAATTTATCATAATCGCTGCTGCAGCTGCTGCTTATAAATATGTCTTAAAATACACAGTAGAGTCGCTTTGATTCAATAAATCTTTATTTCTATTCAGCATTTCCATCACTCTCTTGCAGAAATCCAAGAGACAGATTTCTAGGGACACAGGGGCAGATAATTACCTGAGCAGTGCAATAACCACGCTGAGATTTATGCACTATTTTTCCAAGGGTTTTATCTGAGTGGTGCCGTAGCATCCTCGATTTCAATCCCTAAAGGAAGTGCCTGTGCTGCTCTGAGCTCTGCTCTTTGCCATGGTGCTAAAACCCACACCCAGTGTGTGTCCAGAGGTACGAGACCCTCCCACCCAAAGGGAAAGGTTCAACAGCAGTGGTTCAGCCCTCACTCATCCAAATCCACATTTCACTGCATGCATTTCCCCCAAAGCCTCCTAAAGCCCCTCACAAACCCCCCAAGCTGTCTGGTGGTGCAGGTTCAGGTTCCCATGGCGCAATTTGCCAAAGGAAGAGTTTTCCCTGCCCAATTCACCTGGGAAATGGTGGATCCTAGACTCAGCCCTCCTCCCCACGTGGCTGGCACAACCCCTGAGAGCTGCAGTGGAGATAAACTGAATTCTTGCCAAGCACAGAACTTATTTGTGATCAGAGGGAGTGAAATCCCCCCGTGCAGGGTTTTAAACACGGGTGGGGAAGCAGCACTGCAGGACAGTGGCAGTGCAGTAGCATCACTCCAGGGCTGGGAGTCCAGCCTGCCACTAACTCTGCTCTGGCTCCTTCCCTTCAATATCCCCTCCTTTATGTAACTCCAGATTGTCAGTCGACCTCCCAGGAAATGTAAAAAAGCTCTGGTATTTTGTACAGTTATGCATGCAGCAAGCAGTAGTTCTGTATGTGCTGTCTCCGTCCTTGGCTTGGGGTTTAAGTTTCCAGTGGGATTTGCTGAGCAGATAATTCTGGAATTCTGGAGTGGCTGCGGGCTCCATGTGCATGTAGGGATGGCTGGTGACACTGTACTGGGGCTTGCACACTCTGTAAATTTGAACAAGATTGTAAAAGGGGATAGTAGTGACTGTATGACTTTGGCTCTCTGGTGCCTTTCATCTGTCAATGTTTTTGTGCTTTCGAAAGTTGCAATAAATAAACCTCGTGCTACATCTAGCAAGTCAATTGTTTTGTATTCCTCAGCAAACCTGGCAAGGTTGTCCCTAGCAGTGTTCTGAGCCTGTAGCTCCTATCAGGAGGTGAAATCACAACCCTAAAAGTTTAATTTTTGATGGTTCTGAGTGTCTCCAGTGATATCCTCACTGTCATCTCCATGCCCAGAGCCACCAGCTCAAGACCATTCCTGCTGTTAAATGGTTCAAATGGCTCCTGGCCCTATTCTGCCCCAGGGCCTTTTGTCATGAAATTTCTGGCACTTTTAGGGACACAAGACTGCACAGGAACCATTCCCAGGAGGCTCCTAGGATGGGTGTGTGGATGTTGTGGGCATGGGGCTGATCTGGCCCCAAGGACAGCGAGCAGCCCTGGGTGCATTTAATGCTTTGAGCCGAGCTCCTGAAATTCCTGGGCAAATTTGAAATGCTTGACCCCAGTTTTGCAAAGGGACTTTTGAGTGAGTCCATCCCTCCTCCTGCTGTGCATCCCGTGGCTGTTCCAGCAGCTGGGGGGGCTGGGATACATCCCACTGCATCTCTGCTGGAGCTGCTCACTCTGTGGCTTCCCCCAAAACCAGGGGAGACAAAGAGGCTTCACCGGGGTGATTCATCCCCTGCAGACCAGGCTGAGGTGGGGCAGGTGAATCACCTGGGGAGCTGTCACTCGTGCCAGCCAGAGCCAAGGGTGACCAGCTCTGCTTCAGGCTTCAGAGGCTGCCTTTGGGCCAAAACTCCTCTGAAAACTGCTCCCAGATACCTGCAGCCTGTTCCCATAATTACAGATAATGTGAGGGTATGGATCCAGGATCCTCATCCAGGACATGGATTCAGTTCAAAGTCAGAGTTACTGTGTGGGAAGTGACCTGGGGGAAAGGCATCTGCTTCCCTTTCTCTGGAAACCTGGGGTCTGTCCTGTCAGGCTGTAGTGGGGAAATATCCCAACATTTCATTTCAGGTTGGAAAATTCTCCCTGGGTCTGTCTTGTTAAGATTTAGAGGGGAAATATCCCAACATTTCATTCCAGGTTGGAAAACTCTCCCTGGGTCTGTCATGTTAAGATTTAGAGGGGAAATATCCCAACATTTCATTTCAGGTTGGAAAATTCTCCCTGGGTCTGTCTTGTTAAGATTTAGAGGGGAAATATCCCAACATTTCGTTTCAGGTTGGTAAGTTCTCCCTGGGTTTGCCCTGTTAGGCTGTAGGGGACTAATATCCAACATTTCATTCCAGGTTGGAGAGCTCACCTGCATTTGTTCTGTTAGGATTTAGGGGACAACATCCCAAAATTTCATTCCAGTTGTGGAGAGCTCTCCCCGGGTTTATCCCAGGATTTAGGACATCCCAACATTTCATTCCAGGTGTGGAGAGCTCTCCCTCATCCCACCCAGACCCACAGAGGCAGCTTTGATGTTTAGATCCTCCTATAACAAACAACTCTCATCATGTAGGTGAGGTGTCAGGGCATGACTTAAACCTTGGGCTAGACAAGGTTTAGATACAAAACCCCCTCAACAAGTGGCAATTTAACAGTGAAAAAGCAGATCTGACCCTGGGAAGGTGTGGGGAGGTTGAGGATTCTTTTCTCCCGTGGGTTTTGTGGCTTTCTCTGCACGGTGCCCTTGGCAGCAGGGTTGCAGCTGCAGGAAATCACCTGGGAGCGCTGCCTGGCCAGGGATTCATGTCAGGCTGAGCTGGCTGAGTGTGGGGGAAACTGTCCTGGTTTGGAGGACAGAAGCTTCTCTTTGAAATGGAGAATGTAAACCCCCTCCCTCCAAATAATTATAATTTTGAAATTGAGGGGCTCTCAGGCAAAGATATGGGAATTAGGAATAACAGTTCTTTACTAGGAAAATTAAAATAGAAATGCAGTATTCCAAAGAACAATCCCAAACCCTGCCAGAGTCAGAATCCAAGCTGACACCCGTCAGTCAGTCAGGGTGTTGGCACAGTCCCATTCAATGGTGGCTGCATCCTCCTGCAGGGGCAGATGTGGTTCAGCTGGAGCAGTGCTCCTGGAGAAGGTGCAGTTTCCTCTGAAGCTCCAGGGATGATGTGGAAAGGTCTGGTTTTCCTCTGGAATCCAGTGGAAAGATGGAATAACTTGCTGTCCAAAATCTCATTTTTTATCTAGGTAGGAAATGTTTGGCTCCTCCCCTGGGTGGAGCATCTCCCAGTGGGATGATGGATTTTTATCAGTCATGCCCTGGGACTCAATGGCCATGAACAGGAGATATCTCCTGGAGGGAGGATGGGCTGTGGGAAAGATAAAGATGATTGCCCAGCTGGTTTAAAGATGGCCCATGAGCAGATAATGTGTGCCAGGAGATCAGGGGCACTGCCCCACCCGGCTGCAGCAGATGGGGACAGAATTCACATTTCTGGCCACATCAACCCAACACAGAAACCCAGAGAAACAGAATTCAGTGTATGAATTCTGCAGGTGCCTCCTCTCCAGACCTTTCAGATGTGCATTGCAGAGAGAGGATTGTCCAGGGACAGAGATTTGGGAATCAACACCCCACATGCTCAGAGTCACCCCAGCCACCACGCTTCTCTTCATCCTTCATTTTTCCAGTTGGCAAGAGCTGGAGGGAGCAATTAAAAAACTTGTCAGGGGTCACAGTGAGCACAACACAACCCCAAATCCAGGAGCAAGGCCCTATTTGTCAGGAGGGTGCCCCAGTTCCAGCCCTTGGTGTCAGGAGCAGCGCTGGGGATGCTGCTGGCTCTGCTGGGGCTGTTTGCTCTGTGTCTGCCTGCCAGTGATTTTGTCTGTAATCATGGATTGTTTTGCTCTTTTGGGGAGATAGGTTCATTTGCCTTCGCTCCTTTCTAATGAAGGTCGAAAAGATATAACTAGAGCTGAGAAGGAAGAGGAGAAAAGGGGAAAATCAGAAGAAGAGGCTCTTGTGACCAAGCGAGGGGAGCCGGTGAGGATCAAAATCTTTGAAGGAGGGTGAGTGTCTCATTTTATTTCTCTTCTTGTGTCTCACACTTGTTTAGAGTTGTTACAATGATGGCAAGATGCCACTGGAGGTGAGCAGATGGAGCTGGATTTCAGTTTATTTTTCACAGCCACTGTAAAAACTTGGCCCTCCAGATCTGGAGTGCATTAATTTCCTATTTTTGAGCTGTCTTTAAGTCAGCAGTCACCTGGATCTGTTTTTGGAGTGGGTGGTTGAGTGAAGAGCACAAATCCATCTGGCAGCTGTCTCTAGAGTGACAGAGGTGCACTCTGGATCTCCTCAATCCTTACAGAGCCTTCTCCTGAAAATGCTGTTCCTGATGGTTGTTCCCATTCTGAGGGGATCAGGGCTGGTCTTTCCTGATGCCTGGGCTTGGGTGGGGAACAAAAGGAGCATTTGATTCATGTGATTTCCATCCCACCCAACCAAAATAGCTCAAACCAGAATGGATGCAAGGCCTTAATTTGATGTGTATCTTAACCTTGGCTCCAGGTAATTCATATGTCACCTCAGGAATTCAGCACTGCTCTAATACTGCTGTTTATTTTTTAAAAGTTTTAAAAAATATCTCCTAAGCAATGTGTCTGTGGGTTGCAATTAAAGATCATCCTTCCTGGGTGTTGCAGAGAGGGCCAAATTAGTGCAAGCAATTTCCAGCAGGATTTATCAGTTCTGCCCTTGCTGTTGGGTGGTCTTGGTTTCTGTGTGTTAGAAAAAGGCTTTCATTAGGCGGTGCTTGTGGTTTTTCTGCTGTTACCAGCTGAAATTTGCTTTTATTTTAAAATACCTCATTAGCGGATGGTCAAACTAGCAAAGCAGGAGGGGAAATCAGTGCTTTGGGACGGGAAAGCTTCCTTTTGGTGAGGAGTCAGCTCTGCCCCAGCTGTGTATGCCTGGCTCAGGTTTGGGCAGAGGGTGGGGGATGCAAAGAGCCAAACAGGGCCAGCCCTGCCCTGGCTGTGGCCGTGGTTCAGGCAGCAGCAGAATGAGAGATTTGATGGGCTCAGTGAATCTCTGTCGCCCTCCTGCAGTAAATGGGACCCATGGGACTCACTGGGAGGAGTTTTATTCTCTTTGGTCCATGGGAACCTCAGTTCCCCTGCATTGGGCTGTCCCTGTGGCTGTTCAGGGGGACTCCTGCATTCCTTCCTGGCCCTGATTAAAGCAGCTCAGCATTCACACGGCTGAAAATGCCCCTGCCCCTCTCAGAGCAGCTCGGGGGCTGTTCTGGGGGGAGCTGGGGCTCTCAGCTGCATCCCCTGGTGCTGTGCTCACACAGGGCTGCCTTTGTCCCTGAGCCCAGCACAGCCCAGCACAGTGCTGCTGTCAGGGGAATGTTCCATTTGCTGCCATTCCCAGGATGGGATCTGAGAGCAGAGGGCTGGGGACACTCAGCCCGTGTCCTTCTGCACAACAGACACAAACCAGAGCATCACCTGCAGGTGCTCTGTGCCCCTGAACCTGTGCTGAGCTCAGATTTAACCTCCCTGCAGCTCTGACCGTGCCCCTCTGGCTGTGACACGATGCCAGACGCTCCTGGGACACATCAGGAGGTCACAGCAAGGAGTTCAGTGCCTGAATTCTGTGTCTGAATGTCATGGCACTGCCAGGGCCAGCAGGACAGGCTGTGCTCCGTGTGCTCCGTGTGCTCCGTGTGCTCCTGCCTCATTCCCACTGGGTTTCTGCTGTCAGGGGCTCAGCCCCAGCAGCCAGGACATTTTCCTGCTGCTCTTTCCCAGGTGTCTGCCAGGACCTTTTCCAGCTGCTCTTTCCCACGTGTCTGCCAGGACCTTTTCCTGCAGATAAACCCACAGGATGCCTGGTGCCTTCTGCAAGCTCCCAAATGGATCATATTCCTTTTCCTGGCCATCTCTTGAACATGTTTTACACAAAGTGCAGCCATTTTCAAGACATTATTTCACTCTCTTGTTTTTTTGTTTTTTGTTTTTTTTTGTCTATAAAAATTTCTTCCTTGACTCATTTTCCCCTTTATTTCTTGGTTTCACACTGAATGCTGCTGGCCAGCCCCATCCTTCCAGTAGGATTCAAAGCTTTTGGATCCATCCCATGCTTTGTTATCTCAACCAAGGAGTGAGATTATAAAGAAATTCACAAAAATTGTGCTTGCTACAACTCTTTCAGCTCCATCTTCCCCTCAATTTTTTATTTCTTTGAAGGTCTTGCCTTCTTTCTGCCATCTTCAACACTTTGCCTTCTGTGGAGTCTTCTGCTTCCTCAATCCCATCACTTTCCCCCTCTGCCACACTCCTCAGAGCACTTCCAGGACCATCTCTGAGGTTTCTCCTGCTACTCTCCATCCTCACAGCTGGAATTTTATTCCTTGGCTTTCAGGGAAGACCAGAAAAGCCAAATTTCCTCTTTTCACCATTCCCACTTGTCAGGAAGGAACCCATGAGAACCCCCAGAGTGCTGGGGGCAGCCTGGCTCCCCTTGTGTCCCTTGGAGGTGTCTCCTCCACAGCTCTGGGAGGGGATGGTTCCTTTTGTTTCCCCCTGGGAAGGGTTTGGATCCAGCATTTGCAGGTTCCTTGAGTGTGGAGGTTCGTGTGTGGGTTTGGGATCAGGGCCCAGCAGTGCTGGGCATGGGGCTCAGTCCTTCCTCCCCCCTCTCTGTGTGAAGGGTTTGTGGTGCCAGCTCAGGACGTGGCCCTGGGGCTGCCAGGACCTGGCTGGGGATGTTTCCAGCTCCTGGGGAGCTCCCAGCCCTCCCAGCCCTCCCCTCCTGGTGGGAAGAGGCTCTGCAGACCCTTGGCAGAGTCTCTGGTTCCCTGGGAGCCCCAGGAGGGATGAGCATGATCCTGCCCTGACCTCTCCACATTAAACTGGGGGTGGGATCCAGGGAGTTTTCTGTTCAAAGAACAAATTTCTTTTGGAGAGCAAACCTTGAGGTCACTGCATGTGTAATTTCAGCCTCAGATTTTTATTTGAAATTGTGAATTCTGTCAGGCTGGATCAATCCCCATTCCCAGCAGACGGGGGGAGGGAGGTTGGAGTAATTCAACACGCCAAGGACAGGCTGGGGGCTGCACAGGCTGCTCAGGGTGTGTTTGGGAGAGCCATTAAACAGCCAGGTCAATGCCTGAGCTCCTCAAGGAGCCGCTCAGAATATCCACTGGGCTTGTCCTGAGGGATGCTGTGCTGCTCTGGAGCAGGGAAAATGATCTCTGAAGGTCAGGCTGGCCAGCAGGGCTGCAGGAGAAGTGCTGTGGCTCCTTGGTGTCACCTTCAGCACCCCCTGGGGTGCCCATTCTGCAATCTGACATCATGAAACCAGAGATTGGTATTGACTGCAGGGGATGGGGTCTGTGCTGCTCAGGGTCTGCTCAGGGACCTGTTCCCTGTTTGCTGCCATTCCCATGATGGAATTGAGAGCAGAGGAGTGGGGACACTCAATCCATGTCCTTCTGTTTCACAGCCCAGCCCTCTGTGCTGTTATGGGGACAATTAGTTGGTTTATTTAATTAGTTAATTACAACCAGTAGGAAAACCAGCACCAAGATACATAAAGCTAAAAACCTGAACTGACATCCCCAAACCAGTGCCATGTATAGCGAAAACTACATTTTCTGTTTGGAAAACTTCCTTTTTTTCTACTTTAGGGAAAAAAAACCAAACACTTATGGCTGTAATGTTATGACTGGAGGTACAAATATCTGAATATCCTGACATTCCCACCTTAAAAAACACCTTCCCTTCACACCATGCCACGTACAAATCCACACATCCACAGGAGGGAATTTGCAGAGGGATGCTCAGAGTGGGGTTGTACCCCAAAGGCTGCTCTGCTCTGCAGTTTGGAGGAATCCAAACCCTTCCCTCTTTGTCTTCACCAAAATGTGACAGAGTTGGAGTGCCTCAGCCATGGGATCTCCTGAACTGGGATCTCCTGAACTGGGATCTCCTGAACTGGGGTTCTGAACCCCCATCTCCCCTGAGCCTGGGTGCAGCCCCTTCCCCAGTGACTGGAGGGTGTCTGAGGTTGGACTTTGCCTTCCCTGGTGAGCCCCAGGGCTGAGGGCTGGACCTGCCAGGTGGCCATTCCCCTTTCCCTATCCCTTTCCAAATTTTGAGGTTTTAGGCACTCAGGAACCTAAATCTGCCTCCCTGACCAGCAAAAGAATTTATTATGGTCGAAGGAAGGTGGAGAGAATGGGGCTGCTCTACCAGATTTGAACACGATTGTGAATTATTGGATGAAGAAGGAGAAAATCCCCACCTTGGGGATGCCATGAGCTCTCTGAGCCTCCCTGCCCCACTCTCCTCCCAGTTCTTTGCTGTGGCTCGCTGGGAGCTGTGTGTGGTGGCTTCCCTGGGCTGCTGTTCCTCCACTGCCCTGCCATCCACGGCAGTGCAGCTCCCTGGGCGCTCACCTGCTGGAAACCCCCTGGCACAGCCAGGAAAGGCTCAGTGCCAAACCAGCAGTGACCCCGACCCCAGTGAGGGGATTTCCTCAGTGCTGAGAGGAGTTCTGAGAATTCTCCGTGTTTGTTTTGGAAGGAGTCATTGTCCCAAAGTCACACACGGGACCAGGGAAGGAGGAACCCGGGGCACTTCCAGCTGCCCTGAGCTCCAGGGAGAGCCAAGGGTGATGCTGCTTTATTTAACAGAAAATGTGGAATCAGGGGTTAACCTGGGTAGGAGGGGACAACAAGGATCCTGGAGTCCAATCCTGGCCCTGCACAAAGGCCCCAAATTTACCTGCAAACCTGGCAGTGAACTCAGAGCCCAGGGCAGTTCCTGAAATGGGAACTCACCTCTGTGGAGCAGCCTGGGCTTCAACAGGAACCACGGGATCCCAGAATAGTTGGTTTGGAAGGGAACTTAAATCCCATCCCAACCCACCCAGTGCCACCCCAGGAACATTCCCACTGTCCCAGCTGCTCCCAATGTCCAGCCTAGCCTTGGGCACTGCCAGGGATCCAGGGGCAGCCACAGCTGCTCTGGCAATTCCATCCCAGCCCTGCCCACCCTGCCAGGGAACAATTCCTGCCCAGGATCCCCCCCAGCCATGCCCTCTGGCAGTAGGAGCCATTCCCTGTGTCCTGTCCCTCCATCCTTGTCCCCAGTCCCTCTGAGCTCTCCTGGAGCCCCTTCAGGCCCTGCCAGGGGCTCTGAGCTCTGCCTGGAGCTTCTCCTCTCTCAGCTCTCCCAGCTTGGATATTTTGCTCCACTTCTAGATATAAGCAAACAATTCCTGTAATTTACATTTTTGAGTGAAAGGGATTTTCCTGAGTCTGTTTGCTTTGCATGGCTGGGAGAAATCGGTGGTCAGACTTTTCCATGAGGGCTGGTGGTGCCAGACTGACCACTCAGCATCCCCTGGAGCATCTCCTGGGGTCTGGTTGCTGGATTTCCCCTGTCCTGGGAAGTGCTGAGCAGGCACTGCTGCCCTCCTTTTGGGCAGCCCTGTGGGAATCTCAGATTCCCTCCTGGGAATCCCAGAATCACAGGATTATGAGTGGTTTGGGTTGGGAGGGACCTCAAAGCCCATCTCAGTTCAACCCCCCACCACGGGCAGGGCTGCCCCCATGAAATCCCATCCTGGCTGTGCCAGGCTCTCCCTGGAACATCAATTTAAAGCCTCAAGCATCAGCTGTGCCCTGGAATTTATTCTGCCTCTGTAAAGGATATTTTAATTAAAAAGTGGGGCTTATGCGTGGAATTTTTGGTGGCTTTTGAGCCAGGACTTCACCAGCAGTGCAGAGGCGGGGTTCATGTCCCTCTGAGCCCCCCAGGGACAGCCCTGCTGCCCATTAAACAAACACCATTAACCAAACACCATTAACCCACTCGGGGTGGGATGCTGGGAAGAAGGAACAGCAAACCCTGGATTGGGCAGAGCTCATCTGAGAAATCCCCTCCAAAGGAGCCAGGCCCCATCTCCCTCCAAGAATTTGGTTTTCTGGTGGGTTTCCCACGGGGTTTGGGTGTAGCCTGAAGGGCTGTGACAGCCCCATTCACCAGGATCTATCCTGGGTGCCAAGGACAGGTTCTGGAGCTGGGCCAGGGCAGCTCAGGCTGGAGCTCAGGGAAAGGTTCTTCCCTCCCCCAGAGGTGCTGGCACTGCCCAGGCTGCTCAGGGAATGGGCACTGCCAGAGCTCCAGGGATGGACAGGGGGATTGGATTGCTGGGGGTCTGGGCAGGGACAGGGTTAGGATCATCCCTGTGGGTCCCTCCCCACTCTGGGACTCTTTGTGTTCCCTGGTGAGCCCCAGGGATGAGGGCTGGAGCTGCCATGTGGCCCTTCCCTTCCCTTCCCTTCCCTTCCCTTCCCTTCCCTTCCCTTCCCTTCCCTTCCCTTCCCTTCCCTTCCCTTCCCTTCCCTTCCCTTCCCTTCCCTTCCCTTCCCTTCCCTTCCCTTCCCTTCCCTTCCCTTCCCTTCCCTTCCCTTCCCTTCCCTTCCCTTCCCTTCCCTTCCCTTCCCTTCCCTTCCCTTCCCTTCCCTTCCCTTCCCTTCCCTTCCCTTCCCTTCCCTTCCCTTCCCTTCCCTTCCCTTCCCTTCCCTTCCCTTCCCTTCCCTTCCCTTCCCTTCCCTTCCCTTCCCTTCCCTTCCCTTCCCTTCCCTTCCCTTCCCTTCCCTTCCCTTCCCTTCCCTTCCCTTCCCTTCCCTTCCCTTCCCTTCCCTTCCCTTCCCTTCCCTTCCCTTCCCTTCCCTTCCCTTCCCTTCCCTTCCCCTCATAAAAGAACCCAAGGTCTCTTTGGGCATTGTAAATTTACACTTTTTTTAGCTCAAGAAAACCACATTTCTGCTTAAAAATCTAATCCAAAGGAGAAAAAACACAGTGTGACAATTTAGATTTTTAAATTTTCCCAAAGCTGACAAGATAAAAGGGGGAATTGTTTAAGTGGCAGCTCAGCTACTTGAAAGATGTGTTCCTTAATAGGAGGAGAGGAAAACAGCAAGGAGAGAAAAAATATTTGCAAAATGAAAGGAATCTGTGCTTTTTGCTTTGGAAATCATTATGTTCTTACATTAAAATATCCTTAAGAGCCAATATGACAAAAATATTCAATTCCTTAGGAAGCAAATGCTGTTTTTTCTCCCCATAAGGTGTATTCATGAAAATTTGGATTTTGCTCATTAATTTTGTGTTTAGTTAAAAAGAAATGTTTTCCCTGGTAACTCAGAGAACAGTGAAAGAGAAAAATGAATTTTTTTCCACTGGTTTGTTCAGGAAATCTTTTATTGGGTGGGGAGCAGCAAGGTAGAGGGTGGGAACCAGCACTTGGAAGAGGAGAGGCAGAAATGCCAATGTAGAGTCAGAGCAGGAGCAGCAAATCAAAGGGGTCACTGCTGGGCTCTGAGCCTGGACACCTCAGCTGTGTCCCCATGGGATCCCAGCCTGGTTTGGGGTGGAGGGAATTTCAATCCCATCCCATCCCATCCCATCCCATCCCATCCCATCCCATCCCATCCCATCCCATCCCATCCCATCCCATCCCATCCCATCCCATCCCATCCCATCAGCCCAGGGTTCTCCCATCCCCATCCAGCCTGGATGTGGAGGAGCTGGCAGAGGGAAGGTGTGAGGGGCTGTGGCACTATCACAGCCTAGAGCTGTCCCTCAGCAGCCAGCAGCTCCTGGAGAAGAAATTTCCCATACTCAGAAATAATCTCAAGTTTCTCCTTGTCCTGGTTTGGAGGACAGGTGTCTGACAAGAAAGGCAGGAGCTTCTCTTTGAAATGGAAGATGTAAACCCCCTCTCTGCAAATTATTATAATTTTGAAATGCAAGGGCTCTTAGACAAAGATAATGGGAATTAGGAATAACAGATCTTTACTGGGGAAATTAAAATAGAAATGCAGTATTACAAAGAACAATCCCAAACCCTGCCAGAGTCAGAATCCAAGCTGACACCCGTCAGTCAGTCAGGGTGTTGGCACAGTCCCATTCAATGGTGGCTGCATCCTCCTGCAGGGGCAGATGTGGTTCAGCTGGAGCAGTGCTCCTGGAGAAGGTGCAGTTTCCTCTGAAGCTCCAGGGATGATGTGGAAAGGTCTGGTTTTCCTCTGGAATCCAGTGGAAAGAAGGTTCCTTGGTGTCCAAAATCTCAGTTTTTATCTGGGTAGGAAATGTTTGGCTCCTCCCCTGGCTGGAGCATCTCCCAGTGGGATGATGGAATTTTATCAGTCATGCCCTGGGACTCACTGGCCATTAACAGGAGATATCTCCTGGAGGGAGGATGGGCTGTGGGAAGATAAAGATGATTGCCCAGCTGGTTTAAAGATGGCCCATGAGCAGATAATATGGGCCTGGAGATCAGGGTCACTGCCCCACCTGGTTTCAGCAGTTGGTGACAGAATTCACATTTCTGGTCACATCCTGTATTGCAACCCAAGACAGTCACCCAGGGGCTCTCAGGGTGGGAGCTCTGTGCCAGCCTGGCAGGAATTCCAGCAAGGATTCCTCTGGGATGGATGAGCCCAGCTTGTGCCCAGCCCTGCCTTCCAGCCCTCCACTAGCCTGGATTGGGAGCCACATTTTGACTGTGGGAGCACTAAAAGACCACACTGGTGATCATGGATTCAGCAGCACTGATGATTTAGGGCCTCTTCCCAGGTGTTGCACAACCCAGGTCCTTCTTCTGTACTGCTGAGGATGAGCAGGATTTAAACCCCCCTATTCTCTTAGTCCAGGTGAGAGCCTGAGGGGCAGAGCCCTTCCAGCTCACCTGCAATGTCTCACCTGTCTGGAAGTGATCTGAAATTTGGTAGGACTAACCTTTCTATCTTTAAATGTGGCTTAATTAGTGGCTTGTCTTCATTTTCTTCTGTCTTCACTCAGAGTCAGGATTAAAAACATGAGGGAGATGAATTTTCTCATGTTTGGGCTTGGTTGTTTATTAAATCTTACCTAAACTACAGAGAGTTCTGCAGCACTTCCAGCTACCAGCTAAAAGTGAGTGAAATGGAGCTGAATCCAGCTGGGTATAAGGTCTTTTAAAGCTAAACAATCCAATAGAGATTAACACCTATATTATTTATACTTTTGACCCAATAACCAAACTAGCATGACCTGCAGTGCAGCAATAACTGTCCAACCAGAAACTACCTGAAATCATGAAAAAGAAGGAAGAATAAGACAGAAAGAGACAGCACCCAAAATCCTCCATCTTGTCCCATACCCATTAATATTTTCTAAAAACCTCAAATTCAAACCCATCACCATGTGAAATCACACACTTCTATTTAACTACACACCCATGACTTTAACTCCATCACTCAAATTTGGAAGCCTTCTCCAAAAACAATGTTCTCCTGGGGGTCAGTGCCAGAAAACACAGAAAATCCCAAAACTCCCAGTTCCTGGGTTCCAACTCCATCCTGCAGTTCCTGCTGCCCAGAGGGACTCACGGCATCTCAGGCCTCCCTGGGATCAGTCCTCATTTCCTCGCTGGGCTCTGACAGCAGGCAGGAAATGAGAAATAATTGAGTCAGTTCCTACAGATGGGTTTGTCTTGGATGCAGTCTGAGGGATGGGGAAGGGCCTGAGCTGTGTCAGGCTCGGAGTATTTCTGTCTCCACCAGAGCAAGGTGCAGATTTCATTAATAATTCCAGCCCCCAGGTGCTGGAGGAAGGCTGATGGGACAGGCTGCTCGGAGGTGATAATCCCAGCCCAATCCATCAGATCCTCTGGCGTGTCGAGGGTTGTAATAACCTCAGTGGCTTTGGGAATTCTATCCGTGGTATTTATATCTGGAGATCAGAAATTCATCAGCCATCAACGCCCAGTGGTGATGAGGGCAAGAACAGAGCAGAAATTGATTCCTTTTTGTACGTCTTTGGATTTTTGTTGCTGTTCTCAGGTTGTCTCTCCTGTGCTGTTGTAGAGTTTTGTTACCTCAGGAAAAGACGTTTCAACAGAGCCAGAGGCTGTGGAAATAAACCCAGCCTATCATTATTAATTATTGTAATTATGTCTTAGGAGCTTTCCCTGGGGAATTGGGCTGTGCTTGGAGAGGTGTCAGACTCGTGGAACCATTTGATTCCTGTCTGAATTCCAGCAGAGCCAAGGATGGATCCCAGAAGGATCAGCTGGAAACTCCAGGCTGGTGGCAGCGAGGACAGGGATGTGCCCCAGCACCTCGGGAATTTCCCATCCCCAGAAACCTCAGAGGGCTGGGCTGCTCTGCCAGCCCCACCCGGGGAAGGGCTTGAGATTCCAAAGGGATTTTCTCCTGGAAAATCACCCTGCTGCTCCCCACCAGGCTCTCCTGGAGCTTCTCCTGGCTCTGGCAGCGGGGCTGGTGCAGCTGTTTGGGAATCGAATGCCTGTGTTGAAGGAGTTGTTCCAGGATGCCAAGTTCACACCCCAAATCCTCAGAAATCCATCCTGAGCATCACAGGCTGGCCCTTGGATGGGGATTGGGTTATTTGGATGCTCAGGTCATGGATGGGAATTCCTGGCACTGGGGGAGAAGAAGAAATCCAACATTCCCTGCAGGGCTGGAGCTGCTGGGAGGGGAAATGTTTGGGTCTGTGTTGCTAAGGAATAAAAGGCTGGGGATAAACAGATCCACCCCCTTGCCAAGCCCCAGGCCCCTCCAGGCTGGTTTCAGCCCCTTCTCAGAGAGGGACAATCCCCAAGGAGAACTTCTGCAGCCTGTGCTGGTGCACAGGAAGTTTTCTTTCCCTCCATCAGCCCTAAGGGGTTCCTCCCGTGGAGCTCCCGAGGCTGATGGAGCAGTGGGAGGGAGAGGCGGGAGGTCACTGCGAGCATCCCAGCCAAAATCCGCCAGCAAAACTTCCAGGAAGAGCAGCTCAGCCCCGTGGGACTGGAGGGAAACAAAAGGATGTGACAGAGCAGACAGAGCCCAGAGGAGGGGTCTGCTCTGAGCCAGCTCTGTGGCTCATTTGTACAGAAAAATCAGTGTTTCCTATTCCATCCCTTAACAACAGCAGGGTCAGCACTGCTGCAGCTGCCTGGGCTGAGGGAGTGACCACAAATCCCTGGATTGCTCCCCTGGGAAAAAGGAGCCACAGCTTTTGGAGTTTGCTCAAGTGAGGCAGCAGCACCAGGGAAATGCTTTGGGTCATCTTGGGAAATATTTACAAATTTTGCACAAATTAGGGCTGGAAATTCCCTTCTGTCATTGGGAGTACTTAGAGTATTTAAGTGGATCCCTGGTGAGGAAACACGAGGATCCTGGAGGATCCAGCACCAGTGGGCAGGAGCCTGGGTCAGTGAAAGGGTCTTCAGGTCCTTAATTTTATTAAAATAAATTCTTATTCAAATAAATTATATTCCTGTGCCATGACTGCAGTTAATGTCTCACCCACTCCAGTGAGTGCCCATAGGGTCCTCATTCCCCCTTCCAGGCCTTGGAAATGTTCGTGCTAAAATATATTTGTTGATGTTAAAAAATTAATAGAAATTTGGAAATATCACATCACTGAGAATCATGGAATGGTTTGGGTTGGAAGGGAATTTAAATTTCACCTCCATCCCACCACTCCCACTGTCCCAGCTGCTCCCAGTGTCCAGCCTGGCCTTGGGCACTGCCAGGGATCCAGGGGCAGCCACAGCTGCTCTGGCAATTCCATCCCAGCCCTGCCCACCCTCCCAGGGAACAATTCCTGCCCAAGATCCCCCCCAGCCCTGCCCTCTGGCAGTGGGAGCCATTCCCTGGGTCCTGTCCTAGAAAACCCTCTCTCTCCTTCCTCTTTTAAAGCCCCTTTAAGGCACTGGAAATCCTCTTCCCAAACTTGTCAACACTAAACCCAAAAATCTAAAAGACCATCTAAATTGTAGTCAGACCACTCACTGCACAAACTTCTATGCAGTATTTCCTAATTTTTAATTAATGTAATTTTCTATTTCCTAATTTTTAATTATTGTAATTTTCAATTCAAAGTGCAAATTTGTTTTATTTTATCCCTTGATATTACTGGGACCTTCCCTGCCATTCCCTGGGTGCTGCAGCTCTCTGGTGAGGTTGGTTATTCTTGGGATGTGAAATGAGTTTGGGAACCATGGAAGGTGGTGTTGATCTCCATCTCCATTTCTTTGCTGGAATCAGAGAGCCCTGAAAATGTGTTTTCTGTGTTGAAAATATGTTTTCTGTGTTAAAGACCTCACAAAATCAGCTGCTGCACCACGGATTTCTTGTAAAAGTCAGTAAATGACTCTTCCCTGCTTCCTCCCAGTAATTCCAGTGCTGGGAATGGGACAGCTCCACTGGGGGTCAAGGATCCCTGAGAGGAGAATTGCACAAAATTGGGAAATAATTGGTTGTAATAATGTAAATATAATTTTGGACCGAATATTAGAAAAAATTACTTCCCCAGCCCCCTGTGAAGGGTCAGTCATGGGTATTTCTTGAGTGAAGGGATGAAATTCTGCTTTGTAATGATTTATATGGAGGGATGTGGCAGTGAAGAGCAGAGGGGCAGGGGCAGCTGTCCCCAGGAGCCAGCCCTGAAACCACTTTTGGGGTGAAAGTGTAAATGGGGTATTTGGGGTGGAGAAAAGAAGGTTTGTGCCAGGTGTGGTGACAGCAGAGGAAATGCAGTTCTGGGATATTTTCAGTGCAAAGTGAAATTGTTTCTCCTTGTCCCATGGCTGAATATGGAGCTTTGCTCCCCTGACTCGTGTTGGGATCTGAAACCAGAACTTCCCAGTGCTGCACCCTAAATACTGAAAAAAACCAAAAAAAACCACCAAACTGAACTTTGCTCCAAGGAGAGCCCCACACTGAGAGCTCAGGGGGGACACAGCCATGTCAGGGAGGCAGCTCTGGGGAGAAATCCTCCAAAAATAAATCCTCCAGCCAGCCCAGAGGGCTGAGAGTCCGCCAGAGAAAATTCATCCAAAACTTGGAGTCATGGGCAAGTGTCACCCCAGAAAGAGGATTTTTTTCTGCCAGGATCTGTCTGTCAAGAGGCTCTGTTACATCCCAGATCTGTGAATTCTGCACTGGGTGTATTTCA
Source organism: Oenanthe melanoleuca (assembly GCF_029582105.1). Lineage (NCBI taxonomy): Eukaryota > Metazoa > Chordata > Aves > Passeriformes > Muscicapidae > Oenanthe > Oenanthe melanoleuca. The sequence continues at coordinate 1,250,028 of NC_079356.1, forward strand.
GCAGTTAATGAGAGGATTAATTAAAGACTGTGAGGAATAAGCAGCTCAAATCAAGATTCCTGTGAGGAATGGCCTTGACTCTGAGCAGCTCAGGAATTTTGCTGGGCTACTGGAAATTCTGCTTCTCAAATGAAGCAGTTGGCAAGTGTAAAAATGCTAATTAGTAGCATCAGTCAGGAAATGGCATGGAAAAAAAGGCTGCTTGAAATAAATGTGGAGGTGGATAAAAAGGGATGGATCCAACCTGGAGAAAAGGTGACATTTTTGGCAGAAATGGGGGGTTCATTATAAAGAAATGCACCCAAAAAATGGGGAATTAATGTATTTTAGAAGCCAAATCCTCACTGAGGTGATTTCTCTGAATGTTTGTAGCTGTGTTGAAATAAATTCTTGAGTGGATTTGGGGAAGGTTCAAAACAGAGGTGGGAAAGGCCCTGGGGCAGTGGGGGAATGTGGGGACGGAGGCTCTTGCTTGGGAAATGTGAATTTCATGGAATCATGGAATGATTGGGTTGGAAGGGACCTTAAACCCCACCCAGTGCCACCCCCAGGGACACTCCCACTGTCCCAGGCTGCTCCAGCCCCAATGTCCACCACCCTCACAGAGAGGAATTCCTCCCCAATATTCCATCTAAATCCATTCCCCATCAGCCTGAAGATCATTCCCTGTGTCCTGTCCCTCCCTGCCTTGTCCCCAGTCCCTCTGCAGCTCTCCTGGAGCCCCTTCAGGATCTGCAAGGGATTCTGAGCACCCCCAGCTATCCCAGAGGGGCTCCAGAGGGGCTGAACAGGAATTTTTGCCCAGCAGGGCTCCAGCCCTGCAGCAGCTCTGACACCTCCTGTGGGTTTGTTTCCATAACTGAACACAATCCAGAAGAATTTATTCAGGAATTTTAGGATCTCTTCAGTGTAACAAGGCCCTGGAGCGAGATCCTGCAGGCAGTGCTGGGAATAAAGCCCTGGGATAAGGCTGGGAGTGACAGAGGGACAGAGCAGCAGGAGCAGCCAGGCTGGGGGCAGGAGCTCTGTCAGTGCCCTGCCAGCCCCACCATTAATGTCACCTCTGGAACTGGTCACTGCACCCTGGGGGCACAGGTCATCTCCGGGGATTTCTGGGCTAGACTTTCCCTGGGAATCTTTTATGAATCAGCTGGGTGAGTCGCTGGTTGTTGTTTCCTTTTTTGATCTCGTGTTTGATTCAGTTTCTGTTTGATCTTCAAGGAGCTGCTGGAGCAGTGCCCAGGCTGAGTGATGCTCAGCTCCTGTGCCTAGTCCAGCCTGTCTGGCTGCTGCTGGGGAGGCAAATCCCCCAGCTTTGCATTAGCAGTAGTGCAGCTTTAATTTATCCCCAAAACATCCAAACAAATATCCAAAATGTTTCTGCAGAGATGGAGGCAGCCACAATCACCCCCTGGCATTGCAAACCCTGCTCCTTGCTGTGGTTTTAATTCCCTCCTCCTGTGCCTGTGGGGCTGGGTGAGGAGTTTGGGTTTAGTGTGGGTTTAGTTTGGGGTTTGAGGCTGGATGGGGAGTTTGGGTTTAGTTTTGGTGCTCTGCAATAGGTGGGTGAAGAGTTTGGGTTTAGTTTGGGTTTTGGGTTTCTGTTTGGAAAATTGCCTTAGGTAGAGTCTGAGCTGTGGGGACCCACCAGGGACAGGATAAAAAGCAGAAAGGGTCACTTAGGCCTGGGTGATAAATTCTGGTTTTTGGTTTTGTTTTTTTGGTTTGGGGGAGTTTTTGGTTTTTTTTTGTTGTTTTTTTTTTTTTTTTTAGTGCCATAAAATTCCTCCTCCTATCTGTGCTTGAATTCTCACAGAGAGGAAGTGAGCAGGATGCATTTATCCATTTATTCATGGATTTAGGGTTTCCTGCTGGATTTTGCAGTCCCAATGTAGAAGGAGAGGGGACAGCAGAGCTGCCACCTTGGGCTCCCCAAGGGCAGATTTTGGGTTGTCAGAATCCCTTGGGAAGCCAGAAGGGCACAGGAGTCCAGGAAAGCTGTAAATCCTTCCAGAGGGAAATCCCAGGAGTCCAGGAGGGGTGGAAATCCTTCCAGAGGGAAATCCCAGAATCCAGGAAGGTTGGGGCTCACCCAGCTGACAGCTTCTCCTGCAGCTCCACTGGAGACTGGCAGGTTCTGTCTGCACAGATCCATTATCCCAGCCAGGGAAAAGGAAATTCCTGTGCCAGCTCCTCCCAGATCCATTCCCAGCTTTATTGTGCTTCTCTTGTCTCGGTGCAAGATCCCTGTCTGGAAATTTGGGATGCTGGAGTGGTTTTAGAAACCTGGAAATGCCATTGTCTGCTGTGGGTTTTGTGAAGGAATCGCTGTGCCTGCCCTGCTGGAGCTGGGCACATCTCACAGTGACTGTCTGGCCCTGAGGACACGCCTGTGTGTGGCTATCCCAGAGCCCAGGGCTTCCAGGGAAAGGGCTGAGGAATTCTGCAGCACACTCAGGTGCAGAGCGCTCATCTTGTACCAGGGAGCTGTGAGGAAGGCAATTAATGATCAGTAATTAACAGCACTGTGGTAGTTACACATTCATCCCTGATCTGGCAGATTTTACAGGAGACAAAAAGCATAAATGAGATCAGTTAATCCCAGAGCAGCCTGTCAGGAACTTCCCAAGGATTTAGGCAAGGCAGATGAGTGGGCAGCCTGGTGACAGATGAAATGTGCCATCAATAAACCCAAAATCTGACACTGAGGCAACAGCTCTGGAGCCTGACTCGGTTCACTTGACAGGGAACCAAAGCCAGGGATCAGATTTCCCATTCTTGTTCCTCTGCACCCAAAATCCAAAAAGCAAACATGGGATTTCATCAAATGTCAAAACCAGTCGAGGAAATACTTCTTCAGTTGCTGTGAAAGCAGCATTGAGCTTCAAATCATGAAAATTCACAGAATGACGTCTGTTCTTAATAATAATTAAATAATTAAATAATAATTTATATTATAATAATTAAAATATTAATTATAATAATTAAAATTAACAAATCTTATTTATTAATAAATTAATAATTAATTAATAAATAAATGTAACCACTGTGACCAGCAAGGTCACATCAGCAAAACCTTTACAGGACAAGGTAAAATCCTGGTGGAATTTAAAAAAAAAATAGAAATGGGAAAAGGAAGCAGGAGGGAAGGGGTGATTCAGCCCAGCTGTGAGCAATGAGTCCCCAGAAACCTGCTCTGCCTCCCTGCCTGCCACCCACCAACCCTCCTTCCCCTGGCTGTCCACGGTTTTATCCTGTGGTTTGCAGCCACATGGAGATTTTGGATGTGGCTCACAGCACTGAGGGGAAAAAAGAGAAGTGTTTGTGGCTGAAAAGGATGGTCAGGAATTTGTAACAGCAGATCCTGAGAACTGAACCTCCTACAGGCTGCAAAGGGATAAATGCTTCTCGGGTTTGGGTTTCAGCTGGAGGGAAGGAGCTGAGACACAGCTTTCTCCAGTTTGTTTTCCCATTGCTGGAGGTGTTTCCATGGGTGCAGTCTGTGCCATTCCCATCCCGGCAGTTCTGGGCTGCATTTGGGGTCTTTGTGTGGTTTTCTACTCAGTTTTAAATGACCCTTGTTTTTCTACATTATGAATACATGCATTTTAGTATTTATTATACATTCACTTACTGAAGTGCTCAATCCATTCCAGTGCAGCTGTTTCTGTTCAAGTCTCCTCAGCCTGGCTGCTGTTTTCTCACCCTTCTGGTTTGGAATAGGCTTCACTGGGAAGATACTAAAACCTAACTGATGGTGTTGGATGCCTTTGGATCTCCTATTAAGAGGCTTTAGACAGCCTGATTTTTCCAGGGTGGATGTTTGGAGATTTCTGAAGACCAGGCTTAATTCCTCCTGGGTAGAAAAATGACTTGCAAGAAGTGCCATGCTTCAAAAATTTGGCCTCTTTAAGATCTGAGGGGAGCAATTTCGTGTTACCTTATTCTTCTTGTGCTGCAAGTACAGGAAATTGCAGACTTCATTTGCTGAGCAGCAGGAGGCTGAAAGATTTGTCTCAGTCTTACAAGGGTTTTTCAACCCCCCATCCTGCAGCCTTCCCCATGCACTAATGCCTGGACAGAAAATAAAATATATAATGGGAAGGAAGGATGACCAATCTCATTCTCTGGGGTAAACCTAAATCGTGATCCTGTGCCAAAGATAAAAGAGCCTGGAGTCTGCAGTGTTTACATTTAGTGGTAGCAGGATTTATTTATTTAAAAAAAGGATGTTTTCTTCTCTTTGTGTCTGTTCTGGGTGTCTCATTCAGGCTGTGCAGGGGGGGTTGTGGCATCTCCACTACTCAGGTGGCTCTGGCTGCAGCCTGGGGGTGGGAGGTCGTGTCCCAGGGGGTTTGGCTGGGATGTGTTTTCCCAGCACCCTGCAGAGACAGACTGGGCAGGTTTGAAACAGCAGGGAGGGAGAGGCAGCTGGGCTGGGCTGGGCTGGGCTGGGACAACCCTGTCCAACCTGGCTTGGGACAAACCCTGTCCAGCCTAGGACAAACCCTGTCCAACCTGGGACAAACCCTGTCCAGCTTGGGACACACCTGTCCAGCCTGGCCTGGGACACTCTCAGTTTGTTTTTGAGGTGCCTGGGTTTGTGTTGGAGGATGGGGGCCACCAGCACAGGGGGTGCCCGTGACTTAGCTCAGCTTTGGTGTGCACAGAGCAGCCGATGCAGCACTTGAGAACATCCCAGCACAGCAATCAGGCGTCTGGAGGCATCTGAGCACCAGCTCTGGATGATAATTTGCATTTAGTCTAATTACCCCGAGCTACCAAACAGCAACCAAGACCTGTGGTGTCAATAACGCGCTGAACTAACCCAGCAAAGATGTGACTTCTTCTGTTGAGGTGGGAATCTTCTTTTTTTTTTTTTTTTTTTTCCCCTTTATCACGCCACCTGTTGCTCATAGGTACAAATCAAACGAAGAGTATGTGTATGTGCGAGGCCGTGGAAGAGGGAAGTATGTTTGTGAGGAGTGTGGAATTCGCTGCAAGAAACCCAGCATGCTGAAGAAACACATTCGCACGCACACAGACGTCAGGCCGTACGTCTGCAAGTACTGTAACTTTGCTTTTAAAACCAAAGGTAAGCCACAGCCAGCCCCCAGCTCCTCTGCTCGGTGCCGTGGCTCTGCCAGCTGCTGGGGCACTGGCAAAGGGCAGGGAAGGTGTTCCCAGGGGTGCCCAAGCCCCCACGTTGGAGGGAGGGGGATGAGGGAGTGGAAATTGGTTGGTGTTTTCAGCCCTGCGTTGAGCCAGGCTGCAGCACAGCATCCCTGCCATCCTTTGTGCTTCTCCAAGGGAAAAATGCTGAAATGCAGCTTCCCTGGCAGGGCTTTCTGAACAAAACCACCCCAGAGCGAGAGCAGGAGCTCCAGGCTCCTGGCTGAGCCCCTGGATCCAGGCTATGGGTGGCTTTTCCTGCTGGTGCTCTCCAGATCTGCCCATCCTCATCCTCTGCAGTTGCATGTGGCTTCCACATTCTCTGTATCACCTCAGTGGACCTTTTCCCTGAAGGGCTCCATCCCAGGACATCGAGCCATCAGTGCCACCAGGTGTTCTCTGCCATGGCCTCAGGGAGGGTGTGAGTGAGTGCTGGCAGGAACCTGCACACAACATGCCAAAAAAAGTCTATTCCAAGAGAAATGGGGAATGGAACTTCCCAAATGGGCCAGAGGTGCCCAGGTGCCTTTAACTTCTTGTAGGGGTCTGGCACCATGGGCTGGACAAATCTCTGGTGGCAGCAAGTCTTGGGGTAAGGCAGCAAGTGTGGGGCTGAGATTCCTGGGCACAGCCTGACAGATCCGTGAGTTCAGGGAGCCTTTGGACAATGCTTGTGGGTACTTGGGGGAATCTGGGACTGTCCCATGCAGGAGCTGGACTGCGTGATCCCTGTGGGGCCCTTCCAGGTCAGGGTGTTCCAGGATGTTGTCTGTAGCTCCATCAGTCCCAGGGGTGACACAGAGGGTTCAGTGCCCCAGTGTCACCAGGCAGGGGCACAGCCTGGGTGTGGGGAGGGGCTCTGTGGCACATGTCACAGAGCCCCGAGGGGACAGAGCAGGACAAGGGAAGGGAGCAGGGTGGGCAGTGCCTGGGGCTGGTGCCTCTGCTGGGAAGGCTGGCGGGGATTTCTGGGTGACAACGTGCTGCTGGTCACTGGCCCTGGGGGAGAACGGGAAGTGATACCGGGTGTGAGGCCAGCTTCTCATGCTGCACATCCCAGCGATGGTTCTTCCTCTCCCTCCCATCCCGGAGCTGTTTCTGATTCATTTCCTTTCTCGTCCCCTCTTGCTTTGACTTGGTTCCGAGGTTTCCCTTGGAGAGCTGAGCCCGCTCAGCCTCTCCCATCACCTCACCTCACTCCCACCATGCTTCTGTGGGGCTCTTGCCCAGGGTGATGGCATCAAACCATCCTCTCCACCACCTCTCTGGCTGCTTTGCTCTTCATCTCTGCTCCCTTGAAGGCCACGATCTGCCAGCTCTGGCTGCACATTGCAAACAGACACTTCCCTTCTTCTGCTCCACGGGAGCGTGGAGATGCTTCCTTCCCCCAGACTGAAATCATCAACACTCTGTTGGGATTTTGGATGGCAAAGCATCCCTTTGCCTATGGATGCATGGAATGGGCAGAACTTTCCTGGATTTGGGGGTCTGTGGATAATTAGTTGCATGATGGTGACTTGGAATTGCATGAATGGCTGTGCTGGGAGGGGGTGATGGGCAGAGCCCTGGGGTGAGCTCAGACTGCCCAGAAATAGGAGAAAAGCTCTTTGGGGGGCACGAGGAGCTCTGGAAGGGTGGGGGAAAGCCCTGTGTGTGTTGATAAAAGCATCAGCTGGTGATGGAGAGTTATTACCAATGAGATTGCTTAAAAAATCACCAGCAAGGGCAGGAAGAAAATCCATTTTTTTGCTGATGCCCTTGCCAGTGATTTTTTTTTAAAGCAATTTCAAACTGTTGCTCGTAAGAGTGACCCAGAGGAGTGGGGGCTTTGCAGAACTGGCGTTCCCCAGCTCATTTTGGGGGGTTTGTCTGGGCCTGGCTCCTCCCTGGGCTGGGGGGTTTGGCAGCCCTGGGAATGCAGAATGCAGAAGCTGCAGCTCTCCCTCCTGCCGGGCTGCACTTGCACAAACACGGAGCTTTTTTAGCAATCAGCTTTCCAGAGATAATTTTAGCCTTCAGCATCAGCTCCAGGGGGAGGTCTGTGGAGCTGGCTTCGTTTTGGCTGGGGTAGATCTCTCCAGCATGATCTAATGCTCTAAACTCTCGAGTAGGCTGGAAGCAGTTAAATGGCATTTTATTATTGTTATTATTTTTAATGAGGACCTTTATCTGGTTAAAATGTACCTCACCCCCCACCCCTCCCACTCTAGAAAATCCATGTCTGTGTTCCAAGAACTGGGAAAACTTTTGCAACAGAAAATGCTATAAATATTTCCCCTTATTCACTCATCTTCTGCTTTTTGTGCCTTTCTGTCACTGGAAGCAAAGCTGTTCCTTTGGCTTACAGAACTGCAGGGAAAATTTATTTTTTTATTATTTTAAAGCAAATCCATGAGATTTTTTTTTTATTTTTTTATTTCTTTGTGTGTGTGCTGAGCTGATGGGAACAACAGCCTTGGAAATTTGGTTTGTAGAGCTTTGTTTGGTTTGGTGTTTCTGGGGCAGATCTAAAGGTGCCTCTTTAATGAGGTGTCTCTCCCTCCACTGTGGTGGAGCTTTGTGGCTGTGGCCTCCAAGAGGGTCTTTAAAGGAGGCTCAGCAGCTTCTGCATTGTTTTCTGGGCAGGAAGGAAATGAAGAAAAAGCAGTTTTCCCTTTCAGGAAGGTCGGGGAGAGCTTTTCCCTTCCCCTCTCACTGCTGCTGGGGTGAGCTGGGACCAGGGGCAGTGCTGCCACATTCACTCCCCTTTTCCACTGTTAATCTCTGTCCTTCACACTCACATCACCCTCTCACGTCCTGATTGCTTCCAGTTTCCCCAGAATTGTGTGGAACAGCTCTGAGTGGTGGCTGGAGGTCAGGAGGGACGAGGAGCTTCACCCTGATGGGAAGGGAGCTGGGTCAAGGACACAGTGCCTGCTGGCTGAGACATTTCACAGCCTGGGCCACTCACACTCCCCAGACTCCAGACTGCACTGGACTCTGCCAGAGTCCTCAATAAATTCATTTTCAGCTCCTTAAATCAGCCCCTGACAGCACTGAGGGTGCTGCACATGTGAATATATTTAATGTATTAAATAGAATGTATTAAATGCATCCCCCCCAGCCCTTAAAGGGCTGCCCAGTTTATTGTTATTGCAGCTCCAGCAGCCTGAGCCTCCTCTGGAAAGCACAGAGCGGGTCCAGCTGGCAGAAAACTCCAGCAGAATTCCCTGCTGGGAGAGCAGGACACAGGGATGGGCACATTCCCAAAATCTCCCAAGGGCTGGGGCCCTTTGAGGGGCTGGGGAGCCACTGGCTGTTGTCCCTGTGCTCCTGGGGACGTCACAAATGTCCCCTGGGATGAGGACAGAGTCATCCTCAGGGATTTCCTGCCTGACATCGTGTGGGATGTGAGGCCAGGAACAGAAAATGTCCCAGTGATCCAGCCAGGAGATGAAACACTGAGCAAAGGGGCTCTGGGACTCTCCAGGAAAAGGGAAAAAAATCCAGGAATCAGGGCTGGAAGCAAAGGACTGGTGACTTCAAGTCAAATATTTTCTGTATTTTCCGTAGCCAGTGCAGCCATTGAAGTCTCAGCCTCACTGGGAATTCTGCTCATTGTTAGCATTTGGAAATCTGCAAATCCTGGGTACCTTTCTGGAATATCAGCTTTTGGCTGGTGCAAGGGATAGGTCTGAGCCAGGAGGTGGCTGATATTTTACAGCCTGTGTGGATTGCATGTGCAAATTCACTCCTTTAATCCATAAGTCAATAAGGATAAAAGATAATAATCGATTTTTTTTTTTAAAAATTGAACTCCTCTGCCCAATGATTTCTGTAAATTAAAGCTTTCCTCCTCATAAACTCTCACCTGGGGACATCAGCTCCTCACCAAGACCTAAATCAAGGCCTGTACATTATTTAAATCCCACATAAAACCTATTTCAAGGATTTCTTTGGGACACAGACCATCAGTTAGGGCTGGTTCTCTGTGTGTGAGGGCATCTGCTGGCAAAATCCCAGAATCACGGAATGATTTGGGTTGGGAGGGACCTGAAATCCCACCCAGTGCCACCCCAGGGACACCTCCCCAAATCCCAGCTGCTCCCAGCCCCAGTGTCCAGCCTGGCCTTGGGCACTGCCAGGGTTCCAGGGGCAGCCACAGCCACTGCCCACCCTGCCAGGGAACAATTCCTGCCCAAAATCCCACCCAAATATCCCCTTTTTCAGTTTGAAGCCATTCCCTGTGTCCTGTCCCTGCATGCCTTGTCCCCAGTCCCTCTGCAGCTCTCCTGGAGCCCCTCCAGGGGCTCTGAGCTCTGCCTGGAGCCTTCTCCTCTCTCCTCCTTCCAGATAAGCTGCTGCTCTTTTTGCAAATCCTTTACAAAGAGGAATGTGACAATTGTCAATCCTGTGGAGCTCTGGCTGTTTGTGCCACAGTTATGCCTCCTGCACTTGGCCATTCGTTGGGTTTTTGGTTTTTTTTTTTTTTTTCTGAATTGATCAGATTCAACAGCAGGAATAGAAAGGATGCTGCATCCCCAGCACAGACAGGATCCTTTCATCAGGAATCTCAGAGCTTCAGTTCCCTTCGTTCTGCTTTAACTCTGTCACTGTGAAAATACAATAATGGCTCTTCTGGAAAAAAAAAAAAAATCCCTCACAAAATTTAACTGGGAAATCACTTCAAGTCCCTATTGAGCTGCTTTAGGTGCTTTTGGAAGCCTTGAGTCCCAGCTTTCTCCAAACAGCATTTGAGCTGCTCTGAGTCCCCAGCCAGGGCTCCCAGCCTGGGCAGGGCTCAGGGGCTGCAGCACAAAGCTCTGGGCAGGTCATGGAGCTGTGATCACACTGCCTCTGCTCCTCCTGTGGGCTCACAATTCCTGAGAGTTCCTCAGGGGATTTTAAAAACATAGCCAGTTTATTTCAAACCTGGGTTTTTTTTGGTAAACAATCCCCAATAAGGACCACTCACCTGCTCAGGGTTCAGTGTAATTCCTCTGCTGTTTAAATCCAGCCTCCCTGCTGGTCTCTCGTGCTCCCTCAAAGATGTTTTTCCATGGTTTCCAAGGAAGCAATGCTGTGTGGTTTTATTATTATTTTTTTTTTTTTAACTTGGGAGCCAGAACTCTGCAAGGCAACAAGTAGCTGTGAGTCTTCCCTGGTAGGATTCAGATCCAGCTTTCACTTAGGCAAAGTGGTGTTGATTTTACTGGAAATCTGCCGAAGGACTTGAGCATTTAATCCTGCCAGTGTTAATTAAGGGGTCTGAAAAAACACAAACTGGAAGAAGAGCCCTGATCAGATAAATATCCTTGTCCTCCAGATTGCTCCCAGGATGATCACTCAGCTCCTCAGCTGGTGGAAAGGAGCCTCCAGCTTTTAATTTCCTTAAAACCATGCAGAGGGGGCAGATGAGTATCTGTCCTGCTGAGTCTCCCTCCCCTAAAAGAATGCAGCATCCCTATTTTGTTGGGATTTCTCCAACAAAATTTGCACCCAGAGCTTTGCAGGAGGATCTTGGCCAGCAGCTTTACCTGATCTGAACAAGGGGGATGAAGGGAGAGAGAAAGCAGAGGAAAAAGGAGCTGGAGGGGAAGGAAGCAAAGCTTGGGATGAGCTGGTCCTTTGGTGTTTGGGGTGAATTTGTTGGCACTGGGGGCTGGCAGAGGAGGGCAGCAGGCACACAGTGCCCTGCCCAGGGACTGACACAGGGCAGGAGGTGGCACTGGCGGCTCCTGGCACAGCCTGTCAGCCCCAGCAGCTGCTGAGCCCCAGCTGAGGTGCAGGAGGGCTCTGGGAGCCCTGCCAGGGACAGGGACGGGCACAGGGACGCTGATGTGTCCAACCTGCTGTCCTGGGACACCTGAGGTGGCCACTGAGGACCTGAGCCCAGAGCAGGGCCCTGAGCAGCCTCCTCTCCTCTGGAATCCCTGCTCTTCCCTGCTGCCTCCAGGGGCTGGTTCTGGGGTACCAGGGATGCCTGGGGATGTCCTCCCCACTCAGCTGGATCCCCACAAAGCCCCTGCTCACACCAGGCACTGCCTCGGGCTGGTTTTGTGTTTGTTGCCCCTGGGGAGGCTCCAGGCAGGGATTCTGCCCTGGTGGCTGAGCAGGGACGGGGCATCTGTGCAGCTGGGCAGGCAGCAGCACAGGCTGGGTTGCAGCACACTGACTCAGGCTGGGCTTCTGCTGGTTTTCATTTCCAAAAAATGAAATTCCAGTTCCATGAGGCCACAGTTGGGACTGGCTGGATGGTTTTTTTTTGTTTTCAGGCACTGGTGTCCCTGAGAACACACTCCTGGCTCAGGGGGTGGGTTTGGGGCCAGGACAGAACTCCAGCTTTGGGATGGAGAAAGAGGCTCTGATTTGGAGCAGGGAGCTGAGCCAGGCTGGCCTCATCCTCACACCTGACCATGGGGCTAAGGGCAGTTAAACAGGAGGCTCCAAAATAATAAATCTCTCTTGTTTGGAGCTGTTTTGCTGCATTCAAGTTATTAAACACCCCCTGAATCCACGTCCAGGTTGGGTGCCAGGTACACAGGGATATAGAGTCAGCCTTTGTCTCTCATGGTCCTTCCTGCTGGAGCTGCTCCAGTTTGTATAAAATGGGCTGAAATAAATAATGCAAAGGAGAAATCAAGGTGGCAGCTGGGTGGTTGTGGCACTGAGAGGTGAGGGCAGCACGGGCAATGCTCTGCTCCAGTGAATTGTGGCTTTTTTATCCCTGATACCCTGAGCAGCAGCAGGAGAGGCTCAGAGAAGCTCTGTGCTCCCACCAACTCAGGGACTGGGGACTTGGGACTGCAGGACCTCAGTCCTCACTGGAGGTTGTAACAAAGCAGGAGAATTTTGTTTTTCCTCTTTTATTTTTTACTGTTTGGTGAGAAAACCAAGCCTAGTGCTCCTAAGTGCCCTCAGGTGTCAGTGCCAGCAAGGCTGAGGGCACATCAGGGGATGGGAAATTCAAACACTCAGCAAGGCCCAGGGTTCTTCTCATCATCCCTCAGCCCATAAATCCCTGGGAGTGTCCAAGGCCAGGCTGGACAGAGCTTGGAGCACCCTGGGATGGTGGGAGGTTCTCTGTCCATGGGACTGGATGGGCTTTAAGCTCCCTCCTGATCCCAGTCTGGGGTTTTAGGAAGAGCTGTAGGAGAGGAAAAGGGAAAGTGGGACATTTTTGGTTTAATTCTCCTACTCTTCATTGTTTTGTCTGCTCCACCTGCCTGCTTTTCCCCCTCCCCTTTGTTCAGTATTTCCCTGAGCTGTAAGTGGGGTTAATTAGTGTCTAATTAACCTTCCTGTAATTTGGGAGGTAGAATTAGAGAGGTGCCCTCTGATGCCCAGGAGTTATCCCACAGCAGCCCCCAGTGACCCCAAATCCTGTTCTCCTGTCCCAGGGGCTGCTCTTCCCACCCTGGCCCCAGGAAGCCTCACTGGGAGGTAATTTCTGCATTCCAGAATTTCTGAATTCCAGAATTTCTGAATTCAGAGGGTGTCCAAGGCTCCTCCTGCTCAAGGAGCTGAGCTGGCCCAGCCCTTTGGTCCATTCCACCTGAGCCATTCTTTCTGGGGGTAAAACAGGAATGTAGGATTTTCCCCTCTTGCTGGCAACTCAAACCCTCATTTTATTGTAGATTCATAAAATCCTTACAGCTGGAAAAGCCCTCTAAGACCATCCAGTTCAACCCTTCCCAGCACTGCCCCATGTCCCAGGTGCCACATCCACTCGTTTTTGGAACATTTCCAGGGTAGAACTGCTCTGCCCTGTGGTGCTGAGGAGCCTCTCCCCTCCAGGCAGGTGGGGCTGTTGGGATGAGGTTGAAGGTTCCCATCCCTGCTTTCCTGCCATTTTTAATTTGCTGCACCCTCACAGCTGAAAGCAGCTCAGGCCTTTTCTTCCCTCAGCCCCAAGGTTGTTTTTCCAACTGCACAACACCTGGAAGGTCCCACAGCCCTGCCAGCACCTCCTCCTGAGCCCCAGGGCAGCAGCAGAGGGAGGGAAGGGGGGACCTGGCCTCGTGTCACAGGGTCAGGACTTGGGGACAGTCAGGGACCTTTGTCTGGTTCAGAGAGAATTCTGACTTTTGACTGCTGAGCTTGCAAAAGGAAAAAAAAAAAAAAAAAAAAAGAAAAAAAATAGAAAAAAATAGAAAGGAAAAAAAAAAGGATGAAAAGAAAGGGGCAAAAAAGGAACCATATTTGAGTAAAATGTATTTTCTGCTTCTTTTCAGGGAATCTGACTAAACACATGAAGTCAAAGGCCCACAGCAAAAAATGTCAGGAGCTGGGCGTGTTGGTATCTTCACTGGTGGATCTGGAAGCCGAAGAAGGTAAAAAAAAATTCTTTTCCTTTCTAAAGGTGCTGTGGGTGCTGAGAGAGGGGCAGGAGCCAGGCAGGCCAGAGCCCATTTCCTGCTCCCCTGCACGAAGGTGCCCTGGGCAGGGATGGGGTCAGAGGAGGTTTCCTTTCCCCTTTCCCCTTTCCCCTTTTCCTTTCCCTTTCCTCCAGCTTCTCTCCCACCTGGTTAAATCCAACACTGGAATTCTGCTGGAAATGGGAATATTCAGAGAGGCCCATTGCTCACAAATGTCAACATTAAATACAGCAGCCAAGGAGATAGGCAGAAAATGGGATTTTACCCTCTAATGATTGGGGCCGTTTGGATGGATGAGAAAATAACACAGGAATGGCAGAAAGGTGTGTGAGAAATTCGAGATGCTAGCTGTGATCACAGCCCCTGCTCCCAGGGTGAGGGGCTGCAAAGAGCCCTCCCCTGTGTCCTCTCTCTTCCTTGCAAAGAGGCTCAGAACAAGAACTAAACGGGCTGTTTTAATTAAATAATAATTAAAAAGGCTCCAATTTCCACGTGACACAAAGCAGCACAGGAAGGTTGCTGTGCTTTCCTCTGGGGGCAGGCGGGGAGGGAGCAGCAGTTCCTAAAACTCCCTGGATTATTTAAAACTGGAGTTGTATTTCACTTGATTGTTTGTATTTCTATTTAAGGGGCAGCTGAAAGCAAGGGGTGTTGCTATAAAAGGAGATTGGAGTTTAATTCCTCACTCCTGCCTGGGCTGGGCTCTGTGGGGTGGGACCGGTTGGGGAGAATAAATAACACACATGGAATGAGATGCAACCTCAGACAAAGCTGTCAGCAGGACTCATTCCCACTCATTCCCCTCTCCTCCCTCCCTCTCTCCCTGTCCTGCCCTTTCTCTCCCATGAGCTCAGCTCATCCAGGATGAATTTTGGACACCTGGGCTCAGGTCTGAGCTCTGTCCCTGCCTGCAGGGATCGTGTCAGGAGACCAAAGGATTCCCTGGGGCTGTCCCAGGACTCACTGGGATGTTTCCCTCGCTGGAATTTGTGGTGGAAAATGCAAACAGCTCCTCAGTTTGGGGCTGGCTTCACTTTCCCTTCGCTCCTGACCCCTGACCCTGCCCTGTCCTGGCTGGGGCAAAGAAGGGAGGGCACCAGGACCAGGCACAGCTCCTGTCTGCCCCCCACCCCAAACCAGAGTCAGGGGCTGGCTCACACCTCCGCCAGGGAAATGCATTCCTGCCCCAAGCAGGAAATATGCACAGCTCAGCCCACAGCTGGGACTTTGGAATAATATTTGTTCTGAGCTCAGTTCCTCTGGGAGTTTGCAAACAGCCCGGGCCCAGCACCCCTGTCACTGTGGGGGATTTCACAGAGGAGCAGAATCGCTCTGCAGGGAGAGCTGCTGGGACAGCTGTGCCCTCAGGGACTGCTGCAGGGACATTTCAGGGATGAGGTTCCCCTGTCCCCTCCCAGCTCCAGGCAGAAGCTTGGCTGGAACATCGGCAAAGGGAAAATCCAAGGGACTGTGAATGGCACACGCTCCATGAGCAGTTACCTGTAAGGCCGTGGCATTCCAGATAAACCAAATCAGACTCTGGAGTGTGTCACTGGGGCTTGGTGACCGTGTCCCCTCCGGAGCCACCCTGGCTGCTGTGGCCCAGCTGCTCTAATGGCCCTGCAGCTGGGGCTGCTGGCAGGGACAGCTCTGATGGGACTGTCCCCACTGGGGACAGCAGGAGCAGAGGGCCAGGATGGGGAGGGGCTGGCAGGGCTGGGAAATGTCACACACGGGTGTCACAGGTGTCACACACAGGTGTCACACACACACAAGTGTCACAAACAGGTGTCACACACAGGAGTCACACACACACACAGGTGTCACACACGGGTGTCACACAAGTGTCACACAGAGGAGTCGCACACACACACAGGTGTCACACACAGTGTCACACGCACATGTCACACACAGGTGTAACAGACACACACGGTGTCACACACAGGTGTCACACACAGGAGTCACACACACACAAGTGTCACACACAGGTGTCACACACAGGAGTCACACACACAGGTGTCACACACACACACAAGTGTCACAGACAGGTGTCACACACAGGTGTCACACTCACACACAGATGTCACACACACACAAGTGTCACAGACAGGTGTCACACATACACAGGTGTCACACACACACACATGTCACACATAGTGTCACACACGGTGTCACACACACACACACAGGTGTCACACACACACAAGTGTCACAGACAGGTGTCACACATACACACATGTCACACAGGTGTCACACATACACACATGTCACACATAGTGTCACACACGGTGTCACACACACACACACAGGTGTCACACATACACAGGTGTCACACAGGTGTCACACACACACACAGGTGTCACACATACACACAGTGTCACACACAGGTGTCACACGCACACACATAGGTGTTACACACAGGTGTCACACACGGTGTCACACACAAGTGTCACAGCAGCATCCGGGCTGTGCTGCCAGACCGGGATCCGAGTGTGTACCGGCTCTGCTCCATCTCCGGGCTCACCTGGGCACACCTGGGCGCACCTGGGCGCACCTGGGCACACCTGGGCGCACCTGGTCCCCCCGCAGCCCCTCGGAGCGGGGCCCTGCCGCGTGTTCCGTGAGCTGCAGTGACATCCAGTGGCTGTTCCCGACGGGGCTCTCCGGGCCGGGCTGGCACAGCGGCTCTGCGACCCCGGCACGGCTGACGAGCACATTTTTCTCTGAGCATTCAATCTCGGTACCCAGCTCAGAAAGCTCCTGCTGGCCCTTCAAGCAGCAGAGAGATGTACTTTAACCTGCAGAAATATTTAGAATTTTCTTTTTTATCCTCCTCACTGCCTGCAAGCTCTGATTTACAGAGCCCCAAACCTTCTGCCCCACAGAAATATCTGAACCACAGCTGGAATTCATCCTATCCAGAGAAAAGAGAGATTCCTTCCACCCTGTTGTTTGATTTTTAGCAGAAGTCCTGCCTTGCTGATGTTTATAAGGAAATCTAGGCAGGAAAAGGCCCAACACGTGCAGTTGGTGGCAGCTGTAGCTATTCTGGAGTCACCATTGTAACAAATAATCATCAAACCCCACTGAAGGATGAAGGTGCTGCTGTTCTCATTTGTTAAAGGGGATTTTTTTGCATTTTAGAGCAAATAAAGAGTGTGGCAAGTGCCAAGCAGGGACTGAGGGCTGTGTGTGCTGACAGAGCTGGAACTGAAACTGGGGTAGAGTGGGATTCACTGGGATCTACTGGGATCATCAGCAGTGGACCTGGCAGAGAGGGCAAGGCTGCAGCTTCAAAGCAGGAGATGATCAGACCTAGGAGCAGCTGGGTCCTGTCTCCTCTGGTGCTCTTAGAGCTTGTGAGGAGATTTAGCACAGAAATAGAGCCTGAACATGTGTTTTGTGAGCAGATTTAACACAGAAATAGCCCCTTACATGTGTTTTGTGAGCAGATTTAGCACAGAAATAGCCCCTTACTTGTGTTCTGTGAGCAGATTTAACACAGAAATAGCCCTGAGCGTGTGTTTTACACCCTGGTTTGTGTTTGCCTGCAGGAACCAGTGAAGACCTTTTCCAGGACTCTGAGGGGCGGGAGGGATCTGAGCCCATTGAGGAACACCAGTTTTCAGACCTCGAGGAATCTGACGACGATGACGACAACGAGGACGAGGAAGACGAGGAGGAAGAGGAGAGCCAAGACGAGCCAGCGCCGAAGCTGCCGGAGGGCAAACCCGGCCCCCTCCTGCTGCACCCCTCAGGGGGCTCCCCGTCTTCTCAAGAGGAAGGCACTGAAACATCCACAGCTCAAGAAGCTGCTGCCAGCACCCCGAAAGCAGGGGAAGGCCAGCAGGCCTCCTCCTCCTCCTCAGGGCTGGAGACCAAGTGGTCAGCAGACAGCAGTGACATTGCTGTGTGCCACAGCTTCCTGAGCCTCCACAGAGCAGCTCTGACCTCCACCGAGCACCTGGCTCCTGCTGAGAGAGAGTCTGTCACAAGGCCACACATGTCCTTGGTCGTGGACCTGTCGACCTCCAAAGACACCTCCCCCAGGAAAAGGTGGTCCCCGAGCCAGGACGGTGGCAGAGGGGGTGGCAGCAGCAGACCAATGATAGCGAGGAAGCACCTACTGACCAAAAACGAAACCTCCCCCAAACGCTTCTCCCCCACGGCGGAGCTGTCCTCCCTGCGGTGCCTGTCCCCAGGGAGGGGGCTGTCCCCCCTCCAGCGCCTCTCTCCCCGCCGGGAGCTGTCCCCCCTGCGATGTGTGTCCCCGAGGCTCGAGCTGTCGCCCAGCAGGCACCTGTCCCCCCGGAGGGAGCTGTCCCCCAGGACAGCCCTCCCCCCAGACGGAGAAGTGTCCCCTGCCAGGCACTCGTCGCCCAGCAGAGAGATGGCATCACTGAGGCACTTCTCCCTGAAGAAAGTCTTGTCTCCAGGCTGCTTGGAGCTGTCCAGGTGTCCACCCCCTGGCAAAGAGGACTTGCCTGGCACTAGCAAATCAGCAGAGGACAAAGTTCCAAGCTCATATCAAGCCCAGCCCGGGATATTCTCTTCGATGCCTCTACCTCACAGGTTCTTTGGCAAAAACTTACAGCTCTACGAGTCCAAGCTGGTAAGTCCAGTGCCCTGCTGCCCTCTGGTTCCCACAGGGTGGTCTCTGACACGGTTTTTGGTGAAGGCTGGGATGCAAAGTGCTCAGGGACTCTGTGACCACTGTCACAGGTGTCCCAGAGAACAAGGACAGGGGACAGCAGTGGGTTTTGCACCCATTTGGGTCCTGCCTTTCTCAGTTGTAGAGAAATAAAGTTATCCCTTCTCCAAGGGGTTATTCCCACCCCTGAGCCCGTCCTGCTGGGACAATCAGCAAGGATGACCTCTTAATGATTAATTGTCACTGAGAGCCCTTTTGTTCCTGGGAATTTCATTCCCATCCCTGAGGTTTCTCTGGCTGGGGTGGAGCTGTGTCCATTTTCCAGAGGTCAGTGGCCTGAGCCAGCTCTGCAACAGTCCTGGCTGATCCCTGTGTCCACCCACAGCCAGCTCTGCTGAGAAATGTTTGTTTGGACATCTCTCATTTCATCTCACTTCTCTCTTCAGCACAGAGAGGGGTTTCCCACTGGGTCCAGAACCTTATTTAATCTCTCTGCTGGACAAATCAAATCCTGTGGGTAAAGGAAAATGGCCAGATCCTCCCAGTGCTGCACACAAGGCTGATGTGGGGTTTGGTGGAAAGTTTCCCATTCCTGCTGGAGTGCCTGGCTCTGCTGCCAGTTGTGCTGATGAACGTGAGATCCACTCGCTGTGGGGAGACCCCAGCCCTCAGGGACTGCACTGGGGACAGAGAGAGGCCTTTATTGAAGCCCTGCCTCCCCAGATGCTGAGCCAGGGCTTCTCCAGACCTTTCTCCCATGCCTGCACTAACCCTCTGTGCTGTGGTGCCTCCTTCCTTCTCCTTTCCACTCTGAGCTTTTGTCTCACCTTCTCACAGATTCTCCTTTATTTTAGGTCCAAACCTTTGCTTCCTTTAATTCTGTTTCCCTTTCCTGTCAATTCACTTCTTGTGGTGGATCTCAGAGCTCTGGGAACCCTCATCCTCCAGCTCTTATGTCAGGATAACTTCCTGCTGCCTCTGCTTGGAGCAAATCCCCTCAGCTCCCAGATCCACAGTAGCAGACAATGTTTTAAGCCTTGCTTGTCTGCCATTCCCACCTTTCAGCTCCTTTGTTCACATTTACCTTTTGGCTTCGTTTTCCTGCTCCTTTTCTGCACCCAAAGCCACCACTGTTACTTTTCCATGTGTGTGCCTCCAAAGCAACAGCAAAACCCGAATGGAAAAATGTCTCTTTATCAGCAGATGGACAGCTGGGCTTTCATTGCAAAATTAACATTCCTGCTAAGGCCACAAGAGACAGACAGAGCAGAGGAGGCTTTATCAGGTCCCAAACAGAGCTTGATGATGATCTTAGCTCGGTTCCAGTCTCAGGCTTGCTGCCAAGTCTCACCACGACCATCTCTCTTCCCACTGGCCCTTGCTTAGGGCAGTCTCTCCTCGTGGTGGTTGTTGGACCACTGAAATATTTGTTTGGGGTTTCCCAGCATCCCTGAAGTGATTTAGCCAAGGTTTCCTGTGGATCAGTGACATTTAGCAGTGTTTGGGCTTGTCACTGCTGACCCAGCACACACTACCTTTGGTGGCTCTTCCTATTTCTCTTTCCTGTTCTCTTTTGCTGCTTTCCTTTGCTGCCTCTTCAGAGATCCAGCTCACAGGATCAGGGAATTATTCCCCATAATCTTACAAAGAAATGTGCCCTCCAGTGGATCCTCACATTTTATCTCCAACCCCATCTTAATTGAAAGTTGATTTCACTTTCTGTTCCTTCCTCTTCTTAGGAGTCCTTGTGCAGGGATTTAGTTATAACCTCATCACTAATTAATCCATTTCTGTTTAGCCACATATCTCTCCATGATGTACGTTAGGAAACTATGGGAAGCACCGAGAGAGAAAGAGGAAAAGGTAAAATGTAGGGTCTGAACCCTTGATTTGCACAGAGCACCCCCCATGAGGGTGGTGGTGGGGACCCACTGCTGGGTGTGCACTCAGCAGCTGTAAGGATGCAATCCTGCTTTAGGGAAGCACAGTGAAAATAAATAAACTAATAAATAAATATATGAATAACCTCATTCTGGCCTCTCAGGAACCCCCTGCACTGACAGGGATCCGAAGCAGCTCAGCTGACAGCAACACTGGCAGCTCTGCCAGTGTTTCAGAGGCAGCTCTGAGACTAGGGGTGATGGTTTTAAACTAAAAAAAGATGCAGACTAGAGCTAAGGAGGAATTGTTTTACTCAGAGGGTGGGGAGGCCCTGGAACAAGGTGCTCAGAGAAGCTGTGGCTGCCCCTGGATCCCTGGAAGAGCCCAAGGTCATGTTGGCTGGGGCTATGAGCAACCTGGGATAATTAAAGATGTCCCTGCCCAAGGCAGAGGGTTGGACAAGATGGCCTTTAAAGGTCCCTTCCAACCAAATAGTTCTCTGATTTTATAATGATCCAGGCCTAAGCCAAATCCCTGGATCTGTGCCCCAACACACAATGGGCACATCTGTCCCCGAAGGGAAATGTGGGTTCTGCTGCTCCTCACCTTCAAGGTCTGGGGCTCCACATCTCCCCCAGCTGACTGACCTCCCCGAAACGAGATTAAAAGCGAGCGCAGTGCTTGCAGTGCTGCCGTGTGTCCCACTGACACAGCTCTTCTTTTCCCCCGGCACAGAAGATGGAGGCCCGCAGCCCGCCCTGCTCCCCCGCCTGCCCCCGGCCCCTGCAGGCCCCTCACGACCCCCACGGCCGCGGGGAGGAGAATGTCTTCAGCCACCTCCCGCTGCACTCGCAGCAGCTCGCCAGGACCCCGTACCCCATGATCCCCATCGGGGGCATCCAGATGGTGCAGGCCCGGCCCAGCTCCCACGCCGGCCTGGTGCCCGGGCCCGCGCTGGGCCTGCAGGCCGGACACCTCGCCCAGCCCAGCCGGGCCGCCAGGACGGACGGGGAGCCCCAGAGCCCTGCAGAGCCCTCATCGGCGTCCGTGTCGCCCGTGGCCAAGGTGTCCAAGTACACGCTGTCCCCGCCGCCGGCGGGCGGCCCTTCCTCGGAGGAGAAGATGAGGACTAGCGAGCCCCAGCAGCAGCAGGAGGAGCAGCAGGCCGAGCCCAGCCCGGCGGAGCAGCCACGGCCCTCGCTGTCCCCTCAGCAGCCCTCGGTCAGCGGGGACCAGCCCTCCACGGCCACGGGCAAGCAGCACTCGGGCAGCTCGAGCCCCGCTCCGGAACCAGCCTGCACTTTGATCTCAGCGCCCTCGGCAGCCCCCAGCCCTGCTCCCTGCGGCCCTGCAGCCTCCCCGCAGAGCCCGGCCCGCAGCCACAGCGCCCCGGTTTAGGTCAAACTCACCGAAAGGTGGAGGGAAACGCGGGGGGTGCTTAAACCTCCGCCAGCTGTTCCACCTTTAGGCTTCCTCTGTAAAATCAACAGACATTTGCAACACTATTTCCTTTAGTATAATCATAAGAAGCACTCTAGTGAATGACCAAACCCATGGAAAATTCCTGGTTTTCTTTGTCCCAGTCTGGTATTATCTCCACATGTATGCAGTTACTTGTGCCTTTTTCTATACCTTTTGTTGCTTGAAATGTACAAAACTGTTTGAGGCTGTGAATATTTTTTTAGAGTTTTTTGGAAAGGGGGTTTGTTAGACCTTGTCTTTTTTGCCATTTAGGTGTGTGTAATCCTGGGCCTGAGAGATGCAGAAAGGAAAGGGTTAAGCATTTTAAAGAGGAAGAAGATGCACTGAAAACAAAAGCAAAACAGAAAAAAACATTTTTTTATATTGATTAAATGATTAAAAAAAGAAAAAAAAGAAAAAACCCCAAACCCTTGCTCCTGTGTACAGAAGTTTATGATTCATATTTATTACATGCTTTATTTAATTCTTGCAAAGTGCTTGGATTTTTTGTTTTGTTTTGTTTTTTCTCCTCGCATCCCTATGGTTGTGCTTTAAACAGTTGAAACTGCTTTACATTTGAAAACCGTGTTTACCCTGACCTTGTGACTGAAAGTAGCACTTCCTTGAGCAGGGGAGGTTCCTTGTGTGCAGGGAGAGAAATTGTCCCTCAAAAAAGAGGAAAACGAACCACAAGCACCCCTCCCTCCTGCAGAACCCAGCAAAGCACTTTTCTATTAAAAATACAAAAAAAAAAAGGAACAAAAAAAAAGAAAAAAAGAAAAAAAGAAAGAAAAAAAAAAGGTTCTTCTTCAAAGATTTACCTGCGAGAAGGTAGGAATGTAAGGAATGTAGAGCCCGTGCCAGGAAGGGTCTCTCGCTGGACGAGCCTCCTGCTTGCTTTGCTTTAATCCTCCCGCCGCGCCTGGCTAAGCCCTGCCTGTGCTTGAGCCCTGCCTGGGCTGGGGGAGCCTCTGCAAACCCTCCCTTGGTGTCCGAGGGGAGGAACTCAGCCTTGAAACCCCTTCTCCCTCTGGCATGTTTGAGTTGTGGACAAGTTCCCCCTATCCCATCCCATCCGATCCCATCCCATCCCATCCCATCCCATCCCATCCCATCCCATCCCATCCCATCCCATCCCATCCCATCCCATCCCATCCCATCCCATCCCATCCCATCCCATCCCATCCCATCCCATCCCAGGGATGCAGGAGGGCTCTGAGTTCTGCCCCTCCTCCTCTCGGTGCCTCTGGCTCTTGCTCTCACCTTTATTTATTCACTGAGTGGGACATCCCCAGCTCAGCCCTTGCAGTGTGGAAGGGCCCCGTTTTTGGCTGGTTTTGGGAGATAAAAATTTGATGCTGAATGGTGAATGCTTGCAAAATCAGCTTGTTATGCATGCGCAGCAGCTTTTCCCAGAGCAGATTTTTCAGGATGAGCAACCCTAGCAGAGCAAAGACCTCGACTGCCAATAAATCCCATACCAAATCCAGAGCGACCCGACAGAGCCATTCCTCTGTCACAACTTTTTAAACCACAAAGCTTCAAGTCGTTTGCCCCAGCAGGTTCTTTACTACTTCAGAGGGTTTTCTGGTCTATGGAATCTGTATAAACCTCTTTTTTTTTTTTTAACAAAAAAAAAAAGTTAAAAAAAAAAAGAAAAAAATATATAAATATTTAACCAGTGGACCAGCTCTTTCTTCTTTCAGAGCTGTTCCAGTTTATCGGGTACGTAATACACTTTTTAAAAAAAAATAAAATGAAAAAAAAAATTAAATAAAAGGAATCAAATAAAATTCTGAATGAGAACATATTTCCTTGCCAGACTTGATGAGCTATGAACTGTTCCCGTTTTGCGGGCAAATTATAGAAATTTTTAAATAATATTCAGTCATTTTTTCTTTTTTTTTTCTTTTTTTCTTTTCTTTTTTTTTTTTTTTTCCTCTTCTTGTAAAGGGAATTAAGTTAAAGAAAAAAAAAGATACCATGGAAATACCATTAAGGCTGTGACACTGACCAAAACAACGTCCAGAACCCATTTATCCCCTCATTAGCGCTTTTATCAGGTTTCCCTTTTTCCCATCTCTCCTTTTTTTGGCCCCGAGCCTGGAAGCTGCTGCTGTTCTCAGATCCAGAGGCAGGAGCAGGGGCTGGAGCTCGGCTCTGTTCACTCGAGCTCTTAAGCACCAGCTTAAACCCTCCTCAGGCTTTAAGTGCGTGCTTAAAACGTGCTTAATCCCAGGCTGAGTGGGAGTGGAGTGCTCGGCCCGGGCATCCCTGGAAACCATCCCTGAAATCGAGCGAATTCCCCGATTTCTGCCACTTTCTGCCCCTTGTCACACTCTTAACTTGATCCAAGGTAGCTTTTTGTATTTAATTTTACATATATATATAAATATATATATATATATATGGTACATTAAAATACTGCAGCAGCTGTGTCTGGTTTTTTGGTGCATTTGCTGTGAGTTTTGGGCTAGATCAAATCTGCTCAGCTTCTTTCTGTAACTGCATTTCAATCCTTAATCTAAACTTTTTGTGGATTTTTTTTTTCCCTCTGTCATTTGTGGAAAGAGGGGGAGAAAAAAACCCCAAGAAAACCGCGAAGTTTTTACATTGGTTTATTGATTATTTAGTTGTTGTTGTGGTGGGGATTTATTATTGTCATTATCAGGATTTTTACGCTTTCCCAGCAGCTCGAAGCTTTCTGCATCTCAGCTGCGGAGCATCCTTGCAGTTCGTGTGTAGCCATCCAGATCCTTTCACCCGGGGCCAAAAAACAAACCAGGAAAAGGAGTTTGGGGAAGGGCTGAGGTGCTCCCGGGGACATTCCCTGCCCGGATCCCATCCCCACCCCCGGCAGCCGCAGAGCGGGGCAGGCAGGGACCGCTGCAAACTCAGGAGATGGGCACAAAAACTGAGTCCCAACCCAGTTTGGCTTCTGTGGCTGGGGTGAAATGGTGCTTCACGCTGTACCCAAGGGGCGAGAAGGCTCCCCCCGAAAATAACTAATTGCTAATTAAGGGCTAATGGTCGCACTGCCAGCTCAGAGCTGCGGGGAGGGACCCGCAGCCCGCCAGCACCAGCATCTCTGTGTGCGGGCACGGCGGGTCCGGGCAGCCCAGCCCCGCCCGGAGCCACCTGCGAGCCCGGGCAGGAGTGTCCCTGTGCCCCGGGGAGCACGGCAGCGGCACTCCCGGGAGCTTCATAGGGCTGGCTGCTATTCCCAGCCCTCACCGGTGGCTGCCGTTCCCACCCCGATCCCCTCTGGTCTCCCTGTGTCACCCTCAGTGAAAGCTGATTGCTGGTCACAGCTTTTCGTGTCGCTCTGAATGTCTGCTCTGCCTGCAAAGCAGGCATGGAAAATCCCTTTTTGCTTCCCCACAAGGGCTGCAAGGGTGGCTCTGTTGCTTTGCAGAGCAATTAGCGGGATTATTTGCCAGAGAATGTATTAATAATGCAAACAGGCAGATGAAAAAGCAGAGCCCAGCCCTTCCTTTTCAGCAGCAGGTGGAAATAAAATCCCCTCCTTTTCTCATGGCAGAGCTTCTCCGATTTATAATCCATGAGGGCACAGAGGCTGCTCCTCTGTGGTGGCTGCTCCACCAGCCCCAACCCCACGGGGACATTTTCCTCCCTGCTGAGCAGTTTGGGTGGCTCCTGGATCACACAGGGATGCTCTGGCAGCCAGAAATCCTCCTGCACACTGAGGACTTGGCCCAAGCTCTGCAGTCACCCCCTGGCTGTTCTTCACACCAGGACTGACATCCAGAGCTCAGAAAACTCTCAGACCTTGATCCTGAGCACCTCTGGAGTTTCAGGAACTCCTTTGTGCTGCAGCAGGGATTTAGCTCCTAAACTGATCTCGGGGTCTTGCAGGGCCAAGCAGACCATGGGATGAGGAGAGGGCTCCCCCAAACCACCCCACGCTGGAGGCAGAGCTCTGCCAGATTGGATTATTCCCAGGAGCTGCAGCAGGGAGCAGAACCATAATGGAACAGCTGTGAATTTCCAGCTTTCCAATGAGAAACGAGGCTCCTCACCTGCTCCTAAGGGGTGACATCCCAGCCCTGCTGGCCCTGACATCCCAGCACTCCCAAATCCTGCTCTGATCCCAAATCAGAGCTGGCCCAGCCCTGGGCAGAGCAGGTAATTCCCACCTGTGTCCACCCACAGCATCCCAAAACCTTCCTGCCGGGGCTGGGGCTCAAACCCACAGCTCAAATCCATCCCCAACAAATCCACAGCTTTCCCTGCCCCAAAATCCACCTGAACAAGCAATATCCTCAGAGAAGTCATTCAAATTATCCCAATTGCCGTGCAAAACCCTCCAGGATTTGATCTAGCCCTTCCCTGCTTTCCTTGCTTTTCCTGT
Organism: Oenanthe melanoleuca; assembly: GCF_029582105.1. Lineage (NCBI taxonomy): Eukaryota > Metazoa > Chordata > Aves > Passeriformes > Muscicapidae > Oenanthe > Oenanthe melanoleuca. The sequence goes on from NC_079356.1 coordinate 1,275,922, forward strand.
GTTCATCATCTGCTTTTTTTCTTTCCTTTTAACATTTCTGTCTATTGCACAGTATTTACAAATAAAACCGTGTTGTAAGTTATTTACAGAAAAAAAGAAAAAGAAAAAAAAAGAAAAAAAAAAAATTAAAAACATCAGTCCTGATGGCATAAAACCAATCTGTTTTCATTACTGAGATATGATGGCACTTACGATCACTTTAGTAAATGTAATGTAAAAAATAATTAATAATAATAATTAATAATAATAATGTGTACGCAAATTTAATATACATGGTCTCATGTAAGATAAATATTTGCCTTTTTTTCTAAAAGGTGTATGTATTCTGTAAGTGGAATAGTCTGTAGAAAGTTTCTATATGTTCTTAAAATGGCAATACATTCCAAAAAAAATGGTACTGTAAATATGTACAGCGTCAAATGGAATTTGGTAGTTTTGCCTGTAATTTTATTTGAACTCCGGTTTCTACACTTGCATCCTGCAATGTCTGTATGGTTATATCAGTGCAAAAAAAAAAAAAAAAAAAAAAAAGAAAAAAAAGAAAAAAAAAGCAAGTAAAAAGCACAGTCTGATGTAAAAACAACAACAACAACAAAAAAAGAACAAAAAACACACAAAAAACAAGAAAACAAAAAAAAAAAAAAAAAAAGAAGAAAAATACTCAGTATTTGATGTTTGTGACCCTTATTGTAAATGACATCTGTACTGTGAATGAGAAGTTTTTACAAGTATAATATTGCCTTTACTACAGCTCAGATTGTCTGCTCGGTCTGGGCATATTTTTAAAAAAACAGCATGTTGGAATAAATTTCAAAGTCCCAACATATCCCTGCATGTATGACTGGCACTCTTTAATTCCCGTTTTATTTCCCAGGTCCCTGGAGGCACTTCTGGATAAATCCTGGTTCTGCTGCAGCCACTCCATCCCTGCAGAGCCCCCACTGCAGGGGAGGTGCTACCCTCAGGGAAATGCCACAAGTGGATTTTTTCCCAGTTTTTCCTCCTTTTTTTCCCAGTTTTTCCTCCTTTTTCCCCAGTTTTTCCTCCTCACAGAGCTGAGGCTGTGAGCAGTGGATGCTCTGAGCAGGGTCTGCAGAGGCCAGGCTGAATTCCCACAATCCCAGACTGGAAAAGTTGGAAAAGACCTTCAAGATCATCCAGTTCCAAGCCCTGCTGTGGGCAGGGACAGATCCCACTGGAGCAGAGTGCTTAGAGCCTCATCCAGCCTGGCCTTGGACACCAACTTTAGAGAAAAAAATATAATAATTATTTTAAAAGTCTGGAATTTCCCCCTTCCACTTGCTACTACCCAAGAACTGATCTGCCCTCTGCCCGTGAATTCCCTTTATTCACCTGGAAACCTTTCTGGGCAGCTCCTGCCCTGCTCCTCTTCACCCCATCTGCCTCAAAAACCAGGGCAGGGGAGGAAATCCCCAGGGGATTTCTCCCTGTGGTGCTCCAGCTGGAGCACCTGCTGCTCCCTGGCCAAACATCAGAGCCTGTGGCTGAATGTTTGATTTCCCCAGGTCTGAATTCTGGGCTTTTCCTGGGCCTGCACCCCTTGCTCCAGGGGCTTCCCGCTCCTGCTGCTGCCCCTGGTGCAGGAGAAGTGGATGGAGCATCCAAAAAAAGCTGGAGAGATGTGTGAGGTGTGTATTATTCCATAATAACAGCTTGGATTTTCCTTTTTGTGGGTGGAAGGCAGCGAGCCCTGGCTGGAGGTGATGTTTGTTCCGCTGCCAGCCCCTCCTGACACTTGAGTAGAGGAATAATTCTTCCTTTAAAAGAAGAAAAAAAAAAAAAAAATCATTCCTGCAATGCTTAAAACTGCTGGAGGCAGCCAGAGCTGCCTGAGAAGGCTGCAGTTAAACCCCACTGAGCTCCCAAACCTGGAGCCAATTTGGGTCACACCGATGTCCAGAGTGGCTCCAATTAATCAGGTGTCCCAAGAAATTCCTTCCCCTGACAGAGCCTTTGTTTTCCCGACACAGAGAGCAGACATTTCCTGCCCTGGGGAGCCAAGTGTGGGATCAAACTGCTCAGAATCCCTTGGCTGAGGTTCCAGGCTGGCTCCCCAGGGAAGTGCAGCCGTGTGGAGAAGGGAAGGTGATGAAAACTCTCAGAGAAGTTCAAACCAGTGCCTCCCTCTCTCTGGGAGGCTGAAATTCCTGCTTCTCTTTGGCAATGCCTGAGTCCCACGGTGAAATGGTTGTTCCTTCTGCCCAGGTTCAGCCTCCCAGCAGCTCAGGAGCTTCAGCTGGGAGCCTGGAAAGAGGATTCCTTTTGTAACCTGGCCTTGATGTGCATCACAGCTAAAAAAGCACTTTCAGAAATCTTTCATGGGACTGTCAGGTGAGGGATCACAGAATGGTTTGGGTTGGAAGGGACATTAAAGCTCATCCCATCCCACCCCTGCCATGGCAGGGACACCTCCCACTGTCCAGCCTGGCCCTGGACACTGCCAGGGATCCAGGGGCAGCCACAGCTGCTCTGAAAAAGCTGCTCCTGAGGAGTTTTAATCCATCACCAGCCACAGGAGAAATTTCTTTGAACCTGGGATTTGATGGATTTTGTGGAGCACAGTCTAGTGCCCCCAGTGCCTTCAGGAGCAGCTCTGGCTGTGCCTGCAGACCTGATTCCCCTTGGAAAATCCTGCCCTAATCCCACCTCAGGGACTCCTCCCTCTGCACCAGCTGCTCTGGTGTGACCCTGCCTGTGCCCGGGGGTGCTGCAGGTTGGGCTGGTCACACAGGGAGGGGAGCAGAGGGCTGAGAGCACCAGGGACCTGGTTCCAGGGATTGGGGCTCCACTGAGGATCAGGGACCTGGCAGCAGGGATTTGGGGCTCCGTGAGGATCAGGGACCTGGCAGCAGGGATTTGGGACTCCATGAGGATCAGGGACCTGGTTCCAGGGATTTGGGGCTCCACTGAGGATCAGGGACCTGGCTGCAGGGATTTGGGGCTCCGTGAGGATCAGGGACCTGGCTGCAGGGATTTGGGGCTCCATGAGGATCAGGGACCTGGCTCCAGGAATCTGGGACTCCAGTGAGGACAGGGCTGAGAGGAACAGGGATTTGGGTCCCCAGGGAGCTGGGAGGAGCAGGGATGGCCGGGGATGTTCTGCACAGAGCAGCCAGGGACAGCTCCTCACCCCGTGCTGGGGACAGCGTGTGAGAGAGGTGACACAGCCGCTGTCCCTGTGCCTGGGGCTGCTCCTCCCCACCTCGGCCAGATGGTTGGGGGCTGCTGCTCCCTCCCAGGAGGAGCTGCTGGAGCTGGAAGGGCTGGCACGGCCACCCGGGCTGGTGCTCGTTGTTATGACAACAGGAGGAGGCTGCTGAGAGCAGAGAACAGGGAGGGAGGGAGGGAAGGAAGGGAAAGGCATCAGAGAATCAAAGAATCGGAGAATTGCAGAATCATTAAGGCTGGAAAAGACCTCCAAGAGCATCAAGTCCAACCTTTGACCAGATCCCACCATTCTCAGTGACCCATCTCACAAAGGGCAGAGTGTTGTGGGGCTGAAGGGGTCCAGAAGGGGTGAGGGATGTGCTGAGCAGGGGCAGGGATGCAGGGATGAGGGATGGGCACCAGGACTGGGGCTGTGCCTCGCTCTGACGCTGCTGGGCACAAGAAGGGCCTGGCCGTGCCTGCAGGGCATCGCCAGGGCTGGGACTGGGGCAAAACCTGGGAGAATAACGCCCAAAGCAGCAGCCTGAGGGTTATTGCAGCAGATCCCTCCCGGGGAGTGCTGGCAGCCGAGCTGTGATCTCATCCTCCCAGCAGGCAGCAAAACAAACCAAAAAATCACCTGATAACAACCCAGTGTCCTGCTGGGGTCACCAGTGCCTCCAAAGGGGCACAAAATAGAGGTGCAGAAGCTGCCCAAAGTGTCAGGCTGTGCTTTTCATTTCAAACTGGTGTCTCCTAATGTGTCCTCCATAAACCCACAGCTCCTGTGCCCAGAGGATGAAGGGGAAATCTTGGCTTTCATCATTATGGATGCAAGCAGCCATTTGCTCTGGTTTATGGGGAAAAACCTGGAAGTGTGTCCCTGTGTGCCTGCCAGGAGGGATTGAACCCCTGGGAAACACAGGAGTCTCCACTGCCTGCCAGGGGACCTGCTCACATCCCTCAGGAACGTGGCCCTGACTCTTCCAAAGGGAGAAAAAGCAAAGTTTTCATGGCCAGATGAGATAAAGGGTGGAGTAACATGGCCTGACTGACCCTGCTCCCCCAGGCTGGTTTATCTGATCCCAGGTATCCATCAGAGGATGAGGGATGGGTTAAACCCTCCCAGGTGCTCAGGAGGAGACAACACCAGCCAGACTTTGCTTCTGTGCTCAGGAGCTGGGGGTATGGGAGTCAAACCCATCCCAGACTGAAAGGACCTCGAGCCCTGCCTTTGAGACTCCTCCTAACCAGGTAACCAGCACTCACTTTAAACCTAAAAAATCCTGTGTGATGTAAACCTAAAAATTCCTGTATGATGTAAACCTAAAAATTCCTGTGTGATGAATTTGCTTCATTTTTCCTGGAATTCCAGCTCAGCTGCACAAAGGGCATGGTTTCAGCAAGAGGTGGCAGTGGGTGAACACATTCATTGTGTTATTTATCTCAGCATTTTTCTCCATTTTTGTTGCAAATTGAAGTTTAGGCCACGGCTCTGCCCAAGCTGTCCAGCCCTAAAGGAACGCAGCATTCCAGCTGGGATATTTGGGTTAGGAGATGAAATCCCAAACTCCCAGAGGGAGGGTTGGCTCTGTGGTCCCAACATTTGGTTAAACCTTTGGTCCTGGAAGTGTGTGAGTCCTGGGAATTCCCAGCACTGCTGTGCCACTGCTGCCTCTGGATTCTTCAGTCCCACAGCACTTCCCCCTCGCAGCTTTCTGCTCCTGGAATCAGCTTGGACTCTCACTACGAATCCAACATTCTCACTACAAAAATAGTTTTCCAAGTGTCCATGGCTGAAAAAAGAACTGGAAACCGTGACCTTATCTTTCCTGACATATGGGAAAATTGAAGGCTGCAAGATGTGTTATTCCTCTGAGCTCGTAACTTTGGAGACACGAGGCCAACAGAGCCCTGTGTGACACCGAGCTCCAGCAGAGAGCTCGGGCTTTAAATCTCTGTAACCCATTAGGGTGCAAATTCATGAAAGGAGTCGGGCTAGATAAAAACCAGGTGGTGTTTTAAGGTGAGGATTGAGCTAAAAAAAGGGATTTTCATATTTTTTTTACAAGCTCTGTGGCTTTTGGCCTGAGATGTGGGTGATGCTGGGCTGTCACTCAGTGCCAGCTGGCAGGGGACAAGTGTGGGGAGAGGAGGGGATGAGGGTTATGGGGAAGGAAGCCAGGATGGGTGGAGGGATGGATGGATGGATGGATGGATGGATGGATGGATGGATGGATGGATGGATGGATGGATGAGGGTATGGGGAAAAGCCATTGAAATGTGGGTTTATGTTGCTCAGTGGAAGAGCCCAGCTTCTTGAGGGATACCCTGCAGTGGTGGCTGTGTGAAATCCCAGCTGATCCCGCTCTGAAAATCCCCTCCCATCCCATTTTCCAAGCCTTCCTGACTCCCTGTGCACATTTGTGTAGTTATCATCCCATTTCTGAGCTCTCCCTCCAGGGCCAAACCCCACAACTCCCAAACTCTCACAGGGCACCAGGAGCTGGGGCTTTAAACCCTTCTCCCCCAGCCCAGGCAGCAGCAGGAGATTCACAGACTGCCCTGAGTAGCAGCAGTGATGGCTCTTGCTAACAGCAACCCCATCTTCTGGGGCTTTATATCTCTGACTGGAGACCTAATAAGTGCTGAATTGGTGTGTGATTTAATGAGGAGAACTTCAAAGCTGCTGTTTCCACACCTAATTCACTCATCAGGACTAATAACTGCAATGGGCAGTGGTTTTGTTGTTGAGTTGTTTTTTTTATTTCCTCCTAGCAATTTATTATTTACCCAGTTGCTTTACAGCTCCTAATTTAATAAGTGCAATAACCCAGGGGTACTGCTTCAGTGAGGAGGAGAAGCTGTGAAATCCAACAGTCTCTGCTTTGCTGGACACCAGAGGTCCCATTATAACGTTTTAAACCCTTTATGACATTGGCAAGGAAGAGATGTGGAGCTCTGTGCCTCGCCAGAGAGCTCCATTCCCAAAATGTGCTGGCAGCTGCTGGGAGTGGAGGTGTCCTGGTTTGGAGGACAGGTGTCTGCCAATAAAGGCAGAAGCTTCTCTTTGAAATGGAGAATGTAAACCCCCTCCCTCCAAATTATTATTATAATTTTGAAATTAAGGGGCTCTCAGGCAAAGAAATGCAAATCAGGAATAACAATTATTTACTGGAAAAAATAAAATAGAAATGCAGTATTACACAGAACAATCCCAGCCCTGCCAGAGTCAGAATCCAAGCTGACACCCGTCAGTCAGTCAGGGTGTTGGCACAGTCCCATTCAATGGTGGCTGCATCCTCCTGCAGGGGCAGATGTGGCTCAGCTGGAGCAGTGCTCCTGGAGAAGGTGCAGTTTCCTCTGAAGCTCCAGGGATGATGTGGAAAGGTCTGGTTTTCCTCTGGAATCCAGTGGGAAGAAGGTTCCTTGGTGTCCAAAATCTCATTTTTTATCTGGGTAGGAAATGTTTGGCTCCTCCCCTGGCTGGAGCATCTCCCAGTGGGATGATGGAATTTTATCAGTCATGCCCTGGGACTCAATGGCCATTAACAGGAGATATCTCCTGGAGGGAGGATGGGCTGTGGGAAGATAAAGATGATTGCCCAGCTGGTTTAAAGATGGCCCATTAGCAGATAATATGTGCCACAGATGGTGATGGAATACACATTTCTGGCCAAATCAACCCAACACAGGAGGATGGCAGCGCTGGATCTCCTGTGGATTTGTGTCCTGCATCCTGGCCAGGTTGGAGCCTGGCTGATCGTGCAGTGGACATGGGTGGGCACCTGAGGATGGCAAACACATCTCCTCCAGGTCTGTGGCCCATTTGGGCTCTTCTCACTCTGCCTCCCCCTTCCAGGGATGTGCATGAGGCAGCAGTGACCCTGTCCCTGCCCAGTTTCACCCTGGGGGTGACAGTGATGGCCACAAACCCCACTCTGCCCTCCGTGTGGGACTTTTAGGGGTCTAGGGGAATCCTAGATTTGGGATCCTTCCAGGGACGTGCAGACAGCTCAGGAGGGCATCCAAAGGCCCAGCACTAGGATAAATAAGAACTCACTCTGCCCTGGCACTGCCCTGACAGCTTGGGCACGGCTGCATCATTAAGAATTCCCCTTTGCCATTTTTCCACCTGAAGCATCCTTGAGGTCCTGCTGCTCCCTGGATCTCCTTGGACATTTCCCAGCTGTATCCTGGGGAGGAACCTGAGCTGGGCTGTGCCCCCCAGCTCCTCCTCAGGCGTGATTTCTCTCAGCTGTTGCATTCAGAGCTGCTTGAAGCCCCATCCCTGCTCCCCACCCTTCCCCATTTCCCACCGCCGGCTTTCAGAGTGCTTTTGCAGACATTAAAGAGCTGTTCCCCAGAACCCCAGAGGCTGCGGCTGAGCCGAGCCTGCTCTGAAATGTTCCTGCTGTTGCTGTGATACCGGCTGGAGCTCGCTGCAGCCGCCAGCCTTTTTATGACAGCCTCAGCTCCGAGGTTAGGTCATCCCGCAGATAAAAACCCAGCCGGGGATGTGGCCGAGCTGGGATCTGGCTGGGAGCGGCACCCGGCAGAACCAGGGATGCTGCTTGGCATTCATCAGCCCGTCAGGCAAACTCGCATCCTCCTTTCCTGCTCTTGCACCATCCTTTCCCCCACGATTTATCCATCCTTGGGGCACCCCCCGTGCTTTGTGCAGGCTTGAAAGAATTCCGAGTGTTAATCAGGCACTTCTGGAGAAGGGGAAAATCCTAATAAACCTGCAGCGAGTTCCCCTGCTGCTAATTAGCAGCTGATCCATTTTCCTCTGGATTTAAGTGGGAAAATAGCAGCAATGGGGAAGAGCCACATTCCTGACCCATGAGCTATTCCCAAACAGGCAGCCCTGGGAGCATCCAAGGCGAAATCGCAGCTCGGCTTTCCTGCCAGCAGAGCACGAGGAAAAGGGGCTGTGTTTCCCATTTTGGGGCTGCTGCTGCTCGGAGCCAGCACAAACTGCAGCCAGATTTGGGGGGTGGGCAGGCAGGGACCTGCCCGGGCTGCTGGCCACGGGGCTGGGCTCAGCCAGGGAGCAGCACAAGCCACCTCTGGGTCAGGGGTGCATCCGAGGGCTACAGACCCAAAGAGGGGCTCCAGATCCAAACAGGGACTCCAGATCCAGACAGGGGCTCCAGATCCAAACAGGGGCTCCAGATCCAGATAGGGGCTGCAGATCCAAACAGGGGCTCCAGATCCAGACAGGGGCTCCAGATCCACACAGGGGCTCCAGATCCACACAGGGGCTCCAGATCCAGACAGGGGCTGCAGATCCAAACAGGGGCTCCAGATCCAAACAGGGGCTCCAGATCCAAACAGGGGCTTCAGACCCAAGCAGAAATCCAGTGTCAGCCCCCCTGCCCAGGGACGAAGGGGAGAGCTGTGATCAGCCCCGAGGGCTCTGCAGGGCTCAGCCCCTCAGGCACAGGGAGAAGAGCTCGCTGTGCACAGGACCAGTCTGGTTCTGGGCTCACCACGGCAGCCTTGGGCTGTGCCAGAGACAGAGACCCCTGGAGTTCTCCCTGCCAGTCTCCCAGTCCCCAGCAGGGTGACAGAGTGGTGAATTGTGCACCTCACTGGGGTCTGCAGGCACCACAGTCATGGAATCCAAAAATAATTCAGGCTGGAAAAGGTTCTAACATCATCAAATCCAACTTCTGGTTGAGCACCACCCCAGCAACTAAACCACGGCACTGGGTGCCACACTGAAATGTTTGCTGAGCAGGGATGGGGATCCAAACCTCCCTGGGCAGTTCCAGTCCCTGCCCACCCTTTTCATGGGGAAATTCCTGCTGTGCCCATCCTGAGCCTCCCCTGCCCAGCCTGAGCCGTTCCCTCTGCTCCTGTCCCTGTTCCTGTTCCCAGAGCCCGACCCCCCCAGTGTCCCCTCCTGTCAGGGAGTTGTGCAGAGCCACAAGGGCCCCTGAGCCTCCTTTTCTCCAGGCTGAGCCCCTTCCCAGCTCCCTCAGCCTCTCCTGGGGCTCAGACCCTTCCCAGCTCTGTTCCCTTCCCAGTGTCCACCCTCTGTTCCTGCAGAGCAGTGATGGTGGCCTTGGGGCCATCCTCATCCCAAATCCCAGCACCTCCAGGGGCTGTCCCAGGCACAAGGATTCCCTTCTGGCTTTGCAGGGTTCCCAATTTTGGTGGAGGTGTCTGGTGCACCCTCCAGCCTCTCTAAGGGGTGGATTTGAGGGGATGGTGTTGCTGACAGATGGAGTTAAAATCAGCTTGCAGGGATGAGGCACGGAAAGATTGGCTTAGCAGGGCTGGGGGTGCTTGTGCCAGCTCCTCCCAGCCCTGTGTCAGGCAGGTGTGCTGGGCAAAGGCTTCTCTCGAGGAGAAATTAATGATTTTTCTGGAGCTCTAATGAATTGCCTGGGGAAGCTGTCAGTCATGCCAGGCACTGCAGCCCCCCGGGCAGGGAGCATTTGGGGATGCTGGGCAAGGAGCCAGGAGGGCACTGTGAGCCCCTGAGGGGTGGCACAAGCAGCAGGACAGTCTGGAGGTGTCCCCCTTCCCTGGGAGTGGGGTTTGGAGCAGGGGGATGAGGAGGAGAATCATCCTGGGGGAGAAAAATCCCTCGTGGGCTCTGCTGGTGCCACAGATATCCTTGAGGGGTTTGAGGCCAGAAGAAACAAAGGATCAGGGTTTGGGGTTTGCTGGGTGTTCCCCACCCCACAGCAGGTTGCCCTGGTGGGCTCTGCTCTCCCAGCTGCCCCCAGCCCTGGCACAGTGCTGAGGGGCTGGGAAGCCCCCAGACCCTCTCCTCTGGGATAATTACATTCCTCTAAGGAAAGCAGGGCCCATGGCAAAGCTGTGGGGTGATGGGGACACCACTGAGATGTCATCTATGACAAGGCTGTGGGGTGATGGGGACACCATTTCAGTGCCACCTAAGAGAAGCTCTGGGGAAATGGGGACACCATTTCAGTGTCACCCACAACAGGGCTGTGGGGTGATGGGGACAGCACTGAGATCCATCTGTGAAAAGACTGTGGGGTGAGGGGGACATCTCTGCAGTGCCAGCCAAGACAAGACTGTGGGATGATGAGGACATTTCTGCAATGCCACCCATGACAAGGCTGTGGGATGATGGGGACACCACTGAGATGCCACCCATGACAAAGCTGTGGGGTGATGGGGACACCACTGAGATGTCATCTATGACAAGGCTATGGGGTGATGGGGACACCATTTCAGTGCCACCCACAACAGAGCTGTGGGGTGATGGGGACACCACTGAGATGTCATCTATGACAAGGCTGTGGGGTGATAGGGACACCACTGTGCTGTCACCCATGACAAAGCTGTGGGGTGATGGGGACACCATTTCAGTGCCACCCACAACAGAGCTGTGGGGTGATGGGGATATTTCTGCAATGCCACCCATGACAAAGCTGTGGGGTGATGGGGACACCATTTCAGTGCCACCCATGACAAAGCTGTGGGGTGATGGGGACACCACTTCAGTGCCACCCATGACAAAGCTGTGGGGTGATGGGGACACCACTTCAGTGCCACCCTCCCTGTCTGGCTGAACCTCTCAGCCCGAGCAGCATTTTCAGTGTTTCCCCCCTTCATCCCAGCAAGTCCCTCCCTGGCCTTGGGGCGCAGGGTCCCACCCCAAAGCCCCCCGAGCAGCACCCCCAGCCTGCCGGGGAAGGGGATATCCCTCCCGGCCCCAGCGAGCCCCATCTGCCACAGGAGCGCCGGGTGAGTGATGCGCGTCCGCCGAGTGCCATCTAGTGGGATTTTATCGTACCGTCCATATTTCCTTCAAGAAAAAAAAAAAAACCCTGTATTTGCTTCAAAACGTGCTGTGCACGTCCGAGAGGGGAGCACGAACTCATTAATGCAAAGCTCCTTCCCAGCGGTGCTTCTGCAGCTCCCCTCCTCGCACAGCGCCTGCGAGTTCCTGGCACCAGATCCATCTTCATTTAGAGGAGGAAAATATCGCAGGTTTTTTTTAAAGGGCCCTGCAATTCCGGGGTGGAGAACTTTTGTAAAATCTCGATCTTATTGTAAAATTTAAATTCCTTTTGAAATCCAGAGGGGTTTCTGCAGGGACATTGTGTGTTCCCCTGTGCTGGTGGCACTCCACAGGACATTTGGGGAGGATCTGGCTCCTTGCAGCACATCCCTGCTCTGCTCTGCCTGTCCCTCCTTCAGGACCAGCAGCAGGCAAAGCCCGATCCTTGTGCTCCTGTTATTCCAGCCTGGAGCCTTTGGAGGGGGCTGGGAAAGGCTCTGCAGTTCTCTCCTGACCCAGCTGGTGTGGGTGATACTGGGCTGCACCCACAGCTCCTGCTTGGAAATGCCAGGGCTGAGAGGGGAACACCAGCAGCACGGACAGGAGGGGACCAGGACTGGGAGAAACTGGGAGAAACACTCATGTCCCATGGAAAAACCCTTGGATGTGCCCTGGACTGGTGCCCACACCCCCTGTGCTCTTTGTGACCTCAAAGAAATGCAAATGTGCCCTTAAACAGGAATAAACAGTGACGCTGTCTCAGTCTCCGTCCCTCCATCACACACCCCAACAGCTTTAGAGAATGTGGAATGGTTCTGTAGGGCTGTATGAGGGATTGGGGGCTGGAAAGGGCCAGCCCTGTGCTAAGGGCCTGGTTTAAAGCTGCCAAAGGCTCAGACACACAGCCTGGGATGAGGATTTTCCTGTCCTTCCCTTCCCATTTGCATCCTCCCAGCCCTGCCCACCAGCAGCTGCTCCTGGAGGCTCCAGCTGTGGAGCCAGCTGTTCACTGCTGGCTGGCACTGGGGTGGAGGAGGCTCCTCCGGGGAAATGCTGGCAAAGGGAGGCAGGAGATGCCCCTGGTGAGGGAGGGGTGACTCCCTGTGCCCAGCCAGGCCACCTGCACTGGGGACACAAGGCAATGTTTGAAGGAAAATAAATGCCAAAGAGCTCTGGGGAGGGGCTGCAACTGCTGGAACCTTCTTTTAGGAAAGCTTTTGTTGCTGTGGCAGAATAAAGGTGTGGCTGATCAGCCTGGAGAGGAGAAGGTTGTGGGAGACCACAAAGCCCCTTCCAGCATCTCAAGGGGCTCTGAGGAAGCTGGAGAGGAGCTGTTCATCAAGAACTGGAGTGACAGGACAGGGGGGAAAGGTTTCAGACAGAAAGAGGGGAAATTAGGGTAAAATATGTGGAAGGAATTGTTCCCTGGGAGGGTGGGCAGGGCTGGGATGGAATTGCCAGAGCAGCTGTGGCTGCCCCTGGATCCCTGGCAGTGCCCAAGGCCAGGCTGGACACTGGGGATGGGAGCACCTGGGACAGTGGGAGGTGTCCCTGCCATGGCAGGGGTGGCACTGGATGACCTTTAAATGTCCCTTCCAACCCAAACCACTCTGGGATTCCTAAATCACATCTGCCATAGTACCAGTCATGTGGTACTGGTTTATCCTGAACTCTTAAAGTCAGGAAAAAAATAATCATCAGCTGATCGAATTTATTGTTCAAAATGAACCCTAAACTTGTATTTTGTTTCAGAATGAAATGAGAAAGGACATTCCTTCACAGGAGAGGTGTGGCCAGAGCCACGGCAGGGTTATCGCCTCCACACTGCCCCCAAAAACTGTCAGAGTGCCCTGGATGAGAGAATGAAGCCTTGGTGGGTGTGTACCAGCTGGGAATGTTTATGGGTACAAGCAGGCTGTGGACATTTTCCTCAGTGGGATCTGTGAGCCCCATTTCCATTTTCCCCAGTGGGATCTGGTGATCTCCATTTCCATTTTTCCCAGTAGCATCTGTGAGTCCCATTTCCATTTTTCTCAGTAGGATCTGTCAGCCCCATTTCCATTTTCCCCAGTGGGATCTGTCAGCCCCATTTCCATTTCCCCAGTGGGATCCGGTGAGCCCCATTCCCATTTTCCCCAGTGGGATCTGTGAGCCCCATTCCCATTTTCCCCAGTGGGATCTGTCAGCTCCATTTCCATTTTCCCCAGTGGGATCTGTCAGCCCCATTTCCATTTTCCCCAGTGGGATATGGTGAGCTCCAGTTCCATTTTCCCCAGTGGGATCTGTGAGCCCCATTTCCATTTTCCCCAGTGAGATCTGTGAGCCCCATTTCCATTTTCCCCAGTGGGATCTGTCAGCCCCATTTCCATTTCCCCAGTGGGATCCGCTGAGCTCCATGTGTTGCTGGAACAGCTCTGCTGTGCTGTTCTGGGGCCAGCCCAAAACAGGGCAAAGACCAGGAAAATGAACCAAACGCTGCCTCCCGCAGCCGGGACGCGTCTCTGGCTCTTTTTGGGTGCCTTGCATCACCGGGATGGAGCAGGCGAACGAGAAGCGTGCCATGGGCTGGGGAACGTGAGCAGGGCGATAACTCAGCCGCCGGGGAATGAGGCAGCAGCTATTTATAGCCGGCAGATTGCTAATAACTGGCACGGGGAAGCCTTCAGCGGCTCGGTGCAGCTCGTTCACACCTCCCACAAAGGAGACAAAGCTCTCGGCTCCGTCTGAAGCGCTGCCAGCCCGCTGCCATCCGAGCCAGCCTCCAGCCCCAGCCTCGCTACCCCGAGCACGTCCGGCATCCGCAGCCCGCTCACGCCGCCGGGAGTGATGAACCGAGGTGATAAGCTCAGCATCCGCCCTCCCGCACATCCCCGACACCCCCAAATCCTCCTCCTCAGCCGCAGCTGATGGTTCACCCCCGGTGCTGTGGCTCCTTTTCCTGCTCGTCCTTCCCAGGCCCCCTGGGCTCACCCCAGCTGTCCATGAGCTAAAGGCTGAACATGTCAAAAATCGGTTTAGCCATTTTTTCTTCTCATGGCAGTTCTTAATTGATGTATATATATTTTTTTAAGCTGTGTATTATATCACAAAATTTGCGATATGATATTTTATATATAATGATATAACAAGTGTTATATCAGCTTTATGGGAAGGCAAGGCAGGATGAAGCTGTGCAGCTGCAGGACAAGTCGTGGTTTGACCCCTGGGAGGCAGCTGGGGTTGTGGAGGGGCTGAAATCTCTTCCCTCCTGGCTCTTCCAGTGGCTCATGGCTCTGTGTGACCCCAAAAAGCCACCACAAGGTGCATTTGTGGCTGCCAGGTGGTGACAAGTCACCCTTTCCCTGCTGCAGGAGTGGCTGAGCTCCCTCTGGCAGCCCTGGGCCCTGTTTGGCCGTGTCCTGGTTTGGAGGACAGATATCTGCCAATAAAGGCAGGAGCTTCTCTTTGAAATGGAGAATGTAAACCCCCTGGGAGCACCTGAGAGTGCAGCCGAGCCCTGGGCAGGCTCTGCTCCCCTGGTGATCCGTGTTCAGTGGATGTGCTGTGGATCCACGCTGCCACGGGGGAATGCTACATCCCACAGGTGAGTAAAACACCCCACAGGTGAGTAAAACACCCCACAGGTGCATGCAGCACCCAGAGGTGAGTGCAACATCCTACAGAGGAGTGCAACATCCCACAAGTGAGTCCAGCACTTCACAGGTGAGTGCAACATCCCTACAGGGGAGTGTAATATCCTACAGGTGAGTAAAGCACCCCACAGGTGAGTAAAGCACCCCACAGGTGAATAAAACCCCACAGGTGAATAAAACCCCAAAGGTGAATACAACTCCACAGGTGAGCACAACATCCTACAGGTGAGTGCAACATCCCACAGGTGAGTCCAGCATCCCACAGGTGAGTACAACGTCCCACAGGTGAGTCCAGCACCCCACAGGTGACCGCGGGATCCGATTCCTGCCTCGCGTTGTTCCCATCCCTCCTGCCCGCCCTTCGGATCCCGTTCTGCTCCTCCTGCTCCCCGGCCCCGCCGTTCCCCGGTGCCAAAACCGCTTTTGTCAGCGCGGCACGTCCGGATTTCGGCTGGGCGAGAACAAAGCGTCCCCGCGATTCCGCAGCGCTGAGTCAGCCCCGAGCCACGCACGGAGCCGTGACCAAAATTGGTGCCGAGGAGGTGCCAAGCGCGGCCGTGCGCTGGGATTTGCATATCAGGGAGCTGGAGAGGCCCGGGGCACAGCGCTCACCGCGAGAGATGCTTTTGTTCGCTCCTGGGAGTGTTTGCAAAGCCCCAGCCTTTCCCAAAGCGCCGCGGATAATCCTCCCATCTGGCCTGTCCTCCCAGCAGCTTTTATCCTTTCTCAGCGCTTTATGTCAAGGCCAAACGAAGCATCTCTGGATTAAAATACTTTTATTTTTTTGGATTGACCACATGGAGGTGATTGCTTCTTGACAGCTGAGGAACGTGGTGCCGTGAAAGGCTCCCATGGCTCTGCTCACACCTACGTGCTGGGGAGCATCACCGTGGAGAGGCTCTGCTGTGCCTGTGGCTGCTCCAGCTCTGCTGCAGCACCACCAGCAGCCACAGAGACCTGTGAGGAGACACCAACACCTGGGAGGGCCTGAAAGCTGCTGCAAACCTGATCCAGAGCCACAGAACTGGCTTTGAACTGACCCAGCTCTGAGAGCTTTGTCCAGAGCTAAGTGGAAAAACAATACATTAAAAAGTGGTTTTGCCCTTAGGGCTGGTGAGGGAGGATGCTCAGACACAAGGTGAAGCAGCTGCTTCAGCACCAAACACATCCCCACAAAGACTCAATGACACCTTGGAGATTTTTTCCAACCTTAGTGATCCCATGGCTCAGTGATTATTCTGGTGGCTGTGGTAGTTCCAGGAGCACCTGCTTGGTTTAGGCTGAACCACAGAATCTCCTGAGCTCAAGGGACCCACCGGGATCATCCAGTCCAACCCCGTTGAAAACCTTCAAGGATGAATTCTGTTTGGAGTCCAAGGAGATAAAACTCAGCCAGTGCTGGGTGGCCCCAGGAGCTGCTGCTGTAGCCCTGCCCTGAGACAGGGCCCCAGTGGCTGCAGGGTGCCAGGGCAGGGCTGGGGACAGGAGATGGGGCAGCTGAGAGCTCTGGGGCAGTGCCCAGCCCGAGGGGTGCAGGGCAGGGAGAGGGGCTGAGATGGGCTCTGAGCTGGGAGCCAGGCTGCACAGTGAACAGCAGAGCTGTGGGAGCTGGGCCTGAGCACTGCCAGCACAGCAGGGACAGCAGGACAGAGTGACAGAACCACAGGACACCCTGAGCTGGGAGGGACCCACCAGGATGATCAACCCCAAATCCAAACCTGCCCAGACCCCCAGCAATCCCCCTGTGGCTGCTGCTCCAGTCCCTGGGACACAAACCCTGGGAGCAGCAGCTCCTGCTCTGCCAGAGCAGCTCCGTGGTGCCCCGGGGTTTCAGGGCTGGGTGGGGAATTCTCCAGGTGCAGGAATTGAGCTCTCCACGAACTGTCACCCCAGGAGCTGCTGCTCCAAGGCTGGGCTTTCATCATCTGTGAGCAGCACACAACCCCTTCCTTAGCTGGCATCTGTCACCAGGCAGATAAAGCAGGGCTGCCGGCACTCGCCATTTTCACACCTCTCTCATTATGCCATTAACCCAGGGCAGATCCTCCCTCCTCCCCAGCTCATCCCTCCGACATCCCCGGCCCAGGCTCTGCTGCTTCATGTCCAGGCAGCCACAGCACAGCAGGCATTTGCTGCTGCCTGCACCTCCCTGTGCTGCCTCTGAATTCCACAGGTTAGAGCCCCAAAACCACGGGGATCTGAACAAAAATACTCAACTTTCCCTCCTTCCTTTCATGGGCAATGAAACTGGGAATGAGGTTTCCTGCACAGGTCACTCCTGTGCAACCCTTGGCTTTCAGTTTCAGCCCTCTCCCCTCTGGTAGGGCTGTGAAGGGGAGGATGTGCCTCGATAGGATGGGAGAAATGGCTTTGAAGTGAAGAGGGTGGGATTAAATATCAGGGAGAAATTCTTCTCTGTGAGGATGGGCAGGGGCTGGGATGGAATTCCCAGATGGAAATCCCTGGCAGTGCCCAAGACCAGGTTGGACACTGGGGCTGGGAGCAGCCTGGGACAGTGGGAGGTGTCCCTGCCATGGCAGGGGTGCCACTGGATGAGCTTTAAATGTCCCTTCCAACCCAACCCATTCCATGATTCCATGAATTTCCACCATAAATCAACTCCAAGGAATGATAACACCCAATTACCTTTAATTTGGAGCCTGATCATGCAAGGCCTTCCCCAGACTTCATCTTTAGCAGCTGCTCAAACATCCCCTCACCAGAGTGATTCTGACTGCTCCAGCCCTGTGGGGAGCAGTTTGGAGCCACACACCCACCCAGCCTTGCACTGCACCTGCAAATCCTTTCTGCCACCTCTGCTGTGGGATTTCTGCGGGGTTTGGAGGCAGAGGAGTTTTCCCAGGGATTGTTTGTGTGTGTGATGAGTGTCCATGTGTCCAGCAGTGCTGGATTTCAGCTCAGGCAGCCAATTCTTGCTTCCTTCCCTGCAGATCAGGGAGCACAAACACTCACACTCACTCACTCACTCACTCACTCACTCACTCACTCACTCACTCACTCACACACTCCTCTCATGAAAACCCCTTTTGTTCTCTCCTGTTTTGCTGTCTCACACAATAAACCCCTCTGCACAGGTGGGGAGAGCCCCTCTGCTGGAGAGAGCCCTGCAGGGATCTGTCTGTGCCACCCCTATCGCTGGGCACAGGCTGGCAGGCAGATTTTGGGGATCCATCCAACCCCCACCCTGCCTCCAGCCTTCCCAGTGTTTGTCCCTGCTCTGTGGAGTAAATGGGCCAGGAGAGCAGCTCCTTTTCAAGGCCTTTATTAAGGGTCAGTTTGGGCGGGGAACCCAGGGGTCACGCACACCACTGCTGTTCCCACTGACAACAGGAAGTAAAAGGAAATCAGCTTTGTCAAATGACAGAGCTGGGGCTTCCACGCTCATAAAAGTCTGTAAAAAGGTACTTGATGGCTCTTGGTCTTGGGCTGTCATGCCAACTGAGTGCTGTTGAACTCATGGTGACAGGGTGAAAAGGCTCTGGTTGGTGATTCCACCTTCCCCACTGTTTTCCCCACCTGGCTGTACCATTCTTTAGTCTTGGGTGTTATCCTGGCTCTTTGTTTTTTGGGGTTTTTATCACTGATGATATCCCATGAGCACTCGCTTTTGTGTGCCATTTTGGGGGGCAGTGGAGGGGTGTGGATGTGAGAGCAGGTACTGGGATGGGGTGAGGGACAAACAGCCAGGAGCATTGACAATTTACAGAGACACAGAACGTTATTGTGGTCGACTGGGTGGACACACAACAACACAAACACCAACAACTAATAAATAATTCATACATAACTTCACTAACACATAACTCCAACATCAACTCATTTATAACACTCTGTGCTGCTGAACTGCTCCCCAGAGTGCCACCAGCCCTCGGGGACAGCCCTGCAGTGCCACAGAGGGCAGTGCCATGAGGACGTGCACGTACCGCGGGCAGGGTGGCTGCCTGCACCGGTGACAGTGGCACGGCAGGAATGTCAGCACCGCCAGGGCACCTCCAGTGTTAGGTGGCACCTCAGGTTTTAGGTTTCTCAAGGTTGCCTCATGCAAGGCTTGGGCGCTTAATCCGCTCTGGATCGAGCTCTGCGCACGCGGGAGCTGCCTGTGCACCAGCCCTGCGGAGCCTCTCACGCCGGGCGTGCCCCTCGCTGGCTTTTTGGCAAGACCTGCCCCGTTAGGCATGTGCAGGGCTTGCCAAACCCACACAAAAGAGGCAGAGCCGAGCCCTCAGACGTGTGTGAGTGCAGCAGCCTCCAAGGCCGCTGGTTACAGCGTTTCCCTGGGCTGGGGGAGAGGCCAGGCGGGAATTTACTCACCTGCTTTGTGCCCTGCCTCTTCCAGAGCCCCCTGGGAAGGAGAAATGAGATTTTCTGGGGTGGAATTTTTGTATCTTTCCTTGGAGTTTGCACAAGGAACTAAACACTGGCTGAAATAGAAGTTTGGGAGTAAATGGGTGGAATGAGAAGAGATCTTGAGAGCTCTTTCTTCCAGTACCTTATTTATCCTGGCATTAATGAGCACTTCTGGTGTTGAACATCCCCAGTTCACATTCCCCTGGTGCATAACCCATCCTTTGCATTTCCCACTGATTTAGGCAGCTCTCCGCTCAGGCTGGGCCTTCTCTGAGCCTGACCTGTGGATTCACCACCTGAGACAAATGCACCTCTGAAAATCCAATTTCTAAAGCATCTTCATCTTGTCATGCTGGCAGAAGAAGCCTAAAATTGAAAAATCTTGGTCTTTCCCAGTGATCAGGAGTATTTTTGGGTTTTCAGCTCCCCCAGGGCTGAACTGGTCCCTCAGCAGGTGAGACCATGGGATGTGCAGGGAATGCTGAGCAGCAGGAATGTGCATCCCCACGTGATTCATGGCAGAGAAAAACACCCTGCCAGGGCTATTTTGAGGAATCCCTGAGGATATAAATAGTAAAAAGCCCCTAGAGAGCTGAGTCCTCTCACCTCCTCTGTTCTCATCTTGTTTTCTCCCTGCTTTCCTTTATCTCCAGTGACAAAGGAGGGCGGTTCTGGCACCCAGGGGATGTCAGACATAAATAAAGCATGGCCTTCAGAGCAAAACCACCCCGGGCAGCCCCAGGCTCCTGCCCAGCAGCTCCTGCTCCATCAGCTGGGGCTGGAGAGCTCAGGACCACCACAGCAGCCAGGGAATTCCTGGGGTGAAGAGACAAAACAAGATTCTCTTCTCTTCTCTTCTCTTCTCTTCTCTTCTCTTCTCTTCTCTTCTCTTCTCTTCTCTTCTCTTCTCTTCTCTTCTCTTCTCTTCTCTTCTCTTCTCTTCTCTTCTCTTCTCTTCTCTTCTCTTCTCTTCTCTTCTCTTCTCTTCTCTTCTCTTCTCTTCTCTTCTCTTCTCTTCTCTTCTCTTCTCTTCTCTTCTCTTCTCTTCTCTCTCTTCTCTTCCCTTCCCTAAATTGGGACAGTGAATATTGAAATGCAGCCCCTTGGGCTGAATCACAACCACAGCCAGTGTTCATAAACATCCTTTACAAACCAATCCTTCACAATCCTCTCGGAACAATCCTCCTGATTGTTCTGAAACCACCAAAGCAGCAGCAGAGGTCACAGACTCAGCCTCAGCAGTTGTTTTGGATTTTGCAACACCTTCTATCAGCTCTGGAACGGGCTGTGCCACTGTTAGGTTTAAATTTAGATTTCAAACGGCAACACTTGTTTTAATACACTAAAATGTTTTTTAAGATATGAAAAAATTGCAATTTTTACTCACAATAGCACACTCCTGTGACCTGAGATAAAATTACTTCTGAGATGTTTTACTTATTTTCTTTTTAACTATGAAACTTCAAATAATTTTACATCATTTTAGGTCAGAATAGAAAATCACAGAATTTGCAGCGGAGCAGAAAATCAAGTTGCTCCCCTCAGCTTTGATCCCTCTGGACTTGGAGTCAAATCCCCAGAGTTGCAGGCTGGAAGAATGGAATTTCATGGCAAACTGGTTAACGAGTAACCGAAATTACAGCTCCATCTGGCCAAGGGCAGAGACATCCAGCGAGAAGACACTGCCCAGACTGATCCTGTGCCAAGCCCTCCTCGGGATTCCTCAGCACCTAATTACCCCCACTTTAATTAAACTTTCTCGTACAACTTTCCTTGTTTCCTTCCCTAACTGATCTGCGGCTGGAGCCTCTTGTCTCCTCCCAAACAGAGCTGGATGGAAATTATGACCATCTTGGAGATGTTTTTGCAGTTTTCTTTTGCAGTTTTTTTTTTTTTTTTTTCTCCAAATTGAGAGTTTCTCACTCCTTTTAAAAACAAGATGTTTTGGAAAGTTGCAAATCTGGTTAAAATGTGGTATTTTGACAGGAGGAAATTTTTTTTCCCACTACAATTTTGAGTCCTTGCGTAAAGAAAATTAAATTTAATTGTTTTGTGCAACAAATTGCAAGACTGAGAGCTGGAATAAATTTAGTGAAGGTAATAAAAAAAATCAAAAACTCAGGGGTTAATTTCTTCTCTACCCCTAATTTAGGGGGAAAAGTGAGAGTGTTTATGATTTTCAGTATTTCAGCATCAGCACTTTTTCTGGAAAATCTTTATAACCCCTCTGGGTGCTTCCATGGGTCTGCACATTGTTCAGAACAATGGGATCCGTCCTGCAGGCGGCACAATCAATGCCACAATGCACCAATAAACCATATCAATAATTAATAATTAACCCCCTATTAAAGTGCTGAGGTGTAAAGGGCAGACACTTGCATTTTGTTTGTTTTCCTTGCTTTTTTTCTGAGCTTTATGTCACCACCAGAGGGACTTTGGCAGGATGGGGAGGGGGCCTGGGAGAACCTCGTGGGGTTCACAAAGGCCAAGTGCAAGGTCCTGCACCTGGGGAATCCCAAGGGTGAGCAGGGGTGGGGGAATGGATCCAAACCAGCACTGGGGGAAGGAATTGGGGATTTTTTAGGGGTTGAAAGCTCAGCAGTGAAGGTCTGCAGCTCCAAAACCACCCCCATGTCCTGGGCTGCCTCAAAGGAATCCTGAGCACAGATGGAGGGAGAGGATTCTCCCTTTCTGCTCCTCTCAGGTGCTTCTTCACCTGCAGAGATCAGAATTCCAATAGCAGCAACACCTGGAGCTGCTGGAGAGAGCCCAGAGGAACCCAGGGAGCTGCTGCAGGGCTGAGCCAGGCTGGGAGAGCTGGGGTGACACCTGGAGAGGAGAAGCTCCAGGCAGAGCTCAGAGCCCCTGGCAGGGCCTGAAGGGGCTCCAGGAGAGCTCAGAGGGACTGGGGACAAGGACGGAGGGACAGGACACAGGGAATGGCTCCCACTGCCAGAGGGCAGGGCTGGGGGGATCCTGGACAGGAATTGTTCTCTGGGAGGGTGGGCAGGGCTGGGATGGAATTGCCAGAGCAGCTGTGGCTGCCCCTGGATCCCTGGCAGTGCCCAAGGCTAGGCTGGACACTGGGAGCAGCTGGGACAGTGGGAGGTGTCCCTGCCCATGAGATTTAGGATCCCTTCCCACTCAAACCATTCTGGGAATTCTTTCTTTAACTTCTGCCTTGTTCTCTGCATGAATTTCTGTCCCTGACTGATTTTTGCAGCTCCCTTAGCCCAATTCAGCCCACACATCTCCCTTAGAAAAATATAACCTAGAAGAAGTCAGGAATGGATTTAACTGCTGAACACTTCCAAACTGATTGCTTGAAGTCACTTTGTGTGCTGGTATCTGACCTGGCTCCCATTGCTGTGCCTGAGCCTGGAGCTCCTCGAGAAGGGGGATTTGTGCCTGTGCAGGTGGCAGGAGCCCCACCAGGCTTGTCCCAGCTGGAAGCAGCCCTGTTGCACAAGCTGCTCTCCTGCACTTGCTGCAGAGGCTGGGGCCCACAGAGCACTGAGACAGCTCCCAGGTGGTGATTAATTGCATGACACCTATTGTAATTATAAATTCCAGGTCACTCATCGTGCTGGAAAGCTGAAGGGGTTCAGCCATCAGGGTGGAGTCAGGGCAGACATCCCTGTTAAGGTGTTCCAATGAACACTCAACACACAAGGAATGTCTCCAAGGGGTTGTTTAAACACACTCTGCACTTTGCTTTTCTTGCCTTTTGGGCACAAAAATGTGTGATCAGGCAGGCACACGGGGCTGGCTGTAATTGTCATTCACTTTATTAAAAATCCCTTTCTTAACTGCAAATATTCCCTTTTCTATCCACAGAGAAAGGGTGAAGCATGCTCATTTTCCCAGGTGGTGAGGAAAGGAGCAGGAGTTAGGAACCTTTGGAGCCCTGACATTTTCAAAATTCCTCAGTAGATTTCTTGATGTGGGAGAGCTGAATTTTTTTTTTCCAGTGTTTCTCTTTTCAAGAACTCCCAGAGCAGAATGGAAGGTGTCATCAGGAGCACATTTATTATGGTTTTAAAGGAACTGAAAAGCCAGACCAGGTCTGTGACAGTCACCAGCAGAAGGTAGTGCCATCAGTGCCATAAGAGGCCAGGTTTGGCTGCCCCTGAAGGGTTTATCCAGGTCTAATGGAAAAGGAGAGCTCTGCATGAAGCTGAATGTGCTGATCATACATTCCCAATATCCCCAGTTTATCCAGTGCCTCCCTGGATTTCATTCAGCCTTGTGTCCCAGAGGCACATCCACATCTTGCCTCTCCCCACTTGTATCTGACTCAAAGCCTGCTCACTTTGTGTGAATTTAATGAATTTGTGTACATTTGTGTACCAGGGTCAGGATCACCTCAGATGTACAGACAGCTCAGGACATTTCACAGGGCTCACAGACATTCACTTTGTTTTCTCCCTCTGAGACCCCTCAGATCACACCTCTCTGGAGTCCCCTGCCTGACAGACATCCCAGGGCATCCCATCAGAGCCAGAACCCCAGGAACACCAAACATGCCCTGATCAGTGGCTTCTGAGAGCCCCAGCCAAAGGACAAACCCTGCAGAAAGGATCAGGATTTGCATCCATTCCTGTCATTCCACCTTGCTGTCCCACAGCCACTGGCAGTCACTGGAATTCAAATTCCTGGGCAGGAAAGTGTCACCAGGTCCTTCAGGACAGCACCTCTGGCTTTGTGTCTTCTGCCTGAAGAGCAGAACTGGATAATCCAGCCCTGGATGTCAGAACTGGATAATCCAGCCCTGGAGAAGAGCACTGGATAATCCATCCCTAGAGAGCAGAACTGGATAATCCATCCATGGAAACAGAACTGGATAATCCATCTCTAGATATCAGAACTGGATAATCCATCCATGGAAACAGAACTGGATAATCCATCTCTAGATATCAGAACTGGATAATTCATCCCTGCAGAGCAGAACTGGATAATCCATCCCTGGATATCATAACTGGATAATCCATCCCTGCAGAAGGGAAATGGTTAATTCATCCCTGCAGAACAGAACTGAATAATCCATCCCTGGAGAGGAGCACTGGATAATCCATGCCTGCAGAAGGGAATTGAATAATCTATCCCTGGAAACAGAACTGGATAATCCATCCCTGGATATCAGAACTGGATAATCCATCCCTGAATATCAGAAGTGGATAACCCATCCCTGGATATCAGAATTAGATAATCCATCCCTGAATGTCAGAACTGGATAATCCATCCCTGGGGCCAGGCTGCCTCTGCCCACCTCTGAGAGGGACTCTGGGCTTCCCTGGGAGCCTCAGGATGGAGGAAACATGAAGATCCCCCCTGTGACCACAGAAAACAGGCCCTGGGGGTGTGTTCAGACAGACCACAAACAGAGCAGAAAAAATTAGTTACCAGCAAACCACGCACACATTCATGGCTTGGTGTTTCTCTCTTCAGGGTGCATTTCAGGGCTGGCTGGGACTCACTGAGTTCCTTTTTGCTGATGAAATCCCACATTCAGCTCCAGCAAGAAGTGTCACCTCCCTTGGGAGAGCACAGAGGGGCAGCCCAGAGCTGGGGTGGCTGCAGGGAACCAACTGGGAACTTGTAGAGCAAATCTTGGAGAGGTGAGTCTGGATTTTCAGTAACAGCCTAAGAACAAAGCCACCCCAAGCCCTGAGAGCTGCTCAGTCCCTCCATGGCACCAGTCCCCATCAACAGAAAGGAGCCAAAAGGGAATTCAAGAGCTGCCTCAGGAGAGGCCTGGATGCTGCAAATGAACTTCAGGATATTCTCCACAGAGCTGACTTCAGCCAAAATAAGGAGAAACTGGGATCTGGAAGATGCCTTTGTATTGTTCATGTAGTTTCATAGCCCTAAAAATAATAATTTGTTGAAAAAATGTTGAAATTATTGGAAAAATTTTGTTGAAATTCCCCAGCCACCACTGTTTGTGCAGGACTCCCTCCTGAGCCCCTGGCCACCCTCAGCACCTTTGGAATCCCATGGGCAATGCTCCAGCTTCACTCTGTGTCAGCTCAAAGCCCCACAGAGCTGAGGAAACTCTGCCCCTTTGCCTTCCAAGTATCCAGACCGTGGTGCTCACCCTTTTCCACTGTGTGAAAATCTCCTCCAGCCTCCCTGCACCTCACTGAGATCCTACCCATCAGCAGAAAGCTGGGATTTATTACAGCTGATGTGCTGAGCTGGGGAGGGCAGGGGGGGGCAGCAAAAATCCCAAAGGAAGCCTCACTTGACAATGTCTCTTTCCTACACTTCCTCACAGCGGCTCCGTGGGGGATGACCAACAGTGGAAAAATGTTGCTCATGTCCCGGGACAAGAATTATGATTATTTGCTGGGCTGCCATCCACCACGGGGAATTCTGGCTCGTGACATCACCCCATTGTTCCTGCTGGTGCCAAGAGCACGCTGGGATCCTGACTGCTCAATGGTTAAAGGCCTTTCCTGTTTGCTCACTCCTTGTTTCCAAACAGTGCCGCTCGTGAGGGCTGCACGGGATGTCTCCTGTCTTGGGCTGTTTTGTCCCTTTCGTCATGTCTGCCTGGAACTCCTCACAGTGACATGAACAATGTACTCCCGCAGTCAGAAACAAAAGGGAAAAAATAACTGCAGGAGGCAGAGCCCATCTTTGGCGTTGAGGACCCCGTGCACGCCTTTGTTCCTTCTCTGGGAGCTGTGTTTGTGCAGCAGGCCCAGCCCTCCTCCAGCACTGCTGTTTTTCTTTGTGATTTTAGCGTGGTGATAGTGCCAGGAGGCTTGGCCTTGGGAAGCTGGCTCCTGATGCTTATCAGGGGAACAGCGGGGACAGTGGCAGGAGCTGGGCAGGTTTTCCGTGCTCTGGAGGTCAAGGAGAGCCACAGCTCCCAGTGTGGGCTGATCCTCCCGGCCACAGCCTGAAGGAATGGAATATCTGTGGGGTTGTGGCACCAAATATGAGATCTCAAGGTGTTTGAGGGTGTCCAAAGATGGAGAAGGGTCAGGAGGGGTCTGGAGGAGCAGCTGAGGGCAGTCGGTGTGTGCAGCTGGGGCAGAGCACACTGAGGGCAGAGCTCAGGGATCTGCAGCTCTGATCTCTGCTCCCTGGGACAGGGACAGACCCAGGGAAGGGCTGGAGCTGGGCCAGGGCAGCTCAGGCTGGAGCTCAGGAAAAGGTTCTTCCCTCCCCCAGAGGTGCTGGCACTGCCCAGGCTCCCCAGGGAATGGGCACTGCCAGAGCTCCAGGGATGGGCAGGGGGATTGCTGGGGGTCTGGGCAGTTTGGATTTGGGATTGATCATCCTGGTGGGTCCCTCCCAGCTCAGGGTGTCCTGTGGTTCTGTCACTCTGTCCTGCTGTCCCTGCTGTGCTGGCAGTGCTCAGGCCCAGCTCCCACAGCTCTGCTGTTCACTGTGCAGCCTGGCTCCCAGCTCAGAGCCCATCTCAGCCCCCTCTCCCTGCCCTGCACCCCTCGAGCTGGGGCACTGCCCCAGAGCTCTCAGCTGCCCCATCTCCTGTCCCCAGCCCTGCCCTGGCACCCTGCAGCCACTGGGACCCTGTCTCAGGGCAGGGCTACAGCAGCAGCTCCTGGGGCCACCCAGCACTGGCTGAGTTTTATCTCCTTGGACTCCAAACAGAATTCATCCTTGAAGGTTGTCAGCGGGGTTGGACTGGATGATCCCGGTGGGTCCCTTGAGCTCAGGAGATTCTGTGGTTCAGCCTAAACCAAGCAGGTGCTCCTGGAACTACCACAGCCACCAGAATAATCACTGAGCCATGGGATCACTAAGGTTGGAAAAAATCTCCAAGGTGTCATTGAGTCTTTGTGGGGATGTGTTTGGTGCTGAAGCAGCTGCTTCACCTTGTGTCTGGGCATCCTCCCTCACCAGCCCTAAGGACAAAACCACTTTTTAATGTATTGTTTTTCCACTTAGCTCTGGACAAAGCTCTCAGAGCTGGGTCAGTTCAAAGCCAGCTCAGTGCCAACCCCACCTTGTCTCTGCAGGGTTCCAGCATCCCTGCAAGAAACTGTGGCATTCATCCCTAGTCCCACGTCCTTTGGGATCTTTGAAGCTCTGGTGCCAAACATCCCAAGGTGTGCTGCTCAGCACAGGAGAGCTCTACCTGGAGAATAAAAGGAATTCAGACTCTCATTCTGCAGGATGAGCACGAGGGTGTAACATTCGCTCCATTTTCAGTCTGGGGGGATTTTTGGGACATGAATTAAGATATCTTTGGGTGAAAAGCCTGGTTTGTGAAGATGTTTTTTCACCTGGCATGGCAGAGAGCAGCAGACATCTGGGCACTTCCAGCCACACACGGGTTGCAGCCAGGTACGTGGAGCTCCGAGTGCTCCTTGGAAATGTGAGCTGGGTGGCAACAAAAGGTGGAGGAAATTCCTTGAACCCAGATGCCCAAATCCCGGGGTTAGCTTGAGATTGTTGTTCCTTGCCTGGGGCACGAGGTGACAGGGCTGATCCCTTCAGCAAACCAACCCCGCGGAGCGGCAGCGCCTCGCCGGCAGCACCCCTGGAAAGAGAGCGCCCTTTTTTGTATAAAATGATGTCATTCGCTCGCCAGCCTTCCCTCGGGGTGAGCAAACACGGCTGCGTTGCCTTCCCCACGTCCAGGGGATCGTCTTTCAGCCCGCAGTGACCAGGATGAGGAGCGCAGGAACGGGAGCCAAGGCAGATTTATTGTATCACTGGGCTGGCATCTGGAATGTCACACACAGCTCTGACATAACGCTGAAACTTGGCACAGCTGGAGCATGGGCAGTACCAGGTAATGCTGCTTTTGTGTTTCCCTGTTTTCTTAAGAATAATTGTTGCATTGGTACAGAGGTTAAACACTTCCCTCTGTTTGCTTTGTTTTATGAGCTCTGGCTTGATTTTCTTATTAATTTATCATTTGCACTCTTCCTGATTTTCTCTGCCTGACACATCCTCTACTCTGTTATGTTCACGGCATGCCCGTACATACATTTTTCATCTGCTCTGGCCCTCACTTCATGCCCTCTGCAAATCTCTGTGCTCTCCTGTGCAGTTTCTTTGCTCCCACTGTTTTTTCCCTGCACACACCCCCCGTGTGCATTTTGCATGAGCACAGAGAAGAATTCCCACTGCTGCTTGCACCAAAGAAATGCCAAATCCTCCAGACTTTGCCTGCAGGACTGCAGACATCACCTGTTTTACTTCCATGGGCTGCTGTGAGCAGCAGCTCTGGCTCAGGAGCCGTTTTTCCTCACTCTCCCTCCCTGCACTTTTCCTTATTTCCCTTTCCTTTCCTGCACGCACGTGTCCCTGTGCATGAGACCTCACTGTGACTGTAATTGCCACCACCTTGCATCTGCCCATGACAACAGGGCCATAAAAAGCTGAACTGCTCTTAGTAAACAAATAAAATACACTCCCTTTCCCAAGAAGCTTTTGAGAATCTCTTGCAAAAGACCAACATGGTGATTTCGCTTTTCTAAACCCCTCGCAGGATTTGCCCAAAATTTGTCATGTCTGGAGCTGTCACTCCAAGCTGGATCGGTGGTCCCAAGGAATTCAGGGTGCCTGGAAGCTGTGATCCATCCCTGGCATGCTCAGGACCCACCACTTCCCCGCAGGAATTTCCTGCTCCTGCCTGACACACCACGGGCAAGGTGGAGGGCTTTGACTCCTCCTCGTGCATGCCAGGAGGTGACTGTGCTTCACATGATTCCCATCCTGAAAAAGTGTAGATAATGTCAAATGCACCACATGAATGCTGAAGCGAAATTAGACAGTGCTCGGGCAGATTTATTGCAGGAAATTTTAATTGCTCAACGTAGCAAAAGTCTTAAAGTTGATTTAAAGGAAAAAAATAGAGGGGACAGAGAAAGCTGAGACTGTCACTGCACGAGCTGAGCAGCAATTTCAAGTGAGTTTATCAATTTACATTTTTATTAAAATTAACTAAGTCAAATTAAGACATTTCAACTGAAAACTTGACTTTGATCTTGGATTCTGTGAATGCTTGAATTCAGTCTGTGCAGTTTAAAGCACCCCCGGGGCCGGGGGAGGAGCGGGGGGCTCCCAGGGGGACGCTGCCTGCGGACCCCGCTGTGCCCGCTGCCTTCACCCGCATCCCCGCCCGCGGGATGCTCGGGGCTCACTCCGCACCCCGATCCCGGACACCTTTCCCACTCCCACACCTTCTCCCCGTGCGGAGGAGCCCGCGGAGTCCCGGGGGAGGAGCGGGGGGTCCGCGCCGCCCCAGCGAGCCCGGCGTTCCCCGGGGGCGGAGCGGTGACGCGCCGGGCCGGGGCTATAAAACACCTGCCGGGCTCCTACCGACTCTAGACACAGCGCGGCGACTCCGCGGGAAGAGCCGGGACGGGAGGAGAAGGAGGAAAAACCTCGGAGAAGCCCCAGAGCCGGCAGCGCGGAGCCGCGGTCATGGGCAGCCACCCCGGCGTGCTGCTGGCGCTCGCCCTCTGCGCCCTGCTGGAAGCCGGTGAGCCCCGGGCTGCAGCGGGGATCGGTGCCCCGGGGGTGCCCGCACGGGAGGGGGGGACCCCCTGCGCCCCCTCGGCGCGGGGAGGGGTCCGGGGGTGCCCGGAGGCTGCGGGCGCCGTGCGGGACCCTCGCTCCGGGCAGCCCCCGGAGGAGCCGCATCCTCATCGGGGACATCCCGCGACCCTCGGAGGGGACACACGGACGGGCCGCTCATCCCCCGCTCCCTCCTTGTGCTGCTGCAGGTCTGGGCCAGCCCCCGGCCGAGTCGCACCTGGCCGCGCCGCCGAGGAGCAAGCGATGTTCCTGCAACAGCTGGCTGGATAAGGAATGCATCTACTTCTGTCACCTGGACATCATCTGGGTCAACACACCTGGGTGAGCAGGAGCGCGGCGCTCGGGCTCTGCTGATGGGCAGGGGCCGTACCTGCTGTGCAGGGGGCTGGAAAAGGGCTCTGCTGATGGGCAGGGGCCGTACCCGCTGTGCAGGGGGCTGGAAAAGGGCTCTGCTGATGGGCAGGGGCCGTACCCGCTGTGCAGGGGGCTGGAAAAGGGCTCTGCTGATGGGCAGGGGCCGTACCCGCTGTGCAGGTACCTGGGAAAGGGCTCTGCTGATGGGCAGGGGCCGTACCCGCTGTGCAGGGGGCTGGAAAAGGGCTCTGCTGATGGGCAGGGGCTGTACCCGCTGTGCAGGGGGCTGGAAAAGGGCTCTGCTGATGGGCAGGGGCTGTACCCGCTGTGCAGGGGGCTGGAAAAGGGCTCTGCTGATGGGCAGGGGCTGTACATGCTGCAGGTACCTGGAAAAGGGCTCTGCTGATGGGCAGGGGCTGTACCTGCTGCAGGTACCTGGAAAAGGGCTCTGCTGATGGGCAGGGGCCGTACCTGCTGTGCAGGGGGCTGGAAAAGGGCTCTGCTGATGGGCAGGGGCTGTACCCGCTGTGCAGGAGGCTGGAAAAGGGCTCTGCTGATGGGCAGGGGCTGTACCCGCTGTGCAGGAGGCTGGAAAAGGGCTCTGCTGATGGGCAGGGGCTGTACCTGCTGCAGGTACCTGGGAAAGGGCCCCGCAGCTCCGCGGCTCTGGCAGCACCTGCTCCAAGGTGCGCGCTCAGCCCAGGAGGGGACAGGCTGTGCTGCGGCTGCTGCTCAGGTGTTTGTCCAAGCCCCGGGGCTCGGGCTGAAAGCACAGGCTGCTGCTTCCTCCCGGGCTCGGCTTTTCCTGAGGTTTGCACCTCGGCAGCACCGGGATGTTGCGGCTGCAAGTCAGGAAAGTTCCTCTCCGCCTCGCACGCTGTAACCTGGCTGCTGCCTGCCCGTGTTGTTAATGAGGCAGTGGTGGGCTGGCACTGCGGCCGCGCCTGCCAAGCCCTGCCCTCAGGAATGCCGGAGCAGCTTTACCTGCGCTGTCAGACCAATGGCCATCGCACTGGAGCGCAGCACACGCGCTCAGGTGTGGTTATAATCGCGCTCGCTGACATGCATTTACAACTCGCTGCTTGCTCGGGGAATAGCTGCAGTCCCTGCCTGCCAATCCTGCAGCCTCTGGGAGAGCAGATTGCCATCAGAGATGGAGCGAGAGGGAGCTCGCCGTTCTGGGGGCAGGCTGTGGGCACCAGAACCTGCTCTGGCCCCGAGACATCTCGGGCTGTGCCGTGTCCTGTGTGTTGAAGCTGCAGGGAAGGAGAGCGCTGACACCTCAGCTGTGCTGGGGCTGCCGGGCTGGGCCACCCTTGGGAGCCGCCAGCTCGGCCAGCCCAGGTGACAACCCTTGCACGGGCACCTGGGCTGCGGCAAGGACACAAAACTCCCCTTCCCAGCCAGCTCTCCCGGCAGGGAGGGGTGGGGAAGCAGGAGGTGGGAGAGGAGCTCAGACCTATCAGTGACCTTTTCACCTTATGTCTTATAGATGAGTCTTTTATTATGCTGGCAGTGGCTTGGCTGCCTCCCAGCACCCTGTTATAAACCTGTTGGCCAATAAAAAGCCGGTGGCATAGCTGAGTTCCTTTGTTTTTCCCAGGCACACCGCTCCCTACGGCTTGGGCAGCCCGCCAAGGCGGCGCAAGAGGTCGGCGGGCAGGTGCGAGTGCTCGCACTCCAGGGACAGCATCTGTGCCACCTTCTGCCAGGGCAGGCCTGGGTAAGCGCTGGGCACGTCCTGGGGGTGCCAGGGTGAGGGACAGGCGGGGCTCAGGAGCTGCTGTGCCTGCACAGCTCCGTGGGGACGGCTCCTTGCCAGCAGCTGGGATTTGTCTGGTGGCTTTTTTCTCCCCTCCCTGGAGCCCTGGCAGTGTCACCGGGTGGTTTGGGTGAACAAGGGTCCCTTCAGCAGCTGAGAGGCAGCAATGTCACCTCCATCCCTGCTGCTGTGCTGCCAGGAGCCTGGGGATGCCCTGGGTGAGCTGGCAGCACCCTGGAGTGGGGACAAGTGGGATGTGGAGCTTTGGGACATCAGTGTCTCTGCTCAGAAAGGAAAGCTGGCAGCACCCTGGAACTGGAGACAAGTGGGGCTGTGGAGCTTTGGGACATCAGTATCCCTGCTCA
The DNA here is from genome assembly GCF_029582105.1 of Oenanthe melanoleuca. NCBI lineage: Eukaryota > Metazoa > Chordata > Aves > Passeriformes > Muscicapidae > Oenanthe > Oenanthe melanoleuca. The sequence continues at coordinate 1,307,869 of NC_079356.1, forward strand.
GAAAGGAAAGCTGGCAGCACCCTGGGAGTGGGGACAAGTGGGGGTATCGAGTTTGGGACACCAGTGTCCCCTGCACGGCTCAGAGGGGAGCAGAGCTCAGCAGCCAAATGTGCTGTGCTCACCTCTGTTCCTGGTGCATGTGGGGTCTCAGTTCCGCTTCAGCAGCGCTGCTGAAGGGAGGTGGAGTGAATTCGCTGTGGATATCTGTCATTAATTCCACATCCAGGCAATAGTTACAGTCCCCAATCATTAAATGTGCCTGTGAATAGAGGCGCTCTGGCACGAGGGAATAGCGGTGAAGTAAGCCGTGAATAGCTCCCAAAAAGCTGCAATTAACCCTTCAAAGCCGTGCATTCAGCTGTCTGTCACCCGGCCAGGCTCCCCCCGAGCTCCCCACAGCCTGGCTCTGGGTGGCTCAGGCTTCTCCTCTTGCTCTTCAGGTACCTCCAGGGTCTGAAGCTCCCCATGAGCTCTGCAGCATCAGCGAGGTCTCTGCAGAGCAGTGCCACCAGGCCTCCCCACCATGGGCTGCTGAGAGCTCTCAGGTGAGCAGGGCACTAAACCCACTCTGAACATTCCTTACCAGCACTTGAAAATGTGTGATTGTGGCCCCAGGCTGCGGTGAGCACTCGATGTGACCCTCTGCCACCTGCCTGCCTCCTTTCAGTGAGGAGATTGGCTGTTCCTTGCTCTGTGGCACTGGAGGCTCATCAGAGGGAGCCAGGGCTGCTTCTGCCCTTCCCAAACCAGAGCAAAATGTAATTCTTTATTGGAGTGGGGAGTTGCTCTGATGTGGGACAGGCAGATGAGTGATGGACAGAAGGAGTGGGGATGGCATCGTGCAGGAAGATAACTTATTGGGCAGCAGCTTTGGACCAGAGGACAGAGCTTTTCTAACCACACATCAGGGAATTGTGGGGAGAAACTGTCAGGATTGTTGTGGGTTTAAACCTTCAAAAGAGCTGAGCAGTCGTTAGTGCTATAAAGTTTTTTATTGTAAAGGCACATCAGTCTCAAAAGGCAAAGAGTCCCAAAAATATAGACTGGAATTGTCAATGGAAGGTGGTGAATCTGTATGAAAATCTTCAGTGCAACATGCTGCCTTTTAATCCCCACTTTTCACACATTCCAACAACAACTCCAGGAGTGTAACTGAGCTAAAGGGACGTGGCAAATTAATGAATTGGTGGCAATTAAATCAGAGGCAATGGGGGCACTTTCTGAAAGGCAGATTTGGGGAAGCAGCACTTTGGGCCATCCTTGAATCCCCTTCCACCTCATTGGGCTTGGTGGAGCTCGACTGTGGCTTAATGCACAGCAATTCCTGCTCTTCCTTCCCCCATCTCCTGCCTCCCAGAAGCTGTGCTGAGGGGTTGATAAATGTCGTGCTGTGGGGTACTGATCAGGGTGCAGATGGGCTGGAGAGTGACCTCTGTGTCCCTTGTGTCCCCAGGGAGCTCAGGGTGTCCAGCCCGCGCCAGCAGCGCTCCCGGAGGGATGCACAGCCACCAGCTCTGCCTTGGGAGAAAAACATCTGGAAGAAGAAGAGATAAGAGACAGGTGCACGCCAAGTTCACCAGAAGAATTTGGAGTCCTGTGGGTGCCACCAGCTCCGGTTTTAGAGCTGAAGGGAAGGCCGTGAGTGGAAGGGGAGGAAGTGGAAGTCTCCGTGTTCCTGCTGCATGAACCAGCACTCGAGGGACTGCTGTAAAGGGAAAAACTGTCTCTCCACACTGTCAGAGGAGCGTCCTGGAGCTGAATTGTGCCTTTCTGGATCAGGCAAGGGTCGTGCTGGAGCAGCAGCAGCTGGACTCTGCCCCGGAGCCCTCGGCAGGGCTCAGCCCACGCGTGGTGGGTGAATCACAGCCAGGGCTCTGGGCAGTGCTGGACTGGGCAGCACCGAGCCCCTCGCTGGCCTGGCTGCTCTGCCTCGACCTCAGCCTGGCCCCACTCAGAGGGTTTGGCTGCTCACTGCTCAGGGATGAGCTGCCTCCAGCCCAAACCCACCTTTGCACTATTTTCTCTCATCAGTCAGTGCCTCTGAGCGAGGCTCCCGGGGTGGAACAGCTCCCAGTTTGTATGGAAAGTTTATTTCATCTCGGCAGGAGCCAGCTGAGCAGGCAGGGGCTCTCACTGGCTGAGCAGTCACTGGAGTGGATTCCCACTTGGGAATGGCTGTAGCAGAGGTGCAGGATCAGTTACCCCAGGGATGGCACCAACCCAGCTGTGGCTGCTGTGGGGCTGGGTTTGTGCAGGAGCCCCCATAGCCAGGGGAGGGTGAGCAGAGCCCTGCTCTGGGCCAGTGCCCCCATCTCATCTCCCTGGACCGACCCTTAGTGAGGATTGCCAGCTCCTGAATAATCCATCTTCCTCCCAGCTCTGCCTGGAGGGAAGGGCTGGGGCAGAGAGGGCACACAAAGCCTGGCTTAGGTCAGCTCTGAGTCGGGCTCTGGACAGTAAGTGACCACTCAGGTCACTGTGGGAAGGGAAACCTGGGTGGGGAGTGCATCAGGTGAGGGGCAGCCAGGTAGGAATGGTGTGGAGGGAAGGACTGGTCAGAACACGGGGTGGAACTGGATCATCTTTGATGTCCCTTCCAACCCAAGCCCCTGTGATTCTGTACAGCCCTGTCTGAGCTTTCAACCTGTCTGGCTCAGATTTAAACCCAGATCTGCTGGCCCAGGGGAGAGAGGGAAAAATTTGGGAAAAACACTGAGCTCAGGGTGGGCCTAGAATCCAAGCCTGAGGCAAAGGGCTCCAGAGCTTTCAAAATGCACTTTTGTTTGCTGGGCAGGCTGAGCTGAGCCCAGGGCTGTCCCTGGGCAGGGCAGGGGCTGCTCTCCACTCCTGGGTCCCTCTGCTGCCCACGCCAGGATTGCACAGGAGCTTTGGAAAGGCTGCTTGAAGTTGGTGGTGGACCAAAATCTGTGGCTGTTGCAAGTATGGTCCCGATGGACAAGAAAAATAATTCCTTGATTTTGCTTTAAGCCCTGGAAAGGGGAAAAATAAGACCAATTGATTGTATTGTGAATGAAACAGCAGATTAATCATTTGGTCCCCAAAGCTGCAGAGAATCTGTTTTTATCTTTGACCTTCTGAAGGTTGGAGTCACTCTAAAAAACCAAAAGAAGAAAATCCTGAAAGGGTTTGTTCCAGAGGAAATTTTGCACATGGTTTAATGTGAGTAATTTAAAATAAAACTACTGCTGTAAAGTACTCTGTCAATCTCATGTGTGTGTAATGTCCCATCCTTAAGTGACTCATTGCACACCTGCCATATGTAGCATCCTGAAATCTGTATATTTATTTAAATCTATTGATTTTTTTTTTAGACAGTAATTTTTCAAGATATAATTTGTAATAAATAATGACAACAGTCAGTGGTACTTTCCTTCCTTATTTGGTGGCTGGGTCATGGTGGGTGAAGTGAAAGGAATCCAGATGGGCAAAAGAAATGGGAAATGGTCCTGGGCACATTTCTTCAAAGTGAACCCATCTAGAATCCATCTGGCTGATTTAAACATTCCTTAACTTCAACACCTTCTTCCTTCCTGGATTTCTCTGGGAGCAGGGGTGGGAAGTTATGCCCAGCTTGTTGTGGATGTGGTGTTTGCCCATGGTTGACTCCCTGTGGCTGTGGGGTCAGCAGGGCAGGGACAGAGCTTTAGATCTGGGAAGGGATTGTATTGTTATTATTAATTTTATTAAAATTCAAAAGCCATAATCTAAAGTATGATGTGAAGATGCTGAAGGCATCCCAGACTTTCCTATTCCCTGATTTTCCTGGCTGAGCTGCCTCTCCCATGGCCAAGCCTCTACCCCAGGGCTTGGTGTGAAAATCAGTCTGTCAGATGTTTCTGTGACAATAAATCTTTGTCCCTGGGACTTTAATGGTAAAGGTACCATAAAAAGGACCTGGAATTACAGGTAAAAAGGGGAAAAATACCTTGAAACACAGCGAATTTCCTGTGTAACATGTACAATATCCATGGTACATTCTCCCCTCTTCTGCTGAACAGAACTCCAGAACTGCCTGGATTTGTGGCTGTTTTGGTTAAATTCCAATTTGTCCTGCTGGGGCTCATTGCAGTGGTGGGAGTGAGGGAAATGAGGATTTCATGCATTTCCCAGGAAAGATTTCCCCACTCTCTGCAATGTCCACTGAACCAGCCCTGGGTTTTTATTTGTCTTCCTGAAGTTCCAAAGGACCCTTGGTTAGACCTTGGTCTCAGAGGGAAAATGTCCCTGTTTGGGATGCTCAGAGGGCCCTGGCACCAGGGCAACACCACATTTTGGGAGGTGGGATCACAGGAGGTGATCCCCAGCTCTTCCACAGTGTCTGGTCTTGAAGCACAGAGGGAAAATCTGAAATAATCATTGTGGGAGGGGGGAGAGTTTTTGGGGCCTTAAGATCAATTAACAGAGGAAATTTTGCCATAGGAATAATGGGAAATATTCCAGAGTGGTTCCCCTACATTCAAGTGGGGAAACTTTGGGCTCAGCAATGAGAAGCAGAGAAAGAAACCCTGGAAAGTTCCCTGATCCCAAAGCTCAGCAGAGCTCCTTGCTGGGATGTCCTGCTGGGTCCCTCAGTGCCACCAAGGACTGAGGGACAAGCTGAGCCTGGCAGGAGCCTGTGCTGGGGCCTGGACTGCTGCCAGCCTCTGGGCACAGCTTTAATTACCAGCCCTAATTAGGTAACACCCGAGGGAAGAAGATGCTTAAGAGCATCTTAATTAGGGTGAGAAGGGATAAGAGAGGACTGTGCTTATTCTTGAGGTTATTGAATTGGCTGATAAAGATTAGCTGAAGGAGGTGTGTTTTATAAATTCTCACAGGTAACAGGAATGAGCAGAATAATGAAACTTCATTTAAATGGAAAATCCAGGAAATCAGGCACTTTTCAAAGGCAGTGTAACTATAATACTGAGTGTAAGTGATGGGTATTTTTAATAAGATCCAGTTTTTTTCCTATTGATAATTCCCATCAAAATGAGCATCTTGTGCCCTGCATGTGACTCTCCCATTTTTTAGGAATTCCTGGAAAAAAGCCCTTCCCTAATGGCCCACAGGGAGCAAACTTCCCTCCTGCACCATGGGCCAGTTCTCATCAGGATGGGCAACATTTTTTTGATGGGACTTTGCTCCCTTTTAATGTTTGTTGAACTGCTTGGGAGAAGATGTGGTGCCATAAAACAGGATGGAGCTGAAAGGAGCAGCCAGACCTGGGGATGAGACTGACAGGCCACCAGCACCGTGGAGATTTCTGCTTTTTTTTTTTTTTTTTTTTACAAAAGTGGCTTTTGGTGATTTTGGCTTCTCATCTCAGGTGGGCAGGGAGGGGAGAGGAGCAGGAGGAGAAAACTGAAATGGTCCCAGTCAGATGAAGGGATCACACAGTCACAAATTGCATTAATTAGCTGTGCTGGGTTAATGAGCTCCAGGGAAGCACATCCTGGACCCCACAGGAGAAACTTTCTGTGCTGGGGACAGGGAGGGAGGTGCCACTGGCTCAGGAATTGTCATTCCTGTCATTCCTGAGTGCCTCTGGAGCACCATGGAAGAATAGCCTGGAGAACAGGGCATGAACACCCTGCTGAGCATCTTTCCCCAGGAATTCAGGAAAAACACCTCAAGGGCTTCGTTCCAAGGGGGAGGATGACAGAGCTGAGATGAGAGACTTTGCCAGAACCTGGGATCTCTTCTTGCCTGTGGTGGGGCTGTTCTGGCAGCAGCCACAATTCAGAGAACTCCCAGAGAGGCTGGGAAAAACCAGCTGGGATTTGTGAGAGCCCCCAGAGAGGCTGGAAAATACAACTGGGATTTGTGAGAGTCCCAACAGAGGATGGAAAATCCAACTGGGAGTTGTGAGAGTCCATACAAAAGCTGGAAATTCCAACTGGGAGTTGTGAGTCCCAACAGAGGCTGGGAAATTCTCTCCCATGTCCCTCCAGAGCCAGGGATGTCCCCTTGGCACATCCTTTCATTCTGACCCCACTTGCCCATTTTCTGCAGTGTGTGGCACCCAGTAATTCAGCCTGAGGATTTTTTTTTCCTTTTCATCCATGGAAATCTCCACACCTTCATTCCAGCAGCGAGATTTTAACAGTTCAGAGAAGATCTGGGGTGGGGAATGAGCCTCTCCCCAGGGATTTGGTGGCCAATCCGAGGTGCTGCCCTGTGACTTTGTTGTTAAAAGGGAATAGTTCTCCCTCCAGCTCCGTTGCAGGGGGAGGAGGGAGCACACAAGGAGCAATTAAAAAAAATGTCTTTGACCTTCAGCAACTTAATCAGTTGCCAGTGTTCTTCCTAATAGTGTGCTAATGGTTAAGTTCTTCTGGCTGCCATAAAAAGTGCTATAACTGGAGGCTACAATAAAGTGCTGATCAACCCATCAAGTGAGTCAATCCAAAAGTAATATCTGTCTTTGTAATGACTGCAATAAAAGCCATGCCAAAGCCAGGAGATGACGTGAATAAGAATGCTGCTTAATTATGCTGGGCTGCTCTGCTGGGTGCTGGTGCCACACTTCCAGCCTGCTCTTGGGTGACATTGCCACCCCTGCCTGAGGAAACCACACTTTATTTTTGTGCTCCAAGGACAGTCCTGAGGGGTTTGGACAGATCCCCATCCAAGCCAAGTGGAGTTTTAGTGCAGAAAATGGTGTTGGATTTGGGTTGGGGCTGTTCATCTGACAAAATGCAGGAGGGAGGCATCAATCCCTTTATGAGATGTGGGGCCTGGGAAAAGGGTTTATAAGTTTTAGTTATCCTGGTGTTAAAGACAGCAGGGTGAAGGCTCCCTGTGCTAAAAAGGGATTGGTGACAGGAAGCAGAAAGAGGGGAAAGCCAGGATCACCCAGGGAGACCCTTCCAGGCACTGGGGTGGATCTGAGGGCTGGCAGAGGTTGAAGCCCATCCCCGAGTGTTTGCCATGGAAGGCAGTGCCCAACACCCTTCAAAGGTCACTCACAGGTGGAGGAGCAGAGGGGCTGGAGGATCTTTCCCTGCCTGATGCCTTGTCTTGGTTTTCCTGGGAGCTGGGGGCTCTGGGCACCCCCAGGACGGAGCAAAACCCCCTCCAGAAGCCAGGTCCTGTCCGTGCTGCCCTTTGCAAAGGCACAGGTGAACAACAGAGGAAACCACCCTGGACTCTGGAATGTCCCAGGAGGGGAATTGTCCCGCTGTGCCCGGGGCAGCTGGATGGAGCACAAAGGGACAGCGAGCAGCACCTGCTGCTCCCGCTGGAAGGACGGTGCTGCCTTCCTCCCAAACATCCCTGTGTGCTCTGGGAGCACAAAGGACACCGAGGAGCAGGAACCCAGCGTGGAGCTGGTGGCAAACACGCCGCAGCCTCTCAAGGAGCGCAGCGGATTCCTCCCCCAGCAGCAGGGAAAACAGGATGCAGGCCACATTCCTGCTCACACAGACAAGCTCTCCACAGCAGCACAAACACATTGCTCAGCTCCAATTAAACCCTGGCTTTATATCACCTTGCTGCTGATAAGGCTCTGATTAATGGAAGAATTGTCTTTTTTTTTTTTTTTTTTTTTTTCCCCAGTAAAGTCCCTGGTGTTAATTGTTTTTTCCCTCTCGCATTTCTTGTTTCAAAGGCGCTTTCGAGGAGGGCTGCTGATTGTGCTGGAAGTTGTGTGGGAACACTTAGTCTCTTCCTGGTTTTGTTTTTTGGGGCTAAGTGCTGCCACTGAGAGCAGCAGGTCCAGCAGACAAATCAGCCCAGTGAAATCCTGCCCTGGTGCCTCCAGATAAACAAGTGCAGATTCATGTGCTTGTCCATGACACAGAAGGTGCCAGAACAATGATTTGGTGACTTTTGCCAGGGTTGTTTCCTCCGCAGAGCCGACTTCCCTGGCGGAGCCTCAGGTGCATAGCAACAGCTCAGCAAAACAAAAACCAACCACGGTGAGGCTTCAGGAAAACATTATCCCTGTCTGAGGGGTGGGGCTGAGCTTTCCATCCCGGCTGGGATCAGCCCCAGCAGCCTGGGCTGGCTACTGAGCACTGGGACCATGAGCCAAACTCCCAGAGGGGCTGGGGATGGATGGATGGATGGATGGATGGATGGATGGATGGATGGATGGATGATGGATGGATGGATGGATGGTGGGTGGATGGATGGTGGATTGTTGGGTGGATGGATGCATGGATGGATGGATGGATGGATGGATGATGGATGGATGGATGATGGATGGATGGATGGATGATGGGTGGATGGATGATGGATGGATGGATGGATGGATGGATGGATGGATGGATGGATGGATGGATGGATGGTGGATGATGGGTGGATGGATGGATGGATGGATGGATGGATGGATGGATGGATGGATGGATAATGGATGTGACCAGCAGCTGCTGCTCCATGCCTCTGGGTGATGTGCACTGTGTCACACTTGAGGCACAGCACTGGAATCTCCCAGCAAAAATGGGGTTTTTTCAGCCATCCAGGAGCCTCTTGTCTCTGCCCTCCTGGGTGATGGCAGCTGGGAATGGCTTCATGGCTATCTGTGGGGTCCAGCCCTGGGGGGCAGAGGTGTGAGCCATGGTCGGGGGTCCCTGCTCAGGGAGACACACCTGGCCCTGGCTCTGCCCTGGCACAGGTGAGAAATCAGGTGAGAAATCAGGCACTACAGATCCTGACTTAGGTAGGACTCGGGTAAAAACTCAGGCCCTGCAAATCCTGATTCAGGTAAGAACTCAGGCCCTGTAGACCCAGGCCCAGTAAGAACTCAGGTAAAGACTCAGCCCTGCAAGCCCTTGCTCAGGTGAGAACTCAGGCTCTGCAGGTGCTGGCTCTGTAAGAACTCAGGCCCTGCAGACCCCAGCCCCAGCAGAGCTGACACCCAGACCCAGCAGGAACAAGTGGCACTGGGCCCCTGACGTGCCCCTGAGCATCTCTCTGGGCACTGCCACCACCCTTGGGGACACCATGAGTGCTGAAATGTCAGACCCACACCTGGGACCCAGAGCTTGTCCCCAGCCACAGGGACAGCCCAGCCAAGGGTGGGGAGGAGAGCAGGCCAAGCAGGGCCTGATAAAGCAAGAGGAGATTGTGAACAGGGAAGGGACCAGCCAGTCTGGGCCAGGGGACAAAGGTGGCTGAGCTAGCAGGGAAAATGCTCAGCATTTCAGGTTCTCCTGCCCTCTGGGCTGGTCTCACCTGCAGGGAACTCTCAGCTCTCTGTGCCCTCATCTCCTGTGTGGTGCCTGTGAGCCAGTCCCCACCAGCACATCTGCTCCAGCTGTGCAGTGCTGTCCCACCCACTGCTCCCTGTCTGTGCTGTGGGATGCCTGAGTGCCTTCCCTCAATCAGGGCAGCCTTGTCCTTTCCTCTTCCATTCCCACATTTGAAACTTTCCACACTTCCTTTGCACATCTCCACCCCACTGCTGTGCTCTCCTGCTCCACTTTTCCTTCCCTTTCCTTTATCTCTCTACATTTTTGTTGTTATGACTACACTGATTAATTAAATTTTCTTGCTTTCACCTTTTTACCTCCACTTTTCCTTGCACTTTCCACAGCAGGCGAGTTTTTAGATTTAAGTTAAAAAGAAATAGGACAACAGGGAAGAAAAGGGATGGGGCAGAGAGGTCAAAACAGGAGATGTGGAGCAGTGGAAGAGAAAGAAGCAGCAAGAAAGGACATCCCAACATCAGCTCACACTTTGGGGTGGGCAGTGAAATGAGTTGGCCTCATTTATATTAAATATAAATTATATATTAAAATATAAAATATATTGTATTTAATATTATATATTAAATATATTAAACACATTACATTTGCATTACTAAAGGCACCCATCCACAGGCAGAGCCCATCCCCAGCCCAGTGGGAAAGAGCAGCTCATGTCTCACTGCTCAGGGAGGTTCTCCAGGGCACAGGGCCTGGCTCCAAGCTCTTTTCTGAGCTTTTTTTGACATCTCATTGTTTTTGTGGTGGTTTCCCAGGCTCCAGTGGGATAAACCAGCTGGGAATGGCCTCAGGGGCTACTCTGAGGAAGAGCCACAGGGCAGGAGTGCCCTGAGGAGCCAAGGGAAGGTGACACCAATTCTGTCCCAGCTCTGGGTGCTGTGCTGGGCACGGGACCCTCTCACACCACAGGCACAGCCTCTGGAGATTTGGGCTGCTCAGGGACTTGGCCAAAGTCGCCTTGAGGTGCAGATTTCTGGCAAGTGTTGGGTCCAGCAGTGAAAGGAGCTGTGACAGGCAACAGGGAGAATTCTCCAGCCTGAGCTGAACCAAGTGTCAAAACCAGCTGGGTCTTTCCTCTTGCCTTTCTCCTCACCTACACCTCGAGCTGCTCCTGCAAACTCACCCCTCTCTGCTGCTGAGGCAGGAGCTGGAGGGCTGCCATGGAGAGTTCTCAGGGCTGTGACTCGTGGCTTTGGGAAAGGCACGAAAATTGGGGTAAAAATGAAGTGCAGCTACTTCAATAAAGACACAGTGCAAGCTGCAGTTCCTGAGAGCCCACGGTTCAGCTGCTGTTCTTTGGGTCATATCCCCAGAGGGCTTTGTAAAGCACTTTTCTGTCTTAGCTCAGAAATGTTAAAGATCGCGACTCTGTATGAAAATGACTCCAGTTTAACACTGACTTCAACACCTGGCTGTGTAGAGAATGTCAGTGTGGCTCTATTTAAAGGGTTTTTTTGATTCTGAGCCAGCAAATGTCACGTTTGAAGTGTGATTTTCAACAGGGAGTCTCTGTGGAAAGAGCAGAGTCTCACATCCCACCATCGATCCAGGAGCTGGGATTTAAGGAAGATGTCAAACACAGGTTGTAACTCCAATTGCTATATTCTGATTTTGGGAGTGATCCCTTTTCCAGTGAAAAACCTGGAGTTTCAGCCCACCTGGGCGTGGTGCCAGGCTCTGTTCAGGGCTGCCCAGGACAGGATGAGGAGCAGTGGTCATGTAATAAAACACAACAACTTTCACCTCAATGTGCCAGGGAACTTCTCTCCATGGAGCACAGGAGCAGCTGCCCAGGGAGGGTGTGGAGTTCTGGGGCATCTCAAACCCACCTGGATTCAGTGTTCCTGCTCCAGGTGACCCTGCCAGGGCAGAGCTGTGATGCCAGAGGTCCCCTAACCCAAATATTCACCATCCCTGGACGTGTTTATAAAAGACTGGATGTGGCACTCAGTGCCATGGTTTAGTTGAGGTGTTAGGGAAGGGTTGGACTCGATGATCTTGGAGGTCTCTTCCAACCCAGTGATTCTGTGATTCTGTATTCCATGACTCTGAGATTCTGTGGGCAGCTGTTTGTGATCTCACGGACAGAACCCCACTCTTCTGCCCCATGAAGCCCTCCAGCCTCCTCTGGGTGTTTTTGGCACCCTGGGAGCCCAGTTCCCACGGCCTGGGCCGGGCTGGATCTGCCCTCCCAGAGCAGGGGGAGCGGGAGAGCCTGGGCAAGCTGGAACAGCACCTCCACCTCTGATGCTTTGTTCAAGGGCTGCTCTCTCTGTGTCACCTTTGAGTTTTCGCCAATTAGCCTCCAGAGTGTGATTTAAATATTGTTGCTAATGTTAATAGAGGGTGTGCATGTTTTTGTATTTACAGCTCGCCTGCAGGCTTGGAATAACACTTGTCATCCAGACAGGAGAAGGAGCAGCAGGGTCGGGGTGCTGGCAGTGGACAGGAGAGGTTTGCTGCCCATCAGAGATGTCCAGTCCTCGTTGAGGTCCTGCTCGATCACCAGAATTGATAATTTTGTAGCTCTGCTTCTGCAGAAATTTCAGTGTCACCCTTGAAATGGGTAGCAGAACCTCATCCCTGGTGTGAGTTTTCAGCTGCCCCCAGGAAGCCTCTGATGGGGAAGGAGAACAAGACAGGTCCTGGTGTTCCCTGGTGTCCTGAGTGTGGAAGAAGCCACTTGTGGCTGGGATCAGAGCAGTGATTTGCTCAGATCACCCCACCAAAGAACAAAGCCCTGCTCCCAGCAGGGAAACCTTCCACAGCTCGACGGGGTGGGACAGGGGGTGGTGCTGGGCTTTGCAGCACAAACAGGGGCAGTTAAAGGTTTCTCTGTGGGTCTTGAAGGAAATCATCATTGCGAGGTTCAGAGCTGCAGTGCCTAAAAAAGGGGTGGAAATGAGGTACTGAGAGAGAGGTGCTCTCCCAGGGCAAGGGGTGAAACCCTGCAGCTGCTCAGAGTGGAGAACCAGGGACACAGCTGCCTGTTTGCTGCTCCCCTGGAGATGGGAACGCCTGGGAGTGCTGGGGATCACCAGCACAAGGTGCTGGATTTTCTCTGCCTGGATTTCCTGCAGGATAACTCAAGGACTATGAGCAAGCAAAGCCTTCCTGGATCACATTCACCATTTCATAGAATCATTAAGGTTGGAAAAGACCTCCAAGATCACCAAGCCCAACCTTTGATTGAATCCCACCATGTCACTAAGCCAGACCATGAAGTGCCACCTCTGCTCGGTTTTTGAGCACTTCCAGGCATGGTCACTCCCCCACTGCCCTGAGCAGCCATGGAAATTTTTCCTGATGAAAAATCAGGAAAATTTTTCAGAGAAGAAATTTTTCCTAGTGCCCAACCTGAACCTCCCCAGTGCCTACCTAGATTTTTCCACCCATTGCCACCCATTAGGTATGGCACTTCCACAACCACATCATTTCTGAATTTCACTTTCATTTTCCATGTGAGAAGCCTGGCTGGTCACAGGGAATTAGGACAGCTTCTCTTCATCCTCACAGATGATCCTTCAGCTCTGTGCTCCACTTCCTCTCCAATCTGTGTGTCCAGAGGCAGAGGGCTGTGCTGGAGAAGAGGGATGCTGGAGCTGCAGCCCAGGTGCCTGGTGGCACCGTCTTGGAAGCAATCTTGAAGCTGATAAGAGAGTTTTGCTTACGGGTGCAATCAGCAGGAATGGAGGACGATCTATCCTTCTGTTGACCTACCTGTGACACTGATCTAGAAAATCATCAGGTGTTTAAAGAAGCAATTCTGAAATCAAGGGATGGTGCTTCAAGGAAATCTGTTATGGTTTATTGTCATTGTAACTCTCGTCCTGTACTGGGACTGTGAATTATTAACTCCATGTGCTGGAGCATGAATGAGTTTTATGCATTTTTTAACTGCATTTGTTACTGGGAAAGCCAGGCCCAGCTTCTCAGAGTGAAGCCACCTGTAACTGCTGGATGGACCCCCCAGCTCAACTAAATAAACGTGGGAGGTGCAGAAGTTCTCAGTGTGAGCAGGGCTTGCAAGAAGCAGTGAATGAATCGTGGTGCAAAGCAGAACTCTGACAGCTCCTGGGCTGAGCCAGCCCTTCTTCCCAAAGGAAAAAGCACTTCAACATCACTTCAAATGCTTCAAGTGTATTTAATGAGCTGCTTTTACTCTGTTAAAACCTGTGCCTTCAGTGGGCAGGGAGACATCAGAGATGCTTCCCTCTCATGGGTAAAAATGGAGAAACTTCCACAGGGAGCAGCTGATCAGAGACTTTGGCTTGAAGGACAAAGAAAAGGACCCTGGTGTTCCCCAGTTCTGATCCCAGCCCATAGGGAACCATGCTCTTGCTCCAAAAATATCAGATCTGCCTTGGAAGGCAGAGGTGGGTGGTGGGAAGGCTGCAAGGGCACGAGAAATCAGGAAATGTGGGAGAGTGAGCATTAATCCTCTCCAGAGCCAGAAAGAAAATGTGTCAGTCATGGAATTATGACAATCATGCCCAGATTCTGGGTAATCCATTTGAAGGAGGGACATGGAGAGACCATTTTGGTAATGTTTTCTTTTAACTGGGCAATTACCTGAGACCTGCTGAACTCTGAGGCAGGAGGAGCAGGACAGGCAGTGCTGAGGGCACTGCCCGAGGCCAGCAGGGTGGGTTGGGGTTAAAACAGAGCTGGAATTTCAGAGCAGAGCTATTTGAGTGGCCAGGTTTGTCTGTAGGAAAGAAACGAGGCTGGCTTTGGAAAAGATGAGTTTTGTTTTTGCTAAGCCCAGACCCGAGGAGATTCTTGGTGCCAGCAATGGGTCCTTGAGCACCAGGAGATGTTTGACAGAGCAGCTTTTTGCCCTGGTGTTGTCACTGGGGATTGGACAGGGTGGATATTCAATCATTCCTGGGGAAAAGGGGGTTCTTCCTTTGGGAAAAGAGTGATTCTGCTCTAATTGGTGCTCCAGGGCTGATTAGAGCCTGTGGGCTCTGAATTCTGTTTTACCTCCTCCAGAACACCCAAGGTGGAATTTTGTACCAAGGTGGGAATGAGACCCTTTAGCTTCTCCTTCCATGCCCAGGGCCCCAGGTTATCACCAGGTTTGGGGTAAGAAAACTTTTCTAACTGAATTTGGCAGCTCTCCTTCACTCATTCTGAAACACAGAGAGACAGGAGTTCTGGGTTGATCCCTCACTCAAGCCATGTCCTGCTGTCAGAGACTCCAGGATTCAGATCTGGCCAGACAGTCAGACGTGCTGAGCACAGAGCTCTGCCCAGCAGCACCCTGCGCTGTTCCTCCCTAGGAAATGTTGATTTAACCCTCTCAGGAATCATCACTCCTCGGGGCAGCACTGCTTTGAAGTGGTTACCAGCCTGCTGAGCAGTAAGTGCAGGGCGTGGTGTCTATCTTCGAGGCAAGGGTGGCATTCTGTTTCCTGGGGACAGAAGCTTTAATAAAGGGAGTTTCCCTCCTTGCAGTGGGCAGGTGTGAGGCAGCTGCTGCTCTGGGGAGCTGGGTGAGGTGCAAAATTTGGTGTAAAAACCACATTGGAATGCTGCTTTTTGTTAAAGCCACTTCACACTTGTTCAGTGGCACAAAATTTAAGGGTCCAACTCAGCCGGACACAACTTTGAGTGATTTAAGAAGGTTCTGTTGGTGTTCAGGCTGAATCAGACCTGCAGACCCAGCTCTGGTTTGTAGGGGATCTGCAGTGATGCTCACCTTGTTCCCAAATGGGTTAATTCAATTTCTGCTGTGCCTGTGGACTTTCAGCAGGGAAACAAGGCATGTAAAATCTGGTAACAACCCAGATCTCTGGGCTCTGCAGAGGTGGTGGCAGGAAAACCCTTCACGTGTGATGCTGGAGAGTGGATCAGGGGATAACTCCATGGATCAGGGTTTGCACTGGAAACTTGGATATTTTCCTGGCTGTTTTCCCCAGCTTTGCCCCAGCAGCGCTGTATTTGGTAAAACAGCTGCCACCAGAGGCAGAGCTCCAGCTCATCCCCGTTGCAAAACACCTGGTGAGGTGTGAGAGATGCTCCCTGCCTCCTGCAGCCGCTGCTTACTCATCGCAGCGGGTGCAGAGCTGGTCCCTGGGCATTTGTGTTGGCAGCCCTGCTGGAACACCTTCCCTTTTGGCAGTGCTTATGTAAGGAGCTAAAAATGCTGGGGTGACTCACGGGTGTCTGAGCAGAGCTGTTGGAACAGGAATGGAGCAGTGAGCTCCCCCAGCCACGGGTGCACAGCAGCGCCTGGAGATCTCTCCCCGCTCTGCCCCTGGTGAAGACCCTCCTGCTCCAGGGGATTCTCTTTCCTCTCATTCCCTATTCCTGCTCTCCAAGTGATGTTGGAGACCCTCCAAATCTCCTCTGGTCCTTCCAGCAGCCTTTCCTGGGCCTGTCCCAAGCCCCTCTTATCTCTAGGCCTCCTGCATCCCTTCTCCCTGTGTTATTTTTTCTGCCTTTCCATTCTCCTGCTCTCTTCTCAATGTAAACTTCAGGCCAGAAGTCCCTGGAGTTAAGGGAGGATGGATCCAGGTTATATTCCTTGTTCACAATCTTGTGCTATATCCTCTTGTGGATACCTTGATGTTTTATTCTTCTATCCTTCCCAACCTGACCTGGTCCTTGCCTGATCCATGTTGGGGTGTCCCTCTCCAAAGGAGGCTCAGGGAACATCTCAGATCTTCTTCCAGGAATGTCTTTTCCTGATCTGGGCTCACATTTGAGCTCTCCATCAGATCCAAGAGAGGTCTCCACCAAAGAGGCAAATTTGTTCTTTTGGCTTGTGCCACCTCAGAGGCTTTGTCTCACTGTCTCCAAAGGAATGTGATTTTTCCATAAATGATGAAGACTCATAGTTGTATTTTCCCTGAATTTTTCAGCCCACTGTGCTTCTCAAACCTGGACTCTACATCTCCATGACAGGAGGTTGTAACCAGGTGGGGCTCAGCCTCTTTCCCCAGACACCTGGTGATAAACAAGGACAAACAGCCCCAACTGATGCCATGGGAGGTTCAGGTTGGACATTGGGAAAAATTTCTCCACTGAAAGAGTGTTTAAATATTGACACAGGCTGCTCAGGGCTGCTGAGGTCACCATTCCTGGAAGTGTTAAAAACCCAAGTGGCACTTGGAGATGTGGTTCAGTGAGCCTGGGGGGATTCGGTCGAAGGTTGGATTTGGAGGTCTTGGAATTCTTTTCCAGCCTTTCTATGATGACTCAGACCTCCTATGACATAACCCACAGCTCCAGCGGTGCCATTGTCACAAACAGAAATAAACTGAGGAGCAGGATTTGTCCTTCTGCTGCTGCCTCCCCTCTGAGTGCCCTTGGTTGCTGTCCCATTCCAACAGAATGGAAATCTCTTCTCCCCTCGGCTCCCACGGAGCCAGGAGGTGGAAAAGTTTCTGTGCATCAGCTCTCTGGAGGTGCCTGTGGTGCTGCAGGTGGGAAGCCTCAGCTCCAGAGGGAGCTCCAAACTCTGCCTGCTGGCCAGGGACAGGCCAATGTCCATGGTCCTCCTCAGCAGCTGGACATTGGAGAGGTCACAGCCAGCTGTCCCCTCCTGTGTCACTGTCAGCTGTCCCCCCCTGTGACATTGCCAGCTGTCCCCTCCCTGTGTCAGCCCTCGTGGCTGGCACCATGACATGAGGAAGTCCCAGTCCCAATCCCAGTTCCATGTCAGTTCCAATCCCATGACAGTCCCAGTCCCAGTCCCAGTTCTGGTCACGGTCCCAGTCTCAGTTCCTGCCTACTCCCAGTCCTAGTCCCAGTCCCCATCAGAGTTCCAATCCCCATCTCAGTCCTAGTCCTAGTCCTAGTTTCAATCCCATTCCCAGTCCTATTCTCAGTCCAGTTCCAGTTGCATTCCTAGTTCCAGTCCCAGTCCCAAACCCTGTCCCATTTGCAATCCCAGTCCCAAAGTCCCAGAGTCTCATTCCTATTGCCTGTCCCATTCCCATTCCCATTCCCACTCCCATTCTCATTCCTATTCCTATTCCTATTCCTATTCCTATTCCTATTCCTATTCCTATTCCTATTCCTATTCCTATTCCTATTCCTATTCCTATTCCTATTCCATTTCTATTCCCAGTCCCATCCCAGAACCAGCTGCTCCCCTCCAGTGGCTCTGTGCTGTGTCTAACACATTACAGGCATCTCTGCACCTGGATTACTTTGTGTTTCCCAGTCCCTGATCCCACAGAATCCCGGGGTGTTGGAAGGGTCCCAGAGGGTCACTGCTCCTGCTCCCTCTCCAGCAGGGCTGTCCTGGATTGGCAGAGAAGCAATCTCCATTCCCTCCCTCCCTGGGAAGGTTTCCCACTGCTCTCTCAGTAAAGAAGTTTTTCCTCTTGTTCAGGTGGAATCTCCAACCCCCTCTGTGTGTTCAGGGGCAACAGAATCACTCCAGGAGGGAGCTACGCCAACAGAGATTTTAATTTATTGATTCCAGACTTGATTTTCCCTTAGAGGAAAGTCAAACCAAGAGTAAAATCCATGTTAAAAGTGGAGGCTTGGAGCACAATGCATCACTCATCATTTTTTTGGACAAGAGGATGCTGAAAATAGGAAAATAGGACACAGGTAATTTATACAACAGCTCAAATATAGAATAATGGAATTATGGAATGGTTTGGCTTGGAAGAAACCTTAAAGTTCACCTTGTTCCACCCTGTGCCATGGGCAGGGGCCTGTCCCCTATCCCAGGTTGCTCCAAGCCCTGTCCAACATGGACCATTGCAGGGATGTAGGTGGGTTTCAATGGATAACAGAGCACAGCACAAACTTCAGCTTTCCCAATGCTCAGCAAAGTCCCAATACCTTGGAATTTTGTCTGGAAGAGCAGGGATGAGTTTTCCCTCATCAGAAAGAAAGCAGGAGCACTGATTCCACTCCAGAGGCAAGGATTGCTCTCAAGGAAAACATAAAAACTCAACCCAACCACGGCACCAAAGTGCTGGTTAGAGATTAAAGGAGAGGGCGGGAGCTTGGAGAAAAGGTCAGGCACACAAAGGAAAACATCTAAACCGAAAACTTGGAAACTTTCCTGCCAGTGGAGACACTTGGATTACCTCAGAACAAAGACTGTTGACTTTCCTTATAAGGAGGGAAAGCCTTGATTAAAAAAAAATAATGGAAAAGCTTGGTCAATAATTGTTTTCTTCTTTATTGGTTTGTTGGGAGTTCAAACAAGCGAAAGCGCCTAGTTTGGAATAAAGTAAATGTTTCATTTCAGCAAAAGAAATGGATAAAGTTCCAGTGATGTCACCCATTTTAAAGTGGATTTTCCCCTGTAATTTATGCACTTGTTTGCACTGCAAAAAGAAACTGGAGTAATTGCTTTTTTTAGTTCATGTTTTGAGGCCTCTGTCTTCCCATTCCTGTGTAAACAATTTCTGAGGTAGGGATGAAGTCACAGCTGCATCTCTGAGAGCCAGATCAGGGGGTTGTGGCCACCTGATGATGCAATGGAGAGTCTTGGCACACAAATCATTGGGAAAATCTCCTTGTTCATGTGCAGGACAGGAGCAGAGGCCAGAAAACATTCCCTGTGGATTTCCAAACTGTGTTTACTCCATGAGTAAACCTCAACAATTTCAACATTGTAAGGAATGACAGGATCACAGAATTTCCAGAATCACAGAATCAACAGGTTGGAAGAGACTTTCACAGAGTCCAACCCATGCCCTAACATCTCAACTAAACCATGGCACCGAGTGCCACATCCAGTCTTTTCATAAACACATCCAGGGATGGTGACTCCACCACCTCCCCAGACAGACCATTCCAATATTTTATTATTCTTTCTGTGAAAAACTTCTTCTTATATCCAACCTGCATCTGCCCAGCTCCAGCTAAATCACCAACACAAACCCTGGTCCCCTCTCTGCCCTCAAAGCATAAGATAAATGGATTAAAGAAAAACAAACCAAAACCAACCAGACCGAAACTGGGGTTTCATGCTCTCCTACCACTCAATTTTCCCTTGTTTTGGATAACGTGCCCTAAATTCCCATAAAATCCACAAGAACGTGCATTCCTTCATTTCTGCACATCACTTGTCCCACCAAATTCCCAATAAATGTGAACACAGGCCCAGGACCTGTTCCAGGGATTTGTCTGAGGCCAGGGTAAGAAATCCCTGGAGACAGAGTCCGGAGGGTTTTGCCTTGGATGAGCTCAGAACCCCTGGATGGGCAGAGGAGCCTCCCTGTGCCACTGTCACCTGTGGGATGGCAAACAGGGTTCCTGGGGCAGCTCTCTGGGGATTCAGAGGAGCAGAGGCCACCAGAGATATTCCCTGCATGAAGAGAAAGGCACAGAACCGTGGAATCACGGAATGATTTGGGTTGGAAGCGCCACGAGCAGCTCCATCCCAGGTGGATGCACAGGACTCAGCTCTGGGTCATCCTGTCCCCACCCTGCTGCTGTCTGATTAGGAACGGTGAAAAATACAGCAATACACCCACACACACACAACCTCTTCCAAAGCAGCAAGAGAGGTGACTTATTGAAAGGCCACAGCACTTATATAGGATAGATCGTGCAGTACAGAATAGAAAAGGCTCTTTTGTCCAAGAAGGCAACACCTCTTTGAAAACATGCTTTGTGCAAAACATCCCATAGCACACACACTGCTTTGTGATCAACAGCAAGAGTTTATCTGTGTTATTTATTCTTCCTTCTCTTGTTTGTCTCTGAGAAAAGTCCCCAGCCTGGGAAAGATCCGAGCTGGAGCTGAGAAAACCAACAGCCTGGGAAAAATCCAAGTTGGATTTTTTCTTGAGCCTTCAGCAGTGTCCACACCACCCCACTGTTCCTGCTCACCTGGACTGTCATGGGACCTGCCCTGGGCAGCTGGACACAGGTTTTTTGGGTTTCTTTAGGCCATTTCCAGAAACTCTCCATGACCCATTGTCATTATGGGTCTGTCTCAAACCTGGGGAATTTATTACCTCCAAAATTTATTATCTCCACAGTTCCTGGAAATTAATTATCTCTTCTGTGTGGCTCTTTGGTTTAAAGTTTGCGGTGTAATTTTTTTTCTCTTTCCCTTTCTAGATTTTCTGCAATGGAGTTTTTCCTTTCATTTTGTTGGAGGGAACAAGAAAATGTTGTGTTGGATGATCTGAATTCCTTCCTTCCTGGGAGCTGTGTCCCATCAGACACAGCCAGCAGAGCTGCATTCATTTCATGGTCATTATTCTTCCACTCCAGCTCTGTTCACAACCTCTCCTCTTGCTTCCAGGCAAGAATTCTGATTTTAATTTCCTGTTTCTGGTGGGTCAGCTGGGAATCAATGACACTGTACCATGGATCCCCAAATGGCCATTCTGGAAAAGAAAAATGGTTTTACTGGTTCAGAGTAGTGGGAGGTTTCATTGGTTCAGAACAGTGTGAGAGAGGAGCAACACTCAGCACTTTGCCACATCAATACACAAATATATTTGCACACTTGAGCCAGCCAAAGAAATTTCTGGGCTTTTTGAGCTCCTCAGGAACTTTCCAGGCCTGTGTTGTGCTCCAGAGGATTGTCAGGAGAACAGGAAATGGCTCAAGGATGGGACAGCGAGGGCATCCCTGCCTGGCAGTGCTGGCTCTGCCCTTGCCTGGCACAATGTCATCTCTGTCCTCTCTCCTCAGCTCCATCAATGTTCCTGCAGCTCTTTCCACACCAAAATTCTTCCACTTTCAGGAAAAACAGTCAACCATTAACCAAGAGACCCCTAAATAATGGATAAAATTAAGGATGACTGGGGCATTATTCAAACACGAGCTTTTCTTTTCCAGCTTCCTCTGCTGGCTCTGAGTGTGGCCGTAATTCACAGATTTGGGCAGGTGCCACTTTGCTTTTGACTTGTGAGCCCAACACCGTCCCGGGCGGCCCCGTGTGTGATCTTGAAAGGAAAGGGAACAATGAACCATCCACAGATCACACGGAATTGCTGAGGGCAGGCAGGACCTCAGGAGAACGGGGAAAGCTCCAGGTGGGCCTGCCAAAGGCAGGTGAAGGAGGAGGTTGGGGTGGGGGGAATGGAAGGCGGAAAATCACCAGGTTAGGAGGGATAAATTCAACAATTTTTTTGGCTGGGCAAGGAAAAGCCACAAGAAACCTCCACCAAATACTCGGGGTAGTAGGAGAGAAAGAGTGAAGGATAAGGAAAATTACGTGGAAAATACTCAAATATTTGATCAATCAGTGCCTCTCTCTCACTGGCAGTGTGCTGGGCAGTTGTCACCTTACTGAAGGGACAGAAATGGAATAATTTCAGAGACAAGCAGTGGAGATGAGTGACCTGAAGGAATTTCTGGTAACAAGCCCCTTCCCCACCTCTCTGCTTTGTGCCACGCTCTCCATTTGTCTTCTCCCTTTGCCTCCAAGTTGTTCTGTTCTCCTCCTGCCCTCCATGATTTTGATGAAGCATTTTGGGGGCTCTGATGGATGAAAGGCTCCATGCGAAGTGCACTGGACCAGCGTTGCCCCTCCAGTTCCTGCTTTGCCTTAATTGTGCTCTTAGCCCTTTGTTTGGGCATCCACTTATTTCATTTGTCAGGATGTTGGAAAGTGGCCTTTTCTTTGAAATCTTTTTTCCAGCTAATTTTAGTTTGTTTTATTACATGCACACTGTCCAAGGAGGTGATTAATAATATTGCAGTGCCTACTGAAAAGCTTAGGCTAATTTTTTTTTTTTTCATTTTGACAAAATAATGAGCCTTGGAGTTTATGAAGCCTTTCCAGAAGCAATAGCTTTCTTCAGAAGTTTGATTTTTTTTTTTTTTAATTAAAAAACAGAATGTCCAAAACCTGAAAGTTTTCTGATAATTTGGAAATATTTTTATTTCAATACCTCAAAAAAAATTCAACTTTTTTTTTTTTTTTTTTTGTTTCTGGCTCCTGCGTACAATTCCACAAACTGGTTTTTGCACCCACAAATCCCAAATCATCAGTGAGGGTTTAACCTCAGCTGTTTGCAGCTGCCTCAGCCAGGGCAGCTGTGCAGCATCTGCTGCATCCCTGTCCTGTGAGGAGATCCCACACTTCCAGCTGCTGCAGATCCTCTTCCATCACCTCCCCAGGGGCTCCTTCCCTCCAGGGGGGTTTCCAAGTGCCTCTAATGAGGATTTTTAGAGCACTCCAGAGCTGCTCAACTGCTCCTTCAGATGTTTGATTTAAAGGATAGGAAAACCTTCAAGGATGAATTCTGTTTGGAGTCCAAGGAGATAAAACTCAGCCAGTGCTGGGTGGCCCCAGGAGCTGCTGCTGTAGCCCTGCCCTGAGACACGGCCCCAGTGG
Source organism: Oenanthe melanoleuca (assembly GCF_029582105.1). Taxonomy (NCBI): domain Eukaryota; kingdom Metazoa; phylum Chordata; class Aves; order Passeriformes; family Muscicapidae; genus Oenanthe; species Oenanthe melanoleuca. Next base: position 1,330,363 of record NC_079356.1, read on the forward strand.
CTGCAGGGTGCCAGGGCAGGGCTGGGGACAGGAGATGGGGCAGCTGAGAGCTCTGGGGCAGTGCCCCAGCTCGAGGGGTGCAGGGCAGGGAGAGGGGGCTGAGATGGGCTCTGAGCTGGGAGCCAGGCTGCACAGTGAACAGCAGAGCTGTGGGAGCTGGGCCTGAGCACTGCCAGCACAGCAGGGACAGCAGGACAGAGTGACAGAACCACAGGACACCCTGAGCTGGGAGGGACCCACCAGCTTCTTCCCCAGCCTGAATGATTTTATGATTCTCTCTTTTCTTCTACATCACAATATTCCCATTTCTTTTCCCTTGGTTGTTCATTTATTTAGGTGTGTCACTGTCCTCTCTGTGGTGAATAACATATGACAGTGAAAGAAAAATCAGCACTTCCAGCTTGGTTTGTACACTTTCTGCTCTACAGAGCTCCCTGTGCTCCTACTGAATTGATTTTTCCTTTTCTTTTTATCACTGAGTGGTCCAAGCCCATGGAGGGTCTGCAGTGGCAACAACATTTCTGCTTCATCCATTGATGGCTTTTTTCACCAAATCTCAGAGATTTTGAAAACATTTGGTATCAGACTCCCAAACTGGAGTTCCTTGTGGTGTTACTGCCCTGGTGAGAAAGAAAGGAGAAGGGAGAAGGTGCTGGGCAGAGCAGGGGCTGTGTTTGTGTATGGGCAGAGCAGGGGCTTTGTTCTGTGCCACTTTATCCCGAGGACTGATCACTCCCTGTCCAGGTTCCAGTTTGCCCTTCCATGTCAGTGCAGAAGATGATGACAGTGAGGAAATCAGTTGCATCAGAATTGCTGACCTAGTGTCTGTCACACTGAAAATGTGGACAAAGGTCCATTTTTATTTCCTCTGAGGGCAGCTTTGATCTTCGGGGATGTTCACTGCCTTGAGCTTCTTTCAGTGCTGCTCCTCCTCTGCTCCTGGCTGCTCCTTTGGAGGAGTCTCAGATCCCCCCTGGATGCTGAATGAGAGCTTTTTGCTGCCCATGGTGTTTGTTGCAGCTGGTTTTTGGGTCAGGGAACCCAGAATGGATTGAGATTGCCCTGGGGTTTGATTCCTTCCCACCTGCCTCAGCTCTGAGCTCTTTACAGCCAAAGCTTGGAGTGGATGGGGAGGGGACATCTGCAAACAACTCTGGTGGGCAAGGGGAAAACAGCTCAGGAAAAATCACTGAAAAATGTAGAGGCCCTTCAGAAGGCATCAGATCCACAAACCCTTCCTGGGTCCTGCTGTTCTTCCTCATCCTGTAATGAAAAGATTCTGAATAACTGAGAGCAGCCAGCACCAGGCTTCAAGTGAACACCCAAGAGCTGCTCCAAAGAGGATGCTCTGCTCCCCTTGTCCCTGTACCCACATGGAAAATGGAAATATCTAAACCTGGCAGCAGACTGCATGAGCTGGCAGCAGAACTTCCCTCAGCTCCCACCCCAACAGGAGGAATCTGAGTCAAGACAAAAATAATTCTCCTCTGGCAGCAGCTCTGGGGCCCACAGGCTCTGCCCAGTGGCTGGGAGGTGACACCTGCACTTCCCTTCAGGTAGGGGGAGGCTGCAATGTCACCCCACCACAGATGTCCCTGCCTGGGGCTTGCCTGCCTTGCAAAGTGTCTTTCTTCTTTCTTCTGACTCTTTCAGACCTGGGCTGTGACAAATCCAGCACATTCAGCAGCTCCAGGACAATCCAAATCGCTGTCATGTCCCAGGTGTCCCTCACTGCTGTGTTTGGATGCATTGCCTTGGAACAGGGAATGCTAATCCACATTTCAGAGCTTCACCTAGACTTGCCTTTAATACCAGACATGCTTAAGGGTGAGAACAAGTTTATTCTGGCAAAACAAGAGGTTAAATTCCTCATTATGATAGTTCGAGAGAAGATTACAAAAGAGAAAATAAAACAGGAATCGTGATCACCCTCAAGAGCAGGATTCCTTCTCAGCCCTGGTATCTCTCACCTGAGATCTCTGGGGTGTGTTTGGGGTTCTTGGCACGAAGGGAAGAGCTGCACACGGCAGAGTGGCTTTTGGACAGGGATGGGGAGAGATGTGGCTCTAGATAGGGCTGGCAGCAGCAGCCACTGAGCTGAGTGAAGGGAGGGGTTGGTGTGCCAGGCTGGCACGGTAATGGGAATTTCAGCACTGCAGAGGCAGCAGGAGGGGAGGGTGGGAAACATGAAATCCATGTTTGTGCACGGCACTGCAGAAAGGAGCATAAACAAGAGGGGCTTGAACCCACAACCAACACAGGGAAGGTTTGACCCCAACGACACTGAGCACCCACCAGCAGCCTCAGCTCAAATTTGGGGACAGCTTTGGGTGGCATAATTTAAGAAAGGTCTAAACAGTGTAGGAGGTTGTGGGAGCACGAGGTGACAGCTCCACCCTGCAGTGTCACCTGTGAGGTTATGAGCTCTCCTGGCATTCAGAGTGCAGAGAATGGATACAGCAGCAGCTTGGCCAGACCAACAGCATCCAGTGATGCTCTGAGTGTTCCTGCTGTGTCCAGAAGGACAAACCCACTTCCCTGGGCTGAGCTGTACAAACAGAGGGCACAAAGGTGCCCCCCAGAAGCTCTGGAGTGGCTCTGTGGCTCGGCCACATTCTCATGGGAGTGCCACGTGCTGCCATCTCTGTGCACAGCAGCTCCCGTGGGCACAGCTGGCAAAGCCCAGCCCAAGGCTGTAGGAAATCAATATCCTGTGAGCAAACTCAGGGCCCTTCCAGAGCTGGAGTGATTTCTGTGGAGATGGGTGGGCTCAGGAGCAAGAGCTGCTAGGAGTAACTAAGGGGAATGACTGTCCCAGCTCTCAGGAACTAAAGGAACCCTGACACTTTGGAAAGACTCCCAGAGAGGCTGCTCAGGTCCTGGAGAGTTTAGAACTCTCAGCTCACCCCACTGGCATCCATCACCAAACTGTGCAAGGCCAAAATCCCCTTTGCAGACTGGTCAGCTGGACTGGTCATTGGGACTGGTCAGTGGGGCTGGTCAGCCAGACTGGTCAGCTGTACTGGGCAGTGGGACTGGTCAGCCAGACTGGTCAGGTGGATTGGTCAGTGGGATTGGTCAGTGGGACTGGTCAGATGGATTGGTCAGCTGGACTGGTCAGTGTGACTGGTCAGTGGGGCTGGTCAGCCAGACTGGTCAGCTGTACTGGGCAGTGGGACTGGTCAGCCAGACTGGTCAGTGGGACTGGTCAGCTGGATTGTTCAGCCAGACTGGTCAGCTGGACTGGTCAGCCAGACTGGTCACTGGGACTGGTCAGCTGGACTGGTCAGCTGGACTGGTCAGCCAGACTGGTCACTGGGACTGGTCAGTTGGACTGGTCAGCTGGATTGTTCAGCCAGACTCGTCAGCTGGACTGGTCAGCTGTGCCACCTGTCCCAGATGCCCCGCTGGACACAGGTGTCCTCTCCTGTCCTCCCTACGTGACATTCCAGCTCCCCTCTGCAGCAGACCCTGTGTACACAGCACATCCTCGGCATTCCGGCAGCTCCAGCGATTTCCCCGGCTGGCAGCGAGCACAAAGGATTGTTCCTTGGATCTGCTGGCTACTGCAAAACAGGAAATGTTCTTTCCTCGGCGCTGCTGTCCAGCCGTGCCGGGCTGTGCCTCTCCTGTTCCCCGGCAGGATTTTGGTCACAGCTCTGCCTCATTGGCATGGGGGGGACAGGCAGCACATCCCAAGAGAACAGCTGGAAACAGAAAAAACAGCGTGGAGATGGCTGGGGTGGGTTTATCCCAGCGCCTGCAAACATCCGAAATCAAAACAAAATCAAAAAATCACAAACATCAATCCCTGCAAATCACAAGCAGCGAGTTGGTTGGTTTTAAAAGTGCCTCAACTTGGGGCTTTAACAGCAGTGAAAAGGCAGAAAAAAGACACTTTTTGGTATCTTAACTTTTTCTTGCTGGTGGCTTTTGCTCTCCACCTTTGGACAGGTCTGCACGCATGGATTGGTGTTTTCCCTTTGATCCCGTGTGTGTGTCTGCCTTGTAATGCAGCAGAATTGGAAAGAGCCCTGGCAGGGATAGTGCTGGATTGGAAGCCAGACAGGGAGGCATTTCATCAACAGGCAATAGCTTTTCTGGAAACAGCAGGAGAGCAATCAATGCAGAAAGTTTCTTGTTTTCTTAATCACGCTCCTGTTCTACCTTTCCCGGGAGATTTATGAGCCTCCCAATGTTGGACAAACACCAACAATAGTTGCACATTTTTAGCATCTGAATGCTTTGCTTTGCCTGGCTTTGTGTGGAAAGACAAGTCCAGGCAAGGTGGTCCTGCAGAAAATGGTTTATTGGGACAGAGCCCTGGCCTGCAGCCACGGCCCCTTGGGCAGCGATCTTATCAGACCTCCTCAACACAGCAGGGTTGGGCCTGTTTGTTCCTTCCCTGGAAGACCTCCGAGGAGAACCTGGGTGTTGCAAGACCCTGGTATCAATTGTTCCCTGGGCGATGCTTTCCCCGGAGAGAATGAGCAGGGAGTGCAGTCGGTGCTGCTGGGATGGCCCCACGTCGGGGGGTGCAGCACTGGGGATGGAAAGCAGAGAGAATAAACAGAATCTGCTCTGTGCTCTCAGAGAATTCAGGAGCTGGTTCTTGACTTCCAAGGAGATCTGAATACTGTGGGATCCTTTGGCAGTCCCAATCCCAATCCCTCTCTGCGATGTGCCCAGCTAATTTGGCAGAGATATCAGCAAGATATCAGCTTGTTTCTTATTTTAGCCAGCTTTGATTTGTGAGCTGAACTTCACCTTCACTCAGAGCCCCCTGGAAGGTCTCTCCATCCATTTTCTGTGGAGTGCTGGCTTGCCTGGCCAGCTCTGGGATTTCACACAACCCTCTGCTGCAAACATCCCCATCCAGAACGAGGACACTCTGGCCATGGCTGTCCCTTTGGACCCGGTGAAGAGTTCTGGGGACCTTTGGGACACCCTGGGGACCTGGGACATCTGCAGAGGATGCCAGATGTGATGGGTGTGCAGGGGATGCGTTCTCTTCCCACCTGGCAGCTGGTGGGGGTGTGGCTGCCCTTCCCTCAGGAGTGGGGCTCATCCCTGGCACATCCACGGGCTTTAGAGCCAGGGTGGGCTAACGTGTGCTCAGGGCGAGATTCAGCTCCTGGTTAGGGCAGGTAAATGTGGGTGTGCAGCCCTGAGGTGCTGCAGCTCAGCAGAATCTGATTCCAGGTGATGGGGAGTGAGTCTGAGCCCACCCTGAGCCCCCTGGACCACCTGGTGACAGCTCCACCCTGCAGTGTCACCTGTGAGGTTATGAGCTCTCCTGGCATTCAGAGTGCAGAGAATGGATACAGCAGCAGCTTGGCCAGACCAACAGCATCCAGTGATGCTCTGAGTGTTCCTGCTGTGTCCAGAAGGACAAACCCACTTCCCTGGGCTAAGCTGTACAAACACAGGGCACAAAGGTGCCCCCCAGAAGCTCTGGAGTGGTTTTGTGGCTTGGCCACATTCTCATGGGAGTGCCACACGCTGCCATCTCTGTGCACAGCAGCTCCCGTGGGCACAGCTGGCAAAGCCCAGCCCAAGGCTGTAGGAAATCAATATCCTGTGAGCAAACTCAGGGCCCTTCCAGAGCTCTTCTCTGCTGCTTTTTGAGTTTTATCTTTGCATAAAGACAACCAGACAAGTAATTTCCTAACCCCTGCATTTGCCAATAACTTCCACAAATGCTTAAAGCTGCTCTATGTGCAGACAATTATCTTGGGTGACTTTCTCTCCTTCTCCTTGGCTTGATCCCCATAAGAGGAGAGGTTGATGAGGCCACTGATTGGACTTGATTGACACCAGCAGAGTCATCTCCTGGCCCAACAGGGTGTAAATATGAAAATAAATGAGTTAATTTTCTGTGAAATCTGAGCTATGATCACTCCTGCTCAAGCCTCTTCCATCAGGCCTCCTGCTCAGAGTCATTGAGGAAATGTTCAACCCTAAAGACAGGTAAGAAAAATCCTCTGCAGGTTCAGGAGCAGAGCTAGCAGGAGGCTCTGGGATGAGGCAGAATTCTTTATGTCTTTATATCAAGACAGATATGAGCATCTTTTGTGTTGTCCTTAAAATAACCCTTTATCATGAGGATGTAGCTGGAATGATCACTGTGAAAAATGGGGCTGCCCTGGGCAGAAATGTGTGCTGCATCCTGAGGCTGTGCAGGGAAATTCATCTGCTTCATGGCAAGGTCACAGGGGAGCTCAGACATTCTGGGAAAGTGGAAAAGCTTGGGGAGAGCAGAGGGAGGAATTTCAGCAAAGCCTCAGCAGGTCTTGGGTGGGTGGCTGGGGTGGGCACTGTCCTTTCCTGCTTGGGTGGAATCTGCTTCTTCCAGCTCATGGATTCAGATCTGAGTAAGGCCTGTGGACACACACTGCAGGTTCCTGGGGACAGACACTGCAGGTTCCTGGGGACACACACTGCAGGTTCCTGGGGACACACACTGCAGATCCCTGGGGACACACACTGCAGGTTCCTGGGGACACACACTGCAGATCCCTGGGGACACACACTGCAGATCCCTGGGGACACACACTGCAGATCCCTGGGGACACACACTGCAGGTTCCTGGGGACACACACTGCAGATCCCTGGGGACACACACTGCAGATCCCTGGGGACACACACTGCAGATCCCTGGGGACACACACTGCAGGTTCCTGGGGACACACACTGCAGGTTCCTGGGGACACACACTGCAGATCCCTGGGGACACACACTGCAGATCCCTGGGGACACACACTGCAGATCCCTGGGGACAGACACTGCAGGTTCCTGGGGACACACACTGCAGATCCCTGGGGACACACACTGCAGGTTCCTGGGGACACACACTGCAGATCCCTGGGGACAGACACTGCAGATCCCTGGGGGCACACACTGCAGGTTCCTGGGGGCAGACACTGCAGATCCCTGGGGGCACACACTGCAGGTTCCTGGGGGCAGACACTGCAGATCCCTGGGGACAGACACTGCAGGTTCCTGGGCACACACACTGCAGATCCCTGGGGACACACACTGCAGATTCCAGGGGCAGACACTGCAGATCCCTGGGGACACACACTGCAGATTCCAGGGGCAGACACTGCAGATTCCCGGGATCAGGGCTTTGGGAAGCAGTGTTGCATTGCACCCAGCTGCCCCAGGCCTGGCCAGCTGCCCCAGACATGAGGAAGAAGCATGTCCATCCCACAGGGATGCAAGCCCTGTGCTCATGCCTCGTACACACAGCCCAGGAGGAGCATTCCCTCTGCCAGCCTATCAACCCTATCAAAAAAAGCAAATTCAAACAATAGCCCGGTGTTTTCTTTGGAGCTGTCAGCCCCAGCAGAGTCAGCAGCACGGCCGTGGCTGTGCCCGCTCACCCTGCTGTCCCTGAGTCATGGCTGTGGCCACAGACAGTGACACGGGGCCATTGTCATCCCAGGAATGCAGCGCTTTCCTGCTCTGCACAAATATTTTGTACAGTGCATTTTCCGTGCTCAGATTCCTGCTGGAAGTGTCCCCAGGAGCGCTGCTGACTAATGCTGCCATGGCTGCTCCCCAGGCTCCAGCTCATTCCTGCTCTGCTCAAAGGGCACGGGGTCAAGGCTGGAGAAGTGCATTTCCTGCAAGCAGCACATGCACTGAGGAGGGAGTAAATCACAGATTTAACCCCTCCAGGTACAATTCCCTGGGTTGCATCACTGGAGCCAGCTCATGGGTCAGGGCTGGAGGGGCAGGTTTGGATGTGGAGAGGCACTTACAGAGCAGATTCACAGCTTGTCCCTCTGCTCCAGAGATGCCCCTGGGGTCACTGATCCTCTGGAGATGCCTCTCTTGGCATTGCCTTCCAGGGGAATGGGTCAGCAGCTCAGACAGAAGCTGAGCTCAAGGAGGAGCCAACATTTTGATATTGTGTTCACATTATTTGTATTGTGGTAACCTACACAACATGGATTTCCTCCCCAAATGAAAAATTTATACTCATCATTGAGGGTGTGGTGAGTCAACCAAGGCTGGATTGGGACAGGGTGGATTTGGGCAGGCTGGATTGGGGCAGCCAGGATGGACTGGGGCAGGATGGATTGGGACAGGATGGATGGAGCAGACAGGCTGGATTAGAGAAGCCAGGCTGGATTGGAGCAGGATGGATTGGAGCAGCCAGGCTGGATTAGAGAAGCCAGGCTGGATTGGAGCCCCCAGGCTGGCCAAAGCTGGTGGTGGCTGCAGCTGAGCTGGAGGCTGCAGTGAAAGCCCTGCCCTTGCCCCGAGCAGTTGTGCAATAGCGGATGTTTGGGAGCAGATAGGTGATGCAGAAGACTTCCTTCCTCAGCTCACAAGACAAATAATTTGTATCCTGATTACAAATTATGAGGGTTTGGAGATTGCAAGGTCAGGAGGGATCAGTGTAATTATGTCATCTGACCTTCCCAAGGAGTGCAGCCTTGGAATGACACTTGGTGATTCCCACGCCATCGGTCCTGGCTGTCCCACAGGGAGTCTTTTCCTACAGGAGGTCTGTCCCTGTCCCTGTCCCTGTCCCTGTCCCTGTCACCTCTCAGGGTACCCCAGCACACAGAATACACATCTCGCTTCCAGGTTTGTGTTTTTTGTGCTTTTCCTGCAAGACTTTGGTCTAGAGAGATCATGGAGAGAGAATGGGATGATGGGATAATGGAATGGAATGGAATGGAATCTTCTAAACTCTCCTGTAGAGGTTTTGGTTTGCCAGTTTGAAATTAAAAATTTCAGGAAGTCTTTACAAACAACCACATGCCTGAAGGGACCCACAAAGACCATCCAAGTCCAGTTCTTGGCCCTGCACAGGCCAACCCCAAGAAACCCACCCTGATTTGTGTCAGATTTAGGATCACCTGCCCTGTCCAGCAAGAACAGCAGGTTTCCCCCTGTTTCCACACCACCTCTTCCCACCTCAGGGAACAACCTGGAATGCAGGAAGGAGGGGACTGTTTAGGAAGATTTGGGGTGTCTCATTCCCACCAGGGCCATTCAGATGGCACAGGGAAGGTAAACTACGAGCCCACACCTGAGGTTTTGACCTCTGTGGGATGCAAACACGTTTGAAACATTGCCTTCTTTGACCACTAAGTCTTTTTACTTTGTTCTCACAATCTCCCTTATATAAATACCGTAACTTTTCAATAAATCACTCTTTCCTACTACCTAAAAAAAGTTTTGCTACTCTATTCTTCACCACTTCCTAGCCTTACAGGGACACTGTCCCTCTCCCACTCGCCCTATGCCAGCATCTCTTTGACACCTTTTATCTCCTTTTACACCTTCTATCCCCCTGGGTGTTTCCACCAAGGGTTTTGCAGCATCCTCCTTGTCCCCAGAGAGGGATCAGTGTCCGGGCTGGGCAGGGGCACACGGGCTGGCCAGCAGCAGCCCTGGCACCTGTTCAGCAGGGGACACAATGAGGATTAATCACAGCCCGTCACAGACGCTGCCGGGTTTTTCCTCCATCCTTATTTGCGTGCTAGCGCCTGGAAAACAGGATGGCGATGTTTTCCTGCCACACATTCCCCAAGACTAAACAAAGGAGCTTGGATTTCCAGCCCCCGCTGCTCTCTGATAAATGTGGGGCTTTCAGGGATTGCCTGGGTTGCACAGGAGTGGGGGGGTTCAGGGATCTGCCCCTCGGAGCAGAAAACTTCTCACCTCTGGAATGAGGGAGAAGGTTTTCTGTCACACTTTTGGGGAAAAAACTCCCTAAAGAAAGATCTTGTGTGCACAGCCTGCCCAGCTGCACTGGTGGGGTCTCATTAAGGTTTTTATTCATAATTTGTTAAGGTCTCGTTCCTTTGAGGTCTGACCATGGGAGGTGCTTCACAGGGAGGTGCAAAAGAGAAAGCCCAAACCCAAACAGCAATCCACACTGTTAGGATGAAGAACAGATCTCCCAACAAATAAAGTTTATTTTTAATGTAAAAATTTTGGTTTAGTGTTTCTGATAATTCAACAATGCTCTACGTGCAATTAACAGCAATAACAAAGCAAATGGAATTTTATGAAAAAGGACCAAATGAAGTTTTTATCCAGTGTATTATGCACATTTACTGATAGTGCAGAGGATAATTCAACACCATTGGGAACTGATGACTCAACATCATTTAGGCTCCCTAAAGAAGGAGGAATGTTTGTTTTTAAGAGTATAAGCACCAACATCACTGTGCCAGGGGTTAGATGAGGGATCCTTAGGCCAACTTCTGAAATGAGAATATATCAGAGAATATTGGAATGGCTTGGGTTGGAAGAACCCTTAAAGATAATTTACTTCCAAGGGGAGGGCCACCTTCCCTGGAAACTCTGCCCAAACCCCACCTGCCTCTCTTAAAAATCCCAATTTTTCCATGAAAACTCAGTTTTAGGAAGTAGAATTGTGATACTTAAGTTTTTTTTTTTTTTTTAAACACTGTTTGGGGAAACTGCTTTTTCCCTCTGATGGCTTATGAAAAATATTGACCAAATGCACTTGAGCTCTGATTTGTGGTGTCCTCCAGTCGTGTCTCTGGATTTTGCCCTGGATGTTCTGTCCCCTAAAAAGCTCAAGTTTACCCCTCCCCAAAGCAATATCTCTGGATTAAATCCTGAAGCCTTATTACAGTTCTCAAGATAAGAGCTCATTAAACAGCGTAAAAATAACCTTGGAGAAGGGGATTTGAAAATGTGCCCTGAGAGGTGCCAAGGTCTGAGCTCTGAGGATTGGGATGGGTGGGTTCCTATTCCTGGGTGATGTTTATCTGTGTTCTCCTCAGTAATTGTCACCTGGGAATCTGCACCAGGGACCTGCTGCTACCAGGAAAAATGGGAAGGGCTGGCAGGAAGTTGTTTGCATATCTCTTCTTCTGGGTGGGTGACTCAGGCAAGAAATAAAGTGTAATATCTGTAAAAGTATCTGCAAGATCCTGAGGCAGGGGTGGGATCTTGGCAGCACTTTCTGTGTCCAAAAAATCCCCCAAAAATATGGATCTTACTGGACATTGGCATGCCACAAACCACAAGTTCAGGCTGCAGCCCAGCAAGAGCATCCAGAAAGTCAGAAGGGAGTGGGAGAGGGAGAAATCTCACCTGGAAATGGAGTTTGAGAGGGAGAAACCTCACCTGGAAACGGCAACAACAGAAATCACAAACTTTCTTCCCCCTTCTGCCCTCCCACCCTATTTCTCAACGAAACTTTTTAAGTTACAGATTTTAAACCTGTTGTGAATGGATAAAAGGCTGCACCAGTGCCTGGGGAATGGCAGGAAGGCACGTGCTGTCATGATTGGAGCACAGGGAGAATGTGCTAATTACATAACAGCCCAGGAATTTGGCAGCACTGATGCAGAAATAGGGCAAATAATCCTCTTTCCCCATCACCTCCTTCCCCAGCCCTGTCTGCTTCACTTTTTCAGGATGGAAATTTAATTTTCAAACCCTTCCACACAGTTTTTTAACCTGGCAAAAAGTGGGAAAAACAGCTTTCCCAGAAGCACTGCCATACCTCAATCTCAATTTTTTTCCTTTTTTTTTTTTTTTTTTTTTTTTTTTTTTTAAATAAAGCCCTGAACATCACTAAAGAGTCATGTTTTGCTTTGGTGCTCAAGAAGTGATTCCAAACCATGCCATAAACTGGTTTTGCTTGGCCCAGAATAATTTCACATTCCTGTCACTGCCATAACTCAGCACTGCAGGGACAGGAGGACATTGGTGTTTTGTCACTGCTGTTGAGCAGGGAAACTCAATTTTCCTTCCTGATGGAGGAAAAATGGAGACAGAATCACTGCCAGTGCCTTTGCAAGCTGCTGCAAGCAGTTTTTGAGTCCTTCAGGTCTGCTCCATTCCAATCTCCTATAAAATAAATAAAATCAGCCTCAGATGCTCCTTCAGTGGCATTCCCAATGTAGAAAATGGAAAGGGAGCAGCCTTCAGACACTGCCAGTGCACAGCAGTGATCCCAGAATCACAAAATCACCGAATTCCAGAACCTCTGAGGTTGGAGAATCCCTCTGAGACCATCGAGTCCAACCTGTGACCCATCCCCAGCCCAGAGCCCTGAGTGCCACATCCAGGAATTCCTGGGACACCTCCAGGGATGGGGACTCCAAACCTGCCTGGGCAGCCCCTGCCAAGGCCTGAGCACCCGTTCAGAGACAGGAGTGGGGCCTCCAGAGCTCCCGGAGTGCTGTGGGCATCTTCACCCACATCCTCCTTCCCTTTGGCTGGGCAGCAATGCAGCTTCCATGCCCAGCACTGAGTGCTTCCTCTCCCCACCTGGAAAGAGGATCCAAATTCCCCTGGAAAGCAGGTCCTGGACTCAGCTCAGTGTGTGGAACAAGGAGTGAGGGGACTGAGGGTGCTGCCCTGCAATAAACTCAGACACGAGGCTGCTCACCACGACCCAGCTGTGTGACCTCTGCACGTCTTCTGGTGTCACCTGAACCTCAGCCTGTCCCCAGGTGTGACCCTGGTCACACACAGGCACCTCCAGGGCCACTGTGGCAAAGCCAGCCCTGATGTTTGGGCAGATTTGGATCCCCGTCTCTGAGGGATGCAGGATGCTGCGGCACAGAGCAGGAGTGCAGCTCCACCCTGCACATGGGAAGATCCAGAGGGTTTATCTCCCAGGCACTCAGCTCAGGGTGTGTGGAGCTCATGGAGGACCCTGGAACGCCTGGGAATTCAAGGAATGCCAACCTCTTCTTCAGTGGGCTTTGGTTCAAGCTCCTCCATCATCCCCAAGTGAGAGCCAAGCAAAGCACACCCGGCCCGTGGAGCATTTTGCTGCAGTCAGCAGGAAAGTGCCAGCTGGTGACAGCACTGAGGGATCTCCAGGAGGGGCTGAACCTGCCTCAGACTCCCAAAAACACCTGGACGTGCTTGGCATCCATGTGTGAAAAACATCCAATGTTCTAAAAGCGTGGGTTCAGGCCCTTGGGAGTATTTGGGCTCATGACATCCACAGCCAGGCCATGCAGAGCTCAAAATGCATCAGGAGGCAGGTTTTGTGCAAAAGCAGCGCTGAGCCAGGCTCAGGCCAGCCCCAGGCTCAGGCCAGGCTCAGGCTCAGGCTAGGCCCAGGCTCAGGCCAGGCTCAGGCCAGCCCCAGGCCCAGGCTCAGCCTCAGCCTCAGCCTCAGGCCAGCCCCAGGCTCAGGCCAGGCTCAGGCTCAGGCCAGGCCCAGGCTCAGGCCAGGCCCAGGCTCAGGCACACACAGATCAGCTGCAGCCCCAAACCCATACGGGCTTTGCTGCATTCCTGAGGGATTTTCATCAGGATCCTGGTTCTGTTCTCTCTGCCCATCACCAACATCTGCCACAGCTGCAGGGACTGTTACACCTGTAGGGACTGCCACACCTGTAAGGACTATCACACCTGTATGACTGTCACTCCTGTATGACTGTCACTCCTGCAGGAACTGTCACACCTGCAGGGACTGTCATTCCTGCAGGGACTGCCACTCTCTGGCAGGAGGAGGAGGAGGAGGAGGAGAAGGAGAAGGAGAAGGAGAAGGAGAAGGAGAAGGAGAAGGAGAAGGAGAAGGAGAAGGAGAAGGAGAAGGAGAAGGAGAAGGAGAAGGAGAAGGAGAAGGAGAAGGAGAAGGAGAAGGAGAAGGAGAAGGAGAAGGAGAAGGAGAAGGAGAAGGAGAAGGAGAAGGAGAAAGAAAGAGGAGGAGGAGAAGGAGAAGAGGAAGGCTGAACTCCTTCAACAGCCACAGCCCTTTGCACTAGCTCTGCAAAGGCCAGGGAGGGCAGCCCTGTGCCAGGCTGGTCCCTGGGAGAGGCTGCAGTCGCTCCCTGGGCTCGCTCTGCCCGTGGGGACATCCCGAGCCAGATTCCACAGGAGCTCCCTGGCCAAGTGCAGGGATTCTGCAGCTACTTGCACCCAGCCATTGTCAGAGCAGGGAGCTCCTGGCTGGTACCTGAGCTGATAATTGCTCAGAAAAATTAAGGGTTGGGTAATTCCTCCCGAAATTAATTGCCTCGCTGAGCTGCCGCAGGGCACGCGCCACAAGAAGGTTTGAAGATGATACAACCACTTCCCTCTTCAGGATTAAACCAGGTGGCAAAAGTCCACCTTTGTCACAGACTTTTTTGCTTTTCTCTGAACTTTTTTTAAATTTTTTTCCCCTGCTGTTTCTGAAATGGATTTGAGGGTCCTGAGGAGCTGCAAGGATTTATGGGCAGTGATTTTTTCAGCCTCACCTGACACTGGCAGCTCAGCCCTCTGCAGCAACTTGCTTTGCTCATTTTAACACTTCTTCCTGTCCTCCAGGAGAGGTGTCTAAAGGCAAATTCTCATCTGGAGATGCTTCCCCTGCAGAACAGCTTTTGGGGTGGTTTTTGTTGTTGTCCTTAGCTGGTGGGATTTTTTTCCCCAAAAATTTATTGAGTATTTTGATTTTTACTTGAATCTCCAAAAGTGTTTTCGGTCCCCTCTCAAATACTTATCATCCCCAGGTGTGTGTGTTCCCCCCTTTACTGAGGACACAGGAAAATAACTGATCTGAGCCCTGCAACCACGGTTTGCTAAATGCTGTGGCTGCCCCTGGATCCCTGGCAGTGCCCAAGGCCAGGCTGGACTTTGGGGCTGGGAGCAGACTGGGACAGTGGGAGGTGTCCCTGCCACGGCAGGGGCGGGTTGGATGGGATGGAATTTAAAGTCCCAAAACATTTTAATTCCACGTTTCAAAGGGACTGTGCCAGGCACACCAGAGGAACCTGCCCCCTGCCTGTCTGAGTCTGCACCTCCTCTTCCTCATCCTTTCTGTGTTTCAGGAGAAGTGAAGCCCTCCTAAGCCCAGAGAAGTCCTGGTTGTGCCCCAGTGCTGAGCCCATGGGCAGCAGGCACCAGCATCAACCACGGTGATTCAGTGCAGGTACCTCAGCAAACCCCACTCCCTGGGCTGCTCCAGCATCCTTGTCTTGGACTGCAATACAGGATGCGATATGGGCTGTGTATTCTATCACCAGCTTTAAACCAGCTGGGCAATCATCTTTATCTTCCCACAGCCCATCCTCCCTCCAGGAGATATCTCCTGTTAATGGCCACTGAGTCCCAGGGCATGACTGATAAAATTCCATCATCCCACTGGGAGATGCTCCAGCCAGGGGAGGAGCCAAACATTTCCTACCCAGATAAAAACTGAGATTTTGGACACCAAGGCACCTTCTTTCCACTGGATTCCAGAGGAAAACCAGACCTTTCCACATCATCCCTGGAGCTTCAGAGGAAACTGCACCTTCTCCAGGAGCACTGCTCCAGCTGAACCACATCTGCCCCTGCAGGAGGATGCAGCCACCATTGAATGGGACTGTGCCAACACCCTGACTGACTGACGGGTGTCAGCTTGGATTCTGACTCTGGCAGGGTTTGGGATTGTTCTTTGTAATACTGCATTTCTATTTTAATTTTCCTAGTAAAGAACTGTTATTCCTAATTCCCATATCTCTGCCTGAGAGCCCCTTAATTTCAAAATTGCAATAATTTGGAGGGAGGGGGTTTACATTCTCCATTTCAAAGAGAAGCTCCTGCCTTTATTGGCAGACACCTGTCCTTCAAACCAGGACAGTCCTGGCTCTGAGCTGAACTTAAGGGCGGGCAGGACACCCAGCACCTCAAACAGAGCCAGCAGGGCACCAGCCCCTCGCCAGGGCTGCCCTTGTTTTCCTCACTCCTGTTTTGCCCTAACCCAGGGTTAATCACCGACAGTTCCGAATTCCGCTCCTGGAGAGGGGAAAGGGAAATGAGCAGGAGGGCTCGGACACAGCCTTGAACCCCTCGCTGCTTCATTTGCTGCTTTTCCATGTTGGGAGGCCCAGGCTGCTGGAAGGCCAAGAGCCAGTGCCCCTGTTCACAGCTCTCAAATTCACTTTGCATTCTTCTCACTTCCCCTCCTCTGAGTAACAAAAGCTGCTGGACAGCACCAGGGCTGCAACCATTTCTGCTGTAGCTCAGACTCAGAGTTTTACCACTCAAGCTCTTAAATATGTTTAACCCTTCTCTGTCCATCTCACTCACTGTCAGGAGGATGTAGAATAACCAAACCTCAGAATCAATAAGATTGGAAAGGACCTTCAAGACTATTAACAATCAGCCAGTGCCACCAGCATGATCACCTCTAAAACATGTCCTTAAGTGCCACATCCATGTTTTTTTAACATCTCCAGGGTGTCTCCAGCCCCTTTCAATGCTTTGCAGCCCTATCAGGGAAGTGAGAAGAAATTTTCCCTAATATCCAATCTAAACCTCCCTGGCCCAGCCTCTCCTCCTGTCCCTGTTCCCTGGAGCAGAGCCCAACCCCTCCCCAGCTGTCCCCTCCTGTCAGTGCAGAGCCACAAGGGCCCCCTGAGCCTCCTTTTCTCCAGGCTGAGCCCCTTTCCAGCTCCCTCAGCCTCTCCTGGGGCTCAGACCCTTCCCAGCTCTGTCCCCTGCCTTGGCTCCAGCCCCTTCCTTGTCATGTGATGCCCAAAATTAACCCCAACCCTCTGAGCCTTTCTCCAGAATGGCAATGCCTCTGGATTCTCCAGGATTCCTCCCTGGGGTCTCTCCCTGCTGCTGTGCCCTGCAGTGACTGTCCCAAAACCAGGGTCAAACAGGGAGCCAAATTTGTCAGACCCCCTGCACCTCCTTCATGCCATCCCTTGGTGCCCCAAGCTGTGTGAGGAGGGTAGGGGTGCCCCAGAGACTGCCCTGCCTTTACCCCAGGACAGAACACCCCATAACTGAGCAGTTTCAAATAACTTTGGGGTAGAAAAGTTCTTCTCTAATTGAGAAAAGGTCCCACAAATCTGACAGGTTCTTCTTGTGGACAGTCCAGCTGTTCCCTTCTTCTATCACCTTTGAGATTTCAGGTAATTTGATTTTAATCACTGCAGGGTAGCTTTGAGCTGAGATTCAGGATTTTGATCCATGATGCCTGGGAGATGGGAGTTTTGGGGTATGAGCAGCAGGGAGGTAAACAAGGGGGTGCTTTGTGGGGCATTCACTGATAAAATGGGAATGGCTGAGGCTCAGCAGGTGCAGGTCCACATGGAATGCCAGGGTAATGGATTGGGAAATGCAGAGTCCTGGCCAGGGAAGTGCCAGATCTCCCTCTTCAGGCTGCTGCTCTTGCCTCTGAAAGGTCACAGTTTATCTGACAAAAGTCGTTCACCCCAAACAACAATGTCTTGAGGAAGGAAAGAAACATTACTTTTGATAAAAAACATTCACTGAGTGAATCTGCCCTGGGACTTTGGAAGTCTGTCCTGGAGAAAGTTTGCTGGACAAAGTTCAGAAAATAAAAAAAAAAAAAAAAAAAAAAAAAAAAAAAAAAAAAAGAGGAGATAAATGCATTTTATCACCCAGGAATTATGTAATGAACAGGTGCATTGCCACCTTTGGCTCCTCTGCACCCTGCCCTGCTGTTTCTTTTGGATTTACATTTTCCCGTAGTTTTGCAACCCCCAAAAGCAGCTGGGTTTGCAAAGCAGCTGGAGCTCCACGTGCTTCCCTGCCTTTCATTGCACAGAATTTACCCAGAACACCCAGCCCACAGTCCCAGGTTCTAAAATCCCCTTCTCACTGCCTGGCTCTGCCAATGCAGGAGCTGTGCAATTCCCTGGGGTGCTGTGTGGGCTCTGTCTGCTCTCTCACTTTTGGGGTTTTGTGATGTGTTTGTTCTGGCAGCAGCTGGGACAGTCCCCAAGAGCTGTGACAGCTCTGTCACCCTGCAGAGGAGCTGCAGCTGGAATTGCACTTGGCCAAGAACTCCCCCAGCCTTGAGGGATATTTAACAGGGAATGTTCTGGCCAGGGGTGATATCCCTCACCCTGGCTCATGCCCCAAAGCGTGTCCTGCTGGTTAATATGAATAAAAATAATCATGTATGAGATGACACCCAGCAAGAAGGACAAAGAGGGTGATGGAATTCCTGAGCACACAATGCTGGGGAAGGTGACAGTCCAGGTGTGCCCAAACCCCCAGGGCAGGTGGAGCCTGCAGAGAGGGACACTGGGATCAGGGGATGTGACTGGCTTCCCTCTTCTTGACCCCAAAGCAGCATTTTGGAACGGGGAAATTGCACCAGGCCATCAGAGATAGAGCTTCAGACCAGGACACAGAAATCTGCCCTGAGGGAAGCCTTGCACAAGCTGCAGAGGTCTGGGGAGGCTCCACAGTCCCGCAGGGTGACAGAACACCCCCAGACCCCAGCAGGAGGGTCCTGTCCCCATGACTGAGCTGTGCCACCCCCAGACCCCAGCAGGAGGGTCCTGTCCCCATAACTGAGCTGTGCCACCCCCAGCAGGAGGGTCCTGTCCCCATGACTGAGCTGTGCCACCCCCAGACCCCAGCAGGAGGGTCCTGTCCCCATGACTGAGCTGTGCCACCCCCAGACCCCAGCAGGAGGGTCCTGTCCCCATGACTGAGCTGTGCCACCCCCAGACCCCAGCGGGAGGGGGGTGCTGCTGTCTCCAAGGTGTGTCAGCTCCCAGAACACGCCAGGAGCTCCAGGGCCACGTGGGGACCACCAAGGGAAGGGCAGGAGCTGCTGCAGGGCGAGAGGCTCCGTCCTGGCACGCTGGGCTGTGAGTCACAGCTCCCTCGATGGATTTTGGAAATGGAGAGAGCCTGGGATGGGTTATGCTCTGTAGACCCCTGGCTATGTTTTTTTTATAGAAAGGCACCGTCCCAAAGCTCTCCTGGATTCCAGCAGAGGTTACCACATCTGTCTGACAATTCTGCCCGAGGCTGCAGCGGGAGCCGGGGCCAGGCTGCACCTCTGCAGTGACAGCAGGAGAGTGGAGCAGGAATAGAGCTCCTGCCTTTTGATACCAGTGGGGGATCTGGCTCCAGGCTTCTTTGCCTTTTCCTGAGCTGTGTCAGTTCTGTGTGCCCAGATCGGGAGCTGGCTCACAAGATATCCGTCCTGAATGAGCTAAATCAGGATTTATGCAGTGGAAGCCTTGATAATCATCCTAAAGTTTTCTTGTCTCCTGTAGCCACCAGGCCTCTCTCAGAGCTTGTCACCCAGACAGGGGAGGCAGTTCAAGGAGATTTTGGATCAGCCAGTGTTGTGTTTGACAAAGACCCTGCAGAACAAACCAGTCACTGGGAGAAAGCAAAGGATTCCCCCGTGCTGTTGACTCTTGCCATGGTTTGTCTCGTTCAGGGCACTGGGATTGCAGCCTGGGCCAGTTCCATTCCTGGAAACTCTCCCTGTTTCTCGTGGCAGATTTGGAAGAGCAGCACCCGGGGTGTAATCATGGGTGGTGTGCCAAAGGGGAGGGAGCTGCGCTCCCACAAACGGCTCAATCAGGCTGCCCTTGGCAGGGGCAGGACTGGGAATGCTCTGAACAGAAATTCTAATTAGCACTTGACTTTCAAAGGTGGGAGAATCGGTGTGTCAGTCTGGGATTGAGTTCGCTGCACACGGGAGGGTTGAGAAACTTCAGGCAGGATAAGGGAAAAATCAGATTTTTCCTGTCTGGGAAACAGGCAGGTGGGGAAGGAGGCAGCAGGATCCTTTGCAGCTCCCAGCTTGGGGATTGAAATGGCAAAGCATTCTTCTGTAACTAAGGGCAGGAGGAGAAGCCCCAGACTGAGCAGGAGCTCAGACACAGATTCACAGAATCAGGAAAAACACCTGAAGCCTTTCCCCAGCCTCCTGCAGACATTTGAGTGTGTGCTGGAAAAGTGATTAAAAAAAAAAAAAAATTAAAAAATAAAATAACTATTACCTCTAAAACCCTAAAAGAAAATAACTTTAAAAAAATAAGTAAGAAAATTTAGGTAGATTGGATTGGATAAGATAGATCTAGATTGGATAACAGGAGGAATTCTACCCTGGGAAGGTGGGCAGGCCCTGGCACAGGTGCCCCTGGATCTCTGGAATGTCCAAGGCCAGGTTAGACAGGGCTGGGAGCAGCCTGGGACAGTGGGAGGGGTCCCTGCCAATGCAAGGTGGGATGGGACCATCTTTAAGGTCCCTTCCAACCCAAACCCTTTTGGGATTCTCTGATGCCATGAAAAGCCAAACAGAAATATTTGCTACAAGTGCTGAGCCTGGGATCCTGTGGAAGAAAACCTGGGATGACAAGGAAAGATGTGACTGTGATCCCACTGTCAGTGCCTGAGCTGTGCAGGAACACACACATTTCCTCCAATATTTTGAGTCTGCAGCCTTGATGCTCCTCCAATTCACTTTGACAGCTTGGAAGTCCTGCCCTGGAAAATGCTGAATTTCCATCCAGCCCTGCAGGGCTCTGGTCTGTCTGGGGAGGAGAATGAGAGAAGGAGAAACAGCTCAGCTGGGCAGAGCTGTGAGCAGTGGTTTAGGACTTACAAATCTTTGCTGAGTGAGGCTAGCTGGGTGTGAGGAGCCTCAAATGAATTCTCGTTATTTCTCTGAAGCTCTGACTTGGACTGACATATTTTAGTGCAGCTTCATCAGAAACAGCTCAAGGGATGGCAAGAGCTGGAAGATTTCATTATTGTGCAATTCAGGGATGAAAGCAAAACCATTCTTCTGTTCTGAACTTCAGCCTTGTGCATATCATGTGCAATGGGGAAGTTGTCAATCAGAAATTCCTTTCAAACTGGGCCTTTTGCTGCCAAACTTTTTTTTTTTCTGTGTTCAGAGCTTCCCAGTTTTCTCACAATCCCCCTGAAGGGACTTGTTTGTACTTTTTGGGGCCTGAGGCAGAGGGTGTCTTTGGTTCTCAGGCCTGGAAGGATTGTTTTGACCAAAAAAGTGAAGATAATAACTAACACTCTATATGGAGTTCAGAGTTCTACACGAAGGCTGTACAGGATTTGAAAAATAGAAAAGATAAAATCCTAAGGCATCAGGGCAATCCCCAGGCTCCCCAGTCCCTCTTTTCCTGCAGTGCAGATGCTGCCTGCCCCGGGCTGGAGGCACAGATAAATCCCTTCATCTCTGCTCACTCAGGAAGGAGAAGGGATGAGATTGTGTTGTGTGGTGAGCTCAGACCCTGGGAAGTCACCAGTGGGATCCTGGAGGGAGAGGAATGTGGGAGAGCAAAGTCATTTCTGCATCTGTGCAGAGACTGATGATCCCAGGGCTCCAGCAAGGCCAAGCTGTGCTGGGACTGCTGCATTCCCCATCCCACAGACACTGAGCCATCCACAAGTGGGATGTGACCTGCTCCAACCTCTCCACTCACCTCCCTGCACAGAACTGCTGCAAGAAAAGAACCTGGGAGCAAGAAAAGAACCTTGGGAGTATGAAAAGCACCTTGGGAGCAAGAAATCACCTGGGAGTATAAAAAGCACCTGGGAGCAAGAAAAGCATCTGAGAGTATGAAAAGCACCTGGGAGCAAGAAAAGCACCTTGGGAATATAAAAAGCACCTGGGAGCAAGAAAAGCATCTGGGAGCACTGGCTGGATGCTCTCTGGCTCCAGAGCTTTACCCAACACTTCTGGAGGGGAAAGAGTGCAGCAGCTGAACTGACAAGAAGTTCTTGTTCCTGGGAAATAGAATTGGTGCTGATAATCAGTTCTTTATTGAGCAAAAGGAGAAAAGGGCTCACCTAGAGGAAAAGCAACCAAAGGGACCTGATAGATCCAACCACTGAAAATGGTGATGGCCCTGGGATTCACTGCCAGTTTGATAACTCCTGAAATCCTGAAACTTTCCTCCTGCTGAAAACAAGGTGGGGGAAGGAGGTTTTTGGGAACAGCAGCACCCTCAGCTCAGGACAGGCAGTTTTCCATCCAGAGCTCCACTGGCAGCTCCTGTTCCTGATATCCCTATCCTAGGATAGACAAACTGAAATTCCCATAAGTGGCTTGGTAATAAATCAAAGGGTTAAACATGAAGGGTTTGAGCCTTTGTGTGATACCACAGCTCATCTCTGAACTGCTGAAATGCTCAGGAGACAGCAAGAGAACCCACAGGGATTTGGAAAGGCTGTGCCTTCCAAATCCTTAGAACTTCCTGGGTAAGGGAACAACAGGGAGAAGGTTTGGAATGGGAATTACCTTGAGATAGGCTCGGAACAAGCTGTTCTTGGGGCCAATTTCCTGAACAAAGCCCTGCAGGGAAGGAACCAGGTGTGCCCAGGAAGGATCCATGTGCCTGGAAATGCAGCAGGGATTGACATCTGGCCAGGCTGTTCCTGGAAAGAAATGGCAGAGGAGGAAGCACAGCCAGTGTAGGGCTGCTCTTGGACAAAAAGTGCATTACATTTCAATTCCCAAGGGTGGTGTTGGCTCAAACACTCTTGAGGCTGGAATGACACACCCAGAGCCACCCACGGGTGTCACAGCCCAAGGTGTGACATGCTGCTGCTCAGGCAAAGCTCTGCAGCTGTAAAATTCACATTTCCACTGCATCCAGGCCATCCAGCATGGGGGATAATGCCTGGGAGACCCTGACCCACCTGAGGGAGTGCTGCCAGCATCCCTGGCTGCACTCAGCTCACCTGAGGGGTGTTTTACACCTCCTCCTGGTGGAATTGAACTTCTGCTGTTGGAAATCCTGCTCTGAAGTTTCTCCCCACACAGCTGTTGTGATGTCCTGGAATATCCCAAATCTAGAACTCTGGTGTGCAGAGGGGCAAGCCTGAGCCTGGATTACACCTGCAGGACAGGACATTTTTGAGAAGATGTGCAAACCAATCAGGTCCCACTGTTTTGCCTGTTAGGCCTGTTCCATCTAATTCAGTTAAGAATGAATTTCAGGGGCAATGAGACACAGAAAAGCCTCCTGTTATTGACCCATCCTCCCATCCTTCCCCTGGTGACTCAGCAGCTCCCTGAGCTTTATGCAAATGCACATTCCTGAGTGCTTACCTGCCTGATCCTGATACTGCCTGGTTTATCAATGAACACCTTCCTTAAATCTTTGCTTGACTGTTTCTTCTAATGCTTTGTGATAAATATTTTCATTTGTGCTCCATTCAGAGAAGTTGAAACTCTCCTCACACCATGATGAAATCTCATGGGACTTTTGATACAATTGCAAAATGGCAAACCCCATTTTATGGCTCACTCCCAGCAGCAGGTGAGCGATTTATTGGCTTCCTTCCTGAAACCCAAAGCTCTACATCATTTTTTGTCATCAGCACTGCAAGAGAGGTCAGAAGCCTGGTGAGAGCTGGTTTGTGCAACCACAGAAAGTGTGGGAGCTGCAGCATCAGTTTCACCCAAAAAAACATCTGAGCATCTTCTGCTCAAATGGGACTGGGAGTGGGAGAGGGAGGGAAGCTCTTAGTCCACAGATCTGCTGCAGAGGGAAGACTCAGATGGAGATGGAGATGCACCAGCAAAGCATCCCTGGCAGTGTCCCAGGCCAGGCTGGGCAGGGACTGGAGCACCTGGGACAGTGGAAGGTGTCCCTGCCCATGGCAGGGCTGCAGTGAGTCGAGCTTTAGGGTCCCTTCCGACCCAAACCATTCTGGGACTCCCTGCAAGCTGATAAATGGAAATTTACAGGCATTAGCACGTCTGTCCAGACTATCAGGTCCATTAGTTTACTTATCACTGAATAAATACCTTGGTATCAGCAGATACCAGTGGCTGGGCTCATTCTGGTATCACAGTGCCCTACTTTGCCTGGCCCGACCCAGGGCGAGCAGGCTGGGCTCGGCTCTGCTGGGCTGGGATCATCTGTGCTCCCCTGGTTATCAGACCCCTGCAGCTTTGCACAGGCTCTGGGCTGCCGTGGGAGGGCCTCCCCCGAGATAACGGGGCTGGAGAGGGCTGAGCAGGGATGGAGAGCAAACAGCGGGCAGGGAGCTGGGAGCTGGGAGCTGCCGGGGAACTTTGCCCTGGTGAGTGCGGGGAGCCCAGCACAGCCCGGGGCTGTGGCTGTCAGCAGCAGGGCTGCCCTGGAGCACGCAGGGATGGACACTGGAGGAATTCCAGACTCTTCTCCCTGAGGATGGCAGCTGGGTGTCCCCACCTCGAGGAGCACAAAGCTCCCTCTGTTGGGACACGCTGTGCCTGGGGCTCCTGAGGGACACCTGGCTGTGCCAGGGCTGCAGTGCTGGAGATGGAATCCCAGAATCCCAGAACCCCAGAATCCCAGAACCCCAGAATTCCTGAATCCCTGAATCCCAGAACCCCGGAACCCCTGAATTCCAGAATCCCAGAACCCCAGAACCCCTGAACCCCAGAATCCCTGAATTCCTGAATCCCAGAACCCCAGAATCCCAGAATGCCAGAGCCACAGGAGTCCAAACCCAGCCCTGCCCACGGGGTCAGCCACACTGGAGACCACAGGGGTCATTCCAGGAGAGACCTTGGCTCACACAATGCCCCAGGGCAGGAAACTTTACATTTCAGTCTCCAATTCCACATCTCAGTCTCCAATTCTACATTTCAGTGTCCAACTTTACATTTCAGTGTCCAATTTTACATTTGAGCCTCCAATTCTACATTTGAGTGTCCAGCTTTGCATTTCAGTCTCCAGTTTTACATTTCAGTATGTCCTCCTTCTCCTTGGCTGCATTCTTGTCATGGCTTGGATTGAGACATCTGCACATCTACTTCAAAACATCAGACATTGAGGTTAAATCTGGTTATTTAGCACCACAAGTGAACAAAAAAAGTGTGGAATAGATAAAGTTTGATTAATTAGTGTGTGCAAACCATATCACAACAGGAGCTGGGACAGACCCAGAAGTTCCATCATTGCTATCACTGGGAAGAATTTCAGCATCCCAGGGCCAAACCTCTCTGTGGAGGAGGTTTAATGAAGCCCAGGAGCAGATTTCAGGTGCAGCTGAGGGCAGGAGCAGCTCTGTCACCAAGGGAGCTCCTCACTCTCTGTCACATCTCTGGGACAGGCTCTCACACACCTGACAAGCAGATACTCCTCATTCCTTATCTGCACTTGGAATTAATTTGCTGCCTGCACTTTTTGGAAGTCCCAGCTTATTTTCCTGCTCCTCTGACACGTCTGACATTTTCCCTGCTCTCCTGTTTTCTGCTTGTGCCACTTTAGCCTAATTTGAGTCAAGGTGCAGCCCACGCTGCTGGCACAGGGAAGGCTGCTCTGCTTTTCAGCATCTGTCCTACACATTTAATTTACATTTAACCCACCCTGCTGGAAGGTTTAAAGTGGAAAGGTCACAGTCATTACCTGCAGAAAGCCAGTTTCTGGGTGGTGTGAACATTGAGGTGTTTATGCCTCAGGCCAGAGTTCTGTCCTGTCCCAAAAACACATTTCTGATGCTCACTGAGGGTAAATCGAGTGTTCCAGTGGAAATGCTTTGGTGTTTGTCCCATATTGCACCCAAAATCCCCAAGTGATGCAGAACCACACCTGGCTCAGTCTGGCTGCCCCCTCAGAGATCTGCTGTGCCTCTGGTTAATTACAGACTGTAATTGAGGAACTTCTCAGCTTGTCAGTCCCTCCTGTGAGCACATACTCTGTGTCTAAATTCCCCCTCATGCTTCAGACTGGAGCACTCATCATTGTTCCATATTTCATAGAGTGTTTTCACCCCAGAAAAGGCTGAGTTCCACTGCTGGGTGCAGCATTTTTGTTTTGGTGTGGTCAGAATGCTCTACCTACCCTTCAGAATAATAATAACTAATAATAGATATGAGGCACTACTATTACTAGTTTTTTTTAGGAGTTTAGCATTCCTGAAAAGAAATGATGGAGAAATGATTTTTTTTCCAAAATAATGTATTATTATTTGGAAAAAAATAAATCTTGAACATCATTATTAAACAGATTTTTAAAGCTGAAATAGACTTGGAGAAAGGAGATTTTGTCCCACTGCAGCAGAGTGTTCAGAGACCTAAACACCAAAGCAGCTTTTCCACTGGATTCCAGAGGAAAACGAGACTTTCCACATCATCCCTGGAGCTTCAGAGGAAACTGCACCTTCTCCAGGAGCACTGCTCCAGCTGAACCACATCTGCCACTGCAGGAGGATGCAGCCACCATTGAATGGGACTGTGCCAACACCCTGACTGACTGACGGGTGTCAGCTTGGATTCTGACTCTGGCAGGGTTGGGATTGTTCTGTGTAATACTGCATTTCTATTTTAATTTTCCTAGTAAAGAACTGTTATTCCTAATTCCCATATCTTTGCCTGAGAGCCCCTTAATTCCAAAATTGTAATAATTTGGAGGGAGGGGGTTTACATTCTCCATTTCAAAGAGAAGCTCCTGCCTTTACTGGCAGACACCTGTCCTCCAAACCAGGACAAGAAATTAAAGGATTATTAAAGGATCCCACAGGTACAGCTGAACAATTAGATGAATTTTTAGGTCTGAACATTTTTACTTAGGAAGAAATGCAATCAATAATGAAAATAATGTTTTCCCAAGAGGAGAGGCAGAGGATTAGAGTTGCTGGAATAAGAATTTGGGAAAGGGAAAACCAGTAAGGGCCCCCAGGGGACCAGAAAATACCAATAGTCCCTCCTAATTGAAATCAAAATGATAAAGCAGGGCAAAGATATATGAATTATTATCGTAATTTGATAATCAAAGGAATAAAAGAGGCAGCACCCCAAGGGCAAAATGTCAAAAAGACTTTTGAGGGACAGCAAGGAAAGGAAGAAACTCCAGCTGAATGGTTAGAGAGACTCTGGAGGAATATGAAACAATATTCTGGAATAGACCCTGAGACAGTAGCAGGACAAGCCCTATTAAGAGTTAATTTTGTTACTCATGCCTGGTCAGATATTAGAAAAAAGCTGGATAAAATGGAAGACTGGCATGATAAATCATTAAATGATTTATTAAAGGAGGCTCAAAAAGTTTATGTCCAAAGAAATAAGAAAAAGCCAAAGGAGAAGCAGAAATCCCTGCCTCCAAAATCAGGCTCTGGGATTCAGCTGGGCTCAGAGGAAACCGTAGGAAATTCCTCAGACACAGAAAAATGAGCTCAGCCCAGAGAAACCACAGCTCATCTCTGCTCCCAGGGGAGGGACCTCTCATTCCAGGATGTCTGGAGAGATCCTTTATCCCACACCAGTTCCTTGTCCTTCCCATGGGAATTGGAGATGTGCAGCTTCATCCCCTGGATGTCATTTACCCTTTAGAACCTCCTGTAAAGGCAGATTTTGTTCCTTTTGATGTCCACCTGGTTTGGAAGCTCCAGGACACAGTTCCTTGTCCACATGGCTTAAAACACAGCCACTCATTCCAGGTGAATGCCAAGAAATATGTTTGAGGAAGTTTAAATTATTTTATTCTTTATGCAGAGTTGAAAGTGGAATCTGGGAAACATATGGAATCTGACAAAATCACATTTCTCCAAGTCTATTTTAGCTTTAAAAATCTGTTAATAATGATGTCCAAGATTTTTTTTTTTTCAATAAAAATACATAATTTTGGAAAAATTACTTTATTAAACTTTCTGTGTTGAGGTGATAGAGTAAAATCTGACATTTTACACTCAATGATTTTCTCTAAGTGGAATCTTCTCTAAGTGGAAAATTTTTGCTGTAAACTTGTGTTTTGAAGGAAAAACTGAAGTGAGCTCATGGACTTCTTGCTGTGGCAGGATAACAACAATTCCCTGGTGAGTTGGGGGCTCCATGGCTGCATCCATAACACCCCGTGGATCTCTCATTCCAGCAGGATCTCAAAGCGCTGTTCATGTGCTGTTTGTTCCTTCTCTTCTCCTGCCACCCCTCCCTGAGGAGAGCTCTGTCTCCTCTTTTTTTATGGCAAATTTTCCTTGTTTTTGAGGCTGGGGAGTCACCACTGACCCCCCAAGAGCCACCCTGGGTCTCTGCTCTGTCCTTTCTCTCCTGTTGAGGCTCCTGTGATCCCTGACAATATTTGGACCATCCCCAGCACTGCCAGTGTCCCACTGACCCATGTCCCCAAGTGCCACATCCCCATGGCTTTAGAATCCCTCAGGAATGGTGATTCCATCACTGCCCTGGAGCCTGGCAACTCTTCTAGTGAAGAACACTTCCCCTCACATTCAGACCAAACCTCCCCTGGCCATCATCCAAAGGGGCCTTATAGATCCAACCACTGAGAATGGTGATGTCCCTGGGACTGCACTGCCAGTTTGATAAAAACTTTGGGAGTTTCACTGCTGAAATCCCAAAACTGGAGTTCTCATCCCGAACCAGGATGTGTCACAGACTCAGTCACTGTGCCCAGACCACACCTCAAGGAAGAACCTGAGCTGGGCCCGGGCTGTGTCCTCAAAGCAGCACATTCCTGGCTGAATTTTACAGAGTCTGCTCCACTGCCTGACAGAGGAAGTGAATTCCACAGCTGCTGCCCCTGTGGAAAGGGTGTTTCTCCAGCCATCCACGTCTGCAGCCAAGCTCTGCAGCCACAAGGTGCCTGGGATGCATTATTTCTGGGAAGTGCTCCTCAGCTGCTGTGGGAAACTTGTCTGCTGTGAAAAATCTCAGGTTAGGCAACCAAAAATGGACCTTCCAGTCTTGCATGGAAATATTGGTCAAGATGTTCTCAGCTGGTGTGCGAGCTCAAAAATAGCTCAGCTTCCATCCTGTCATTGGGAATTTGATGATCCTTATGGATCATCCTTATGGATCCCTTGCAGCTCTGATTCTGCTGTAGGGGAAGTTTAGTGCTCATTCTTTTGAGACAAAGCACTTCCAAAGAAAATCATCCCCAAACTTTGTCCAGAATACAAATCCCCAGGTGCCCTTTGAGTGCTGGCAAACTCAGTGTGCTTGGTGCTCACTGCTGGTGAAGGTTCTTTCATGAGAACAGCATTCCCTGGGACTGTAAGAGGAATCACTTGACTGATGTTAATAAACTGACAGATTGGAAATGGGAGCAAACAAGAGGCTGAGCCTGAAATTGCTCACCAGTCTGCAGGAGCTTTGCACGTTGTGTCAATCCACTCCATTAACTGCAAGGAAGAATCCAATTTATTCTGAGGCCCAGCACAATGAATAAGTAATTTCACACGATGGGAGCAAGAAGGACTCCTCAGAATACACTGGACACTTCAAAAAGAGCCTTTTGGCATTGAATAATAAGTGTAGAGAGAGAAAAAAACAGGGAAAAAAGAAAAAAGGTTCCATTTTGAGAGTGATTTTCTTCTCTCTGTTGAGCAATTTCATTTTATCTTTACACTCTAAGTCAAGATCTGGGTTGTTTGGTTTTTTCCTTCCCCATCAAGAAAGGTGTCTGTGCTGACAGGAATGGGTCTGGATCCCTTTGTGCAGTGGGGAGGGCTGTGTTCCTATCAGAGGCACCTCTACCAATATTCTGTGAGCAGTGCCTGCTGACAGACACGGGGGGTCCAAGGCTGAGAATTTCCATGGTGAATCCTCGGAGGCTGAGCCATTTGCTCGATAAAATTTCACACTTTTAACCCTTATTCCTTGCTCCCATCAAATAGGTGGAAGGGAAAATGTTCCTGCTGACTTTAAGCACCACTGGGTGTCTGCCACAGCTCTGTGGCTGCTCAGGAGGGGTTTGATCTAGTCTGGGATCCTGGATTTCCAGTGGGATTCTGCATTTCAGTGGGATCGTGAATTTCAGTGGGATACTGCCTGTCTTGGGTTGCTGTACAGTATGTGACAGAAATGTGAATTCTGTCCCCATCTATTAAACCAGGTGGGGCAGTGACCCTGATCTCCATGGAGATATCCTCTGCTAATGGGCCATCTTTAAACCAGCTGGGCAATCATCTTTATCTGTCCCACAGCCCATCATCCCTCCAGGAGATATCTCCTGTCCAACCTGGCCTTGGACATTCCAGGGATCCAGGGGCAGCCACAGCTGCTCTAGGCACTTGTGCCAGGGCCTGCCCACCCTCACAGGGAGGAATTTCTTCATGTCAGAAGTAGATTTGGGTTCCCTCTGAATGGGGCTGAAGCAGGTCCTGCCTTCCCCAGCCTAGGGCAGTCCCTGGGGGCTGAGCTGCCTGTGCAGGGTGGCTGTGAGCTGGGCAGTCCCTTTTCCAGCAGGGTCCATGCCCAGGAGAGCTCTGTGCCACCCCAGCAGAGCCAACTGCATGTGCACAGCACTCCAGAGGTGATGTGAGCAACTTCTGTGCCACAGAAATTATCCCAACCAGCTCTTAAATATGATTATAGCTACTTCTGGGGCTGGGATTGTAACAGCCAGCAGAAATGCAGAGAGGAGCAGGGTGTGCATGAACCAGGGCACAGCCTCTGTTCAGTCCCACGTGGGGAAGGTGGGTGAGCTCCCAGCTCAGCCCAGCTGCAGCTTCAGCCTTCTCACACTCAGGAAAAAGGGAATACTGAGGGATACCCTGCAGAGTGGTGCACATTGCCTGCTCACAGCCTTCCTGCCCTCCTGCACCCCTGGGAGCTGGAGCTGGGAATGAGCCCCAGCCCCAGCCCTGGCAGCTCTGAGGGCACAGACAAGTTCCCTCACGCACACTCCTGGGTGTTTTCTCCAGATCCACCCTTAAAAGGACATTTTCTCCCAAGTGGCTGGGGCACAGCAAGCTTCAGCTCTGCCCTCCTGGTTGTACAGAAGCAGGAAGAGATGTTTTTATGTGCAAAACTCACCCCCTTCTCTCCCCTTCATCGTCCTTCACACTCACCACGTTCAATTTATTGATGGATTATATAATGCCATCACAGCTTCAGGCATGCTTTGTCCCCATCCTATTTTTAACAGCCAGCCTCTCTTTGTCCATTATTTCCTGAGCTAAAGGCCCAGGCCTCTCTGCTGCCAGGGCTGGGTGGGTTTTGCAATCTCCACTTGGAATTTAAAGCCGTGAACCCAAGTCCTGATGGTTTCCTGATGAACTTTGAAGAGCTGTGGGCAGTGCATCCCTCTGGTCTCACATTACTGACCTGGGCATGCTTTTCCCCACACCAGAGTTCAACATTTCCATGCAGCACATCAGCTGGTGGCAGGTCCCAGCAGGATTCAGCAGAGACAGGAATATTTTTAAGCAATCCTTTGGGATGAGCCAGGTTTTGCTGCACAAATGTAGGATGCTACAGGCAGGGAGCAGATCTGACTCCAGAGGAATGACTGATGCTGGAGGTCTGATGGAACTGGTTGTGAAATATCATTAGTTTTCAAAATATTGTATGATAATGTGCTAATACAAGAGAGATCATTGCCCAGGGAGGACTGGGAAAAGCAAATCCTGGGGGCAGCTGGGAAGGGTCTTTACTGGGGGCCCCTCCCCAGGTTGTGTGAACTCCATCAGCAAACACTGAAGGCAGGGCAGGGAAGGTGGATCCTGTGGGGCTAGATCAGCTTCACCTGCTCTCATTGCATTTAATTTACCCATTTAATTCCCATGGATACTTTCACAGAATCATGGAGTAATTTGGGTTGAAGGGACCCCAAAGCCCAGCCCACCCCTGCCATGGCAGGGACACCTCCCACTGTCCCAGTGCCCCAGTGTCCAACCTGGCCTTGCAAAGTTCTGCTCTTTATCTAATAATTGTTGGGAGGGTGTGGGGGCTTCTGTGTGATTCATACAGGGAGGAAAACTCAGTCTGATAATAGGAGCTTTCTGACTTGGGGAGATGGGTGGGGAAATAGCTTTATTTCCTGGAAGGAGAAGTATTTATTTGTGCCATTACAGGAATATTTACAGGGAGAACTTGTAGGAGAGGGGTCCTTCAGAGTTCTTGCATGGTGTTCACACTCCGGTTGTCTCTCTGCACTGAACTAAATCAAAAAAAGTAAAACTAAATGGAAATAAACAAAAAAAGCTGAACCACACCAACCAACCAAATCCCAAAAAGCCAAACAAAGCAAGAACTGGATTTTGGAATTTGGATTTTGGAAACACCAGCTACAATTTTTAATCAGCTGCACTATTTTATCCCTTGTTTCCCCCCTATTCAATTAAAATCAGGGACAAACCGAGTCCCAGTTTATTAAGTCCCAGGATTTTGGGGCTGGAATTCCCAGATTTTGGGGCTGAAATTCCCACATTTTGGGGCAGAAATTCCCAGGGTTTAGGGCTTGGTATTCCAGGATTTTGAGGCCAAAATTTCCAGATTTTTGGGGCCAGAATTCCTGGGGTTTTGGGGCAGGAATTCCCAGGGTTTGGGCCTTAAAATGCCAAGGATTTGGGGGCTGAAATTCCCAGAGTTTTGTGGCTGAAATTCCCAGTATTTTGGGGCTGAAATTCCCACGGTTTGGGGCTAAAATTCCCAGGATTTTCAGGCTGAAATTCTGAGAGTTCTAAGCTTAGAATCCCCAGGTTTTTGGGGCCAGAATTCCTGGGGTGTGAATCATAAATTTCCCAAGATTTTGGGGCTGAAATTCCCAGATTTTGGGGCTGAAATTCCCGGGTTTTTGGGGCTGGAATTCCCAGGGTTCAGGGCTGAGTATTCCAGGATTTTGAGGCCAAAATTTCCAGATTTTTGGGGCTAGAATTCCTGGGGTTTGGGGGCAGGAATTCAGGCACCACTTCCAAGGAAAGGTTTGGTGAGACAAAGGCAGCTGAGTCCAGGAGGGAGCCTCGCCTGCAAGCAGGGGAGAGCAGATTTGGGATCTCTTAGAGGGGAATACTCCTGCAGAGAGCAGGCAGAGGCAGCTCTGGGCACACACTTGCGCCTCCAGGAGCACCCAGGGCTCCTCTCAGCACCCTGAGAGGGGTGGCTGTGCCAGGAGCTGCTGGATGGGTGTTTGTGCCCAGGAATGCTGGCTGGGGTAGCCAGGAGGGAAGGTGCAGCAGCATGAGTTCACAGGGAAGGTATGATGAAGTCACACAGCTTTATGAGAGATGAGCAGGGCCCTGAGCTCTGAGTCACAGCTGGAAAAGCACCTGAGAGGAGGGAGGCCCTGGAGCTCCAATTTCTGCACAGAACTGCCCAGGAGAAAGGGAAACCGAGCTGGAGGGACACGAGGATGGTGAAGGGTCTGGAGGAGCAGCTGAGGGCAGTCGGTGTGTGCAGCTGGGGCAGAGCACACTGAGGGCAGAGCTCAGGGATCTGCAGCTCTGATCTCTGCTCCCTGGGACAGGGACAGACCCAGGGAAGGGCTGGAGCTGGGCCAGGGCAGCTCAGGTGGAGCTCAGGGAAAGGTTCTTCCCTCCCCCAGAGGTGCTGGCACTGCCCAGGCTCCCCAGGGAATGGGCTCTGCCAGAGCTCCAGGGATGGGCAGGGGGATTGCTGGGGGTCTGGGCAGGTTTGGATTTGGGGTTGATCATCCCTGTGGGTCCCTTGAGCTCAGGGTCTTCTGTGGCTCCAAGACCCTAAGCTCAGATGCCAAGGGAAAGCTCAGCTGCAAGGCATCAAAAGCTTTGAGCACTGCTGGCTCCCTGCTTTAGCAAACACGTGGAAAATGAGAAGTGTTTCAGAGTCCCTCAATTACAGCTGTCAAGGATGGCTCCACAATGACCCCATGCCCCAGGCTGTCCTAGTTCCTTGTCCTGGAGGGAAATCCCACTGAACCACGATCCAGCTGTCCACACTGACACTGCTGTAACCATCACCCAGCCAGGTTTGGACACTTTCCATCCTTTCCTGCAAAAATCTCAGCTCCTCCGGCCCACAGCTTGCAATATGGGGCAGGTAACGTGCTGTGGGCCTGGCTGCGTTTGGGATTTGGTGCAGTCTGGAGTTTGGGTGCTGGTAAACTCAGTGTGCTCATGACCCTGTGGTAAGGTGTCCCAGTGGAGAATCCTGTGGGCAGCACGAGGGAAATGATTACTTAACGTGAAACCAAGATTAGGAGGTGTTTCCACAAAACAGCCCTGCTCAGCCAGGAGAAATGGGATCACCTGGGACAGTCCATGGTCCTTTGGGTGTGAGTGTCAAAGCAAGGGATTTCTGGCAGTGGTTGATCAACCTCACTGCTCCTCCTTTCCAGTGTTTTCTAACTTGGGTTTGAACTCCAGCCACTGGAAATTTGAGTTACACACTCGTCTGCTCTAATGCATCCCCAACCAGCCCAATCAACCTCAAAAAGACCAAAGTTTGGGGGTTGCTGGCAGCTGAACCTCCTCAGATGGGAGATGGCACTGGAAAGTGCCTCAGAGTTACTCGAAAAATAAATCTTTCAAAGATCTACCCCAGCAGTGTTGATTTGAAACAACTGATGCTGGTTGCAGTTCCAGAGACCCATGACATAAGATCTTAACAGCCTTGGGATCCCTCCAGCATTGTTGGGCAACTGGTTCAGCAGAATCATAAAATAAATTGTGTTTGGTGATGTGGGAGAAGCTTGGAATGAGAACCCAACCCCTGGCCACGCTCAGCCTTGGCAGAGGCAATTCCCAATTCTCTGGTGCAGGGGAAAGATCCTGCGGGAAAAACTCTCCAAAGACCTGGAGGACAAGGGAAATTGTGGAGCAGAGTGTGTGCAATAGGTGAAAAAACATCTTTAGAGAAGCAACATGAAAAGTAAAAAGGAGGGGAGCACCCATGGAAAACAGGCTCAATATCACTGCAGAATCTGGGGGCTGTCACGGGTTTTGTTGATTTTATTTTTCCTGGAGTGATCTCGGAGCCATGGGACAAATCCAAAGCTCCCTGCTGTGACCCTGTGCTGCCCCTCCCTGCCCTGCTGCTGGGGAGGATTTTCCATCAGCACGGTGCCCCCGGGGCCAGAGAGGCCAATAAAGCTCCATAACCACGGCGTGGTCAGCTGAGGCTGCCAGGACAGCTCCAAAGGCAAACCAGGATTCAATCCCAGGCTGGGTGACGAAATGGGAAATTCTGCTGGCACAGGGATGGCAGCTTCCCCTCCTGGGCCACTTCTGCCAGGACTCAGGGCTCTTTTTGAGGTGTGAGATGGTAAAAATGTTATTTTTGTCAGGCAGGGAGCTTGAGGCATCAGCTGAAGTCACCTGGGACACAGGTGAGGCAGGGAGAGCCTCCAAACTCGTGGGACCACAGCAGGAGCAGCAGAGATGTCCCTGTGCCTCTCCTGGGGATATTGGTGGCTCAGGGGAGTGTTTGTGGTTCCCCCTGGGCTCTGCCATGAGTGGGGAGGGAGGAAAAGGTCCCTCCTCCCACAGGAGATGGATCTCCCCTTTCCAGAGAAAGGGGGCAGGATAGGGGAAAATCCTCTTTTTTTGCACATTCAGAGCAAAGATGGAGTCAGGAGAGATAGAATCTCCTCCATCTGAGATCTTCTCTCACCAAAGTGGGACAGTGTGTGGCTTCTTTAGCCACAAAAACTGGTCCCAGGGCTTCTTCAGCCACAATAACTGGTCCTGGACTTTCTTTATCCACAAGAACTGGTCCTGGGGCTTCTTTAGCCACAATGAACTGGTCCCGTGGCCTCTTGGTGGAGGAGACAAAGCAGAGAGAACTGGGATGAGCCCCAGCTGTGCTGGGGGGAAGCTGCTACTTGAGATGTGACCTTCTGGAGGAGCAGCTTCTGGAGCTGTGGCTCATGCATAGAGTGGAAAAGGTTGGTGGGAGAGATGCTGTGGGAACCCTCCTTGGAGCTCCACAGAGGGAGAGGGTGGCCAGCTGGGGTGCTCTAGAAGGAAGGTGGGGTGCCAGCTGGGGTGCTCTGTTCTGTCTCAGAAGCAAAAGACTCCCCAGGTTTTCCTTGGCAGCTCCAGCTCCCCACAGCCAGTGGATCCAGGTGTCTCCTGGAGGTGGGATGATGTCCCAGGAACCTCTGTGAGATTTGGGAAAAACAGAGTGGGCAGAAGGTCCCCCCTAATCCATCTCTGGTAGCACAAAGCTCAGGCATCCTGGGGAGAGGGAGAATTTCCAAAGAGAGCCCGGAGTCCTTCAGAACAAAAGCACTCATGGAATTTCATGGATAGTCACCTCCTTTCTTTACCTTCCTTTCTTCCCCAGTGTGCCAAAAAGATTCCCAGCTCCATTCCAGACTTTAAAAAAGAAAATAAAAAAGAGAGAGGATATCTCCTGTGAATTCTGGCTGTCTCCATGATCAGGACTGAACCCATCCTTATCCGAATTTCTGGGCTGTTTTCCCCCTCCAGCCCAGCATCCCTGCGGGCTCCAGGGACTCTGCTCTCATCCCACACTGCCCTCTCATGGAACAGCACAGCTCTGCCTGCCTGGATTCCTGCCTGACAGGGCAGAGGGGTGGGGGATTCACCCTCTGCTGGCTCTGCAGGTGCTTTGGGGAGTGCAGGGTCCTTGGCCAGATGCCACCAAGGGAGGTGGCCCCAGCAGCTGTGGGTCTGTGCCTCTGCCACAATTCCAGGAGGAGCCCAGGACAGGGGTGGGACAGTCCAAGGGACATGCCAAGGGCTGATACCAGATGAGAATCACCTGAAAGATGGAAAAATTTGAGAAGGAAGGGCCATGTCCTGGAAAACACAGGGGGAGGCTACCAGAGGGGCTGATAATTTGCCAGGCTGGAAGTTCCTGGGAAGTGCAAACATGTTGGCTCCCCTTTTCCAGGAGAAACACTCCTGTGCCAGGAGATCCCTGAGCAGAGGTGGCAGAGACAGAGGGGAGAGGATGGGATGTAACACCTGAGCAGGACATGGGGCTGGAGACACCCTAAGGTCCCTTCCCACACGAATTTCCCCATTCCCATGAACTGTGCCCACAGTCCCTGCACTGGGACCAGCTGTGGTGGCCTCACAGAGCTGGTGGTGTGACAATTTGCTGGGGGAAGAAACAATTTTCTGGTGTTTGGGGAAGTTTGAGGCTCTGCTGGGAACAAGGATGGGGCCAGGTGAATACCTGAGGGACAGCAAGAGCTGCAGGAACAGTGAGTGAAAGAATTTGGTTTGCAGGTTCCAGTTCATGAATAATTCACTTTGTGCAGGCTCCTTCCTCTTCCTAAGGCAGGAGAGAGAGACCTGGCAGAAGAAAGGGGAGAAATGAAAAACTTTCACTCAGGGCTGGTCAGGAGTTTTTCTTTCAATGGGAAGTGTTCAAGAAGCTCTGGGAAGTCTTGGAGCTGACAGCAAAGTTCTCCCAGACAAGGGCTCCAAGGGCTGTCAGCTCCCAGCTGTGCTGGTTCTGGAGAGGATTTCCAGCTGCTCTGAGGACAGGATGGATTCCAGGCTCTTGGGCCCCTCTCCCACTGGGGTCAGAGTTTTCATTGATGTAATGGGAAAACTTTTCCCCCTCAGATGCCTTTGGAATGCCTCCTGTCTCATCCCATCACAGAGGCACAGAAATGAGGGATGGGAAGCACCTCATGCAGACCACAGAGCAGGGCGGATCCAGGACATTCCTGTCATGTTTCATGCACTGGCCACGAGTGCTGAGCCCACAGTCAAACAAACTGATTCATTTAGGCACTACTCAAAGTGTCCTCTCCTCCCATCTGAGTCTTCATTTCCAGAGAATCATTAAAATTTCTCTCATGAAGAGCTGTTTCCCTTTTTTAATTTCAGAGCAGCTGGAGCTGAGGCAGCTGCAGCTCTCCTGCACTGCCAGCCGCTGTCCCTGCCCTGCCACCCCTGTTCCTGTCACTGTCCCAACGCTCCCACTGCTGCTCAGAGGCCAGGTGGGGTTGGAGCAGCTCATGTTCTGCCCACACCTCATTCTGCCACTCCTGGACATCCCCCTTCCCATCAGCTCTGCCACCCCAAAAATGACAAAATCCTCTCTCATGCTCTGTTCTCCAGCAGTGTTTTAATAAAACACAGCAGATGTTGGTGGAGTTTTGCCCTCCTAACAGCTGAGAGCTTGCTGGCTGGCTGGATTGATGTCTCATGAAGGTTATGTGCTGCCTGGCACACGAGATTCCTGACTGGAGCCCAGGAAACAGCCTGGGAGCAGTGACTTTGTCAGGGAGAGTCACAAATGTCCCTATGGATGGTGTTTGGGCAGATCTTCATTCTTATTAATGCGCTGAAAACCTCTCAGCCTGGCCTGAGCACCATCCCTGCCCCTCTTTCCTCCAACCACTTGTGCCAGAGTGCTGGAGTCAGTGAGTCAGGGATCTCTCTGAATTCTTCAGAGAGAAATCAGAGTGCAGGGATTGAATTAAAGCCTTTGGATGGATTGAAGTATATTAAACACTCACACATAAAGTAGACATTTAAGTAGAAATAAATTAGTAAGTTTTAGGATGAGTTCTAATGCTTTTAATAAGCACAAGGTTTAGATTTCACAGTAGCAGTGTGAGTTCTAGTGAAGGTTGAGAAACATACTGTTGTTTTCAATAGAGACTCCAGGCCCACAGTCGTAGACAGTGCTTACACATAATAGAGTTATAATAAGAATATTGCTGACATTTTTCACATAGAACAAGATAGATTGTATGTGTAGTTCTATATGTAACCTGATGTGCTAAGAAACTGGAATTCTAATAGGTTGAGGAGTGGTGGTCCAAGATTGTGTTTTAGCTTGTTGGGAAAATCCTGTATAAGAGTTTGTACTGGGAAGAGTTTGTGCTTTTAGCCATTGTGGCTTTTAGCCATCTGCTCTTTGCCAGGCTTTTGCTTTGCTACTGCTTCTGCCATTGCCTTTTGAGACTGATGTGCTTTGTAATAAGATGTGTTTTGTAATAAATAACCTTTTTTTAACTAGTTGCTTTGCTTATTAAGAAGATAACCCAATAAAGTAGGAGCCAAGAGTTCCAGAGTTGGTACCTAGAGTACTGGAGGTCTAGAACCTCACACCAGAGCCAGTGTGGAGAGTCTGTCACCAGCTAATGAACCTCAGAGTGAACAAAATCTCCTTTTGGGCTCAGACTAATCCTGGGCCCCTGCAGAAATGAGCCTCAGGCAGGAGCTTGGCAGGAGCAGCCTTGGGGAACAGCTGAGTGGCTCAGTGAGGTAATTTCACCAGGGCTGTCAAAGGTCAGGCCATAAAGGGAACCTTTGGCCAAGCCCAGAGAACCCAAGAGCCAAATCCTCCAGGATCACAGAGACAGGAACTGCTCAGTGCAGCTGTAAATTCTCTTCTGGAAAGGACGTTCAAAGAAAGCATCTGGAAGATCAAAGGCAGAGCCATAAAGGTGAACTCTGTCCCTGTCCCAGCACTGCAGCCTTGGCCGGGGCAGACAGAGGGAACACTCAGGGTGAGAGATGTCAAGGAGAAAATAAATTAATATTTATTCACCACCTGCACCCCCCCTGTGCCCTTCTGTCAGAGGAAGGCTCTGTGCACAGAGGGATCTCCTGAATTCCTGGTGTGTCCTCCAGGGAGCTTCACCCTGCCCAGCCTGTCCCACCCCTGCTGGGCAGCTCCAAGCTTGTTCTCTTTGCATTTTGGGGCAGAATCTGGGATTCTGCTGCAGGGCTGTCCCACCCTGTGGGATGCCAGGTTGGACAGGCCTTGGAATGATCTGCCCCTTCATGTGATGGGATTTAAGGTCTCTTCCAACCCAAACCAGCCTG
Source organism: Oenanthe melanoleuca (assembly GCF_029582105.1). Taxonomy (NCBI): domain Eukaryota; kingdom Metazoa; phylum Chordata; class Aves; order Passeriformes; family Muscicapidae; genus Oenanthe; species Oenanthe melanoleuca. Next base: position 1,369,528 of record NC_079356.1, read on the forward strand.
GGATTCAGCGATCCCAAGGAAAACTCTCATTGCCATTAAAGCACATCCTGTATCCAGAACTTTCCATGGCCATGGCAAGGCCTGGCTGGGGCTGGTGGGAACAGACCCATTCCCTACTGGCCATGACTGGCCACAGGGAGCTGTGGTGAGCCTCCTTTGTTCCCTCTGGGCTCTCAGATAAGTAATCTCTCCTGAGACCTGATAAATAGGATTTAAAATGAGGGAAGGAATTAAATATCTTTCCTCCTGCTGCAAAGTTCAAAGGGTTTGTGTGGTACCTCAAAGGTGCTGCTCAGTTTGCTTTGAACCCAGAATAGGAACTAAGAATGATCCTATGTTGATTATGTTGAGACTTTGTGTCTCCATGCACCAGCTCTGGGTGCCTGGAGTGCTGAACTGCTTTTAAATGAACGTATTGAGGTTGTAGGAGAAACATTCTGCAAGAATTTGGGTTTGAGGTCACTTTATTCTGCACTGTGGTTTGATGAACTGACCCCCACCATCAGGATTATGGAACACACTTGGAGGAATAAAGTCACTCTAAAATGAAGCATCAAAATATATCACTGCCAAAAAAATGGGCAAATGGGCAAAATTCCACCCAGAGCAGCTGTGGCTTCCCCTGGATTCCTGGAGGAGTCCAAGGCCACGCTGGACATTGGGGCTGGGAGAACCTGGGACAGTGGGAGGTCTCCTGCCATGGCAGGGGTGAAACTGGATGGGAGTAAAGGTCCCTTCCCACCTAAACCATTCCAGGATTCTATGAATAGACCCTGACTTTGCAGGAATTATTTCCTCTGAGATACCTTTGTCCTACTAGAAACATTTGCAACCTTAAATCCAAGTTCAAGTAGAGATTTTTCATGGATTTACTGGGTTGTTTTCCCACTCAGAAGCTGAGACGCAGAATAAGGGAATTTGATTTTTGAAGAAAAAAGCTTGAAGATTCATTTTCACACCTTCCTGGGCTGGGAGGAAGAGGTGACACCGTTCATGTCCCTCAAACAGAACTGTCCTTGTGGCTCAGATCAGTGCCCAGGGCTCTGTCTCTGAGTCCAGACTCAAGGAAAACCTTTCCCACTGCTCCAAAGGCAGCTTTTCCATCCTCTCCAGCATTCCCTTTACCTTCTGTCCCAGAGCTGACCTCTCTGTGCTCAGCCTGCTGCTATTTCAGGGACAGTTCCCTGCCAGGCCAATTCCTCCTGTTCTGGCAGCATTTCTGCACTTTTTGGGAAATCCAGGCCTCAAAAGCCATCTCCTCACTCCACAAATGGGTGTCTCCCTTCTCTCTGGTTCTGTTTTTATGGCCTCATGCCCTGCAGGAACATCACTCGCTCTGCTTGTGCTGCCCAGCCCTCCCTGAGACAATCCATCACCTTCTGCTGCCCTCTCACAGCACATCCAACACCAGGAGTGCCAAAAATGCCCCAAACACCCCCTGAGATGCCACTGAAAGGAGCCCAGCATTGGCCTGTCAGCATCCCTCTGTTGCATTTTGGCTACAGGAGTGGCAGAAAGGATAATGGAACAAAGAGGAGCAAAAGAGAGCTTATTATATTCTATATTCTATATTCTATATTCTATATTCTATATTCTATATTCTATATTCTATATTCTATATTCTATATTCTTTCTATATTCTATATTCTATATTCTATATTCTATATAATATATTATATATTATATATAATATATCATATATCATATATTATATATCATATATTATATATTTATTATAAGTGTAGAAACACTACACTTATATAGAGTAGTTTGTGCAAAACAGAATAGAAAAGGCTCATTGGCCCAAGAAGGCAACACCTTTCTGAAAACATGCTTTCTGCAAAACATCACCAGACACTCACAGGCTCTCACTCACCCTGCAGGTGCACAATCATTGTTATAATTCCTTGTCCTTGAGAAAGCCAAGGCTTCAAGGCTGCTTTTTCCCTGGTTCCCAGCAGTATCCAAAGACATCCCTCACTTCTCCACGCTTGCTGGCAGAAGGATCAGCCCCTGGTGTCCCCAGGGAGCTCACCAGCCCCTGGCTGAGCAGCAGGAGGTGTCAGCCCTCAAAGAGCTCAGTGTGCCCTGTCCCCTCCCCTGTCACACACAGGGACAGCAGCAGTGGATGGGAAAGGTGGGAGCCAGGGAATTCAGGGGGAGCCTGGCATGGAACTGGTGGAGAGCCAGATTTTGGGTCCCTTACAACAGGAATTGGCCTTAATGACCATGAACAACCTCACCTGGGGTGCCACCCACACCCAAGGGTCCAGCCCAGCCCTCTGTGGCCACGGGGGACCGTCATGGGCCACTTTTGGCCACCCACACCCAAGGGTCCAGCTCATCCCATCCCATCCCATCCCATCCCATCCCATCCCATCCCATCCCATCCCATCCCATCCCATCCCATCCCATCCCACCCCATCCCATCCCATCCCATCCCAGTCCTGGCTATGGGGGACCCTCATGGGTCACTTTTGGCCTGAAGGTTCAGCCCAGCCCAGCCCCAGGTGAGTGCCCACTATAGAAAAGTCACTTTTGGGCATTCTGGCAGGACAGGATCAGTCCATCCCAACCCATCAACAGCTCTGGCATCTCCTGCTCCATCCTCTTTTGTTGTCAATTAAGCAAATTTGCTTTAAAAAACCCACACTGCATTTAAAAACTAAAAAATATTCTGAGGAGGAAGAAAAACAGTTTTTCTGGCCTCATGTGTCTCATGTTATTTTGAATCTAATGAGGTTTACAGATGGATCTCCCTGTGACAGATGAAACTAAAGTGACTGAGAAACCAGGGCCAAATTTTGCCAGGCATTTCCAAAATCATGTCTGTGTTTTCTGTGGGTACCTGTTATCTTCACTTAGGACAGGGGACACATGAAATGTGATTCATAAGGGGAACTTTGGCAGTGTTCCCCAATAAGATTTGGAAACAGGAGAGAGTTTTTTAAGCTCTTTAGGGCTCGAGGTTTTGAAAATCCCAGTCTTGGCCCTGCTGAGGCACATGGTGAAGGATGTGCAGGACACTCCACTGCCCAAACTCTGCTGTCTGATGCCAGCCCAGGCAGCTGGATTGTTTTAATGAGCTGCTCTCCATCTATAAACGCAGCACAGAGCTTTCCCCACTCCCACTGAGGATTTGCTGGGTTGTTTTGCTCACCCCAGGGTTTGTTGGTACCTGTCACCACTCAGATATAACCCTGAGAACATCCCACCTGCCCCTGCTCTCTGAAAGTGAAGGATGCATCTACTGCAGCTGCAGGGGAGGGGAAACATCAATCCCAGAATTGTCAAGGCTGGAAAAAACCATTCAAGGTCACCAAGTGCAGCCACCAGCACAGCATCACCACCGTGCTCACCGTGTCCTCAAGTGCCACATCCACAGGTTTTGGATGGTGACTCCTGGAAAGCCCATTCCAATGTTTTACAGCCCTTTCCATGAAGAAAATTTTTGGAATATCCAAACTGAACCTCCCATGGCACAACTTGAGGCTGTTTCCTCAATCTGTGACTAAACAATTTTTTACGCAACCCAGAACTCTGAGTGCCATGGAATTCCTTGGGCACCTCCTGGGATGGTGACTCCAAGCCCCCCTGGGCAGTTCCAATTCCTGAACACCTTTTCCACAGGGAAATTTTCCCCAATATCCAACCTGGACCTCCCGTGGCCATTCCCTCTGCTCATGTCCCTGTTCCCTGGAGCAGAGCCTGACCCCTGTCAGGGAGTTGTGCAGAGCCACAAGGGCCCCCCTGAACCTCCTTTTTTTTCCAGGCAAAGGATCCTTGCAGAGGATCCTTGGAGCTGTTGGCAGAGCAGGAGCTGGAGGGAACAATCTGTTCCATCTGCACCTGTGCAGAGCACTTTGTTCATCACTTGTGGTTATAAGGAGCTGGGTCTGGCCTGGTTGCTCCTTCTGAGTTCTGCAGTCAAATAATTCACCCTGCTGCAATATTGACTGGCACTCACTCCTCCATCCTGATTTCTAGGAAATCATTTGTTATTCATAATGACTTGATGATTATTGGGAGTGAGATGATGTTCTCTGCAGAAAGGTGCCAGATTTCAACAGTGCCAGAAATGTTCTCCTTCCTGCTGGGATTTGGATGTCAAACTGTCAGAAATTCTGTTTCACTCCAATGTATGAGAGGCAGATCTTCTTACCCACATGTTCAGAGGGACCCTTGTCCCAGTAACTGGATCACTCCAGAGCTCTGATCCATTGCAGTCAAACACCCAGATGAAAGTTGGAATAATTTTAGCACCGGAGATTTGGCTTTGACGTTGATAAAAGCTAAAGGTTGCTGTTAAGCAGAGTTATCTGACTCAGAAAGCAGCAAGGAACCCACACTGTGGATGTGGAACAAGTCTGCCTTGTTCTTCTCTGCCTTAATCCCCTTTTAATGGGAAGTACACCAAAAAAAGCAAAGATTTTTTATTTTTATTTTTGGGAAGGGGTGATATCTTTCCTCTGATAAATGAGCAGAAAAGAACTTGTCAGTCCTTGGACACCCAGGCTTCTTTCACGTCTGCTTCCGTGTCTGAAAGTTTGTCTGAATTTTCTCCTGCTGCTTTTGGTCTAATTGAAGATTTTATCTGTCCTGACAAACCTTGCCTATCTTGTACTCTTTCGCCTCCTTATCTGTAGAACAACTTGCATTTAACAAGAACAAGAAACACGGGCATCCATACCTGGCATTCCTAAGAATAATAATGGCGCTTTCTAGACAAATACATTTTTGGATAAAGGGCTTTGCTTGGCCAAAGTCTGGTTCTCTAGACAAGACCAGCAAACCTTCTGTGGTGGCTTTGTGAAAACATCATTAATCAGCAGAGATTAGCACTCAGCAAATTCCTTGTTCAGATAGAAACCCTGGGCTGTGAATGTGCCCATTCAGGGCTGTGCCTCAGCAGCTCCTCCTGCATCTTTCTAGAGCTCAGCAGCTGCTCGGAACCAGGATTTAAACCCCAATTAGAGCCGTGTAAAATCCCCCTTATTTAATTCAATAATATCTAATAGGCTTAGCTGGGATTGCTTTGTTTGTCTGGGCTCTGTTTTTTTAGTATCATGCTCTTTAAAATCCATTTAAATCCATTTCCAACAAAGCCCCTCTGTCTGAGGAGATACAGGGGGACAGGGCAGGCTCTGCTCACCCCCTGAACCCAGAGGAGCTCAGGGGTGACAGGAACTCTCAGGCAGGCTGGGGTTGGGGCTGGGACTGTGCTGGGTTCATCCCCAGCAGGGTGGAGATGCTCTGCAGGGTCGGGGACCTGGCTTTGTTAAGCCTGGTTTGTCTGGGTGGCACAAACAGAGCTCTGCCAGCCCGAGAGCTGGCCTGGGAGAGGCAAGGAGGCCCTGAAAGCTGCATCCTCATTTCTTCATGGAATGGGCTCTCAAGCACTGGAACAGGCTGTCCAGGGCAGAGGGGGAGTCCCCAGCCCTGCAGGGGTTTAAAAACCTGGATGTGGCACCTGGGGATGTGGCTCAGTGGTGGTACACGGATGTGGGTCAGTGGTGGCACAGGGATGGGTCAGTGCTGGGGGAACAGTTGGACTGGACCATCCTAAATGTCTTTTCTAGGATTCTGGGACTGTTGTCTCCAGAAGGTGAACCCAAAATCTTGACTCATTCAGCAGAACAAAGACTCAAACCTCGTGTAAGTAAACCAGGGGGAAGAAGATCAGGATGATTTGCAAAGTGAGGAATCTTGAGGGCTGCAGTGATGCAAGTTGAGTACAAACACCTCGGGAATTCCAGGGAGGTTCCCTTCCCTGGGGTGCTGGAGAAGTGGGGCAGGAGGAGAGGGACCCACCTCACCCTGAGCCAGAGCCTGACTGGTTCCTGCAAAGGGTCCTGGAAGGAAAGGAGCCAGAAGGGCTGAGCAGGTCCTGGAGCCATCACGGGAGAGGGGACAATGTGCACGTGGAGTGGTGATTTGCACCCCAGGCTGAAGCTGTGGTGGTGCCTGTGCAAATCAGGGTGGTGAGAAATGGGACATTGGTCAGGACTGGCACAGGCTGCCAGGGCAGAGCTGGAGCCACCAGCCCTGGAAGTGTTCAAAAACACAAGTGGAGGTGGCATTTTGTGATCTGGTTCTGTTGGGATTCAGTCAAATGTTGGATCTTGGAGCTCTTTTCCAATCTTAATGTCCCTGCAATTTTTTGAAAGTAAAATTATTTGGATTTGGATATCCCTGCTTTCCCTTCTAGTCTTTTTAACTCCCCACCATGCAGATTTATAACGTGGAAACAGCAGAGCTCAGCTCTCCACACCCTCACAGGTGAGAACAGAAATGCAGAAAAGCAGAAATTCCTTGCAAGAGATTTCTCTATTTTCCAGCCCCCTGAGACAGGGATTTAATTCAGCAACACCACCACAGGTGAGAACAGAAATGCAGAAAAGCAGAAATTCCTTGTAAGAGATTTTTCTCTTTTCCAGGTCACTGAAACAAGGATTTAATCCAGCAACACAAGTGAGAACAGCAATGCAGAAGTTCCTAACAAGTTATTTCTCCTTTTCCCAGCCCACTGAAATGGATTTAACCCAGAACACCCCTGCAGGTAGCAGAGCACCTGCACTGGAGGTGGAGAAACCTCCCCAGCACCTCCCAAAGCTGTGGTCTGGCTCAGAGATTTCCTTCTCACACCAGCCAATCCAGCCAGCACTGGGAATGTCCCAGGGCCCCAGACTGATGGCAGGAAAGAGGGGGTTTTAGGGAAATTAAATGCTAAATTGATTACATAGACTTAGCTGCTTTCCTAGGGCTAAACATGGAAAGAGAAAAAAAAACACAAAGTGGTTTTAATGACTTAACTGAGCAAACATAACAAGAAAGTGATGAAATGTGAGGAAGATAAGGCAGAATAAATAAAGAGAGTGAACAGGAGCTTGCTGTGCACGAGCAGCTCTGCACCAGGGAGGAACCCATTACTCATCCTGTCACAGGTACAGCAGGGTCTGGGGGCCCATCAGGAACACTGAGGGGTTTGTTCTGGAGAAAAAAGCAAAAAAAAAATGCACAATCCTGGATAAAAACGTCTAAAGGAAAGTGAACGGGGTTCTCTGCTCTTGGTGTTGGCAGTACAAATGAGTTCTCTAGCTTCACAAATAGTAATAAAATAATAAAAACAGGCTTTTTCAAGAATGTTTTCTGAGGGCCACTGACAGCAGAGCAGTCAATGCAGGAGAGGAGGAGGTTTTTCCTTGGAAACCCAGAGGGACAGTGAGGTTCAAGGGATGACACTGGGAATTCCTGATTTTCAGTTCATTGTCACAGGAGTGTCCCCTCGGAGCCAGGACAGAGATGGTGACATCTTTATTCTCTTTATTCTCTTTATTCTCTTTATTCTCTTTATTCCCCATCCCAGGAGGAAGCAGAAGCCAGGTCAGAGCAAAGGGCTGTGCCCCAGGCCCTGCTCCAGAGCCCAGGGATCCCAATCCCCTTCCAGGGCTTTGTTCTACAGCTGCTGAGGGGCTTTGGGTGTTCACAGCTCTCCAACAGAAAATCAAAAATCACCTCTCACTTAGCTCCTGGCAATTCAGGATTGAAAGTGTCTGAGGCACAGGCACATTCCTGCAAAACTGAACTCTAAATTGAATATTCCTGTTTCTGTGGGTGAGATAAACCAGCCAGGGCTCTCCACCTGACCAAGCACAGATTTCTGCCTTTTTAACTGTCCTTAGATATTTGGCTGGTTCCTATCCAAGATGAAACTTAAATAAGGCAGAGAAAAGCACAAGGCAAAAAGGAGAGGCTTTTCCAGGTCTTTATCCATAACTGGGAATGACACAGATTCAGCAGAGCTCTGCTCTCTCTGTGCCATGGGGAGAATTTCAGTGTGACAGCAGTTATGGAAAGGTCACTGTGGAGATACACCCTTCCAAAGCTCAGAGTGGAGAAGGTGAAATTCATGGTGAGGAAAACCAGTTCTTCCTTTCCTGAAGGGTGAACAGCAGGCACAGGTCTCCGGTGGGAAAGGGAGATGATTTCCCCCAAAAGATAAAAACAATCAGAACTGAATTGTTCCATTTTTATCCTTTCAAATAATTAAATGAGGGAAGGGAAGGGAAGGGAAGGGAAGGGAAGGGAAGGGAAGGGAAGGGAAGGGAAGGGAAGGGAAGGGAAGGGAAGGGAAGGGAAGGGAAGGGAAGGGAAGGGAAGGGAAGGGAAGGGAAGGGAAGGGAAGGGAAGGGAAGGGAAGGGAAGGGAAGGGAAGGGAAGGGAAGGGAAGGGAAGGGAAGGGAAGGGAAGGGAAGGGAAGGGAAGGGAAGGGAAGGGAAGGGAAGGGAAGGGAAGGGAAGGGAAGGGAAGGGAAGGGAAGGGAAGGGAAGGGAAGGGAAGGGAAGGGAAGGGAAGGGAAGGGAAGGGAAGGGAAGGGAAGGGGACCTCTGCTCACCTCTGCTCCCTTCCTCCCCACAGGGTACAAGGCAGGTCAGGAGTTATCAGAGATTTAACCAATTTCATTGGAGGCTCGAGTTTGCAAATCTTTCCATGCTTTCCTTCAGTGGAGTTATTTATGTGTACAAAATCCTGAGAGAAATGGGTCAGCCTGGTGGCCCAGCTCGCCCAGGGCTCTGTCTGTGGAGCAGCTGCTTCCTGCTGCCCATTCCCCTCTGTTCACCCAGTGCTGGAGTACAGACACCTGACAGACATCCCTGCCCTGTCCCTTTAAATATGTGTTTAGGGACTTGCAGCCCAGGAATAATCTAATAGATAAATCTAATTCTTTTCTGAGCCTGCTGACAGCAGCCCCTGCACAGTCTGGAGTGACAGTCGCAGCAATTTGATTCCCAGCAGGACAAGGGTTGCTCTGTCTGAGTGAACACCAATCCTCTGCCACTTCCACACCTTCTCCTGGAGGATTTGGTCAAAACCCACATCAAAGATTGCTGTGAATCTTCACAGAGCTGAGTCCAGGACTAGAAACCTAAAAAAACCATCTGCTCTTCACCTGTGTTTGTGCAGTACCACCCCACAGGATGCTCTGGCCTTCCAGAGGGTTGGGAGTGATGCCATGGGGATATTTTTGGGGAAGGAATGCATTTTCCCATGCACTCATTGGGAATGGTGCTGGTGTGTGGCTACAATTTGAGATCTGGCTTTGTCTGCTGGCATTGATGTCTCAAGGTTAGAAACAGACGGGAGAGATCTCCCAGGAAATACAGCTTAGGGAAGCACAGGATTGCTCCTCAAAAAGTTGGTTTTGTCACTAAGCAGAGCCATCAGGATGTCACATCTAAGTGATGGCAGCTCAGGAGCAGCAGGGAGCAGCCAGGCTGTGGGAATTGCACTGGGAATGCCAGGGCAGCCCTTCTGCTGCTGGGGATGGAACAGAGACTAGACAAGATTAAAAAAAAAAAGTGGGGATTTATTAAAGGCCTTCAATAGACACACCTTGGGCAGCCAAAGCCTTTGAGGGGCTACACCCAAGATGGATGGTGGTCAGGAGTTTTTCAGATAATTATTAATTTGGTCCATTTACATATCAGGGGTTAATCTTCCAATTACAGCTTCAGGTAATGAAGCAATTTACCCCCAGTTTGCTCCCCCAACTCACTTTTGTTTATACTTTTGAGGCCTGAGGCTGCAGGGGGTCCTTGAGGCCTAGAGAGGAATTGTTTCATCTGACCAGCACATGAAGACAGCAACTAACCCTGTGTATGAAGCACTGCACTAATACAGGACAGGATGTGAAAAATATGAAAGCTAAAATGCTAGGGCATCACTGGGACAGCCCAAATCAGCCCCCCTGCCCCTGCCACCCCCTGCCAGCCTCTGCAGGGTGGTGATGTCACCCTGGCCCAAGCTCAGGGCAGGATGGTGCCATCATTAGGATGGGCTGGTTATTTCCTGTGAAATAATCCCAGATCCTGGCTGTGTTTGCTAAAGTGAGGTTCAAAGTGGCAAGGGAGTGCCCCAGGGGGAGCCCAGCAGCTCTGGGTCACCAGGTGCCTCCTGCCCAGCACCAGGGGCAGAGCTGGTGTGTCTGGGGCCCTCTTGGGCTGTCTGTGGGATGGAGGAGCTGAGGAGCAATCCCAAGGTTTGACCTGGCATCAAAGTCCTACTGAATCTGTGACTCCAAATAAATCAAAGCACTTTTCTGTGGAGAAATAACCTTTCCACCTCCTAGGGCTGGGATCCAGCCCAATCCCACTCCCACTGAGGCTGACAGGAGGTTTGAAAAGAGCCAGAGGATTTCTTCAGCGTGAGCCCTCATCAGGGCTCCTGCAGGCCATGAGTCACTGCTGCCATATAATCATTATTATTATTTATTATTATTATTATTATAATTATCCTATTTTTATCACTGCTAGGAATCCACCAGCAAGTCACGGGGTGGAACTCCCAGTCAGGAATGAGCCTCTGGTCGCCGAGCAAGGCTGGGTTTGTCAGCTGTGCTTCCCTTTGGCTGTGTGAGTTCATGGAGAGGGAGACAAGAACAAGCCGTGTCTGCAGCCCAGCGCTGGTCATGCCATCCAGAGGCAGCCAATTACCCGGTAATTCATCTGGGAATTACTGGGTAATTGGGAAGATAATTACCAGGTAACCTGCGCCGACCTGCCCCAGATACTGCCTGGGCAGTGTTTGCATGACACCGGTGGGTAATTACAGAGCAGGTCCCTGGCTGGAGCAGCTCCGGGAAATAAAGGGATGCCTGAAGGGTGACTAAGAGGAATGCGGAGTTAATGCTCAGAGGAATATGGGATGTGTCATCTGCCTTGACTCCCGGCCAAATCCGAACCATCCCGCTCTGCCCTCTGAACCCGCCGGAGCCAGAGCCACGTTTCTTTCACCTGCACTTAGGAGAAGCAGGATTTCTGCGTGGGGCAGATAAAAACACCACAGCTGCAGCCTTGTGCTGGTCCACAGCACAAACTTACTCATAGCCATGATTTCTCCCCTGTCCACTACAGAGCCAGTTAAACAATTAGGGTGTTTGGGGGTTTATTTCTGTTTCCACTCATACATTTTGCTCAGGACTGCTCAAGGATTATTCAAGGGGCAGGATTCCAAGGGAGAAAAAATTGAGAATGAGGAAAATGTAAAACACACCAAAAAAAATTCTGGAATAAAAAGAAGTTGATCAGTGGCCCCCAGGGAAATACTTGGTTTATAAACTTACTCAAATGTCACAGAATGAATCTTTATTTTGTTATTAAAAGACTGTACTGTGGTGACACTGTGTTCTGGGGGCTATGGGGCCACTGAGGAAAAGTTTGGCACTGCAGCATTTGCAGCTTTGGTGGTTTAAGGGGCAGTGGAAATTCTCCCCAATTCTCAAAGCAGAGCTGGCCGCAGCAAGGAATTTTCCACCACTTATTTTGAATGAATGATTTTTTTGTTTTGTTTTGTTTGAAATCTGTCATGGAATTTCTTCACCCAGTGCCCTGAATCGGAGATTTTCCTGTTATTGTCCCTTATCTCAATCCCAGAAGTATGAAAAGAAATAAAAATATCTGAAACAGAGGGTTGTTTTTTGGGGTGGTGTTTTTTTTTTTTTTTTTTTTTTTTTCATTCTTTACCTTGAAAATGTTTCAGCTTGGCATTTCAGGAGGTTTTCCTGGTAGTGCCCCTGGCTCATTTGGCAAAGTATCCTGTGAGGCTCCAGGCTGGCAAGAGGGGATTCACTGTTCTTGGATAAAACACATTTCTCAGCCCTTTAAGGCTGTGTGACATCCCCAGCCCTCTCCTTCCCCTTCTCCTTTGCCCTTCACCTTTTCTCTGATTTCCCAGGGCATATTTAGGAAATCCTTGGGAGGGCTGTTTTGGAGAGAATTTGCTGTTTCTGGGAATATCAACAAGGGCAGAAATCACTTGATTTGAGGCAGCAAAGTGAGAGCAGACTCGAGGGACACAAGGGCTTTGTCAGGAGACAGCCCTGAGGGTGGGAGAGACTCTGAGCCTCCCCCTTCAAAAGATTTTGTTGTCCTTTAGGATGGGACCGATTGGCCCTAAATCCCAGAATAATGGAATGGTTTGGGTTGGAAGGGACCTTAAAATTCATCTCATTCCAACCCAAACCAAGGGCAGGGACACCTCCCACTGTCCCAGGCTGCTCCAAACCCTGTCCAGCCTGGCCTGGGACATTCCAGGGATCCAGGGGCAGCCACAGCTGCTCTGAGCAACCTGTGCCAGGTCCTGTCCACCCTCACAGCACAGAACTTCCTCCTTCTTAATTCTAATCTAATCTAATCTAATCTAATCTCTAATCTTCCTCCTCACATCTAATTTTTACCTACTTTATTTTAGTTTGACTCCATTCCCCCTTTTCCTGTCAAATCCATCTCACTCAGCACAAGTTGTCCAGTGTTAATCATCATTCGCCCTCGCCCTCAGGGTGTGGCCAAGACACTTCTGGTACTGATTTATTGGCCTTTGAGAATTGTAAATCCATCTAGAAATTCCTCCCTGTGAGGAGGAGGCCCTGGCACAGGGTGGCACAGAGCAGCTGTGGCTGCCCCTGGATACCTGGCAGTGCCCAAGGTCAGGCTGGGCAGGGTTTGGAGCTGCCATGGGCAGTGGGAGGGGTCCCTGGGGGTGGCACTGGGGGATTTTTAAGTCCTTTCCAGTCCAAACCATTTTGTGAGTTTTGAGTTGTCTTGGAGAGGGTGATCCTGCTCCTGGTCAGGATCTCCACGTGGAACTGGGATGCTCAGTGAGACCCTGCCCACCCTGAGAGCTGAGCCTTGGGCTTCCCTGGGGCTGGAATTTGCTCCTGTGTTTGATTTCTGGCTGCTCTGCTGGTCCAGCAGCTCCAGACTCCTGCATGCTGGACACTCTGCTGTACCTTTTGTACCTCATCTGGAAAGTTGTTCTTCTTCCAGGGAGCCAGACCCTCCTCAGGCATCCCCAGGCTGGGAATGTTGGTGCTCTCCAGGCTCTGCAGTGTTTTCTCAGCTCCATTCAGAGCTGAACAATGCCCAAGGCAGACATTTCGATCATCTGTGTCTGCAGATACCAGGAGACATTTTCCTGCCTGGGCTGGGGAGCCCTGGCTCCTTATCAGGCAAGCCCAGACATGGAAAAACAATCCCATATCCCATCCCTGGTGCAGTTTCCTTGCTTTGGGAAGAAGACACCTTTGCAAAGTGAGCAGCAGCTGGCAGGGAGCCCACCCTGTACCCCAGGGGCCTGTGCAGAGCTGTCCTTGTCACTGAGGACAGTGACTTTCAGAATATTTCCTGAAAGGAAATCTCATCCCAGGCATCCTGGCATGGTGCTTCCAAGAAGGATTTTCTGATAATTGCCAGCCAAATCTTCACTCAGCTCCTCTTTGTTTACATGCAGCGTTTGATCAAGTAGTTCTGCTAAAGTTAATGATACTTTTGCCTTAATTAAAACCTAAATGAGGACTCCAACTGGTCTTGTTGTGGTTAATCTCTACATGGCACCGTGACTTTGTGGGATGCTTGGCAGGGAAGCTGCAAAATCCTGCTGGGAGCGAGTGCATCGATCCAGCACTGGGAAGAGGAGGGGACAGGAGGACAAAATACAGATTGAGGGAAAGTTTTCAAGTTTCTGGGAGGCCCTGCAGGCTAAGGTGAAGGCAAGGTGAGTCCTGAATTACTCCTGAGGATCCATGTGGAAGGTTTAGGTGGGGCTGGTCAGAGCCTTTCCTGCTGTGGGATATTTCTGCCCCACTGGGATAAGCACAGGCCTCTGTCTGGGTTCCAGAGGCAGGAACAGCAAGTTCCTTCAGCCTGGGGGCGTCCATGGCTTCTCCTTCCTGGAGGAATTGCTGTGGGTTGCTGTGGGCCATGGTGTGAGATGTGGGGCTGAAAAGCAGCAGGGACAGGACAGGCTGCCCTTTGGGGCTTGGGCAGAGCCCGGCTGAGCTCAGCTCAGGCCTGGGGGTGCCAGATGTGCACATGTGGCTCTTGCTGGCCAAATGACCAAAGCAAGCCTCAGGCAAACCCTCAGTGCTGCTCCCTGTCCCCGAGGGCTGTGGGGCTCCAGGGTGAGGACAGAGCCTGGCTCAGGTGGGAGGGAGCCTGGCCAGGAGCAGAACCCTTGGCTGGGCCTCAAGCTCTGCCTTGGACCTGCCAGGACACTCTCTGACCACTGACAGCACACCTGGGGTCAGCATCAGTCATGGAAATGCCTCCTGTGCTCCCTGGGCCATGAAGAGGTGTCCAAACCCTTTCAATAAGGTTTCCTTTGTTTCCCTGCTCTATCAGAGCTATGGGGCATCCTCCAAAGCAGCCACAGTCCAGACACCACAGGGAGTTGGTTTTACTGGGAGTAAAACCACCCTGAGCTCTGCAGCTGCTCTGGGGAAGCCTGAAAAATGAAAATATGCTGTGAGTGCCCCATGCCTGCATCAATCACCCCATGGAGATTCCTCTGCACTTCAAGGGGTTCCACAGAATCAGAGGATTGTTAAGGTTGGAAATAAACTCTAGGATTGAGCCCCATTCACTGCCCTGTCCCCAGAACAGACCCTTCAGCTGAGGCCAATGAACCCTCAAACAGACACACCTGCACGGGGGTGCCTTAACTGGGAGCTGCTACCCATCCTCAACAGCAAAATATTTAGGGAGTGGAAAAAAACCCTCAGTCCCCATCTGCAAGAAACAGTTGAGAGCTGCTGTAATCTCGTTTTCCCCACAAATTCTAATGGTGTAAAACTCAGGTGTGCACAGTTCACCCCTCTGGGTCAGACCTGAAGGGGTGTAAAGCAGGTAAATGGATTTCAGGCAGCCCCTGTGGCTTCTGCAGCAGAGTTCCTACAATTTTAGGATTGCAGGTGCAGGTGTGGGGCTGTACAAGGATCAAGAATTGAAGAGTGAGTGTGGTAGGTATTGGTCTTTTTTAAAAATCCCATTCCATGCTTGCCAGAGCTCCAGGAGTGTTTTGGACTCTCGGGGATTCACAGGGTGGGATTGTTGGGGTGTCTGTGCAGGGCTGGGGGTTGGACTGGATGACCCCTCCAGCTCAGGATATTCCCTGATTTTATGATTCTACCATTATGAGACTGAGACAATCACACAAATCCTTGGTGAAAACGTTCCTGTGAGTTGTGTGTCTGTGCACAATCCCTGGGAGCTGCTTCACCCTCAGCCAGCAGCTCTGGTTGGTGGCTCAGCATCTCCTCTGCCCCACTTGGCAAGCTCCTGGTGCTTTCCTTGCTTTCCTTTTTAAAATCCTCCCTCACGTTTCCAAGTGAAATCTCTCTTAAGGAAACAATTGAGAATCGAGGCTGCAGTGCCAGAAATCCCAGAGCCCTTGGAGCTGATGCACAGGCAGGGAGTGAGTGTCCTCACTGCTCCTTGGGCATCACCTCCTGGAGGGGACCCAAATCCTCGTCACAGCAGGCAGAGAGGGAGGCCAGGGCTGTTCCAAACAGCAGCAGGGTCACAGCAGGGCTGAGAGGAGCTGGCAGAGCAGGGATCCAGCACAGCAGCTCCAGAAGCTCATCAGCTCCAGAGAAGGAAGCCAGCAGGAAACACAGGGGCAAGGCCAAAAATTACAACTGTGCTGACTGGGAGGAAACTGCTTGGAAAGGAGAAATGCAGGTCTGGAGAAACGTGCCCAGTGGCCTCCCTGACTCCAGAGCTGCAGGAAGCTCTGCCTTGGCCAAGCCCTGCATGGCTGGAGAATCCAAACTGGGCTCCTGTGAGCAGCTCTGCCCAGGCTGGGCTCTGTCCCTGGGGCTGGCAGTGCCATGCCCAGCACCCCCAGATCCCCCACTGCTGGGGTATCAGCATGTCCTGGGGGACAGAAAAGGGACAAAGAGCCAGGACAACAGCACATCCTGTGCATGCTGCTCCCCAGGCTGCTCTGGCCTCTGCAGAGAGCTCCAGCCTGGGCTAGTGCTGCCTCCACCAACATTCCTGCTCTGCACAGGCAGTGCTTGAACCCAGAGCTGGCACAGCCGGGTCACAACCTCTGGGTGCTGGTGGTGACACTTCAGAGAGAGCAGGCTGCAAAACCTGACCTGGAAAACACGGGGAGCAGCTCCTGGGGTGTCCAAGACACAGAGGGAGGCCTCAAGGGAAGAGAGAGAAGTGAGAGAATAGAAAAAGAAAAGAGAGAGAAGAGAGAATTTCACTTGGAATCATCATCTAATCCAAGGTCAGTGTTTGTGGACCTAACAAGCATTTGCTTATTGCACCCCCTGCAATCCATCAGGCAGGAGGGAAACAGGACCCACAGTGGGTGGAACTGGGAACGGGACCAAGCTGGAGCAGGCACAAGGCACACCTTTATATGGAGAGAGGAACTTCATGGTTTAGCTAAAACAATTATGGACCTAGAATTTTGGAAAACCGCTTTGATTTAAGCTCAGGAAGGACCTCGGGGCAGAAGTTCAGAACTGATGTCCCAGATCTTCATCCTGAGCTCACCATGGAGGAGGAGAGCACGCCCAGGGCAGCACCTGCAGACACTAACGTGCAGGTATTTTCTTTTTTCCAGCTCAGGCACAGCCATGCTGGGACTCTGCATCCCCAAGAAAGTTCACATCACTTACCCTGGGACACACTGAGCCACTCTTGATTTGGGAACCACTTTGGCTGTGGAGAGGGGAGGGAGGCAGCAGAGGCCAGCAAGCCCAGCACCAGCAGAGCCCCAGCTCCAGCCTCCCCTGCCCCTTTTCTGCACTGGCAGCTCCAGGAGCTCGTGCCCAACACCCCCTGGAAGCATTTCCCTGTGTGTGGGGACAGCACAGCCCCATTTTCCAGCACAGCAGCCAGGTCTAAGGACAGGTCCATGTCAGGGTGGTGGGATGCTCTCATCCTTCCAGGAGCTCATTTGTCTTGGCATCAGAAGAGACTCTCCAGCCCTCTCGGTGTTGGCCCATCAACCAGGGAGCTCTGAGCTTACATTAAATTAAATCTGAGCAGAGATTAAATCATGACCCTTCCCCAGCCCAGCTGCTGCTGGGAGCAGGGGCAGGTCCCAGGGCAGGACACAGCTGCCCAAGGTTTGGGACCACGAGGAGTTTGGGACCTTGGGCAAAGTGTGTCCTGCTGCTCTGGCTGTGGAAAGCTGCAGTGATTTCCTGTCATTGGGTGGGAAAGCCAAATCTGGAGCCTGTGGATCCAAACTGATTCTCCCAGATCTTGTGGAGAGTCTCCACCTTTCCCAAAGCCCTGCACATGAACAAGGAGCTCCACAGCCCCTCAGGTTCTTCCTCCTCCTCTGCAAGGCACGGAACAGAAATGACTTTGTTTTCTCGCCACATTTAAGCCTCGTTCCCCCTCAGTTTCCTGCTTGTTCAGACTGTTCCCTCTTTATCTCCCCAGACAATCTCCATTGCCTTTGTTTGGCTTCCAGAAAATCCCTGCTCTAACCAGGCAGGAGGAACAGCAAATTCAGCGGCTTCCTCTCCCAGAGGAGGAGTCTGGAGGAGGCAAAGCCCGGGGCCAGGCAGCTCTGGGGTGTTTTGCTCACACCACGAGCCCCGGGAGTGGGAAGTGCTCAAAGCCACCTGTGCTGCATCCAGATTGTTCTGTGGGGTGGGAGGGGGGTCAGACGCAGGAGAGGCTGCCTTGGCCAGAAGCAATAGGAACTTGTGGGGTTTTAGAAGAAGAATTTCTTTGTAGGTTCTTCTGAGAGGCTCCTGAAAACGCTGACAGGTCACCCCAGGAGTTCCCATCCTCACCAGCTCCTTCAGGGTGGAAATCCAGGAGAGCCTGGAATCCCTTCTGACTGCTGGCTCCTCATTTATTGGGGTGATTAACACCCAGAGCTGTTTGGCCATTTCACCCTGGGGCAAGGAGGGCTCTCCCAGACTGTGCCCAGAGCAGGATCTGCCCCAGAGCTGCTCACCTGGGCTGGGCTGGGCACAGGTACCTGTGTGGGTACCACAACATCCCCTGCGTGCTGGTGGTGACACCTCCCAGGGACCTGTGTGCAAAACCTGACCTGGAAACACAGGGAGCAGCGGAAAGGAAAGGAAAGGAAAGGAAAGGAAAGGAAAGGAAAGGAAAGGAAAGGAAAGGAAAGGAAAGGAAAGGAAAGGAAAGGAAAGGAAAGGAAAGGAAAGGAAAGGAAAGGAAAGGAAAGGAAAGGAAAGGAAAGGGAAAGGAAAAGGAAAGGAAAATCCTTCCCTGTTGCTCCACTGTCTCACTGTCCGTGTTTGTCCCTTGCCTTCATGTAGTTTCCTTGACTCCCAGGGCTCTCCTCTTGTCCAGCCTCCCCAAGAACAGCCCATCCTTTAAGCCCCCAGCCCTCCTGGTGGGCACATCTGGTCCAGAAAGGGCTGAACTCTCGGTGGGGATGGATCTCCAGGGTGGAAGAGCAGCAGGCAGCACCTCCAGGATTGCCTCGCTGAAGGGCTGGCAGGAGCTTGGCGGGCAGGGAGACCTGCGGGGGTGTTTTCATATTTTAATTATTTTTCTATTTTCCTCCTAATTACCGCCACGTGCCCCGTGCTTTCGTGAGAGATTCATTAACTCCGTGCTTTAATCCAAATAAACCATCACTTCCTTCTGCCCCTCCCTGGACCCTGACACCTTTTTAGCCTTGAAAATTCCTCAGGCAGGAGCAGCACAAGCCCCTCAGCTCCTGGGGGATGCTGCCCTGGCTCTGGCTCTCCTCTTCGCCCAAAGGGAAGAAATAATGATGGAATTTAACAGAGTCAAATGTGCTGAGGGATGTGAAGGGACACACTTTGTAATGTGGAAGCAAAACAGGGCAAAATTACCATCTTAATTGTATTAATGTTGCCAATTATAGGCAGACCCTGTGTCGCTCAGCAGGAGCGTTCTGGGAGAGAAGGAAAGACAAATTATCTGCAAACTCCTTATTTTGTCTTTGTGAATTACCACCCCAAGGTACGTAATTGAATCTCTAGTCCTGATCACTGAACATTGTTCAGGGAGTGAATTAAAGGAAGGCCCTAAAGGCCTGCTCTGTTTTGTCCTAATTAACACAACCACTAGATTTCTTCTTTTTTTTTTAGTGTTTTTTTTTTTTTGGTGGTTTTTTTTTCTTTTTTAATTTTTTTGTGGGTTTTGTTTTGTTTTGTTTTTTTAGGTTTGTTTGGTTGGGTTTTTTTTTTTTTTTTTTTAAATAACTACATGGTGAAGAGTTAAGCTGGAGAAGAGAACCTGGGTTTAAATAATTTAATTTCTACCCGGAGCAGAGCTGGATGAGTGCATTGGGTGTGTGGATGTCACTGTGCAGGCTGTGCCACCCCTTTGAGTGCCACCAAAATGGGACAGAGCAGCTGAGAGCCCTGTGGGGAGCCTGGAACCCTCCATGGTGGGGTTCAGCTGTGTCCACATCTGGAGGAGAAGTCACAAAAGGATGGGACACCCCACACCAGGGCACTGCTGTCCCCAAAATCACCTTGTGAGTGGAAGAGCTGCCCTTGGCCCAGCTCTGTGAGAGTTTTGTGCTATAAAAACACAGAGGGGACAGAGCTGTCCCTCCCTCTGGGCCAGTGCCAGGGACAGACACCAGCCTTGGGCATGGGGATGTGCCCTGTCCACCTCTGGCTCTCCTCACATGAGAGGAATTTAGGCAATGCTTAGTTCAGAGCGACCAATTTAGAGAAAATTCCCAAAATTACAGTCCAGCTTGATCAGTCCTTTTGATTTTACTGCATTAATTTGTGTGCTCCAGGAATATTTTCAAGTCTTTGAGTCTGTTTGGTCTCTTGTTTAGTAAAAGGAAGCAGCCACAGGTGAGTTTTCCTGAATGCTACTGGACTGGACCTTCAGCCTCTGGAATGCTTGAAGTTTATTGAGGTTTTTAAATGCATTGTTTCAACTGGAAGAGGGGAAATTTGGGTTAGGAATAGGGGAGGGTGAGGATGGAATTGCCAGAGCAGCTGTGGCTGCTCCTGGATCCTGGCAGTGCCCAAGGCCAGGCTGGACACTGGGAGCAGCTGGGACAGTGGGAGGTGTCCCTGCCATGGCAGGGGTGGAATGGGATGGGCTTTGAGATCCTTTCCAACCCAAACCATTCCAGGATTCTGTGCCTAATCCAAGCCATGTAATTTAGGGTTAGCCCAGTCTTGTATTGCTTGAAAATTACAGTGTTAGAAGCAAGGGGAAAAAAAATAAAAATAAATCCCAGCTGTAATAGGTTACACAGAGCCTGATTCCCTGTGTTCTACTTTGAAAAGATGAGCTGGTCCTGCCCTGGTCCCACAGTCTTGGACAGTGAGGAGCAGGGATTTGGGATTACAAGGAACTGACTGTTCTGATTGAGGCTGGGGTTTATTCTGGGGATTTCCTCCTTTCCCCCACAGTGTCTCGAGCCTGTCTAGGGAATGTGCCAGGGCTGTGCTCAGGAGAGAGCTTGCCTTGCCTGGGGGCTGTTCCCCTGGACAGAGCTCTCCAAGAGCTTCCCACCCCTCCCTTCACCTTCCCTCTGTGTCCTCGTGTGCCTTCTGTGCTGTCAGTGTCATTTTCAGGAGCAGGGATCATTCAGGAATGCAGGATCCTGGGCACAGCCAAATGCTGAAGGTACATTTACAACAATTCCAGCAAAGTGCTCAGCACTTCTCATGGAATGCCAAGGGAGAGGTGAGCTGCAGGAGAGCCCTAGGTGGGATTCCTGGAATCCTCTGGAGCTGAACTCCTTCAGCCTGGCCACAGGCACATCTGAGCCCTGCTGAGGGTGTGCAAACAGGCACGAGGGGCAGTCCTGCCAGTCAAAATAAATCCCCTGGAATTCTTTCCATTGTATCCCACTGAATGCAGAAGCTTGGATGATGAAGCCACGAATTCCAGAGCTGGGGCACCTGGAACGGTGCCTGCGAGGAAGGGGAAAAAATATTGTAAAACATAATGATCAAACAGTGGGGGAGAGCGAGGACCGTGAAAACATCAAAAGTCCTGGCAATTGTTTTGGATGAGAATGTTTTCAAGAGTCCCTGTTTGTGTTGGACAGGAGAGCTCACTTTGAACAATGGGTGAACTTTGCAAGGCAGGCAAAATCCACTCTCCTCACTGAGAGGAGCTGCTTTTCTTGTAAAAAATATATACAGATATTTATGAAAATGGGGGAAATGGGAAAACAAGTGTCTTACTGTTTTGCTGTCTTCCCCTGATCTTTCTCTCCCACTGCTGGGGATAGGGCTGGATGAGATTTGCCCTTTGCTGGTTGTGTGGATGAATTAATTCCCTGGGCTCTCCAGAGTCAAGCACAACTCCCACACATGGCAGCATGGTCCAGACCTTTCTCCCTGTGCCACTGGGGGAACCCCATCCACTGATCCTACACTGTTCCTGGCATTCTGGATTTATGCTTATTTTTAATATTATGAAGGTTTCCAGGACACTTAAGGTTTGCATTTGTCTCCCCCAAACATTGGCAGGAAGAGATTTGTGTCAGGAATGGGGACCCTGCAGCCAAAATGGGCTGGAGAGGCACCACTGCCCCAAGGAGCTCCTGGAGGCACCTCCAGGGATCTGGTGAAGGAATTTGCAGTTCTCACTTTTCCTGGTGTGGGCTGGGGAATGTTCTCACAGCATTTCACCCCTCTGCAGGAATTTGGGCTGCAACCAGGTCTGTGGAGGAGAGGAGAGGAGAGGAGAGGAGAGGAGAGGAGAGGAGAGGAGAGGAGAGGAGAGGAGAGGAGAGGAGAGGAGAGGAGAGGAGAGGAGAGGGGAGGGGAGGGGAGGGGAGGGGAGGGGAGGGGAGGGGAGGGGAGAGGAGAGGAGAGGAGAGGAGAGGAGAGGAGAGGAGAGGAGAGGAGAGGAGAGGAGAGGAGAGGAGAGGAGAGGAGAGGAGAGGAGAGGAGAGGAGAGGAGAGGAGAGGAGAGGAGAGGAGAGGAGAGGAGAGGAGAGGAGAGGAGAGGAGAGGAGAGGAGAGGAGAGGAGAGGAGAGGAGAGGAGAGGAGAGGAGAGGAGAGGAGAGGAGAGGAGAGGAGAGGAGAGGAGAGGAGAGGAGAGGAGAGGAGAGGAGAGGAGAGGAGAGGAGAGATCTCTCTTCCACGTTCACTCACTGCAGGATGAGCTGTGCCTGAGCACACCCATGGCATCTTCTGCTTTTCCCTGGGGAACAGACAACCTGCAGATGCTTCATGAGCTAGAAATATTTCTCCAGGTGCTGTTAAATGTGGGATGTTTGTGGTAGCAACCAGCAAAGGATGCAATCTCCAGAACAGCCCAGGCAGAGTTTTTGTGCCTTTTTGTGCAGAAAAGCAGCACTACCCTGGGCTGCAGCCCCTCAACTGCTCCTGCCTGAGACTCCCTTGGAGGGGAACACCCTCCCCTTCACCCCTGCAAGGACCTGCTGACCTCCCACAGCACTGGGGCAGCCTGGTGGCCCTGCAGGACAAGAACTGGTCAAGAGGACTTTCCCCTGTGGCCCCCAGACAGTTCCTGGAGTGCCCCATACATTCCAGGATGCATTGGCCTCACAAGTTAAATATTTAGTCTTTCCTGACTCCAAATACTTCCCCAGCTCCTGGTTTTGCTGCTTTCACCCACTGGGCTTTGTTTCTCTGGACTGGAGCGGAGGGGTTTGGAGATAGGGACTCTATTCTTGGCAGAAAGGGGAGGATTATGAACATTCCTTATCTCGGGAGTGGATTTTATTGTGTGCCACTGCTCAGGGTAGCCTTAAAATAAAAGGCCTGCTCTGCCAGTCTGGGCAGTGTTTTGGCTGCCAGCCACCTGCACGGCCCTGGGAGCACAGAAACAACCCCAGGGTTATCAGGGCCACTTCCACTCCTCCCCCAAATCTCTGCCCTTCCCTCTCAAAGGGACTCAGCAAAGGATGGAGCATCCAGCGCATCCCTGGGGTGATCTGGAGCATGGTTTCCAGCAAATCAGGGGTTAAAGCCCTTTTGGCTGCTCCTCCAGCTGCAGGGAAAGGAGAATAAATTCAGGGGGTTCAGATGGGAAAGCAGTTTGCATTCCACGGAGAGTGTTCCCTAATCCCTTTATTCCCAGAGCATTCCAAATCCCTGTGTTCCAAGAGTTCCCAACCCCTGTGCTCCTAGAGTTTTTGATCCCTGTGCTCCCAGAGTTCCCAATCTCTGTGTTTCCAGAGTTCCAAATCCCTGTGTTCCCCAGAATTCTCAATCCCTGTGTTCCCAATCCCTGTGTTTCCAGAATTCCCAATCCCATGTTCCCAGGATTCCAAATCCCAGAGCTCCCAATCCCTGTGTTCCCCAGAGTGTTCCCAATCCCTGTGTTTCCAGGATTCCCAATCCCTGTGTTTCCAGGATTCCCAATCCCTGCATTCCCAATCCCTGTGCCACCTTTCTGGCCCTTGTTAATCTTCCCTCGCAGGGGTTTTGCTGGAGACAGCACACGAGGCTTTCAGGTTTCTCCCTGCCCTGCTGCCCAGCTGGGGGATCAGCCCAGCTCAGAGCAGGGACTGAGCCCAAAAACAGCTCCTGGTGTCAGCACAGCCCTGATCCCAGCCCAGAGCAGGGACTGAGCCCAAAAACACCTCCTGGTGCCAGCACAGCCCTGATCCCAGCCCAGAGCAGGGACTGGAGCCCAAAAACAGCTCCTGGTGTCAGCACAGCCCTGATCCCAACCCAGAGCAGGGACTGGAGCCCAAAAACACCTCCTGGTGTCAGCACAGCCCTGATCCCAGCCCAGAGCAGGGACTGGAGCCCAAAAACAGCTCCTGGTGTCAGCACAGCCCTGATCCCAGCTCAGAGCAGGGACTGGAGCCCAAAAACAGCTCCTGGTGTCAGCACAGCCCTGATCCCAGCTCAGAGCAGGGACTGGAGCCCAAAAAACACCTCCTGGTGCCAGCACAGCCCTGATCCCAGCTCAGAGCAGGGACCGAGCCCAAAAACAGCTCCTGGTGTCAGCACAGCCCTGATCCCAGCTCAGAGCAGGGACTGGAGCCCAAAAACAGCTCCTGGTGTCAGCACAGCCCCGATCCTGGCTCAGAGCAGGGACTGGAGCCCAAAAACAGCTCCTGGTGTCAGTACAGCCCTGATCCCAGCCCAGAGCAGGGACTGGAGCCCAAAAACAGCTCCTGGTGCCAGCACAGCCCTGATCCCAGCCCAGAGCAGGGACTGGAGCCCAAAAACACCTCCTGGTGCCAGCACAGCCCTGATCCCAGCCCAGAGCAGGTCCAGCTGAACTCCAGGTGCACAACGACACCTGAAGGCAGCAGCTCGGTGCTGGCAGCCCTGGCAGCCCCTGACTCATCCCCTGCTGTTTACCAGGCTCTCCCACTGCTCTCCTCCTGCCAGCAGCTGACAGGCACGTCTGGTTAAACTTCACAGGAGTGTGGTTAATAATTAGCAGGGCTCAGGAAGACCTTGCTCGCAGCTCTGTGTTTGTGAGGAGGTGTTAATGGGAGCACAGGAGCAAGCAGAAATGTTTGGCTCTGGCAGCAATTGGGAGATGCCTCCCCTCCCTCACTCCCAGCAGCATCTCCAGCTCCAGGCTGATTCACCAGTGCCTGGAGGCTCCTCTTGCTCTCTGCTTTGCCATCTGCCTCCTGTTCCTGGGGCTGAGGGGCCCTGGGGACAGCAGGACAGGCTCCAGTGTGCAGGGGACAGTCCCCTCAGGCAGGGAGCCTGCCTGGGGCTGCCTCAGCCCCCCTGCTCGTGCAGGCAGCCCCAGCACAGCCTGCTGTGGATTCCCCACTGCCCTGCTCGGTGGGAGCTCCCCCGGCAGGGACAGGACCTCCTTTGTGTGGGTGACAGTGCTCAGAGCTCGGTGAGCCTGTCCTGCCCACCTTGGCCTTGCTCCCCATCTTGTCATTGGGAGCATTCCCACCCATGGCCAGGGCAGCTCTGGCCTTCCTCTGTCCCCCTGCTGTCCCCCTAGGACCTCTCTCTGCAGTGTCCCTCACCAGGGTGTCCCCAGGATGTCCCCAGGAGCTCTGTGGCTCTGGGTTGAAGCTCTCTGCTGTTACCTACTCAATCAATCCATTCCCTTGCTTATTTTCATCTGTCTCCATTTCATCCACAACCTCCCTCATTCCCAGCCCATTCCAGCCCAGCTCCTTGTGTTTATGTACATTTGCTGCCAACCTTCAGCCTCCTTCACACTTCCCTTTGCTTTGCTTTGCTTTTATGGCCTTTTATGATGTTTGTGTTACATCAAGGCTCTTTCCCTTTTTATCCCCTTCCTGCCCCTGGATAATTATTCCTCCATCCATGGCTTTTATGGCCTGCCTTTATCATGAGTGTTTCTGAGGGTGGCAGGAGTGTCTGGAGCCACAGGCTCTGTCTGGCACTCAGGCACAGGGCAGGACTGGACGTGTTTTGGTGGTGGGTGGTGGATGGTGGAATAATGGAATAGTGGAATGGTGGAATGATGGAATAATTGAATGGTGGGATGATGGAATGGTGGAACGATGGAATAATGGAATGATGGAATGATGGGTGGTGGAATGGTGGGATGATGGAATGGTGGATGAAAGGTGAATGGTGGAATGGTGGAATGTTGGAAAGGTGGATGGTGGAATGGTGGAATGATGGAATGGTGGAATGGGGAATGGTGGAATGATGGAATGGTGGATGGTGGATGATGGAATGGTTGATGGTGGAATGGTGGAATTATGGATGGTGGAATGGTGGGTGGTGGATTGGTGGAATGGTGGAATGATGGATGGTGGAATGATGGATGGTGGATTGGTGGAATGATGGATGATCATTCATAGTGCAGTCCCACAGCTGAGGGCTCCTGCTGCCAGCCCTGCACAGGGGACACCTCCCCAGGGAAAGAGAGAGCTCCCAGGTGAGCTCAGGTAAAATCCTGATGCCAGGAGAGAGCCAGGATGGCTGAAGGAGGGGTGGCCTCTGCTGAAGGAGAGCACAGCTGAGGGTGGGTGGGTGTGCAAGGGGGGGTGGAGGAAGGAGTGAAGGTTTCTGTGGCTGGGGTGGTTGGTTCTTCCCCACCACAGAGCTCTTCCCAAAAAGCACCTTGCTGCCAAAGGACATCATTCCCAGGGGAGAATACTCCAGCAGCTTCTTTTGAAGGTCTCCAAGAGAGTGACTGTAAAAACTCCTCAGCACTTTGCTCCTGGAACTATCCCTGCTCTTTATTCCATGGTTCTTTTAATCTGCTGAGGAGGAGGAAGGGCAGAGGACACCCTGTGCTGGGCTGGTCCCCTGCCCCAGGGAGGGTCCCTCCCACCTGTCCAAAGCTCTCCAGCACTTTGTCCCAGCTCTCCTGGGGACAGCCAGGACAGGGACACCCTTGAGGAGGTGGAGAGAGGGTGTCCCTGGGGATCTGTGTGGTCTGGGATGGACCAGCAGCACAGGTAATGGGAAGAGACTGCTTTTGCAGAGGACTGGGAAATCCTGGGGCAGGTGAAGGGACCCATCCGAGCCTAACCCCGTTCCAAGGCACAGAGACACCTCATTTTAACAAAAATCTCACCCTTTTGGATGTCTTCACAGAATTTCTGCAAGCTGCTGCACAGCTTTCCTGTATTCCTGCTGGTGAGCAGTGCCCAGCACATGGATGAAGCCAATCACCAGAGGAAATCCTTGGGAAAACACAGTCTGTGGAATTATTATTATTATTATTATTATTATTATTATTATTATTATTATTATTATTATTATTATTATTATTATTTCTGTCTTCCTCGAAATATAATTCTTACAATGCAGAACAACAGAAAATCTGGTCTAGAATGGATATCAGGGTCTGAATGGATTTCCTTTCAGGGGATTGTGCTGACTATCATGGATAAAAGTCATTCTTAGTTTTACATTATTCAAATATTGCCTTTGAGAACAAATCCATCCTAGAGAAAGGCTCATTTGAAAAATCTTGGGTTGAAATTCAGTGTCACTAAGGCAGGATCTTCTTCCCAACTCTACGTGGTCTGAAAAGAAATGAAAGGAATAGAACATGGAGAAAATATCCCAGAAAGATTTGAGGTTTTATTCAATGGATGGATGGATGGATGGATGGAATCTGGATGGATGGATGGAATCATGGATAGATGGATGAATGGATGGATTCCTGCCTATGTAGAGGGAGCTGAGTGGGGCCCAGTGCCTGCCATTCTTTCCCAGTCCCATCCTTGGGCTTCTCCCATCTCTAAGAAAACTGTTCAGGCTTATTTATATTCCCTCCAGGGTGCAAAAACAACAGCCTGCACAGTTATCTTCCCCTGTTATCTTTATTGTTTGCACAGTGCAGATTTCCCTGGATGCACCGAGCAGGGGTTTTATTCTCCCTGGTAAACAGCCTGGACTTGGTGCAGGGAGCACAGCAGGCACTGGAATGCATTTCTGGAGCTTGTTAACCTCCAACTCCACTGCTCTGCCCTGGTGACACCCCTGTCATCACCAGGGACCCCCATGAACTTGGGCAATCTTTGTGGATCTGATCAGGATTTGCTTTGAAGTTACATTTCCCACTCCACTGGCAGGGGTCTCTTTGGGTCTGAGTGAAAAAGAAAACAAAAACACAGGAAAAGGTCCCCCATCAGGATAAATGAAATTCTCCATTTTGATGTAATCTGGATGTTTGGGGGCTGCTGCAATTCTGGGCTTCCTCGTGAAAGGAAATTCCAGCAGCTCTGGAGTGGAGCCCTCTGACCTCACCCAGATATTTTGGTTCAATCTCTTTGTCCAGTGCTGAAATTTGCCAAAAGCAATTCCCTGGAGAAATATTTCTGCTTTGATGTGCAGGCAGTTTCCAATAGAGATATTCTCCATTCCCAAACATTCCCCAGCTCTAATTGTGGTGTTTCACAGGATGTTTTCATTGAAGCCAAACTTTCCAGGCAGCAGATGTGGAGATAACCTGGATGGATGATCCCAGAAAGGCAGGAATGACTCGTGCACAGCACATTTGGAGAGGATCAGATGCTTGGTTAAAAATCCAGGCACCAGAACAAGGTCCAGGAGGGTCAGGTCTCCTACTAGGCTCTAAAAATGGAAAAAAATCCCTGAGAAAATGGGAATGTCAATTGTTCAGTAGGTTCCTTTTGTAATCCATGGGGAATTGGGATAATCTCATGGGGAATCTCATCCCAGGGGCTGCTCCAGGAGTTCTCCAGTGCAGCCTCAAGGTTTCTTCTCCTCCTACTGACAGAACCACGATGTCTGATTTTAGCAGAAACAGCTCCAGCATTTGCTCACTGACATCCAGTGCCATTCTCTGTTCCTCCTGATTCCTCATTCCTCCTGATGTGGGGTTCTCTTTGTGTGTGCAGTGAAAATCCAGAGCCAATTCCCATGGGCACCATCATATTTTCTCTTCCAGGGATGCCTCATCAGAGGATCTCAGAACATTCCAACCATTAATAAACCAACGACCTGCCTTGGCAAACAGGCAGAGTCATCCCTGCTCAGTGAAGTCAAGGACACAGACATCAGCCAGAGGTTGTAAAAACCTTTGTCCTTGCACGACCCTGTGCTCTGCAGGTGGTACCTGGCACAGGTTTTTGGGCATTGTGCAGGTGCAGTGACTGACACTCAAATCCAAAACAAACCCTGTGGTGTTTGGCTGGTTTTCCAGCATTTCTGGAAGCTCCTCTGCCACCTCAGAGCACGGTGAGATGGTCCCTGTGTCCACCAGAGCTGTAAAAAGCACCTGGGAGCTTTTCCTCAGCCTCAGCAGCAAGAAGGGGAGTTTCCCACACAGAGGATTCCTGTGGGGAGGGAGGGATGAGTTTGTTCTCTGAGCTGAAGAAACACAGATTGATCTGCACTCAGAGTCTGCCTCTTCCTTCCTCCACTCCAGTGTCTGCTCTGAACACAACACCCAGTGATGGACACAAATAAATGCCAGGGGATAATTAACATTTCCTTTATCATCCAAGTTTGGGAGCTGTAGATGATCCTTCCAAGTTGCTCTTGCCTTTCCTGTTCTGGTCATCAATGCCCTGCTGGGCTTGGCATTGTTCCCCCAATAACTCATCTCAAATATTCTTGGTGCTGTTTAAGATTGATGATGTTTTCTCCTTTCCTTTCTCTTTATATTGTCACTTAACTGCTGCGACTCACAAAGCTGTTAATCTTTCACACACATGCTTACGTTAAGCTGCTTAAGAGCACTGCAGACACTTTATCCTCATAAAGATTGAACTGCCCTGATATGAAACTTGTAGCCCTAGAATAGAACAAAATTTACGTACGCAAATAAAAGCTGAAGGTCAGGGACAGACAGAGAGGCTGCAAATATTTCTGGGCCCAGATTACAGAGGATTTGGAGAGAGGGGATGGGTTGATTTGCTCCCAGCTGGTTCTGTGCCCTGAGTCAGCAGAAGCTGAGTGGAGAAGGAAGAAGGTGCAAGGAAATGGCCACAAAGCTTGTCCAGAGAGGTCAGCTCTAGACCTCTGGGACTCATCCCATCCCAGCCTGGTGGGACCATGCCCTGGGTTAGAGAGGCTTAGGAAAATTCCTGAAGATTTTTCTCCCCGGGATGAAAAGGAACAATGAAAATTAATATGAAATAAAATTAAAATTAAAATTAAAATTACATTAGAATTAGAGTTAGAATTAGAATTAGAATTAGAATTAGAATTAGAATTAGAATTAGAATTAGAATTAGAATTAGAATTAATTAAATGCAATCTTTCCTGATAACAGCTCCAAGGTGAAAACCCTGGGGTGAGCAGAGGGTTTGACTGAGCCATTGATTCTGCCCTTTGGTGGGCACCAGACAGAGCCAGGACACAAATCCTGTGCCTGGGCTGCAGCTCCTCCCTGCAGGGCACACATCCCAGTGAAGGATTTGGGTCCAGGGCACCTCTAGCAGCTCTGGCATGGTGCCATAACCTGACCTGTGCAGGGCTGTGGAGCACAGGATGAACAAATCCCATGGATTCTCTGGTAATTTTCCTTGACCTGCAGCTCCCTGCCAAAACTTGATCCCATTTCTTGGAAAGCCCTGGTGTAAACAGGAATGAGGCCACTGCATCCCTCTTTTCCTATCCAATATTTCCTCTCAGATCTCTCCAGCAGTGATTCCTCTCTCCTCTTTTCCCTTCCTGCTGGGGAAGGGCTGTCAGTGAATCCCAACTGCCTCGGCAGCCGCAGTGAAAGGGTTAACCTTTCCCAGGGCTTGTGGTGGGGATGCAATTTATAATTGTGTTTTCCAGGAGAGCCATAAACTTGTCTGCTATCAGTTCTCTGGCTGAGGCGGCGGCTCATCAAGAGTTGCATCAGGGATGAGGTATAATTCAACCAATTATAACTGGCAGGTTATGCTGCACTTGTAAAGTGAGGATTTTAGAGCCTGCAATTGCTGATAAACAGGGCTTCAGGCAGAGCAGAGCAAAAGCTGCTCGCTGGGAAAGGCAAGTTGTATCATTTAACCCTTTCCTCCCAGGGGATCGAGGTGTTGCTGCCAGGGCTGCTCTGCAGGTGTCGTGGGGAGGGGCTGCTCCAGGGACACATAGTGGGAATGCAGAGGGATTTGGGGCTGCAGTTGTGTCCTCTCCTCCTGGTGCCAAAGCTTTGTCTTTTCATCCTCCATTTAGACCCAAAATTCAGTGAATTCAGCGCGATAATCAGCAGTGTAATCTCACTACTGGATATTTGTCCTTTATTCTGGGTGCACTTATTTCAAATTACATGGAATTACATCACAGAGATGAGAACAGGCTCCTGGAGTGGGAAACAGCAAACTTGAGCCAAACTTCCATAAATGCTGGGAGGGAGAGCAAAAGTTGCCTGGGCTACAAAATAAATCCCTTTCCCTGCTGCTGCAGCCCTCCACTGTTTGGCCATTGAAGGTCCCCAGAGCCACGGTGGGAGGAGAAGGAGAAGGAGAAGGAGAAGGAGAAGGAGAAGGAGAAGGAGAAGGAGAAGGAGAAGGAGAAGGAGAAGGAGAAGGAGAAGGAGAAGGAGAAGGAGAAGGAGAAAGAAGGAGAAGGAGGGAAGAGGAAGAGGAGGAGGCAGTGAACTCTACGCAGTTTTGGAGTTTAAGCCCCTTAGTGAATGAAGGGTCAAGCAGATCCTCCTCCTGTGACCGTCAGCCCCGACTGCGTGACCCCAACAGCTCCAGGACATCATTCCCGAGGCCTGGAGGGCCATTTGGGATCAGGGCCACTAGAGGGCAAGCTGGCATTGCCACAGAGCCGGGCAGGCAGCGCCTGCAGCCCTGCGAGCCGCCCCGGGGCACTGAGCCGGCTCAGAGGAGGGGAAGGAGGCAGGAATGTGCCCCTCTGGAATTCTGCAGGCTGCCATGAGCCAGGACCATTCCCCTGAACGTTACTGCAAACACCACCATGTTTTTGTGACTGTGGAGGGTGGCAGGAAATTCTCTTCTATAGTTCGTAATATAGAATAAAACACCACCCACAGTGGTTGGGTTTGGTCTGGTGGCCCTGGAAAGGGGAACTGGGACAGTAAATGGGGGCCCTGTGTGCACACCCTGTGTGTGACCTGTGCCCAGTGAGGACAGGACAGCAGGGAGGGCTCTGCCTTTACTGGAGCCACAAAAACACAAAGCCCAGCCCTGATGATGCTCACTGAGCTCTCCTTTTCTCCAGGCTGGAGGCAGGGGTTTACTCTGTAGATTTTCTTCTGGGTGTTTCTGCCCACGAACTGTCTCCAGTCTGCCCCTTTGCCCATTTGTTGCTCTTTTTGCTCAGGGAGCAGAGGGAGGGCCCCGTGCTGCTCCCTGCCAGCAGCAGTGCCTGTCCTGGCTGGAGGATGCTGCTGCTCCTGGGGCACTCCATGGGAATGCAGCAGGTCCACGCTGGGCCAGGCAGCTCTGATAAATGCAGCAGGAGCACCTGATACCCCTGAGGAATTTCCTTCATTTCCGAGACTCCCAGAGGTGAAAACTCCACATTTTACCCAGTGTTTCCTTATCCATGCTGCCAGAAGCACTTTCCAGGTGCTGCCAGGAATCTCCCCTGTGCAGCCTAAATTCCTTTCCTGCTGCCTGAACCACCCCAGGCACGCAGAGCACACCTTTGTCCTTGCTGTAGCAGTCCCTTGCATGCCCTCAGATCGATGCTAAGCACTGCACCTCTCCGTGTTCCTTTGCACAATGTCATCCCAGGTCTCTGATCATTTTTGTCACTGTCCTCGGGGTGATCCCCAAGTGCTTCACGGCTTCCTCAAAAAAAGGAAGAGCTCAGAGCCAGAGGAACCAGGGTTGTGACCCCCCTGGAAGGGCCAAGAATGCAGATTTTTTATGCCTTGGCCTGAATAAATGTGAAGCAAACAGCAGGAATGGCACAAAAGCAGCATCTGTGCAGCCCCCGCTGTCCTCAGCCATGATAAGGCAGAGAAATGTTATCTGAGAGCTTAGGGAAAAAAAAAAAGATTGAGTGTGTGAATAAATAAAAATAACATCAAATGCTGCTGTGAGTCCTTTTCAGTTAATAATCCCAAGTATCCGGGATCAGGTGTTTCCCACAAAACCTTCGTGTTTTCAGTCATTTTATGGAATGACAATATCACAATAACAACGTGACAATGGCTTTGTGAAAGGACAATGGCACACACAGCCCACGTGTGAGCAGCAGCTATTTTTTGCCAATGAAGTTGCAGTGAATTGATCCATAAACTAAAATTTAAAAAAAAAAAAAAAAAAAAAGTAAATAAAAGCAGGGTGGTTTTCCTGAAGAATTTCTAAAGTTAAAAATCAAACGCTTCTTCCTCCTTTTACTCCTTTATTTTAAAATAAAACCAATTGGTGTTTTGGAGCACTGCTGCTTCTCATGCTGGGGAAATTAATGGTGCCCACTGCACATTGACTGTGTTGATTTTAATATTGAATATAAATATAGGGGCACAACTACAAATTGTACAGAAACAGAAACTCAGGGCTGGAGATGGGGGCAATGAACTTGGTTATGTTTCAGGTTCATAAGCAGAGACAAGACAGCAAAAACCTCCATAAATCCCACAAATCCATAAATCTCTTCCACTCTAAGGAGCCAACACCAAGGGGTGCTGTAGTTTTGGAACCCTAAAGCCTGGGAGTTTTGAACTTTCTGTGCTCTCTGACACTGGCCCTCAAAAAAGCACTGTTTTTGACTTGAGGCCTTGGAGAAGGCTTCCAGATCTGAGTAATAAAGTTAGAATCACTGGTGTATAATTAAAATAAAAGTGTAATTTCATATGGTAAAGGGTTTTGAATGTAGGGTTTTAGAATATAGCAATACGTATAAAACAATAGGAACGGTTTTAGGCATTGTCTCTTTCTTCTTTCTAGTTCCTTCTTCTCCATGATTTCAAGTAGTAGTTTTTAATTAAATAAGTACTGCAATGTGAGT
Organism: Oenanthe melanoleuca; assembly: GCF_029582105.1. Taxonomy (NCBI): domain Eukaryota; kingdom Metazoa; phylum Chordata; class Aves; order Passeriformes; family Muscicapidae; genus Oenanthe; species Oenanthe melanoleuca. The sequence goes on from NC_079356.1 coordinate 1,402,617, forward strand.
CACAGGTGTTTTGTGCAGTGGAATCAGTTTTCCTTGGGATCAATGTGCAGTGGGATTGGGGTTCAATGGGATCAGTTTGCAGTGGGATCGGGGTGCATTGGGATAGATTTTCCATGGGATCAGTGTGCTGTGGGATCAGTGTGCTATGGGATCAGTGTCGTGGGATCACAGAACACAGTGGGATCAGTTTGCCATGGGATCAATGTGCAGTGGGATAGGTTTTCCCTGGGATCCGTCTTCCATGAGATCCATGTGCAGTGGGATCAGTTTTCCATGGGATCGGGGTGCGGTGGGATGGGTTTTCCATGGGATCAGTTTTCCATGGGATCCACGTGAGTGGGATCAGGGTGAGCAGTGGGATCGCTGTGCTGTGGGATCAGTGTGCAATGGGATCAATTTTCCATGGGATCAGTTTTCCATGGGATCACTGTGCTGTGGGATCAGTTTTCTGTGGGATCAGTTTTCCATGGGATCACTGTGCTGTGGGATCAGTTTTCTGTGGGATCAGTTTTCCATGGGATCACTGTGCTGTGGGATCAGTTTTCTGTGGGATCAGTTTTCCGTGGGATCAGTTTTCCATGGTATCAGTTTTCCATGGATCGCTGTGCAGTGGAATCAGTTTTCCATGGGATCAGTTTTCCATGGGACCCGTGTGCAGTGGGATCAGGGTGAGCAGTGGGATCAGTTTTCCATGGATCGCTGTGCAGTGGGATCAGTTTTCCATGGGATCAGTTTTCCAAGGGATCAATTTTCCCTGGATCGGGATGCTCTGGGATCCGAGGTTTGGGATCGCGGCGGGTCCGCAGCCCGCACCGCTAGAGGGAAGCACGAAGCCGCTGTCGCTGCCGGCTGCGGAGGATGGCGAAGGATGCAGGGGACAAAAGGAAGGAGCTGCGGGGACGGGGACAGCCGGGTCCCCTCCTGCTCACACCTGCCGTAGGTCCCGGGCAGGTCCGGCTGAGCCGGAGGAGTACAATGAGATCTGAATTTCTGAACAGCCCAAATCTCGGTTCCCAGAAGGTTCCGGGGTGTCCTCGCCGTCCCCTGCACAGCCTGGGGGCACGGTTGGGTCTCTGCTTCAGCAGGAATCAAACACGTGGGGAAAGCGGGGGGATCAGAGGGGATCATCCTGGGGGATTCTCACCTGAGGGGCTCCTGGCACATAAGGAGGGCGAGCTGAGAGCTCTGCTGAGCTGCAAGGGGCAGTCTGGTGTCCGAGGATGGAGGAGAGCCAAGGACCAACCCCTCTGCCCCATCCCCGATCTGTGCCCAGGCTGGAGCCGAGGTCACTCCGTGGGGACACAGAGAGCTCGAGGGACAGCTGCTCTCACACCATGAGTTCCAGGCAGGGCTTGGTGCACGTTTGGAAGCACAGAAAAGCCTCCCATCCCTGCCCCCAGGGATGTGACTGGTCATCTTTGTTCCAGTGGCCTCTCAGGCCCTCCCTCAGCCACCCTGGGCACCCTCCAGTGTGGAGCTGGGCTGGGAGGTCTCTGTTCCAACCTGGTTTTGTATTTCCAGGAGGAAAGATGCTCCTCCAAAGCCCCCGAAGGTGCTGTGAGTTAACCTTCAGCAACTCACTGACCTCTGTTTGTTCCTAAAGCACCCAGAGCCCCCACACCCCTCTCCCATCCCTCAGACTCAGCTCATGACAAGAGGAAAGACTTGATGAACAGGGATCCTAAAACACCCCAAAAATAACCCCTAATCCTGGGTGATTTCTAGGATGTACTCATCCTGGTTTAGGCAGGGATCAATGACTTGGAATGGCAGTCACACTGCTGGGGGACTTCAGGCAGCTCTGTGATGGGAGCAAGGCCCCCCCAGCCCCCTAAAGACCGTTTTGACATTCAGGCCAGTGGAAAAAAAAATGAGGCTGTAGGAAAACACAGAGGAATTCAGGTGGATTGAGTCCTTCCACCTGGAGCAGGTGTGGGGATGGGGCTGGTGGCACAAACCCCTTTTGGTCACCCCTGGGTGTTTATGTGACCCACAGCTCAAAGGTGGTTTGCACCTCTCCTGCAAAAGAGCTGGAACTGTGGGATTTGGTACCTGCTTCCTATTATTGCTGGTTTCTTCTTGGAGGAAGCACCTTCACCATCTTCCCCACACCAGGGGACACCCAGGGCAGGAGGTTTCCCATGGGGACAGCTGTCCTGGACACCCTCTGGGCGAGTTTTTTGCTCTGTGTGGGGCAGAGGCAGGTGAGGGGAGTGTGAACACCCCACCAAAGGTGTGTCCAGGGCTGGGCTTTGGGACACCCCTCACCTGTGGAAGCCCAGGTGGGAGCATGGGGACACTGAGGGCAGGACACTGGGGCTGTGAGGGATGACCAGCTCCACTGGGTTACAATGCAAAGATGTGCCCAAAAGTCTGTATTTCTGTCACCATCTGCTGAAACCAGGTGTGGCAGTGACCCTGATCTCCTGGCACACATTATCTGCTCATGGGCCATCTTTAAACCAGCTGGGCAATCATCTTTATCTTCCCACAGCCCATCCTCCCTCCAGGAGATATCTCCTGTTAATGGCCAGTGAGTCCCAGGGCATGACTGATAAAATTCCATCATCCACTGGGAGATGCTCCAGCCAGGGGGAGGAGCCAAACATTTCCTACCCAGATAAAAACTGAGATTTTGGACACCAAGGCAGCCCTTATCCACTGGATTCCAGAGGACAAGAGCTACCAGGATCACTGCCAGGATTTCTACAGGATCACTGCTTCAACAAGACCCCTTCATTTGGACTGCTACCACCACCCTGACCAGCGGGGTGCCAGGTTGTATTCTGACACTGTCAGTGGTTTTTCTTTTGTACTATTGCATGTTTTTTATTTTCCTTTTTTTTTTTTTTTTTTTTTGTTTTTTTTTGGTGTTTTTTTTTTTTTTGTTTGTTTGTTTTTTTTTTCCCTATTAAATTTTATGTCCATGTCCAGGGCCTCCACCCATGGGCAGAAGGATGTCCTGGGGACACTCTTGGCTCCAGGAGGGCTCCTCTTCATGGGGTTTCCACCACACAGCCCAGGAACAACACTTTGCCCTGGGCCTGCAGCTGACAAACCCTCAGCATCAAACACCCAGAAATAAGATTTCACATTACTGAAATGGGCTGAATGTCCCCAGCCTGATCCAGCCCCAAACCTGCAATATAAAGGCAGGAATGTATGTTTTGGACTGGTTCTGCTTCTGTCCCTGCTTCCAACCACCTCCTGAGACAGATTATCCTCTAAAGGGTTTCTGGAGGTCCAAATAACATCGTGGCAATGACATAGACAGGAAAAAGACCCGAGAACTGAACAACTGAACAGTTCCAGACTGGAGCAGAGACAACAACATGGGGCAGGTCAAGAACAAAGCCCTGCTTACAGCAGCTCCTTCTTGGAGCCTGTGAGGATCCTTTAAATGAGGCCTTGGCTGGGAATGGCCTTGTCAAGGTCCCTGGAGAAAGCAATTCCCCTTCTCTTGTTGCAAAATCGTGTGGCAAAGGGGGTGAGACTTCACTGCCCTGACCCACAAGAGCCTGGGGAAGAGGGTGACAGGGACAGAGACACATCAGGGCCTCTTCCTTGGGCATCACGGGGTGCCCAGCTGCAGCTCTCCATGTGTTAATTCTTCCCTTGCTTCCAGTCCTCAGACATTTCATTTATTTCTGGAAAACTCTGCTAGGAGGATATTTCAGATCCTGTTTGAACCAGAGCCCATGAACTGTTCTCTCTCCACTTGCTGGCTGGAAAAATGGGGGTCTGAGCCCACGTGTCTGCATCTGTTCCTGGGAATGCCTGGAGGCATCGCGTGTTCATCCGCTCGCTGCAGCCTCAGCCTGGCTGCTGAGCTCACTAAATCACAGGGATGACAACAGGCTCCATCTGCAAGGGAGCAGGGACAGCTCTGTGCTGCACTGAGCAGGTGCTGCCAGCCAGGGCTCAGGGATTGTGGAATCACAGAATATCCCAAGCTTAAGGGACCCCCAGGATCATCCAGCCCAGCCCCTGCCCCTGCCCAGACCCCCAACAATCCCCCCTTCCCTCTGTGGGAGGGAAGAACCTTTCCCTGATCTCCCTGAGCCTGCCCTGGCTGTCTGTGTCCCCAGGGGCTGCCAGCACAGCCAAGCAGTGACAAGGACACACCTGGGCTCTTCCCATGGCTCCTCTGAGTCTGCAAACCCCAAGCCTGCTCTGCCCCAGGGATGTTTTACTGCTCTTTGTCCAATTTGCTGCTCTCCTGGACCTGCCAGTGGAGGCCCAGCAGCATTGATCCAGACTGCTCATCTGAAAAACCACAACAGGATTGTGGAGGAAACTGCAATCAACCCCTCTGCCCAGCATCCTGCCTTTAACAGAGCTTTTCACGGAGCAAGAGCTGCTGTGCTCAGCATTCAGCAGAGCTGCTTTCCTGGCTGTGGTCTCTTCATAGAATCACAAAATGGTTTGGGTTGGAAAGACCTTAAATCCCATCCCATCCCATCCCATCCCATCCCATCCCATCCCATCCCATCCCATCCCATCCCATCCCATCCCATCCCATCCCATCCCATCCCATCCCACCCCATCCCATCCCATCCCACCCCTGCCATGGCAGGGACACCTCCCACTGTCCCAGGCTGTTCCCAGTCCCAATGTCCAGCCTGGCCTGGGACACTGCCAGGGATCCAGGGGCAGCCACAGCTGCTCTGGGCACCCTGTGCCAGAGCCCCACCACCCTCACAGGGAAGAATTTCTTCCTGATATAACACCCAACCCTGCCTATGTCAGTTTGAAGCCATTCCCCTTGTCCTGTCACTCCAGTTCCTGTCACTGCAGCCCATCTGGGGACACGGGATGGACACTGAGTGTCCTGGCCCGTTGTAGAGGTGCCTCCCCCATGGGATACTCACAGAAAGCAGGAAAGCTTTGGTGGCACACCCTCAGCTGCCCCTGCTGCAGGGGAGGGACTGTTGTGGCCCAGGGCAGCAGCTCTGCCCTGTCCTCTCTGAGCTGCAGAGCACGTCCCAGGCTGACCCTGCAGCCCCCACAGCAGGGACACGCTCAGCCTGGGAGGGAGACGGGACCTGAAATAGCAGAAACCCAACATAATGAGGCTTTTCAAAGCAAAGAGGGTCAGAAGTGCTCGTTGTGTCTAATTGGACATGGCCTGGGATCAGGGAGATGGGGATGAGATGAAGGCTCTGGGCCAGGCGTGAGTGTGACCCTGTGACCCTGCAGGACAGCAGGGCCAGGCGAGGGTGACATCCAGGCTGCACTGCAGGGGAATGAGATTCTCAGAGCCTGAAACGCTCTCCCAAAGGAAGCAAGACTGTTAGAAAAATGCCAGGTGTGGTTTTTTTCCCTCACCTTAACCCAACTCCTGAGGAAACTGGGACGTTTAAAGGATGGAGTGGGAGGAAGAACAGAGAGTTACTGAGTTGTCAGCTCTACCTCTGGCTCTTGAAACCACCCTGGGCACATATCCTGCCAGCTCTGGGCCACAGTGGGGTGGAGATGAGCCTGTAAACCTTCCCTGCCTCCCAGAGCAGGGAATCAATTCATGAGCCTCAGGAGAGCTTTGAATCTGCAGGCAGGAGCTGTGAGAGAGGGAGATGCTGGGCTCTGAAATTCAAAGTCATGTTCCTTTTCATTTCTTCCACAGCCAGCCAGGCTTTGAGAAGAGAAGAGCCTGAACTGCAGAGCCCAGCACCTCTGTGTCTGCAGCAGGGATTCCTCTCCAGGTCAGGGATGGGGTTTGGCTTGGGAGGGCTGGGGATGGTGGGACCTGCTGTGCCAGCAGGGTGGGTACAGTCTGAGCAGCCCCACGTGGGGCAGCTCCCAGAAATCCCAGCCTGCTGCTGGGGCTGCCTGTCCACCCTGATCAATGGGTAAAAAACAGCAATAGAGGGTCCTGCATCTTCCCCCAAAATATCCATTGACCATCCCGCTCAATGGGTAAAAAACAGCATTAGAGGTATCTGTATCTTCCCCCAAAATATCCATTGTCCACCCTGCTCAGTGGGGTGAAAAACAGAGCTGGAGCCTCCCCAGAATATCCATGATTCTCCAGCCTCCCCTCCTGCACCTCCCAGCTCTCCCAGGAGCCCCTCAGCACTTGCTGCAGATTCACAGCATTTCCAGGTGCTGCAGCCAGGCTCAGTAATCCCAGGTTTGCTCCTTGAGTCCAGGATTACTCCATGAGTTCAAGGTTATCCCTCCAGCCCAGGATGATCCCTCCAGCCCAGGGTTATTCCCCCAGCCCAAGGTTATTCTTTCACTCCAGGGTTATTCCCTCCAGCCCAGGGTTATTCCCCAGCCCAGGGTTATTCCCTCCAGCCCAGGGTTATTCCCCAGCCCAGGGTTACTCCCCCAGCCCAGGGTTATTCCCCCATCCCAGGATTATTCCCCAGCCCAGGGTTATTCCCTCCAGCCCAGGGTTATTCCCTCCAGCCCAGGGTTATTCCCCCAGCCCAGGGTTATTTATTCACTCCAGGGCTATTCCCCAGCCCAGGGTTATTTATTCACTCCAGGGTTATTCCCCCACCCCAGGATTATTCCTCCAGCCCAGAGTTATTCCCCCAGCTCAGGGTTATTGCCCCAGCCCAGGGTTATTCCCCCAGCCCAGGGTTATTCCCCCAGCCCAGGGTGATGCTGGTGATGCTCCCCCATCAGGTCTCTCCCCTGGCATCCAGGCAGGTCCTGCCCAGGCAGCTCCAAGGGATGCTTTGCTGGTCTCTGAGCATGGCAAGCTCAGGCAGGAGGAAAGCAGCTGGGCTGGGTGAGCCCCGGGCTCTGCAAACCCTCCAGACCAGGCTCATCAATGATTCACAGAGCTCAAAAAGCACCAGGGGCCGCCTGCAGCTCGCCCTCCCTCACCTCTGCTCTGCCTCAGAACGTGCTCAGCGGCTGTTGCAGAGCAGGGAGGGTGTCAGGAGCTGTCTCAGGCAGCCCCCGAGGCCCAGAGCACACCCAGGGGCTGGGATGGCTGTGCTGCAGCCTCAGCTCAGCTTGCTGGCAGATGTGCCCTGTGGAGCTATGGCCCCTTTTGCCTCTGCTCCTCGCCAGAGGGCAGAAGGGTTGGGAAAAGGTCGGGAGCTTTCCTGGAGACGTCTGCCCTGCTTTTGGATCGTGAGGAGCTGGGGGCTGAGGCCAGGCACAGATCTGAGCCCTCCTCATGGGGTGGTGTCCCCCACAAATCCCTGGGGGATGAACGGTGCCACCAACACCCCTGCAGGTCCTGGCCCAGCAGCTGGGCAGGGTCAGTGCCCAGGGGCTGCATCCACATGGACTCAGCCCCTGCTGGCCCTGGCTGTGTCCCTGGGCCTGGCTGGGCTGTGGGAAGGGCAGGCTGGGTTCCTGCTGCCCTGGGGAAGTGCCACAGCACTGCTGCAGAGCCAAGGAGTGTTTGTGGTCATTTCTGTCTTTTCTGTGTCATCCTCAGACCCTGCCCTGCTGTGCCCAGCACCAGCACACACAGGGGCACACCCTGTGAGCTCAAAGAGGGGCTGCAGGATGGAGGAGCCCAGAAGGTCAGTTCTGTCACAAGGGCTGTGCATGGACACCTGTGAGGGGCTGTGTGCTCCCACAGGGGCTGGAGGCACTGAGGGGTGTGGGGGCAAGGACCAGGAATGCCACGGGGGTCACTGCCCTTCCTGAGTTTGCAGCAGGATTTTTCCTTCCAGTCCCTGGAGATCAGGTTCCCCTGGGTGAAAACAGACAGGGAGCCAGCGGAGACAGAGGCTGTGAGATTCACTGGTCAGTGGCTAGTCCTGGCACCCCAGAGCCAGTGTGGGCACTCTGGGGGGCTTCTCGGCATGTTGGGATGCTCCTGGGCACCTTGGGAGGTTCCTGGGCACATGGGGAGGCTCCTGGGCTCACTGTCACCACAGGGGTGGCAGGACCACAGTGCCCAGGTCCCTGTCACCACAGGGGTGGCAGGAAGGACCCACTGCCCAGTGCCCAGGTCCCTGTCACCACAGGGGTGGAAGGATCCCCCTGCCCAAGTTACTGTCACCACAGGGGTGTCAGGACCCCTTTGCCCAGGTCCCTGTCACCAACAGAGGTGGCAGGAAGGACTCCTCTGCCCAGTGCCCAGGTCCCTGTCACAGCAGGGGTGGCAGGACCCCTTTGCCCAAGTCACTGTCACCACAGGGGTGGCAGAATCCCCCTGCCCAGGTCTCAGACACCACAGGGGTGGCAGGACCCCTCTGCCCAGGTCCCTGTCACAGCAGGGGTGGCAGGGCCCCTCTGCAGAGCTCTGGGAGGCTCTGGCCTGGGCTGGCTGCTCATTTGTAACAGGCTCTGTGCTCCTGCTGTGGTCTCCGTCTATGAGCACTCACTGCCTTGTCATCAGCCAATTCGATCCATCAGCTTCTTGACAGGCTCGGAGAATAAAAATAACCACCCATTTCTAAGTGCCTATTATGGCACTTTGAAAAATGCCTCCGCAGGCGAGCCTGAATTATTCCCAAAGTACTCATTTTTTAAAAACGTTATTTTAATGTAATAAATTATTTGTACTGAAGAGTAAAAGATTATCCGTGTGCCCCGCTAGCTCTGCGCAGCGAGGGGTGCGGGCTGGGCCTCCCGTGGGGCTGTGGGGGCTGTGGGGGCTGGCCCTGCTGGGGAAACACCAGAGCAGAGCTGTGAGAGCAGCCCAGAGAATCCCAGCACGGCACAGCATCCTCTGGGGGCTGGGGACAGCCCAGCTCCAGGCTGGGAATGTCCCAAATGTCACCATGAGGTGCTCAGGTGAGCAGGAGGTGCTCATCCCCCTCTGTCCCCATGGCATGGGGATGTCTCTGCCTCCCTGCAGCTCTGCCTGGGTCACTGGGATGGGGTGGAGGAAGGAAATGGTGAAATTCCGCTCTGGGTGTGGGGATTGCTGAGCTGGAGGGTCCCTGAGCTGGGAGGAGGATCCGTGCAGAGGTGAGAGAACTGGGAATCCTTCATCTCCCAGCAACCAGCCTCCCCTGGGAGCACGGAGCCTCCTCCTCCTCCTCCACCTGCCCCTCCTCTGGGAGCATCCTGCCCAGCTCTCCCCATCCTCACACAGCCAGCAGTGCCCTCACCCCCCCTGCACGGGCAGCACCTGCCCGAGGTGCCACAGCAGCCTCCTTCCTTGAGCAAAAGTGCCCAAAAAAACCCAAAAAAACCGAAAACACTGAGGTTTTTTAGCAGGATGCTTTTGGTCTTTTTTTCCCCCTGTAGTATTCCATTATTATTTTAATACCTTTTTTTCTTTTCTTAAAATTGCTTGTGTTTAAGCTGAACCTCAAACTACTTGTTCGTCACAGCCTTGTCTCAGCTTAAAAAAAAAAAAAAAAAAAGGATGAAACCTTCTTTTGGAAGAATGTTTTGGGTGAACCCAAAGAAGGATTTTTTTTTTTTTTTTTTTTTAATTACAGCAATTTGTAAAATATGGCTTGAAAGAGGAGGAAGCTCCAGATCCTGTTTCAAACTACTGTGCTACCCCCAGCATCAGCTGGGGCTGCTGGAGAGTGTGGGGATGTGGGAACCATCCTTGCAGGAGATGTGAGGACACAGCCTGGGGCAGGGTGTGACTGCAGCCTCAGCCACAGGGGAGATGCTGGGGGAGACCCAGGCCCTGCCAGAGGAGCCAGATGTGCACCTGCCCCCAGGAGGGACCAGGGTGGGGGCCACTGCTCTGGGGTGTGCCAGCTCTGTGCCCACAGCTCTGTTGAGCTCGTGCCTGGAGCTGGGCAAGCTCTGGAACACTGCAGGTTCTGAGCTGGGCAGGCTCTGGAGGGAGCTGGACAGGCTCTGGAACTGGGTAGGGTCTGGAGCTGGGAATGTTTTGGAGCTGGGAAGGCTCTGAATGCAGTTGGGAAAGCTCTGAATGGAGTTGGGCAGGCTCTAGAGTTGGGCAGGCTCTGGAGCTGGGCAGATCCTGGAGCTGGCCAGGCTCTGAAGCTGTGAAGGTTCTGGATCTGGACAGGCTCTGGATGGAGCTCTGAAAGTTCTGGAACTGGGCAGGTTTTGGAGCTGTGAAGGTTCAGGAGTTGCGTGGGTTCTGGAGCTGGGCAGGTTCTGGATGGAGCTGGACAGGTTCTGGAGGTTGTGAAGGCTCTGGATAGGGCTCTGAAGGTTCTGTAGCTCTGAAGGTTCTGGAGCTGGGTGGGTTCTGGAGCTGGGCGGGTTCTGGAGCTGGGTGGGTTCTGGAGCTGGGTGGGTTCTGGAGCTGGGCGGGTTCTGGAGCTGGGTGGGTTCTGGAGCTGGGCGGGTTCTGGAGCTGGGTGGGTTCTGGAACTGGGCAGGCTCTGGAGGTCTGAAAGGCTCTGGAGCTGAAGCTGGGCAGGTTCTGGATGGATCTGGACAAGTTCTGGAGGTGTGAAGGCTCTGGATAGAGCTCTGAAGGTTCTGGAGCTGGGCGGGTTCTGGAGCTGGGCAGGCTCTGGATGGAGCTGTGAAGGTTCTGGAGCTGTGAAGGTTCTGGAGCTGGGCAGGCTCTGGATGGAGCTGTGAAGGTTCTGGAGCTGTGAAGGTTCTGGAGCTGGGCAGGCTCTGGAGCCACTCTCCACCATCCTGCTGGAGCCCATCCCGGCCCGGGGCTCCCCTCCCCACCAGACCTCCCCCCTGTTCCTCGCTGATGGGGCAGCCATTCAAATCATTTTAATGAGCGCCGTGGCTGCTGTGAGGCACCAGTAACTATGGCAACTTCATTGAGAGGTGCCTGCCGTGGCTGGCAGGGCTTGTTTGGGAGCTGATTGGAGCAGCCCGGCAAAGGTGGGAATTCCTGAGGGAATTTGGGCTGCTCGGCACCAGGGGGTTCGTCTGAAGTGGAGGCAGGTGGGACTCTGGGGACAGAGGTCGGAGGCAGACAAGTCCCCGTTGGTCCAGGGACACCCTGCCCACAGTGCCAGCACAGACAGGGTCCCCACACAGTGCCAGAGCTTCCCACTGCTGTGCTGGGGTCACCTTGGGTGTCCAGGGACACTGTCCCCACAGTGCCAGCACACTCACACTTGGGGCACTCCCAGAAATTTCGGGGTTTGTGTCCGCTCCGTACTGACCCCAGGGAGAGGCAGAGCAGCATTTCCCCAGTAAATCACTGCCATCCACTCTGGGCTGGGTTACTCATGGAGGGAATAATTCTTGTGTTCCAACCGTAAAAGCTCTGCCCAGCTGCCACAAACCTCTGCAGCCCCCAACATTTACACCAGTGAAATAAAAGGGACTGGGATGGGATGGGATGGGATGGGATGGGATGGGATGGGATGGGATGGGATGGGATGGGATTTAATTCCATCCCAACCCATTCTGTGATTCCATGATCCTCTGAAACCTGCCCAATTTTTCCTATAAACTCCACTTTTCCTCCTCCATCACATCCCCACTGGGAATCGAGTTGCTGAAGTTATTCCAGGCTCATTTGTGTATCTTGGAGCAAGGTCTGGTCCCAGCTGAATTCCCCTGTGAGGTGAGGGATGTTTTTAAGGCACCTCCTGGATTGCACCAGCAATAAATCCATATTTAAAGGCAGGGGAGCTGACTCCTGTTTTTAGGGGAAATGGGAATGAACAGAGAGCACAGGCTGGGTGGGAAGGTGGGAATTTCCAGGGTCACAGGTTGCAGCAGAGAAACCCCCCATGGGCCACCCCACCTTGAAGTCTACTCAGCCTCAGACTTGGAGAAGTAAACAAAGAGAGAAATGTTCTAAACTTATCCCTGAATCTGAAAAAGAAAAGTTTCCCACTCAGGTGCTGTTCCTGATTTTGTCTCCTTGCCCAGTATAATTAATCCAGCAGGATCACAGTTACTGGGAATGCAGCACAGGAGACACACAGAGACAAAAAGTCATAGTAATTCTGGGATGAATTGTGGGTTTTTTCCACTGAAAAATGCTGATTTTTCTAAAACTGACACTTCTTTTAAGAGGAGGTCGGTTTTGATTAATTTATTGAGTCAGAAAAAAAATTTGGAATGGGTTCTGAATTTGTCAAAATGAAGTGTTTTGACATTCTCAAAGGAGAAAACAAAACAAAAAAAAATCCCAATCTATTTTCCAGTTCAGATGACCTCTTGTTTTGAAATTTCAGGTAATTATAATTAAACATTTCAGAGAGATGAATCCTTTGCAATCAGCCCTGGGAGGGAGGCTCAGCTCCTGAAGATGCTGATTTTCCAGGACAGGCTGGAATCCTTTGCAATTCTCCTCACCTGGGCTCAGGTGTCACCTGGGGACAGAGCTGGAGCCACCACCCAGCCACGGTGCCAAAGCTTTTCCTAATCCCAGAGTAACCCTGGAAGGTCCAAGGCCAGGCTGCAGCAGCCTGGGATGGTGGGAGGTGTCCCTGGGGTGTCACTGGATGGGATTCAAGGTCCCTCCCAACCCAAACCATTCCATGCCTGTAGGACACCCAGATGTGCTGCTCTGTGACCCTCCTGCACCCCCAAATTCCAGGGGGGACCCCGGGGGGCTCCTGGCAGCTCTGGGGGGTGCAGAGAGCTGGGCAGGGATCCCTGCAGGTCCTGGAGCAAACAGCAGGGCTGTAATTACAGAGATAACTCACACCGTGTCACCCAACAATGAGACATGAAAACGCTACATAAACCTGCTCTCGATTTATCTCTCTGCCTCTCTATTTATTTCTTCCTCCACCCTCTCGCCCGGGACTGAGCAGGAGCTGGAAATGCCAGCTGCTGGAAATGCAATTTGTTTTGATACAACAGCATCTCCCAAAATATCTCTGTGACCTCTCGATTTTTTTTTTTATTATTTTTTTTGCCATAAATTATGATAATGATGATTTTTACTTATATTAACAAACTGCATTAACTCAACAGGGCCAGCAAATTTATTTATTTATTTATTTATTTATTTATTTATTTATTTATTTATTTATATATTATATAAGCTCCCACCAAATATATATATTACTTCTGGTTGGGTTTTTTAGGTTTTTTGTGTATTTTTGTTGTTTCTTTATGTTTTTGTTTTTTTTTTTTTTTTTTTAATTAAGGAGGCCTTAAAGCAGTATTAAACAGGGTGGGTTTTCTATCTCCTTCTTTTAGAAAAGACATCAGCGCCAAATTTCTACCCTAATTATAACAATGCTCCTGCTAATGAAAGAATTCATTCGCCTTCTCTAATCAGCTGGCTGGCGTCAGGAATTGCAGCTGATCACCGTGGAGGAGGGGCTGCCAGGAGGAGGCAGCTCGCAGTTTCCAAGGTACCCCCGAAATTTGGGAAGTGTGAATTGGTGCTGCTGCCGAGCCCTGCTGCTCCTGCTCCCCGGGGAATCGGCTCTGGAGCTTCCCTGGCTCTGCTCCCAGGAGGGGGAAACTGATGGGAAGACATGGCAAAGGTCACTGGGCTGCTCCTGCTTTGGTTATTTCATGGAGAAAGTGGAACAATAGAAAAATAAAAATAGAGATGTTGTGCCTAAAATGTGCTTCTCCCAGCTGCAGGGAGGCCCAGGCAGCAGAAGGGCAGGAAAGCCAGGGGAAATTGGGGGTTTCTGCTCCCTGTGCAGAGTTCCAGTCTGGCTCAGGGATGGGCTTTGGGGCTTTCTGCTCCTTGAAGAGTTTTATCCTCTTCCAATGGTTTTGGGGTTTTCTGTTTCTCTGTTTTGAGGGATTTATCCTATTCCACTGGATTTAGGGTTTTCTGTGCACTGTGCCGGTGCCAGGGCTCTGTGTTCTCTCTCTCAGCTCTGTGCCGGTGCCAGGGCTCTGTGTTCTCTCTCTCAGGGCTCTGTGCCGGTGCCAGGGCTCTGTGTTCTCTCTCTCAGGGCTCTGTGCCGGTGCCAGGGCTCTGTGTTCTCTCTCTCAGCTCTGTGCCGGTGCCAGGGCTCTGTGTTCTCTCTCTCAGGGCTCTGTGCCAGTGCCAGGGCTCTGTGTTCTCTCTCTCTCTCAGCTCTGTGCCGGTGCCAGAGCTCTGTGTTCTCTCTCTCAGGGCTCTGTGCCAGTGCCAGGGCTCTGTGTTCTCTCTCTCAGCTCTGTGCCGGTGCCAGGGCTCTGTGTTCTCTCTCTCTCAGCTCTGTGCCGGTGCCAGGGCTCTGTGTTCTCTCTCTCAGGGCTCTGTGCCGGTGCCAGGGCTCTGTGTTCTCTCTCTCAGGGCTCTGTGCCAGTGCCAGGGCTCTGTGTTCTCTCTCTCAGCTCTGTGCCGGTGCCAGGGCTCTGTGTTCTCTCTCACAGCTCTGTGCCGGTGCCAGGGCTCTGTGTTCTCTCTCTCTCAGGGCTCTGTGCCGGTACCAGGGCTCTGTGTTCTCTCTCTCACAGCTCGGTGCCGGTGCCAGGGCTCTGTGTTCTCTCTCTCAGCTGTGCCGGTGCCAGGGCTCTGTGTTCTCTCTCTCAGCTCTGTGCCGGTGCCAGGGCTCTGTGTTCTCTCTCTCTCAGCTCTGTGCCGGTGCCAGGGCTCTGTGTTCTCTCTCAGGGCTCTGTGCCGGTGCCAGGGCTCTGTGTTCTCTCTCACAGCACTGTGCCGGTGCCAGGGCTCTGTGTTCTCTCTCTCAGGGCTCTGTGCCGGTGCCAGGGCTCTGTGTTCTCTCTCTCAGCTCTGTGCCGGTGCCAGGGCTCTGTGTTCTCTCTCTCAGCTCTGTGCCGGTGCCAGGGCTCTGTGTTCTCTCTCTCTCAGCTCTGTGCCGGTGCCAGGGCTCTGTGTTCTCTCTCTCTCAGGGCTCTGTGCCGGTACCAGGGCTCTGTGTTCTCTCTCTCAGCTCTGTGCCGGTGCCAGGGCTCTGTGTTCTCTCTCTCTCAGCTCTGTGCCGGTGCCAGGGCTCTGTGTTCTCTCTCTCACGGCTCTGTGCCGGTGCCAGGGCTCTGTGTTCTCTCTCTCTCAGCTCTGTGCCGGTGCCAGGGCTCTGTGTTCTCTCTCTCACGGCTCTGTGCCGGTGCCAGGGCTCTGTGTTCTCTCTCTCAGGGCTCTGTGCCGGTGCCAGGGCTCTGTGTTCTCTCTCACAGCTCTGTGCCGGTGCCAGGGCTCTGTGTTCTCTCTCTCAGGGCTCTGTGCCGGTGCCAGGGCTCTGTGTTCTCTCTCTCTCAGCTCTGTGCCGGTGCCAGGGCTCTGTGTTCTCTCTCTCTCAGCTCTGTGCCGGTGCCAAGGCTCTGTGTTCTCTCTCTCAGCTCTGTGCCGGTGCCAGGGCTCTGTGTTCTCTCTCAGCTCTGTGCCGGTGCCAGGGCTCTGTGTTCTCTCTCTCACAGCACTGTGCCGGTGCCAGGGCTCTGTGTTCTCTCTCTCAGGGCTCTGTGCCGGTGCCAGGGCTCTGTGTTCTCTCTCTCAGCTCTGTGCCGGTGCCAGGGCTCTGTGTTCTCTCTCTCAGGGCTCTGTGCCGGTGCCAGGGCTCTGTGTTCTCTCTCTCTCTCAGCTCTGTGCCGGTGCCAGGGCTCTGTGTTCTCTCTCTCAGGGCTCTGTGCCGGTGCCAGGGCTCTGTGTTCTCTCTCTCAGGGCTCTTTGCCGGTGCCAGGGCTCTGTGTTCTCTCTCAGGGCTCTGTGCCGGTGCCAGGGCTCTGTGTTCTCTCTCACAGCTCTGTGCCGGTGCCAGGGCTCTGTGTTCTCTCTCAGGGCACTGTGCCCCTGCCAGGGCTCTGTGTTCTCTCTCTCACAGCTCTGTGCCGGTGCCAGGGCTCTGTGTTCTCTCTCTCAGCTCTGTGCCGGTGCCAGGGCTCTGTGTTCTCTCTCTCTCTCAGCTCTGTGCCGGTGCCAGGGCTCTGTGTTCTCTCTCTCACAGCTCTGTGCCGGTGCCAGGGCTCTGTGTTCTCTCTCTCAGCTCTGTGCCGGTGCCAGGGCTCTGTGTTCTCTCTCTCAGGGCTCTGTGCCGGTGCCAGGGCTCTGTGTTCTCTCTCTCAGCTCTGTGCCGGTGCCAGGGCTCTGTGTTCTCTCTCTCTCTCAGCTCTGTGCCGGTGCCAGGGCTCTGTGTTCTCTCTCTCACAGCTCTGTGCCGGTGCCAGGGCTCTGTGTTCTCTCTCTCTCAGCTCTGTGCCGGTGCCAGGGCTCTGTGTTCTCTCTCTCAGGGCTCTGTGCCGGTGCCAGGGCTCTGTGTCTCTCTCTCAGGGCTCTGTGCCGGTGCCAGGGCTCTGTGTTCTCTCTCAGGGCACTGTGCCCCTGCCAGGGCTCTGTGTTCTCTCTCTCACAGCTCTGTGCCGGTGCCAGGGCTCTGTGTTCTCTCTCTCAGGGCACTCTGCCCGTGCCAGGGCTCTGTGTTCTCTCTCTCACAGCTCTGTGCCGGTGCCAGGGCTCTGTGTTCTCTCTCACAGCTCTGTGCCGGTGCCAGGGCTCTGTGTTCTCTCTCTCACAGGGCTCTGTGCCGGTGCCAGGGCTCTGTTCCCCTCTCAGCCCAGCACATTCCCCACGCTGGTGCGAACCCACGGTGCGTTTATGCAGAATCTCCTGCTCACTCTGGGTAATGACATTGGCGCTGGCAGCTCCCGTCCCCTCCCGAGCACCCTTGTCATTTCCCTTCCCTTTATCGACAGCCTTTAATGGGATGAGGCTTTTGCCAGCAGAGAGGAGCCAATGTGTTCTCAGCGGCTGTCAAAGGCACTCGGGCTGCATAAAGAGCCTCCCATGTGGTCTCACAGCTAAAATATATATACAGGCACCAGACAAAACTGTCACCAGCATGCCAGAACCATCATTAGTACTTGATCTTCTCAGCACAGAGGACATGCCTCAGCTAGTTATTTTCATCCCAGATCCTTTTTTTGTTGTTGTTGTCGTTGCTCCCATTTTATTTTGGGATCTGGGGTGGGGAAAGGGACTTTGTTTTCCCTGCGCCACATGGAAGAAGCAGCACAGGCCTGGTGGGCACATGGTGTTCTCAGGAGGGAGCTGTGGCATCTCTGTGAGAGGTTTTAGGAAGCATCAGACAAACTCCCAACCTCCTGCACCCCTGGAATCATCAGGGTGAGCAAGGGAAGGGAAGGGAAGGGAAGGGAAGGGAAGGGAAGGGAAGGGAAGGGAAGGGAAGGGAAGGGAAGGGAAGGGAAGGGAAGGGAAGGGAAGGGAAGGCGAGGGAAGGGAGGTAGAGGGAAGGGAAGGGAAGGGAAGGGAGGTAGAGGGAAGGGAAGGGAAGGGAAGGGAGGTAGAGGGAAGGGAAGGCAAGGGAAGGGAAGGCAAGGGAAGGCAAGGCAAGGCAAGGCAAGGCAAGGCAAGGCAAGGCAAGGCAAGGCAAGGCAAGGCAAGGCAAGGCAAGGCAAGGCAAGGCAAGGCAAGGCAAGGCAAGGCAAGGCAAGGCAAGGCAAGGCAAGGCAAGGCAAGGCAAGGCAAGGCAAGGCAAGGCAAGGCAAGGCAAGGCAAGGCAAGGCAAGGCAAGGCAAGGCAAGGCAAGGCAAGGCAAGGCAAGGCAAGGCAAGGCAAGGCAAGGCAAGGCAAGGCAAGGCAAGGCCCAGAGAACATCAAAAGGAAGCAATCATGAGCAAGGCAAGGAGCTGATTTCTTCGATTTCTCTGGTCTCTCTGATTTCTTTGATTTCTGATTTCTGCTTTCTCAATGGGAGGTTTCCCTGCCCATGGCAGAGGTGGAACAAGACCAGCTTGAAGTTCCCCCTCAACCAGTCTAGGATTCTATGAAATATTACGGTAAATTCTAGAGAAGATTACATTCATCAGCTTCCCCACGCAGACGGTTTTGCAGGAACATTTCCTTATGCTTACAGCAATAATCTTGGTCTTCCTCCACTGATTCTCCTCTCTGCCCAAGCAGATATCCTGCCAAGCATCTTTAGGCACAGAAATAGAAAAAGAGACCCTGGCACCAACAGGAAATTTTCTTTAAGGGCCAGAAGAGCCCCTGATAGGTCCAGCATGCTCTGGCTGCCCAGCTCTGGAAGCACAATCAGATAAATAAAATTATTTTTGTTTGGGCTTGATAATCTGAGAGATCTTTTCCCACCTTAATGACTCAATGATTGCAGCAGCTTCCCCTGCCCCTGGAGCAGGACTGAGGGTGTTCAGGGATGTTCAGGGATGCTGAGCCTGGAGCAGGGCTCATGCTGCTCACCCAGCACCAGGCACAGCATCCTTGGAGCTGGATGTGGGCAGTGGATCCTCTGCCAGCCCTGGGAATACCCACAGGAGCCACCTGCAGCCTCCTCCGAGCCCGTGCAGGATCAGAGCAGAGTGATGAATTCATTGTGCAGTTTCACAGACAGAAAGAGAGGCTAAATTCATCTCCTGAATTATTCACTGGGAATTGGTGCTCTGTTCTAGCAGACACACATCCAGCAGCTCCATAATGGGGAAATTCAGTATATATCATAGTAGTTAGACACGTATCCATTACACACAGCAGTTGTTAATCTCCAGTGAATGTATTTAATAATAGCTATTTATGTACCATACATTAACTACCCCTTTTAAGCTGAAACTGAATGCATATTTGAGACCCTTAATTCAAAGCACTACTTAAAGCTGAGGCTCTGAGTCAGGATAATAGGGATTTCACAAGGGGGGTGTTTAAGTACTTCAGAATAAAGAAAACCTTTAAAAAAAAAAGGGGGGAAAAACCAAAACCCCAAAGCATCTCAAGAGGATTTTTGCACTTGAAATCCCTCCTGGGTGCAGACTTGTGGATGAGAGGGGCACCATGAGCAAAGTGTGCAGCACTGAGTGATTCCTTGTTGCCCTGAAGGCACCAGAGCCCCCAGGAGTGCAGAATTCCGTGGGGAATGAGTGAAGGATGGCCTGGCAGCACTGGTGGCAGGGAGGGGAAGCACAGCAGCACTCCCAGCCTCACACCAAACCCACCACAGATCTGCCCAGCAAGGGGAAGAAGAAAACAGCAGAATTCAGGATGAATTCAGAATGTGAGGTGTCACCTCCTGCTGACCATGGCCGTGGCAGCCACCAGCTCTCTGGGACAGTCCTGGTGGAAAGAGAGAGGATCCCACAGCTAGCACAGCTGACTTTCCTGTCTCCTGTCCCCCATCCCTCAGGAGATCTGCCAGAACTGCCCAGCCTTGCTGGCAGAGCCCCCAGGGATTCCCACCGGCAGAGACTGACAGCTGGGCTTTACATTCCTGGTCTTTATTCCCTTCATGGTAATTCCTAACACTTGATTTGCTTCTTCGAGCCACTGCTGAGCACAGAGCTGACATTTTCAAAGCTGCCTCTGTTGTAACTCTGAGACCTTGTTCTTTAGCACTGACAGGCAGCTCATGGGGCTTTATTTAATTCATAAAGTTAGGAGCTGTATTTTCATGTTTCATTTATCTCCTCTGAATTTTATCTGCCATTTTGTCACCAATCTCTTCCTATCTCCAAGTCTTTTCTGCAGCCCCTCACAACTGGCCCTTGTTTTACTCCCAAAATAATTCAGCACCTCCAGCTGAAGGTGTTATTGCAAAAAAATAAAATTGTTATTAATAACCCATCTGTGGTGGCCTTCAGCCAGCGGAATACATGTCCAAAAGGAATCCATTTCCAAGGAAATCCATGTCTAAAGGGAATCCATGTCCCAAGGGAATCATGTCCAAGGAAATCCATGTCCAGAGGAAATCCATGTCTAAAGGGAATCCATGTCCCAAGGGAATCATGTCCAAGGAAATCCATGTCCAGAGGAAATCCATGTCCAAAGGGAATCCATGTCCAAAGGGAATCCATGTCCAAGGAGATCCATTTCCAAGGAAATCCGTCTCCAAGGGAATCCATCTCCAAGGGAATCCATGTCCAAGGAAAATCCATGTTCAAGGAAATCCATGTCCAAAGGAAATCCATGTTCAAGGAAATCTATGTCCAAAAGGAATCCATGTCCAAGGAAACTCATTTCCAAGGAAATCCATCTCCAAGGGAATCCATGTCCAAAAGGAATCCATGTCCAAGGGAATCTGTGTCCAAGGAAATCATTGTCTAAGGGAATTAATTTCCAAGGGAATTCATTTCCAAGGAAATTAATGTCCAAGGGAATCCATGTCCAAAGGGAATCCATGTCCAAAGGAATCCACATCCAAAGGGAATCCACATCCAAAAGGAGTCTATGTCCCTAAGAAATCCCTGTTCCTGCTACAAACAGGAATTTTCCTGCTCTTGGATCCAAGAGCCATTCCAGCTCTGGTAGCTGCACCTTGCTACTCCTGCTTTGTTCATTATCCCAACATCCATTTCAAGGTTTTACTTTCTCACCTATCTCTGCAAAATCCTCAGATTTCTCCTCAGAATTGGAAGGGTTTTTTTGGCCTTTTTGAAAAACACAAAAATTGGAATTTTGCAATTTTTGTGCAACAAGAGCTACAAGCAGAAAAAGATTTCTCTCAGTGCATATGCAAACTGTGCATTCATTTGTTTGTTTTTTACGTTATTCAAGCCTGGAACAAAGATAAAGGTTTCCCAAACTATTGCCAAATTGATTTTCAAAGGGTTTGGAGTCAACATTTCATTTGACAATATCAGAATACTTCAATCAAGCTTTTGGATTTTTCCAAATTAAATGAAAGGGAGTTTTTAAACTGAAGAATGTTTCAGGCCCAAAAAATCAAAACATTTCATTCTGAACATGTCAAAACTGGCCATTTTAAACACTTTCACATGTTTTTTTTCCTCCAATAAACAAAATTGGGCAAATTCACCATCATTTTACAAAATACTTCAAGAGCTGACACGCTTGTCTTTCCACCATAAAGAAATTGCATGGAACATAATTTGTTAACCTCATCTCCCAAAATGGCTTTTGGAGGGGAAAAAAAATTCCAAGAATGAAAACACAGGAATTCCAAGGCAAAAATGAATCCATTCATCCTCCTGATAAGCAGTCTTTTCCCACTCCTGATTTTTTGTAGCTGAATTGCAGCCACTTGGGTGGGACACACTCAGATGTCCCTGTGGAGGCAGATGGTTGGGTCCCCACTGGTCTGCACTGGTTTGAACTGGGTGGCAATGTAGGATGTGACCAGGGCTGTGTATTTTATCACCATCTGTTAAAAACCAGCTGGGGCAATCATTTTTATCTTTCCCACAGCCCATCCTCCCTCCAGGAGATATCTCCTGTTAATGGCCATTGAGTCCCAGGGCATGACTGATAAAATTCCATCATCCCACTGGGAGATGCTCCAGCCAGGGGAGGAGCCAAACATTTCCTACCCAGATAAAAACTGAGATTTTGGACACCAAGGTACCTTCTTTCCACTGGATTCCAGAGGAAAACCAGACCTTTGCACATCATCCCTGGAGCTTCAGAGGAAACTGCACCTTCTCCAGGAGCACTGCTCCAGCTGAACCACATCTGCCACTGCAGGAGGATGCAGCCACCATTGAATGGGACTGTGCCAACACCCTGACTGACTGACGGGTGTCAGCTTGGATTCTGACTCTGGCAGGGTTTGGGATTGTTCTTTGTAATACTGTATTTCTATTTTCATTTTCCTAGTAAAGAACTGTTATTCCTAATTCCCATATCTTTGCCTGAGAGCCCCTTAATTTCAAAATTATAATAATTTGGAGGGAGGGGGTTTACATTCTCCATTTCAAAGAGAAGCTCCTGCCTTTATTGGCAGACACCTGTCCTTCAAATCAGGACACATCCCGTCCATGCCTCACCTGGGATATCCCCACAGATAATTGTCCTTCCCTTCCTGCCTGGGAGCCTCCACCAGCCTCATTCCACTGAAATCCTCAGGTGAGATGTAAAAACACCCTGGCACAAATCTAAACTCTGTGTGGGATTCATGGGCACCAAAGGGACCTTTCCCTGCCAATAAAATACATCACCACAGCTGGGTCTGATTCTCAGGGCTGGATCTGGGATGGGATGGGATGGGATGGGATGGGATGGGATGGGATGGGATGGGATGGGATGGAATGGGATGGGATGGGATGGGATGGGACTGAACACCCTCCAAATATCAGCATTGCGTTTGAGGTTAATTATCCCCCACAAACCAGTACAAGGCTGACTCAAGGCATGGGAGTGACTCCTGCCAGCTCTCCAGTGATTCACAGGATCCTGGAACATCCTGAGCTGGAAGGACCCACCAGGATGATCCAGCCCAGCCCCTGTCCCTGCCCAGACCCCCAGCAATCCCCCTGCCCATCCCTGGAGCTCTGGCAGTGCCCATTCCCTGGGGAGCCTGGGCAGTGCCAGCACCTCTGGGGGAGGGAAGAACCTTTCCCTGAGCTCCATCTTTCCTCCCCCTGAGCTCCCCAGTGTCACACAAGGGGCACCCTGTGGCAGAGGGGACAGAAACACCCCCCAGCCCCACACCCCAGCAGGAGCTGCCCAGCTGTGCCCAGCCTGGGTGGGAGGAGCTGATTCCCTCTGCTCCCTGGGTGATTTATGGAGTGTGAGATTAAGGGCTGGAGCTGGTAACAGCGAGCTGGGAAATGAATGAAATTGCAAAGAGGATTTATGAGTGGGGCTGGGCCACTGTGCCAGTGACACCAGGCAGGGACTCTGGGCATTTGGGGAGGACAGAGGGGTGCAGTGGCTGCAGAGAGAGCTGTGACCCCATGCCAGGTGTGAGTGGGATGGACAAGCAGAATTCCATTCTTTTCCTAGTGTGCATTAGAAGAAATTACAGAACTGTGGAATATTCTGAGCTGGAAGGGACTCCCCAAGGATGATCCTTTCCAACTTCCAGCCCTGCACAGACACCTCAAAAATCCCACCCTGTGCATCCCTGAGAGCAGTGTCCAAACCCTCCTGGAGCTCTGGCAGCCTCAGGGCTGTGCCTGTTGCCTGGGGATTCTGCTGAATGACCAACACATGCTAGGAGATGTCCTGGGATATCCTGGAATTGCCTTCACTAACTCAAAGTGACTTAATGGAACAGCATTGGGTGGGTTTGGAGCCACCAGCACCACGTGTCACTTGTGTCACAGGCCCTGTATCACTGCAGGCCAGAAAAAACATTGCAAAACCCTTGCAAAACCCCTCAGTTCATGCACCTGCTTCTGATCCCTGAGCAGTGGGGTCTCTGTTGGCCTTGGAACTCCCTGATGGTTTCCCTGGAGGAATGAGACATTCCCTTTCATTCTTCACCTCCAAGGAGACTCTGCAGTCCAACATTTGCCAGTCCTGGGCGCGTCCTGGAGCCACAGGTGATGGCAGTGGGAGCTCTGGCTCTCTCCCTCCTGTGTCAGGGATTCAGTTTTGCCCCGAGCTCCTCGCTGAAGCAGGAATGTGTGCCTGAGGGTTTGTTTGACACTGGGCAGCTGAACATGAGCCCGAGGTTGCCTGTGTTGTTTGAACCATGCCCAAACCAAACATTTCATCACTTCTCGTGCACTCTGTGTCCTCCCTAAAACTGCAGCAGCACAGCCCTGGGGTAAATTTTACTCTTGAATTCCTGTGTATCATATAGGTGGGGAAAGGAGTGAATTTAAGAACTTTTAAACCAATATGGAGGAAATCCAGCTATCCCAAAGCATGGGGGAACCACTGCTTTGCCCCCTCCCCTGCAGCAGAGCTTCAGCACAGATGGAGAGAGCAGCACTGGGGTCTCGAAAAAAAGGGGTCCCAAAAAAGAGGGATTCCAAAAAAGAGGGATTCCAAAACAGAGGGATCCCATCCCGGGCCAGGCTGGGCAGGGATGGATGTGCCTTTCCCGAGGGGCAGCTCCCACCGCGGCACTCGGAGCTCAGCCTCGGCACAGCGGGACCGAAACCCGATGGATGGAGGGAGATCAAAGCTCGCCTTTTATCTCAGCCTCCCTTCTGCCTTCTTCCACAGCTGGAGGGCGTGTGTTCCCCTCCTTTGTAGCTGCTCCATCACCTTCTTTAAATCTTCACTTAAAGCCTTCCTTTCTTCTCCAGCAGGCAGCCGAGTCCTCCCCGAGTGCGCTGTTGTAATGCCCGTGGAGGATCCTATTCCAGAGGCATAAATTACACGGCTCCCTCTCCCCGAGCATCTCTCGCAGGTAGCACTTGGTGTTAAGTGCACATTAACCGGTGCAGCACCACAAAGAGCGGCTGGGGGGACACCCCTGAGCCTGCTGCTCGTTAGGATCAGTGTCGGGATGGAGGCTGAGCCCCTCTTGCTGCTGCCATCACCTAACTGGATCCAATGTAAGGTATTAGGGACGCATTAGGAGATGACACAAACTGGGTTCTCAGGGCACCAAGAGGACTCGGTCGTTGTCATGAGCACAGCCAGAGGGGAGTGCCAGGGTGTCCTTGTCACCTCCTGGCACTGGGGACCTCGGGGTGGAGCCCCCAAAACAAATCCCGTGTTGCTGCTGAGCCCTGTCACCTGCACAACGGGCTGGGGGTGCTGCTTTGGCAACCCCTCACAGCAGAGGGGCTCACAGCTCTGGGGGCCATCCCAAATCCCAAATCCTAGTCCTGGTGATGAGGGAGGCACCGAGTCATTCAGAGGGGCCTGGCTGCCCTAGGGAAATGCCAGAATATCCCTGGGTCTGCACTGAGGGCTCAGGCACAAAGTCATCCAGTGGGGCTGCAGGGGATTGCTGCTGAAGAGCAAAGGCACTGCAGCCAACCTCAGCAGAACCAGAGTTCCAGATTCTGTTCCCACTTAGTTCTACCCAAAAAAACCTCATCACCTCATCCTACCATTGCCTTGGCCTTTTTCCCAGGATCCTGCAGACCCAGGGAGCTCCTGTGGGCACAGGGCTGGACCTGGCAGAACTCAGGGACACCAGAGCTGGAGGTGCAGGATGGACAGAGACTTTCATGAGCCCTCAGCATGGTCAGCCAGCCCTCGAATCCCTCCTGGAGAAGCTCTTTGCTATCCTCAAACCCCTCCTGGAGAAGCTCCTTGCTACCCTCAAACCCCTCCTGGAGAAGCTCCTTGCTACCCTCAAACCCCTCCTGGAGAAGCTCTTTGCTACCCTCAAACCCCTCCTGGAGAAGCCCTTTTCTGCCCACAGGCAGAGCCAGGGTCAGTCTGTGCCCTGCAGGAGGAGGGTTAAAGTCCTTGATTGTGCTGCAGATGCTGCTGCTCACAGGCACCCCCAGCCTATTTTAATATCTCACAGCAATGAGCTCTGCAGCTTAACCACAGAGAAAAACTTGTATCACTTCGGAATTTACTGCCTTTTAATTTCCTGCATTATGATTTTCTGCATTTCCTGAGTTTAATTTCTTGCAATCTTTATTTTTCTCGTTGCTGTCCAAGAGCAGATCTGGGGTCTGTTCTTCTTGCTGCTGAGACCAAAAATACTGCACAGCCAGCCCTGCAACACTTTGCAATACATTTTCACCTTCAGCACCATTTTTGTCCTCCCTGACCAAAAAAACCCACCCAAACCCCCTCCAAAAACAAAAAAACAAACAAAAAAAAAAAAAAAAAAAAAAAACTTAAACAATCCACACACACACCAAAAAAAAAAAAAAATCTTAGCAAAAAAGTGAAGGAATATTGAACAATCCCAAGTACAGCTCTGCAGATCAGCTTCTGAATGTGAGTGGAGAATTCGAGTTTCTGCTTCTCTTTGAGGAACAAAATGCAGAAATTGGGGATGTAGGGGGTGTTTTGAGCAGACACAAAGTCTGAGAGTCACCAGTGTCAGGCACCAGCTGCCCCTCGTCCTTCCTGCTCTCAGCATCACAATCCCCACTCAGGGTCTGTCCCTTGTTCAATTTTAGTTGAGGAGCACCAAGAGGTTGATTCAGGGTCATTTGGCTTCGTGTCACATTGTCCTGGAGCACAGCATGGTGCAGGACACGAGAGAGGCATCAGTGAGTGGTGGCACAAGGGTGGCACAGCCAGGGGAGGGAGGAAATCTCTCCCTGGAGCAGAGAATTTGTGGTCACAGCATTATTTACCACGGCCCCAGGGCTGTACCAACTCCAGGAGCGTTTGGACAACACTCCCAGGCACAGGGTGGGATTGCTGGGATGTCCTGGGCACAGCCAGGAGCTGGGCTGATCCTCCCAGCTCAGGATATTCCACAGTTCTGCAGTTCTGGGCCTGTGAACTGGCAGGAAGATGCAGATTTGGGCTGGGGAGCAGGTCCTGGATGCTGGCAGGGAAGATGAGGGTCCCCTGCTGAGCACTGTGACACTTTGCTAAAGTGTTCCGAGAGCTCTTCCTCCCCAGCCCAGGCAGCTAATGGCTGGTTTATGTCCTGAAGCATGAGGGTTTAGGTCCCCTGCAGATTTTTATCCCATTTAATGTAACTGTAGATATCCTCTGTATTCATATAAATGAATAATCCTTTCTGAATCCTTCTAAGCACTTTGCCTTAGCAGGCTGGATGTTATTAATCATAATGCTCTGCACTTAGACAGCATTTTACCTATTCACAGTGCTGAACAAACACTGCCTAATTAACCCTCCCCATGCCAGGGGAGGTGATTATCACCCTTGCTGGCTGGGGGGGAGGTGGCACCAAAAGTGTCACTGAGTGGGGATTTGGGGTCAGGGCTGCCTCTTTCTCCTCTTTGTGCCAGTGGGTGCTCTGTGCCTATAGACCCACTCAAAACTTCAATTTCCTTCCTGAGAATTCATAAAAACACAACATGGAAGGACTATGAAGCTCATCCAGTTCATCCTTTCCTCCATGGACATTTTCTAATATCCCAGGCTGCTCCAAGCCCCATCCAGCCTGGCCTGGGACAGGATCCAGGGGCAGACACATCTGCTCTGGGCACCCTGTGCCAGGGCCTCCTCCTCACAGGGAATAATTTTTCCCTAATTTTTAATCTAATCCTACTTTGTGTCAATGTAAAGCCACCCCCTTTGTCCTGTTCCTACATGCTCTTGTAAGATTTCCTCTCCCCCTTTCCTGTAGAATTCTGGGACAACATCATTTAATTCCCCTACAACCAACTGGCTTTTTGCACTGGAAGTGCAGAGAGCTGAAAACTAGAACTAAAACAATTTAATTAACTAAACAGAAATCAGCACAGAAAACTGAGCTGTTCTTGGGGGCAATTTTTGTCTCGTCAAAGCAATGGGGAGTTGGGGTGGGTGGAGGGAAATGCCACCAGAGCAGCTCAGACTGGGTTTGCTGTGCAGTCACCACCAGCAGCAGGGGAATAGTGATGACAATAATAAAATAATAATAATAATGATGATGCTAACGATAATATTCCTGTGCCTGGGTTCCCTGCAGCATCCTGAGCAGACGGATCCCAGAGCACATTAGGAATGGGGTTGCTGCTGTCACTCCTCCTGCTCAGGCTGGGCTGTCACAAATGCCACACAGCTGAGAGCCAGGCTGGAGCTGAGGCAGCTGCCAGGAGCCCCTGGTGCCCCCTGGGTGTTGTGAGACCCCCCAGCAGGGCTGGCACAGCCCCTGTCACACCCTGTGTGCCAGCCTGGCAGCTCCTGAGCCGAGTGCTGTGTGTGTCCATATATATCCCAGGCTGGTTTGGCTTGGAAGGGTTAAATCCCATCCAGTGCCAGCCCTGCCATGGCAGGGACACCTCCCACTGGCCCAGGCTGCTCCAGCCCTGTCCAACACTTCCAGGTGTCCATAACCTTCACAGTTCAAATCTTTGCTTATTTTGCAATGAAGCTGCTGTCCTGTGCCTCAGTTTCCCCGAGCAATGACATGGCTGGCAGCTCTGCTCTACATTCCACTGGCCAGAAGGAAAAACTCTTTGCAGGAAGCAACAAAACAGACTCTCCTGGGGTTTGGAGGTGGTGCTGCCCTGTCATTCCTTATCCAGGCCAGGGAATTCAGCTGGGATGCCCACACAGGGGAGAAATCCCCTCTCCCCTCGGCTGCTCCGTGCTCTCCCTGGGAGAGCAGTGCAGGGTGATGGATTGCTCAGGAGGGAAGGCAGTGGTGCCCCTTCTGTTTGTGTGGAGTGTGTCTAATATACTGATATATGCTGCATTCATCCCTTTTAAATATAAATCAATAAGCTGCTGTATTTCAAACGGGGAGCGAGCGCAGGGCAGTCAATGTGCTCTAGAAATGTCTTCATCCCCCGGGGTGCCCTGGCTGGCCTGGAGAGCTGCAGCTCACAGGCACCCAGGGACAGCAGACGTGCTCAGGCTTTTCCAGAGAGCTGTGCCAAGAGCCCAGGGAAGCCAGGGCAGGGTTTTCCCCGTGTCCTGGGAGCAGCAGCAGCACAGAACCAGCCCCGTGCCTGCCCTGCAGGGAGGGACCTGTGCCCTTGGGAGCCAAACTGGCCCAGGCATGGCAGCAAACAGCCCATCCCCAGCCCTGCTGGGCAGCCTGGGGTGTTTGCAGCAGCACAGACCAAGCCAGCAGTGTCTGCTCACGGTGTCCTGGGCTGATCCCACTGCATGGCAGC
This sequence comes from Oenanthe melanoleuca, assembly GCF_029582105.1. Taxonomy (NCBI): domain Eukaryota; kingdom Metazoa; phylum Chordata; class Aves; order Passeriformes; family Muscicapidae; genus Oenanthe; species Oenanthe melanoleuca. Next base: position 1,430,700 of record NC_079356.1, read on the forward strand.
AGGAAAAGGGGGATCCAGGTGAGACCCCACCTGCAGAGCTGCCCCCAGCCCTGGGAATTCCAACAGCACAAAGACCTGGAGCTGCTGGAGAGATTCCAGAGGAACCCAGGGAGCTGCTGCAGGGCTGGAGCCCCTCTGGGAGAGCTGGGGGTGACACCTGGAGAGGAGAAGCTCCAGGAGAGCTCAGAGCCCCTTGCAGGGCCTGAAGGGGCTCCAGGAGAGCTGCAGAGGGACTGGGGACAAGGATGGAGGGACAGGACACAGGGAATGGCTCCCACTGCCAGAGGGCAGGGCTGGGGGGGATCCTGGGCAGGAATTGTTCCCTGGGAGGGTGGGCAGGGCTGGGATGGAATTGCCAGAGCAGCTGTGGCTGCCCCTGGATCCCTGGCAGTGCCCAAGGCCAGGCTGGACACTGGGAGCAGCTGGGACAGTGGGAGGTGTCCCTGCCAGGGCAGGGGTGGCACTGGGTGGGATTTAAAGTCCCTCCCAACCAAATCCCTTTGGGATTCCATTATTTCCCTTCTCCCTCCCTGGGTCCCGTGGCTGAGGCTCTGGCTCTGTGTGTGGACCATGGCCCAGGGTGTGATGCTCAGGTTCAGCCCCTCTGCAGGAGCAGTGAGAGTCTCACCTGCACCTCTGTCCCAGCTGCTTCTCCCTCCATCCTTGTCCAAAATCCTCAGGTGCCAGGACCTTGAGGTCCTGGCCATCCCTTCTCCAGAGCCTGTGTCCCACTTCAGTTTACCTGGGAAGCCCCCTGGGCTCGGGCTGGGGCTGCAGAAGCACAAGAAACCCCCAGACCCAGGGCAGACCCACCCAGCTGTGTCCTGTGAGCCCCAGGGATGAAAATCACCCAGTGCCAGGCTCAGCAGGGACTCAGCTCCTCCTGCCAGACTCCAATCATCTGTGCAATAAATTCAGATTTCCCTCTCTGGTTTCCTGCCTGTCACTCCTGCCAGTCCATGCCCACACAGGGTGACCCCAGCAGTGCTCATGTGGGTCAGCAAAACCCCCTCCACAAAACAAAAATAAACCAAAAACAAAAATAAATCCAGACACATCCACTCCTCCCTGCTCCTTTACCTGCTGGGAGCTGGGCAATCACACTGCTGCTATGAGAGTTTAAAGAAATTAAAATGAAATCTACTCCTCACAATTGCAAAATGGTTTCAGATCCAAGGACTGCTAATTACACAACAGTTTCAGATCTAGGCTATTATTTATGATCAAAAAATGTCAATTTGTATAGACTCCAACATTTCACCTACTAAAAAGCTCACCCATTAATTCATGTTGCATTTAAATGTTCATTTTAGGCCAGATTTCTCTGGTTAATGCACACGATTCTCTTTCAAGTCCTTTGGAAGCCAGAGTTGGAGCTGAAAAGGAGAAGCAGTCCCTTTTCTAGAATCTTCTGCTCAGAAAGGAAAAAAAAATGTTAATTATCCCTCAATATTTTATTAATAATCAATTTCTTATGATTATTTTTTTAATGAGATGTCATTACATAAATGCCCTCATTTTCTGGAGTGCATGTGGTATTTGTAAGAGCCTGTGATACGGTTTGCATGAATAATTCCCATTCAATTGACTATTCCCAAACTGTTCCCTTCAATCCTGGGCTATTTATTACTGGAGATGTGTGGCTGGCCACTCCACTTGCAGGGTATAATTGCTAATTGGATGAGTGGAGTTCTGCAAGCCAGACAGATTTGGGGTTAGTGGGTAGCACAGAGGGAAGAACACAACCACCAGGTGGAAATATGGATAAAATCTCAGCTCTGGGAGATTTCAGGATCAGGAAATATTTCCCTGAGGCTCTGGGTGTCATTTGAGAGGCACAGCAAGAAAACTGCTCCACTCCAGGACAGGGGAGCTGCACTGGGAGCAGCACTGACTCCATAACCTGGGACAGATTTCCCTGCTTGTTCTCAAGTAAAAGGGGAAAAACAGCATTTGGGGGATTGAATCCTTTCAGGACTGTGTGTGGTCCAAAGGAACAATAAAATAAAATCAAGCCCATGATGGATTTCTGGAGGCACAGGTCCTCTCAGCACTGTGCGATGCAGCTGCAGCTCTGCCCAGGGGTCTCTTGATAAGGAAAATCAAATCCTGTGCCACAGGGCATGGGGCACGTTCTTGGGGTCAGGGAGCCCCTTCCCACCCCAGCTGAGGCTGGGCTGCAGCTCAGTTCATTTTTCACTGAAGATGAGATTTCCAGCCACTCTCCACTCAGGGCAGGAGCCAGTGACCCTGTGCTGGCTGCTCTGACACCAGGTCAGGACGCTCTGGATCATTTCCCTGAACACAAACCACCCACTGGGAGACAGCTCAGCAGCAGGGCTGGGTCAGGGCTCATCCCTGGAACAGGGCTCATCCCTGGACAGTGACACATCACAGGGACACTGAGACATCCCCAGGGCCAGGGCTCATCCCTGGACAGTGACACATCCCCAGGACAGTGACACATCCCCAGGACAGTGAGACATCCCCAGGGCCAGGGCTCATCCCTGGGACAGTGAGACATCCCCAGGGCCAGGGCTCATCCCTGGGACAGTGACACATCACAGGGACAGTGAGACATCCCCAGGACAGTGAGACATCCCCAGGGCCAGGGCTCATCCCCAGGGCCAGGGCTCATCCCTGGAACAGGGCTCATCCCTGGACAGTGACACATCACAGGGACAGTGGGACATCCCCAGGGCCAGGGCTCATCCCTGGGACAGTGAGACATCCTCAGGACAGTGACACATCCTCAGGGCCAGGGCACATTCTCAGAGTGAGGGCTTATCCCCAGGACAGTGACACACCCTTGGGACAGTGGCACATCCCTTGGACAGTGGCACATCCCCGGACAGTGGCACATCCCCAGAGTGAGGGCACATCCTTGGGACAGTGGTACATCCCTGGACAGTGGCACATCCCTGAGACAGTGGCACATCCCCAGGACAGTGACATGTCCTTGGGACAGTGGCACATCTCTGGGACAGTGGCACATCCTTGGGACAATGGCACATCCCTGGGACACTGACACATCCCTGGGACAGTGACACATCCCCAGGACAATGGCACATCCCCAGGACAGTGGCACATCCCCAGGACAATTGCCCAGCCCCAGAAGGATGGCCCATCGTGCCCAGTGAGGATCTGCAGAGCGCCTGGAGGTGGGAGGGAATCCCTGCATTCCTGCGGGGAGGGGGAACGAGCTGTGGGTGATAAGACCCTGGCAGCGTTCAATAAGTCTCCGAGCCTGCTGCCTAAGTGAGATGTTGACAGAAACAAAAGAAACCCCGTTAGGAAATCTCTCCCCCTCCTGGAAGAGGGCGAGGGTTTTCTTGGAGGGGGGAGAGGAAGGTTTGCATACATTTCAAGGCTCAGCCAAAATACAAAGTGCTTTTTGTGAACGCAGGAGAAAAGGACGTGAAGCAGGCAGAGGAGGAGGAGGAAGAGAAGGGGAAGGATGCCTCAATACAAAAAAGCTTAGCCTGATAAAATATTTAGGACGGGCTCACACATCAGAATATTAATGCTCTGCATTCCTTGTGCTTGCACTCTGTTGATCTTCATTCTCCAGTGACCTTGTTTACAGTATCTGAATTTGCAGTCTGCATTTTAATAAGGCCCTGAGAGAAGGTCTGAGACACAGCGCCTCGCTGAACCAACTTCAAAACCCTGCTCCCTCCGACTGGTTGCAATTCGGGAGGATGGGATGTGGCTCCGGGGCGCCCGGTGCCCTCCGAGGACAGACCCTCCGGAGAGCCCACCCGGGGCAGCCGCGAACTGGGGCAGCGCGGAGAGGCTGCTCCGTCCGTTCATTAATTAATATCCCTTCCCACCTCCTCCAAGGAGAAGCCTGCGCTGCCCTGCACGATGGCTGGGCCCCTCCTGCTCCTCCTGCCATCCCCAGGTGATGCCGGGGCCGCTCCCCACGGGCTCTGCCGCCGCCTTTAAGCAGCTGCGAGTGCCGGGGAGCCACGGCCGGGCCGGAGGCAGCCGCCGGCCCCCGCAGCGCCTGCAGAGCGACGCGTGTTCCCGGACCTGGATTGCCTAATGGGCTGTGAAGGGTCTCAGCAGGCAGAGCCCAGGCTCGGGGGGATGCGGGGGACATGGAGCAGGCAGCGCGTTTGTCACATCTGCTCCCTGCTCCTGCCGAGACGCGGCCGGAGGTGGGGAGGGCAGCGCAGCCCGGGGATGGGCACAGCTCTGGGGCTGGCAGCGAGAGCCGGGCTGGGCCGAGCTCTGGGCGCGGGGCTGCGGGGGAACGGGGCATCCTGCACAGGGCACCCTGAACCAGGCATCCTGCACGGGGTATCCTGAACAGAGCATCCTGCACGGGGCATCCTGAACCGGGCATCCGAACAGGGTATCCTGAACAGGGCATCCTGCACAGGGCATCCTGAACAGGGCATCCTGAACCGGGCATCCTGAACAGGGCATCCTGAACAGGGCATCCTGCACGGGGCATCCTACACGGGGCATCCTGCATAGGTCCCCATACTGCTGCAATCCCCATCCTGCACAGGTCGCCATCCTGCTCTGGTCCCTTGTCCTTTTCTTGTCCCGCTCCCGTCCCCATCCCGCTCCAGTCCCCGTCCTGCTCCAGTCCCCGTCCAGCTCCAGTCCCCGTCCTGCTCCAGTCCCCATCCTGCTGCTGTCCCCGTCCTGCTCTGGTCCCCGTCCCCCCAGCAGAGGGTGGTGGCAGCCCGTGGACACGCCAGGGCTGGCTGGCTCTGGATACGAGCTCGGGCTGTGGACGGGGCTGGCAGTGTCCCGTGTCCTGCGCAGCTGCTGGCAGCTCCCGAGAAGCCTCCCCAGGGACAGCCCTGCCCTGTTTGTCCCTGGAGAACCCGGGCACGGCTCAGTGTGCCCACAGGAAAACAACAGCAGGGCCTCCGGGGAGTTTGGAATGACCTCCTTGGAAGCGGACCCTGGAAGTGAGCTTGGTGCCAGTCACACCCCTTAAATACCCAAAGCATCCAGGAGGTGGGGGAGACCCTTCCCTTATCCCACCTAATCCTGCTGGGTTTTGGGACACTATTCCCTTATCCCACCCCATTTCTGCTGGGTTTTGGGACACCCTTGCTTTATCCCACCCTTCTGCTGGGTTTTGGGACACCATTCCCTTATCCTACCCCATTTCTGCTGGGTTTTCCTTCTAGAAGAACGAGAAACGTCCCGTGATTTGGAAAGGCAGCCACACTCCCCTCACCCTCACTCCATCTCTCCTCCCGCTGCCCCCGGGCGAGTTTGATGTCGTGCCGTGCCTGGCGTGTCCCCGTGGTGCCACAGCCAGGAAACTGTGAGAGCAGCGTCCTGGAAAGGCACTCCAAGGTGTGTCACAGCATGGGCACAGTGCCAGCAGCAGGAGGCAGGAGAGAGTTTGTGTCCACACAGCACTTGGCACGTTTTCACTCCAACATAAATCACGGGATCACAGAATATCCTGAGCTGGAAGGGACACACAGGGAGCATCAAAGGACACCTCCTAAAGGAGCTCAGCTCAATCTGTGAATCCTCATGGAGACTCTGGGAGGGAAGGGAGGATTGGGGGGATTTTTCTGTTTCACAAATGGGAAAATACAATCTGTAGGGTGGAAATGTGGAGCAGATTCCTTCCAGTCTCACCTTTCTCACCTCAGCACCCACAGGGCCATGCAGCCAGCTGGGTGTTCCTGCTCCTGCACAGCCTCCTGGAGACCTTCTCTGTTTCAATCCTGCTTTTTCCTGGCAAAAGTTCAAGTCTCTCCCCTTTGAGTGCTCACAGAGGAATATCTCAGGGCAAAGCAGCACCTTCCTGAGGAGTCACACAACCCTGGCACCAGCTCCTCTCCTGGGGGATGGTGATGAGCTCCACTGCCTGCTGCTTCTCCCCAGTGACAAGGGAGGAGTTTGAGAGGCTCCAAGGGCTGCACCAGAGCATTGAGATCTCCAGCAAAGCAGGGACAATGTGCAGCTGCAGCTCAGGGCTGGTTCACTGCCCTGACAGAGGTTCAGAGATGATTTTCAAGAGCAGCAAGAGATGTTCCTCCTCCCGAGTGACCTTTCTTCCTGCTCTGAAGAGCTGCAGGCACAGAGGTGTGCTCGGTGCCTGTCTGCTCAGCGTGTCCTCCTGCCTGGGCTTTGTGAGCAGCTCAGCTGCAGGCTGGGCAGGTTTGCCCTCAGATCTTTCCTTCCTGGGCAGCTGCTCCATCCTTGTCACTTGCTCCCCTCCCACCCCTTGCTTGTTTTTTAGGATGCCTGAACTGAACTTGAATTCCAAACCATTGCATGAGAGATCCTGCACATTCTCTTGTAGTTCTGGAGATAATTTCCCTCATTACAATCCTTGCCAGACACAGGTGGCTGCAGGAGACCTTCCTGGGAGCTGAGAGCTGAGCTGGGCGTTCCCATCATCATCAGTTCAACCACTGAAGCTTGAGGTCAACTCCAGACCTCTTTCCCACTGTGAAATAAACCTCAGCACTCTGAAACTACATTTTTAGAAATCCCTCCCAGACAGGGACCCACAGTCACTCTGGGGACAGACAGAGAAAAGCCACCAGCCCCTGCTCTGAGAGAACTGGGAAAGATGACAGCGAACAGAGCTCAAGGCTGACTTTTGTTTCCAGTTCAAAGCTTTTGGCACAGCCCCAGTCTCCATTTCCAACTTGGCTGGGTACCATCAGAAGGGCAAGAGTGTGGCTACTCATTAAGTAAATCCCAATTCTCCCTGGGCTCTGCAGCTTGGCTGACAACACCAGGGAGGGGGGATTTGCTGGAAAAGCCAGAGGCAGCTCAGAGGGGCACACAGCGGGCTCTGGGGCCAGGCTGTGCACACAGCTCACAGCACCCCCTGCCCTGGCACAGCTGATCCCTGTGGAGGGTCTGTGCCCTGGGAGTGCCCTTTGGGGCCACCTCTTTGTCCAGAGATGTCATTTGGGGGAGCAGGGTGAGGTGCTGAGTACCTGGGTGCTGGGATGGGGAGGGGGAGGCTGATGTGTCCTGGAGCCTGTGCAGGACTGTGGGCATGGAGTGTCTGTGAGGAGCTGCAGATCCTCTGGAGGCTCCTGAGACCCTCACAGTGGAGGATCAGGAGCACCATGCAGTGGCACTGGGTGCCAGTCAAGGGCCATGCAGTGGCACTGGGTCCCACCAGGAGCATCATTCGGTGGCACTGGGTGCCAGGGAAGGGCCATGCAGTGGCACTGGGTCCCACCAGGAGCATCATTCGGTGGCACTGGGTGCCAGGGAAGGGCCATGCAGTGGCACTGGGTCCCACCAGGAGCATCATTCGGTGGCACTGGGTGCCAGGGAAGGGCCATGCAGTGGCACTGGGTCCCACCAGGAGCATCATTCGGTGGCACTGGGTGCCAGTCAAGGGCCATGCAGTGGCACTGGGTCCCACCAGGAGCATCATTCGGTGGCACTGGGTGCCAGGGAAGGGCCATGCAGTGGCACTGGGTCCCACCAGGAGCATCATTCGGTGGCACTGGGTGCCAGTCAAGAGCCATATTCAGTGGCACTGGGTCCCACCAGGAGCACCATTCAGTGGCACTGGGTGCCAGGGAAGGGCCATGCAGTGGCACTGGGTCCCACCAGGAGCATCATTCAGTGGCACTGGGTGCCAGTCAAGAGCCATTCAGTGGCACTGGGTCCCAAGAAGGGCCATGCAGTGGCACTGGGTGCCACCAGGAGCACCATTCAGTGGCACTGGGTCCCACCAGGAGCACCATCCAGTGGCACTGGCTCCCAGGGAAGGGTCTGCCCGTGCCAGGCTCCCCTCGCCCGCTCCCAGCCCCCTCCCCACCCGCTCCCCCGGCGCTGGCAGAGCCCTGCCCGAGGGCTGGCCGTGATTTATTTCGGAACATTTCTTGCCTGTTGAAAGCCTGACCTCAGATATGGAGAGACGACGTGGGGAAGATGTACGAGTGTCTCTCCGCAAAAGTGCATCAGAGAAATTGAGCGTGAGCTGCCATCAATCTGCCCGGGAGCCGCGGCCCCGCGCAACAGCGAGGGACGGGCGGGATGCGCGAAGGTCACCCGGGAGCTGACTCAGCCTCCCGTGCTGCCATCCATCACCCCGCCGGGAATGAGCTCTGCTCATCCCCATCCAGCCCCTCCGCCGCTCCCGGGGGACACTGCTGGAGGAACAGGAAAACTCCAGCCAGGCCCTTTCCCAGGTTCTGAGATGATATTGCTCTAGCTCAGATTCTCTCCCTGTGGAACGTTCCCAGCTCCGGACAGGATTCTTTCCCAGGATGATAATTTTCTTACAGAGAGTGTCTTGGGTTGTGAATTCTGTCCCCATCTGTTGCAGCCGGGTGGGGCAGTGACCCTGATCTCCTGGCACATATTATCTGCTAATGGGCCATCTTTAAACCAGCTGGGCAATCATCTTTATCTTCCCACAGCCCATCCTCCCTCCAGGAGATATCTCCTGTTAATGGCCAGTGAGTCCCAGGGCATGACTGATAAAATTCCATCATCCCACTGGGAGATGCTCCAGCCAGGGGAGGAGCCAAGCCTTTCCTACCCAGATAAAAACTGAGATTTTGGACACCAAGGTACCTTCTTTCCACTGGATTCCAGAGGAAAGCCAGACCTTTCCACATCATCCCTGGAGCTTCAGAGGAAACTGCACCTTCTCCAGGAGCACTGCTCCAGCTGAACCACATCTGCCCCTGCAGGAGGATGCAGCCACCATTGAATGGGACTGTGCCAACACCCTGACTGACTGACGGGTGTCAGCTTGGATTCTGACTCTGGCAGGGTTGGGGATTGTTCTTTGGAATACTGCATTTCTATTTTAATTTTCCTAGTAAAGAACTGTTATTCCTAATTCCCATATCTTTGCCTGAGAGCCACTTAATTTCAAAATTATAATAATAATTTGGAGGGAGGGGGTTTACATTCTCCATTTCAAAGAGAAGCGTCTGCCTTTATTGGCAGACACCTGTCCTTCAAACCAGGATAGATAGAAAGGAATTAATAACATAGATTAGCACCTGGTGTTGACCATAGGACAGTGCATGATGCACATGGGATGTTTTCTCCTGTTACCCAATGAACTACTGTCCTGTCTTATATTCAAGAACCCTCCTATAAATATAGGTCAGGTTTTCAATAAAATGTTTTTTCTGCCCAAGAAGAAATGTGCTGCTGTTACTTGCTGCTCCTAGCAAATAGCGACTGCTCCGTTCAGGAGCTGCAGCAGCCACAAATGTCACGGGGGGCACGGGCAGCAGTGACCTTTGGGTGGCTGTGACAAGCCCTGGCAGCTCCGTGGGGACAGCCATGGCCACAGGGAGAGGACAGATGGAAGGCAGGGACAGAGGTGACAGGAGGGTTTTTCCCTCTTGGTGGCTCCAGCTCGTACAGCAGCAGCATTTGGATAAACCTGCAGTGTCCCCTCAATCTGGTGAGGACTAGAGAGGAATTGAGCTCTTCTCAGCAGTTCTTAGAGCAGCAAGAATGAATCAGGGAATCCCAGAATCCCTGAGGTTGGAAAAGATCTCCGAGACCATCGAGTCCAAACTTTGACAGAATCCTCCTGCGCTCATTGAACCCTGGCACCACATTTACCCATTTTTTGGACATACCCAGAGGTGGTGACTCCACCACCACCACCCTGAGCAGCCCATTCCAGTGATTAACTCCACTCTCAGTGAAGAAATTTTCCATCATATCCACCCTGAGCCTCCCCTGGCCCAGCCTGAGCCGTTCCCTCTGCTCCTGTCCCTGTTCCCAGCTGTCCCCTCCTGTCAGGGAGTTGTGCAGAGCCACAAGGGCCCCTGAGCCTCCTTTTCTCCAGGCTGAGCCCCTTCCCAGCTCCCTCAGCCTCTCCTGGGGCTCCAGATCCATTCCCTGCCCTGGAAATGCTCCAGCCCCTCAATGTCCCAATCTTTATCCCAGTTCTCACCAGAGAACAGCAGAGATCTCAGCACCAAGGGGAGGAGAATCCCAGTCCCTCCCCTGGCCTGGATCCAAGCAGGTCACCTTCAGCTCCCAGCAAAGAGCACCTCCAAAAGGTTTTTCCTGCAGATGATGAGGGACAATTAGCACCACATCCCATCACAAGATTTCCAGAGCTCTGGAGGGACCTGAGTACGAGCCTCAGACTTTTGATGAGCATCTTTGGAAAAGTTCTAGACAATCCACCTGCAAAACACATTTAGTGTCTTCTGCCAGGTGCCTGTGCAGTGCCAGGCTCAGGGATGCTTCTGTGGATCCGGCCCCAGATTACCTTAATAACTTTGCAGATTGGAAGCTGTGAGAGTAATTGATTCTCCACTTCATTAGTTAAACTGAAAAAGGAATTAAGAACTACCGAGGGTACAGCAAAATGGTTGGCCAAAGGCTTGTTGTGCTGTGAACAGGTAAGCTTATTTACTTTTTGTTTTTATCAGATGGGAATGATTTTGAAAAGAAAACATTAGGATTTTAAGTGGGGAATCAGGACCTCATTACTTTTCAGAATTTCCTGTTGCTAAATTGGTTCAGCTTTTCTGTTACCTTACAGAATTTTGAAGACAAGATTCAGTCATAGCAAAATATATATTTTAATTATTATTTTATTTTTCTGGTGAATAAATTATCCAGACAAAAGAAGCCTCACAACTGCCCAGAGATGGTGTTGGTAGAGCCAAGAGGCTCCCAATTCACAGAGGACCTTTGAAAATCCTTACCTTTGTGTTTATTCCATGCTCCAGAGCACTGGGGAGTAACAGGGTAATTCCCCCAGGATCAGGTCAGGGGGACACCACACCCACCCCTGAGCCTGGAGGAGGGTCTGGCACCAGGAGTTGGGGGTTAAGTGGGGGGAAAGTGCCAGAAATAGAAAAGGATGCTGCATTATCCAGGGATCTTGTTGGATGGGACTGATGAATCCTTGTGGGTCCCTTCAGCTCAGTTCTGTGGTTCTGTGTAATTTTCTGTGTAATTAGTCCTTTGTCTGCTGCCATCCTCCATGGTGGAGGGTTCCCCTCTCTCAGTGTGGGTGTCTCTGTCAGGTGTCAAAGCACAAGCAGCTGAATCTCCTCTCTGCAGACACTGCAGGGACACCAGAACCTCCAAAAACACCACGGCCCTGCAAGCGGCACTGAGAGGTGCCCTGGAGGCCTCAGCTCATTTCCACAGAGCAGAAGAGCACTTGGATCCACCTGAGCTTGCAAGGTACCTTTGCCAGGCAGCAACTGCCCAAGTGCCCAGCCCTGCTCTGGCTGCCCCAGTGCCGTGGCCAGGGCAGGCTGTGCTGGGAAATCCCAGCTCCTCCTGTGCCAGAGGGATCCTGGCTCCTCCTGTCCTGGAGGATCTCATCTCCTCCTGCATCTAGGAGATCCCACCTCCTCCTGTCCTGGAGGATCCTGACTATTCCTGCACTTGGAGGATCCCAGCTTCTCCCATCCTGCAGGATCCCAACTCCTCCTGCACCTGGAGGATCCCAACACCTCCTGCCCTGGGTGATCCCATCTCCTCCTGCTCTGCAAGGATCCCATCTCCTCCTGTCCTGGGTGATCCCATCTCCTCCTGCCCTGCAGGATCCCATTCCCTGCCCTGGGTGATCCCATCTCCTGTCCTGGGTGATCCCATCTCCTCCTGCCCTGCAGGATCCCATTCCCTGCCCTGGGTGATCCCATCTCCTGTCCTGGGTGATCCCATCTCCTCCTGCCCTGCAGGATCCCATTCCCTGCCCTGGGTGATCCCATCTCCTGTCCTGGGTGATCCCATCTCCTCCTGCCCTGCAGGATCCCATTCCCTGCCCTGGGTGATCCCATCTCCTGTCCTGGGTGATCCCATCTCCTCCTGCCCTGCAGGATCCCAGCTCCTCCTGCTCTGCTCTCCCCCAGAGCTCTGCCAGCTCCCGGGGCTGGGAGGCAGATTGAGCTGTTTGTTTTGCCTTGTCTGTCTCTTTATGCATCCCCAAGTCCCCAGTGACTCCCACAGCAGCTTCCAGCACGGGAGGCATCCTTGTTTTCATATATCTGTTAAATAAAATGTCAGCAGGTGACAACACAGCCTTCGTTGGTGCTGCTCCATAATTTAACTGAGTTAAGGAGGGATCAGAGCCTGGCACCACATCTAGATTTGGAACCTGGTCTGGGCTCTATTTGATACAGAGCCCAGAGTACAGAGTCAGCCTGTCCATGCCCAGCTTTCCTTCTGCACTGCTTTAACTTGTGTCTGATCAACTCTGTCCTTCAGGAGCACAGCACCACCCAGGTGCCTCCAGCCTGGCACAGCTGGGATGGGTGGGCACTGCCACCTCTCCAGCAGTGCTGCCACCTGTACAGCTGAGCCTGGAAAAGCAGGAATTAAAAAGTTTTGGAGGTTTTTAGCACCACCAAAGTTTTTGCTGCCACCACCACCATGGTTTCTACTATGACCAAAGGCTCATTTTTCCCTTTCAGCCACCCCAGTTCTGTTGCTGGCAGAAGCAGACACGCCCTTGTTGTTGATTCCTTATGATGTTAGCTTTTATATTTCTCCTCTATTTGTAACCCTGCAATTCTTTAGTGTATAACTCCAAACTCCATATCCAGTGTGAGCTGCTGCTTTCCCATTTTGGTCAGACACAACAATTCCTCTCCGGGCTGGGAATCAAGGACACCTCACTGCCTCAGGCCTGAGAGATGGAAACAAAAGTGAGTTGGGGGAGCAAACTTGGGGTAAATGATTCATTACCTGGAGCTGGAATTGGAAGATTAACCCCCAATATGCAAAAGGACCAAACTTATAAAAGTGTGAAAACATCATTCATTTTGAGTATAGCCCCTGCCCTAAATGTCCCTGAAGGCCTTTCAATAAATATAACTGCTTTTTATTCACTTAATTTTTCTGACTTGTGTTTTTAGGTACCCCCAAAAAAGGCATCACTGTTCATCTGAAATCAGTGCAGCACAGCCTGGACCTTCCCCTTGGATGTTTTAATTTTAAAATGGTGCTCACAGAACCCCACAGAACCCAAAGCCTGACTCAGAAGGCTCCCTGTGCTGGCACAGGAGGGGGAAGGTGCAGCACGAGCCCCTCTCAGCAGCTGCAGACCTGTTTGCAGGGTCTCACCCAGAGCAGCAGCGCTGTCAATCACAGCCCACGTTCCAGGAAGACAAGACAGATTTTCTCCTCTCAAAGTGACAGGTACAAAACCCATCCCTGACCTTTGCTCCCCCGAGCTCTGCCTAATGCTCTGCAAGATCCCCCCAGCCAATGGTGGTCTCCAGGTGAGGATTCACTATTGAAATCTTACATTTTATGGCTGAAATTAAAAAAAAAGAAATCTGTTCATTCTGTGTGTGGGGAGTGTTGACACCACCCTCTAGCAATCCTTGCTTTCAGCTGATGCTACTTACCACAATTAAATATGAAATTTTAAATATCAAGATATCATGACCATGAACTTCATTTTTATTGCAGAGTATTCACATCTCTCCTTTTGTTCATTCTGCAGCACACGAGCTGCTGGACTCCTGCCTGGTGGTGAGTGAACTGCCCTGAAATCCCCTTTAAAAACAAGCAGAGACATCCCCTTTTTGCACATTTATCATTACACAGCGGGTTTGTGAAGTATCAATTAGCTGTGTTGATTTTTCCGCTCTTTAAACCACCCTGCAACCACAGCAGCGAGGGGCTTAACCCAGCCCTCACCTTCCTGCATCCTCAGTGGTGTGAATTTATTTCCAAACAGGTTCTTTTGCAAAACAGGAGCTGCCATTTCGCCTTGCTGAGCTCAAAGCAAGGAGCTGGGCTGGCTCTGACTCTTTAAAAACTTCTCCACTTTCTGCTTTTTCACCACAGACAAAAACATGGGCTGTGACGCCCTCGGTGACATCAGAAATTGTGAAATTCTGGTGGAAAGCAGTGGCAAACTAAACACACAGTGTCTGCCACAGGCTGAAGGTGTACAAAGCTCTCTTTGCCAAGCAGCCCCTCCCAGGGTCCTGTTGATGCAGCAGGAACAGGAGAGCATCAATCATCAGCCATTTCTGCCTGAAACTCTTCTCTGGGTCATGGGAAACGTCCCCCTGCGCCACACTCAGTTAATTAATTTGTGTCTCTATGCACGGCAATAATTGAGTCTCTGGTTCTTTTCCCCACGGTGCTCAGTGAGTCTCTTCCCTCTGTCAGGCTGAGAGAGGCTCTGCTGTGGGCTGGGGGAATTTGGGGAAAGCTCTGGAAGTGTCCAAGGCCAGGCTGGATGGGGCTCAGAGCAACCTGGGCCAGTGGAAGGTTCCCTTCCTGTGGCAGGGATGGGATGGGATGGGATGGGATGGGATGGGATGGGATGGGATGGGATGGGATGGGATGGGATGGGATGGGATGGGATGGGATGGGATGGGATGGGATGGGATGGGATGGGATGGGATGGGATGGGATGAGCTTTACAGCCCCCTCCAGCCCAAACCATTCCATGATTCTGTGATGACTGCGTGTCTCTCATCCCATCCCACACAGAGCTGTGAGCTCCAGGTGGTGCTGGATGTGACCCCCAGGTGAGCACCACAGTGCTGGCTGTGCTGCCTGCTCTGCCCTCCTTGCTGAAGTCAAACTCATTTCCCAAGAGCTCGTTCTGGATCAGAGGGTCCGTCCCAGTGCTGTGTCCTGGCTCCCCATCACAGCCTGGAATACATCCAAGGATTTTTCCATCACCCCCAAAATTACAGAATCCAGGCCAGGCTCCTCAGGCTCCTCTCTGCATTCACCCCCTCTTGTGTTGAGTGTCAAACACTTCCCAGGGGCCTGTCCCCATGGAAATGTCCATTCCACAGGAAAAGCTGCTCTGCCCAGGGGCTGGTGCTGCCCTGCACAGCCTGCCCTGAGCTCTCTGAGCACCGAGGGACCCAGCAGTGCTTCATCCAGCCAGTGCCACAGCCAGGGCCAGTCCTGAGAGCCTCCCCTCAGGCAGCACAGCCCTGTCTGACCTGCCAGGCTGCCTGCAGGAGCCCCAGGGGCTGCTGCCTTGACTTTCCCACTCCTTTCCTGGCTCTTTGCTCCCAGGGGTCACATTCCTGCTCGGGCTGATTTGCACCCCACAGCACAACCCTTTAAAGCAGCACTGCTCTCATTCCACTGCCACACGGGTGCAAGGCTGGACCCTTTTCTTCATCCCTTCCTGTGTCCCTCAGGAATCTCCACACGGCAGATGAAAGGAGCAAAGCACTTCAGGGACTTGTTTTATGTGCAAATACAACAGAGGGAAGTGGCTGCTGTGCTCTGCCCTAAACCAAGTTTGCATTGCAGGAGAAACCCTGGTGTGGGTTAGGGAGGTGCCACAGCAGGAAAGCTGCAAAGCTGGCACTTGGGGCTGTCTGAGTGCCAAGGCTGGGTGTTTCCAGAGCTGTCACACAGCAGCCAGGGGCTGTGTGCATCCAGCCCGTCGAGCTGTCACCGTCCTGCCGTGACAGACACTGCACAAGCTGTGAGACAGACAGGGCTCAGCACCCTGTCTCCTGAGCCAGGGCTCAGGGCAGAGCAGGCAGGAGGATGAGCTCAGCTTAGGCTGGAGCAGAAACCAGGCCAGGAATCACACACCCAGCCCAGCTGCCCTCTGCTCACAGCTCACAGCACCCACCATGGCTGTCCTGGTTTGAAGGACAGGTGTCTGCCAATAAAGACAGGAGCTTCTCTTTGAAATGGAGAATGTAAACCCCCTCCCTCCAAATTATTATTATAATCCTGAAATTAAGGGGCTCTCAGGAAAAAATATGAGAATCGGGAATAACAGTTCTTTACTAGGAAAATTAAAATAGAAATACAGTATTACACAGAACAATCCCAACCCTGCCAGAGTCAGAATCCAAGCTGACACCCGTCAGTCAGTCAGGGTGTTGGCACAGTCCCATTCAATGGTGGCTGCATCCTCCTGCAGGGGCAGATGTGGTTCAGCTGGAGCAGTGCTCCTGGAGAAGGTGCAGTTTCCTCTGAAGCTCCAGGGATGATGTGGAAAGGTCTGGTTTTCCTCTGGAATCCAGTGCAAAGAAGGTACCTTGGTGTCCAAAATCTCAGTTTTTATCTGGGTAGGAAATGTTTGGCTCCTCCCCTGGCTGGAGCATCTCCCAGTGGGATGATGGAATTTTATCAGTCATGCCCTGGGACTCACTGGCCATTAACAGGAGATATCTCCTGGAGGGAGGATGGGCTGTGGGAAGATAAAGATGATTGCCCAGCTGGTTTAAAGATGGCCCATGAGCAGATAATATGTGCCAGGAGATCAGGGTCACTGCCCCACCCGGCTGAACAGATGGGGACAGAATTCACATCTGTCACATGCCAGGGAGGCTCCTGGGGCTCTGCAGGAAAACATCTCAACCAGCCCAAAGAACTCCAAAAACACAGCCCTGCCTTCGCCAAGCATCCATCACTCCACAGCTCTGGCTGGGAGATGTGGCTGTAGCTGCTGTGCTGTCCCTGTGCCCCCCGAGGCGGCCGTGGCTCCTGTGACAGGTCAGGGTGGCTCAGTTGGTTGGGCAAAGCTCTGCTTTGCACCTGCAGAGATATTTCAAAGGCAGCGCCAGAAAATAAGGGTGTGAAAGGAGAGCAAACCTCCTGCTTTGAACCTCCTGGAGTTGTTCATCCTCTGGAAAGGAAAACAGAACATGAAAACACTTCAAAGAGAGCCCTCCACCAGGCAGAGGAGCTGTGTGGAGCTGCAGTGGGAGCTCGGGCATCCCCAGGCGTGCGAGCGGCTCCGGGCGTCCCCTCATCACAGCCACCCTGGGAGTCACACTCTGTGCTGCAGAACACAGCCCAGGGCAGCTCCACACGGTCACCTCTGCACCATGAGTGCTGTGCTCAGCTCTGCAGCTCCAGCCCTGCCCCCTGAACCGTATCCGAGGGCAGCTGCACTGCGGGGCCAGGAGGAAATTCATTAAAACCCATCTCTCTGGAGGAATGGCACTGATATTAAGGGTCTATCAATAATGATTCACTAGGCCATGATAGCAGTGAAATTGCAGTGATAAAGGGTGACAAAATGTTGTAAGATATGTGCATTGGGGCTGTGGAGCAAATTATCTGATGTGAGATGCAACATGTGATGATGTGCAGGGAGCCAGCTGCTGCCCACGGGTGAGGTTAGAGAAAGGCACAGGGAATTCACTGCTGGAACAAGGATTGGATCTGGGGGCTGCTCCCTGGGGATGGGGACTGACCCCAGCACGATGCCTGCACTCCTTGGGGAGGAGCCCTCGCTCTGGCCAGACTTCCCTGCAGTACAAGCAATTAATCACTAATGACTGGTGATGGAGAGCAGTGCTCCTCCCCTCCAAACTCCTGGTGTGTGGACATTTCCCATCCAAAGCACTCCTCTGGGCACATCCCTGGGTTCCAACAGCTGGGCTGGGGCTGCTGCTGTCACTCCCAGGGCAGGCAAACTCCAGTCAGTGACTGAGGAGGGATCAGGGAGCTCGAGGAGCCAGTCCAGCTCTCCACATCCTCCTGACAAACTCTCCCTCACCTTTTCCAAGCTCATTCCCTCTTCAAGACCAGAGGAGCCCTGGGCTGGCTCTGGCAGCAGAATTTGTGTCTCTTTGGCTCTAGGGAATCCTCTGTCCCTCAAGCACCCCCATGGCAGCAGACCCTCATTCCCAGCCCTGCTGCCATTTCCTGCTGCCATCCTTGAGCCTTTCCCTCAGGATTGATGGGGTTTAGGATTGTGAGCAGTAAAAATGCGGTGCAGAAACCTCAGCGTGTAAAATCTGCCCCATAAAGTGTACAGGCTTCTTCTTTTCCTCCCTGTAACCTCTAAAACATCCAGTAAATCCAAGACATAATCCCAAAAAGGCCAGGAATATCCCGTGACTAGGGGGATGTTGTGAGTGATGGTTTCAGCAGGGCCAGTGGAAGCTTGTCTGGAGCTTGCTCACAATTTATGTGATTTGAGGGGATCTCGAAATGAACCCACCTGTCCAGAAGTTTTTGCTGTGCCTGTTCCAGGCATTCAGGGAATGTGCTGCTGTTCCCATCAGGCTGAACCTGTGAGCCTGAGGCTGGCACAGGAGTCTGAGGGAGAATGGGGAAGGAGAGTGGGAGCTGGGGAAGGAAAGTGCAGTGGGAGCCACGCTGCTTTCCTGCTTTCTCCTTCCCTAATGGACTCAATAATCGACTGGCAGCAGGAGTGAGAGTGCTCTGGCCAGGCAGTGCATGGAACATCTGATCCCCTGCCAGGACCTGGGGAAGGAGAGGGCCCTGAGAGCCAGGGATGGAGCAGGGAGCAGGGTTGGGATTGCTGAAGGGGGCACTTCACCCTCTGCCCCTCCTGCCCACGGCAAAAATGTGGGGCTGTCTGAAATCCCTGCCTGGCTGATCCTGGCTCACCTGGCCACCCCACCCACTCCTGCCCAGCCAGCAGGGCCTTGTGGAGCTCAGAGAGGCTGGGACATGCCAGGGGTGCTGCCAGCCTGGACACAGCTCTGCCTGCTCAGGGTGTGGAGACATGCATCATCCTTGGAGACAGGGGCCATGGAAAGCAACCTTTGAACTGAGGGGCCGTGCCCCTGTCCCGTGATCCCCCTTACATAAAGCATCTGCTGAGGTCACTGCTGTCCCCAGCTCCTCCGTGGTGGCTCCTGGAGGGCCTCAATGACATGATTATCCCTCCTTAGCAGAGCATTTCCAAAGCCCAAGGAGGGCTTTGCTCACTAATCTGGCATTCAGTGCAGATAATAGGCTTTGAGATGAAGCCCTCCTGGAGTCTATTTTAAGGTGGTTTTGTAGCTTTGTCGCCTGTCACAGCTCCGGGGACACTGCCACGTCACAGTCACTGCTGTCCCCTGCCAGAGACGCTCCCTCCATGCCCAGGTGCCACCCCCAGCCCCTGGGCCTCCCCAGCCTTGCCTCACCAGGCTCCCTTTCCTAAAGCTTCAAGGGCTCTCCTCAGCAAGGAGTTGGAGGTGGAAAGGGCATGTCCCAGGCCTGGAGCAGGGCTGGACTGAGGTGTCTGTCCAGTGAGGTGTTTGTCCTGAGAGGTGTCTGTCCAGAGAGATGTCTGTCCATATCCAGTGAGGTGTCTGTCAATGTCCAGAGAGGTGTCTGTCCATGTCCAGTGGGGTGTTTGTCCAGTGAGATGTCTGTCCATATCAAGTGAGGTGCCTGTCCCTGTCCAGTGAGGTGTCTGTCCATATCCAGTGAGGTGTCTGTCCCTGTCCAGTGAGCTGTGTGCCCCATGTCCTTGCCTGCAAGGGGTGCCCCTGGCAGAGGTGCCCTGTCCAGCCCTGTGAGTGGCCTGGGCCAAGGGGCTCCACACTCTGGCCAGGAATTTTGCTAATTTAGGAAATTCCTTATTTAGGCTCGTGTCGTGTCTCCTGTCACCTCTCAGCCAGAGAAAGGGGACATCTCCAAGGTGGGTCTATGTCCCCTGCATTCCCCAGCTCACAGAGCTCTGTGGATAAGGTGAGTCCACGCCTGTTTTACCTCCCCTGTGTGTGCCAGGAGGTGCCAGCCCCTGGCAGAAGCTCTGGGAGCTGGGAAGGCTGGGCTGGCAGAGCTCTGGGAGTCTCCAGGGCTCTGTGGTCCAGCCCAGCACACTGGCAGAGCTGCTGGGATCTGTGGACTGGAATAGCATGAAATGATGCTGAAAATCCGGGTTAATCTGAACTGGCTCCAGAGGCCAGTTCTGCCAGAGCTGCCTCTTTATCTGCAGTGTGAATCTAAATCCACAGCAGGCTTAGCTCGGGTCTTGGCAGCTTTACATCAGCTCTGATTAGTTCACATCACCTTCTTTACAGCTCCCTGACCCTCTGCTGGGGAGCTGCCTCCAGATTGTCAATATTTTATATTTACACCTCAGTGTCACAGTCCACAGGTGTCCCCAGGGCAGCTTCCAAAAATGTCCCCTGGCCTCCTGCCCCCTGTGAGCCACATCCCTGGGAGATGCTGTCCAGCATCCTCTGACAGCCAGCACATCATAAGGGTGAGAGACCACCCTGCACCCTAAACCCAGGCCCAAATCTGAGCCAGGCACGTGGGGCTGGCAGCAGCTGGGCTGTGGGGTGCTGGTGTGATCCCTGCCTTGGGATCCAGGCTCAGCCACCTCCCTGGGATGGCAGCACCAGGAACACGAGGGGATAATGGGAAGGTGTTTGGGGACATTGTCCCTGACCAGGATCAGAGAGAATGAGGTGTAACCCTGTGCTGGGGATCCTGCAGGAGAACCAGCCCCAGCCAGAAGGATCATCCATCCTGCAGAGCTGGAGGTCATTCCAGCCCCTGCCATGGGCAGGGACACCTTGGAGACCAGGGTGCTCCAAATCTGCCCTGGGACACTTCCAGGGATCCAAGGGCAGCCACAGCTTCTCTGGGCACCCTGTGCCAGGGCCTGCCCACCCTCACAGGGAACATTTCTCCCCAAAATCCCATCTGAACCCGCTCTCCTGCAGCTCCTCTGCCCTCATTGTGTGTTATCCTTACAACTCCAGGTGCAAGGCAGCGCCTGGGACAGCAGGGACAGGAGCTTTCAGCTCAGACACACCCGTGTCACACAGCTGGTGAGCTCTGTCCTGTGCCACCAAACACCCCAGGCTCTGATTTCCCAGTGATTGGTGGCAGAGATCCCCTCCTCCAGTGCCTGCCCCAGCCTTTGAGGAGTCCTTTTATCTTTTTATCTTTTATCCCAGCAGCCAGTGCTAGGGAGCTGGAGATGCTGGTGGGGTCAGCGAGGCTGGGGACACACAGGAGGATCACTGCCCTGCCTGCAGGTGGGACAGAGCCCTGTGTGCAGTGAAAACAGACACAGACAGACGTGGGCTGGCACATCCCCACCCTCACACACACCAGGACACGTGCTGGGGTCAAGACACAGCCATAAAGGCAGGAAGATGTGATGGGAAGGCATCACTCGTGGCACACAATTGCCAGGACTGAGCAGTGACCAAAAACCAGTGCCAAGCAGAAACACCCCACAGCCAGGGGAGTGGGATGTGTGCAAACCCATCTGCCACCTTCCTGCAGCCCTGCCTCACTTCTCAGAGCCCTGCTGGACCCAGGGCTGCTGGATTTCCTACACCCCAGCAGGACAGGGAGGACAGAGCTGCTGCTGCTGTTTGTGGGGCTGGCAGGGAGGATTTGCTCAGCTGTGGTCCCAGAGGGGTCATCTAAGCCCAGCTGAAGTGGTGAGCACAGAGATTCCCACCCTGGGACTCTGGCAGATCCCTGGGGTCCGTGGGAGGAGGAGGGATGCTGCCATGGGCACTGCCTGGTTTAGCAAAGAGCAAGAGGGAAAAGAGGGGAGGGGAGATGCTCAGGGGCTTCACCAGGAGCACAACAGGGCACTGACAGTTCAGGCAGCCAGGGACAGCCAAACCCTTCCCACTGAAGCACAGCTGGGGAGAGGTGCTGAGGAAGGTCTGAGGGTTTGCACCAGATGCCAGCAGGAGCCAAAAGGCAGAGACTGTGTCAGCTGCTGGGATAGAAAGTGTAAATCCCTGGCTGTTGGCTGAGAAAAGCTACATTGCTGCCCTAAATTATTTCTTCTCTCTTCGCTGCTGTCCCCAGCTGCCTGTGCTGGGCCATCCCTGCTGCAGCAGAGGCTTGTAATGTGCTGTAATTAAGTGGGCACGAGTCTAATCAGTCTGCAGAGAGCCTTGGACAAAGGCACTGCTAATCCCTGCTATCCCCCTGCAGCAGGGCCAGGCAATGTGTCAAACACAGCACAGCGCCAGCCAGGCACACGCTGTTGCCTGGTGACTTTTTCTGTGGCAGACTGAGCTGCCCCAGCTGAAATCAGCTCTGTCTCAGCAGCCCTTGAGCTGGAAGGGGGAGCAGCCAGAGCCCAGCAAGGGGAGAGGGGATCCAGCTCTGGCCTCAGCACAAGGATCTGAGCAGGGAACATCCTGGGGAGAGCAGGATCCCCGGGGAGGGAACATGCAGCCCCAAGGAGTGCCAGCACTGCCTTGCCCAGGGAGACTCAAGCTGGTGAAATCCTGGTCCAAGTTCAGCAGGAAGGATGCTGCAAGCACTGACTGTGCTGTTTGTGACAGCTGAAAGGATTCCTAAGAGCTCTTGTTCTCCCAGCAAGGTCACAGAGCCACAGAATCACAGATTCATGGAGTGGTTTGGGTTGGAAGGGACCATAAAGCCCATCTCCCATGGGCAAGGACACCTTCCACCATCCCAGGGTGCTCCAAGCCCATCCAGCCTGGCCTTGGACACTCCCAGGGATCCAGGAACAGCCACAGTTCCTCTGGAAAACCTGTGCCAGGGCCTGCCCACCCTCTGAGTAAAGAATTTATTCCCAATATCCCACCTAACCCTACACTCTTCAGTTTGGAGCCACCCCCTTTGTCCTGGCACTCCATTCCTTGTAAATAGTCCCTTTGTTGGCTCCTTCAGGTACTGGCAGGCCACAGCTGGGTCACCCCAAAGCCTCTGTTTGGGTCCTGGCTGCTCAAACAGGGTCAGACCCCAGGAGGGAGTCACTGTCCCTTGAGGCAGTGCTGCCTGTGTGCCCTGGCAGTGCCTTGAAGGGAAGGGAAGGGAAGGGAAGGGAAGGGAAGGGAAGGGAAGGGAAGGGAAGGGAAGGGAAGGGAAGGGAAGGGAAGGGAAGGGAAGGGAAGGGAAGGGAAGGGAAGGGAAGGGAAGGGAAGGGAAGGGAAGGGAAGGGAAGGGAAGGGAAGGGAAGGGAAGGGAAGGGAAGGGAGTGTTCCTGGGTGTGGGGAACCCTGAACTGTCCCTCTGGCCCCTGCCAGCTGCCCCTTCCCTCTCCAGCAGGGCCTGGGCACAGAGGGGTTAAGTGACTCCACCATCCATCCATCCATCCTGCAAATCTGACGGCCCCATCTCTCCAACAGCCCCAGATTGATTTCTTGACTGGGAGCAATGAGCAGCTTCACATGAAAAATGAGGGTTTGTGGCGTCAATAGAAGTTCTAATTACAACTTAAATCCAGGACATTCTTTACAGCGCACACCAGATTTACAGCACTCGCAGGTGGGCGTGCAGCCCTTTCTAATTAAAAGCAGCACGCATTGCAGATTGCTCCCGGCAGCCCCGGCCCCGCTCCGGCCCCAAGGGCTCCGGGGCTGCGGGCACAGCTGGCCGGGGGACCAGCGCCCAAGGGCGCTGGGGAAGGACAGCAGGCTCCAGCCCCTCCTCTCCCTTCTCTCTTCTCTTCTCTTCTCTTCTCTTCTCTTCTCTTCTCTTCTCTTCTCTTCTCTTCTCTTCTCTTCTCTTCTCTTCTCTTCTCTTCTCTTCTCTTCTCTTCTCTTCTCTTCTCTTCTCTTCTCTTCTCTTCTCTTCTCTTCTCTTCTCTTCTCTTCTCCTCTCCTCTCCTCTCCTCTCCTCTCCTCTCCTCTCCTCTCCTCTCCTCTCCTCTCCTCTCCTCTCCTCTCCTCTCCTCTCCTCTCCTCTCCTCTCCTCTCCTCTCCTCTCCTCTCCTCTCCTCTCCTCTCCTCTCCTCTCCTCTCCTCTCCTCTCCTCTCCTCTCCTCTCCTCTCCTCTCCTCTCCTCTCCTCTCCTCTCCTCTCCTCTCTTTCCTCTCCTCTCCTTTCTCTCTTCTCTCTATTCTGTGGCTGATGAGCTGCCCAGACCAGGTCAGCCAGGGCTGAACCATCCTCAATTGTTCACTCACAATGCTGTGAGTCCAAATTAATTCCACTGGGGATCTGGCTGCCCAGAGCAGCTCAGTTCCTTACAGAGGGCTCTGGGATTAGGGATGAGCCCTTCCTGGTGGATGTCAGGGTCCAGGATGACCAGAGGTGATGTTGTGGTGGGGATGGGGTCTCTCAGCTGTGGCTGGCAGCCCCAGCTTAGCCCAGCCCCTGCCTGGGCACTCTGTGCAGCCCTGTCTGCCTCTCCCAGGGCATCCCTGCTCCCAGCTCTGCTCCTGGAGTGGGGGAGATCCTCCCAAGACATTCCTTGTTCAGCACAGGATCTGTGGAGCTGAGCTGGGTTACAGGGAGCAGGGAGAGCTCATGGATTTCCCAGGGCTGGAAGTTAAATTACTCCTGCCATGAGCTGCTGCTTTGCAGAACAGAAAATCCCACCTGAAGGTGAGAGGCGAGGAAAGTGCAAAGCAGCAGGACTCTGCAGAAATCACCCCTGGCCCAGCTGGAGGCCAGGAGGTCAGGGGTGAGAGTCATCTCCAGAGCCTTTTCCTTGGGGAGCTCACAGGGGCAGAGAGGTGATGCTGGGAGCTGCTATCCAAGGATCCCACCTGTGTCCTGGATCAGAGCCTGGGGCTGCTGGCTAACAGCAAATAGACCTGCCCAGTGATCCAAAGCAGCCTGGAACTGGAGGGCTGGGCTGCTGCTCCTGCAGGAAATGCCAGCAGCAGCCAGGAGACAGACTGACAGTTCCAGTGGGATGTGAGGATGTGACCCTGCACGGAGCTGCCAGCTCCAGAGAGGCCCCAGCTGCTGTGAAATGTGAGGAACTCTGTGCTGGGGTGAGCCAGAAGCTGCCCCCATGACTCAGCCAGTCTGGACCACAAACAGCTCTGGGGCCCAGGGCAGGATGAGGGCAAAACCTCCAGCTCCTTCCTCCCAGCTGGCTGAATTTCCTGATTAGAACAAGATAAAGCAGGCTGTGTCATCCAGCCCCTGATGTGGGCGAGCAGCCCCACCCTGACACGCCTGCTCTGGTTTATCAAAGCTGGCCAAAGGCCATCAAAGCCCTTCCATGTGGTCCCTGTCACTCCCACACTCCCAGGGGTGTGCTGGTGTGTGATCCCTTTGGGATGTGAGCACACCAGGAGCTGGAACAGACTCCCCAATATTGCCCCTCAGAGCTAGAAAGGAAAGCAGGGAAAATGGAGCAGGGGAGGAACTCCTGATCCAATGATGCCCAATTCCCTCAGGGTCCAGGGGTCTTGGGGTCTGCCAGGCACAGAATTCCAGAAGGTGCCCATGGGTGGATGGATTCATCCTGTGCTCCCAGCCAGGCTCTGTGCATCTCAGAAACACCACCTCAGGCTGCTGTGCCTGCTCCTTGGGGTTCCAGGGGGGTTTCTGGGGGCTGTAAGAGCAACACCAAAGCTCCATCCCTGCCAGACTTCATCCCCAGAGAGGAGGAGTGCCTTGGCTCAGTGCTTTGGGAGGATTTTGCCTCTGCCCAGGACTCTGAAACAAAATCCCTCCTGTGTTTTGTCCCCAAGCAGAGACGGAGAAGATTTGGTCTGGGTTTGCTCCTGAGGCTCTGGTGACTGCAGTTCATGTGGGGCTGATCCAGGAAAAGTTTTGAGGAAAAGTTCCTGTCTTTCAGAACAGGAAGGTTTGGGGGTTTTTTCCAGTCCTAACCAACATTTTTGCTTCTGATGCTCTGCTTCCCAGAAATAGACCTAGAGAACCTCTTTCCAGGAAACCACAGGATCTTGGAATGGGTTGTGTTGCAAGGGACATTAAATCCCATCCAGTTCCATCCCTTGCCATGGGCAGGGACACCTTCCATTATCCCAGGGTGCTCCAAACTGGCCTTGGGCACTTCCAGGGATCCAGGGGCAGCCACAGCTTCTCTGGGAATTCCATCCCAGCCCCTGCCCACCCTCCCAGGGAACAATTCCTTCCCAAAATCCCATCCAAATCTCCCCTTTTTCAATTTGAAGCCATTCCCTGTGTCCTGTCCCTCCATCCGTGTCCCCAGTCCCTCTGCAGCTCTCCTGGAGCCCCTTTGGGCCCTGCAAGGGGCTCTGAGCACCCTCAGGCTCCACTTTCCTGTTTCTCCTTTGGATTCATTACCAGAGGCCAACAGGGAAGCACTGCAATAGGTTCTTGTAGGTGCACAAAAGGACTTTTTGGTAAAAGTGCCTGGACACCTCTCAGACAACACCACCTGTAAGACTTTGTGACAAGAGCACGAGGATCCTTCACAGCCATTGAACACATCAAGTGCACTTTGAACCCTGAAGGCAAACATGGGGTTTGGGGTGGGGGAAAAAAAAAACAAAAAATTAAAATCCTTGTTATCACAGATTCCTGGTGCTCCACATCCCCCAGCTGAAATGCTCCCCACGCTGGGCTGTGCAGGAGCTGATAAGGAGGCAGGGGAGAGGAGCTGGGCTCCTGCACACAGCAGCCAACGCCTCTGCCTTTATGTAGTTTGGAAGAGCTCTGCAACTGCTGGGCACAGACACTTCTGAGGCAGCAGCAACTTTGCACGGCGCGGTTGTTTTATGTCTGAACTGTACATACAGCAGTGAATAGAGCTCATAAAAGATGGATGTATTCTTGTTCTTTTTGCTGGTTTTGATTTATTATTTACTTCACTTTTTTCAACTCTTCCGAAGTGCTGTAAATCATCTAAATCATTTTTCTCCTCTGCTTGGCTAGTTTGGGGGAGCTGAAGCGAGATGATAGTGCCTCACCTCCTCGGCAGTGCGGGGCTTGCTGGGGGTTTTTCAGGAAGAGGGAGAGAAAACAGGAAATTTGAGCTCTTAACGTCTCCACGAAGTAGCTTGGAAAGGCTTAAAGGTCTTCTTCCCTTTGCAGGGCTCTGGGGCTCAGCCTTGGCTCAGCTCTGGGAGGGCTCTGGCTCGGCATTCCTGCCCTTCTGGGGGTGATTCACGGATTAAATCAGCGCAGGGAGGGTTTGCACACCCTGCAGGTCAGGAGAAAGGGAACAGGGACAGGACACCAGGATGGGGTGACACTGCTGAACACGCAGCTCTGCCCCAGGGCTGGCTCAGGGCTGGCAGTGCCTGCAGATGTTCCCTGGCTCTGACACATCCCAGCACCCAGAGCTCCTCCAGAAAGGTCCCCCTGGCTCCTTCCTGCTGCAGCACCCAGAACAGAAAGGGGAGCGGGTGCCCACAGATGGAGCAGAAATGCAGAAATCTGCAGAAAAGATTTCCAAGGGCACTGTGTCAGTGCAGTGCTGTAGGAGCACCCCTCGAGCACCCAGCCCAGCAGGATGTGAACCCACAAACCCAGGGCAGACACTCCTGGGGACCTGCAGCCTTCCTCCCCCAGAACCCCCTTGCTGGTCCCACTGTTTTTCCTGCCAGCTCCCAGCACGGGCACAGGAGGGAGGGGATCATTCCCAGCATTTTCCCAGGGAAATCCTGAATCCCCACCAAAACTGGATCTGAAGGGGTGGAACCTGTGGTGTCCCCTGGACTCAGGAGGCATCCACTGAGCAGGGAACGAACCCAGCAGTGAGATGAACCCAGCAGTGGGATGAACCCAGCAGTGAGATGAATTCAGCAGTGGGATGAATCCAGCAGCTGGATGAACCCAGCAGTGGGATGAACCCAGCTGTGGGATTAACCCAGCAGTGGGATGAACCCAGCAGCTGGATGAACCCAGCAGTGGGATGAACCCAGCAGTGAGATGAACCCAGCAGTGGGATGAACCCAGCAGCGGGATGAATTCAGCAGTGGGATGAATTCAGCAGTGAGATGAACCCAGCAGTGGGATGAACCCAGCAGTGAGATGAACCCAGCAGTGGGATGAACCCAGCAGTGAGATGAACCCAGCAGTGGGATGAACCCAGCAGTGAGATGAACCCAGCAGTGGGATGAATTCAGCATCTCAAGGGCAGCAGGAGCACAGGGTGGCTCTGAAAGACAGAACAGAGCCCTGGAAGCCCTGGATGGGCACAGAGGAGGGCAGTGGTCCCTGCATCCCTTTCCAGAGGGGCTGGGCAGGGCCAGGGGGCTCCTCTCACCTCCCCACTGTCAGCCAGAGCCAGGCACTGCATCCCCACAGCCACCAGCACACCAGGCTCGGGGCTGCCAGGCAGGGCTCTGTCTCCTCCCTGTCACTTTGTGTCTCTGTTTTTTAGGAGGAATTCAGCTGTAGGGAGAGAAAACGAGCAGGCTGCTAATGAAAGGGCAGCTGCTGCTCCATGTCAGGCGTGTGAGACCCCACTGGGAGCTCAGCTGGGCGCAGTGGGTGGCTGGACACCGTTTATTTTTACATTAGAGCTATTTTCCTCTCACCCTGTCTGCTTTGTGCTCTTTATTTCTGAGGCAGTTCAGCCCCTGTCAGATGGACATCGATGCATGATGCACAGACCTCCCCAGTAAAAGCTAATTTTGGGATAATAAGCGATGGGGGAGGGAGGGGCTTGGCCCAGCATCCCTTTGACAGAGCTGTCCTTGGTGGGGGCACTACCTGCCCTTGCCCACCCTGCAGTCAGCAAAGGGGGAAGTGTGGAACACAGGGCAGAACCTCCAAATCAAATGCCAGAAATTGCCTGAGGGTTTAGGAATCACAGACTCACAAGGTTTGAGTTGGAAAGAACCTTATAGCTCATCTCATTCCACCCCTGCCATGGGCAGGGACACCTTCCACCATCCCAGGGTGCTCCAAGCTCCATCCAGCCTGGCCTTGGACACTGCCAGGGACCCAGGGGCAGCCTGTGCCAGGGCTCCCTGTCCTCACAGGGAAGAATTTCCTCCTAATTGAAACCTGCCTCTGTCTCTTTAAAACCACCCCCCTTGTGCTTTAAGTATCTGTCTGTATGAAAACTCCCTTTCCCTTCTGGGGAGGAAGGGACCCCTGGGCCTGGGAGAAGGTTTTGATCAGATGCCAGGGTAGCTGTGCCCCTGCAGGTGGGATGGCACAAGCTGTGCTTGAGGACACGTGGCATCAGCACCAGGTGTGATGGGGACAGGGTGGCTGCAGCCTCCTCATCGTGAGCTGGTATTGTGTTTTAAAAGTGTCCTTGTGAGGGAATGGGCCTTCAGCAGACAGACTGGATTCACTGCAAAGGTGAGAGATGTGAGGGCTCTGCAGGGCATCCAGATGTTGAGAATTCTGGAAGCAAATCTGTCTCAGCAAAAAATCCCCGAGTCATTTCTTTGCCCAGCACTTTCAGTGTCCTGTAGGAATTCCTTCAATTGCCCTCTGAAGCTGTGGCTCCCTCCCTGCTCATTCCCAGTGCTGGGGGTCCCTGGGACTGGGAATCTCAGCCCTCCCCAAGGGCTCTGGGTGAGCAGAGCATCCCTTGTCACAAAGCTGATGGAGGTGACACTCCTGTCCCAGCCCCAGCCCAGCTTGTGGCACCTGGGCTCACCTGTAGGAAGGGGGAAGACCCTCACTGTCCCTGCCTGTCCTGCCTGCAGCTCCAGGTGTCCTCAGCACAGCTGTGACCCCACAGAGCCAGCAGGCTGGACACAGCAGCACTTTCACTGCCAGAAAATCGGTGCTGATGAGGAGGCAGGGAGAGCCCAGCTCTGCCCTGTGATTAATCACAGGCACGGGGTGCCAGGGGAGCAGCCTGGACTCAGCTCACCTCATCTCAGACATTTATAAATTTAAGGTCTAAATCTGCGTTAGCCCTTCCCATTGCAGGCTGGGCAGGGAGGAATGGTCACTTCCAGAGGGTAAAATCAGAGGCAATTAGTGCTGCAAGGCTAACGAGCTCAGAGCTGGGGAATGGCATCCAGGAGGGCGGCACAGGGCAGAGCAGTGATGATGATGATGATGATGATGATGAAGCAGGGGTGCAGCTGGGGACCTTGGGGACAGCGTGAAGTGCCTGTGAGCCCACTGTCCCCATCCCCAGGGGTGCAGGATGCTGCCAGGGTGTGACACATCCAGCACGGCCCTGCCCTGGTGCCCACACGGCTCTGACTGAGCCAGCCTGACAGCAGAGCACTAACAGACTCAGACATCACATTTAAATGCCCATAAATTTGGAAACAGAGCCAGAGCTCTTTAATCTTGGTTCATTTTTTCATTCGTAACGAGATAACAAAGGAAGCCAAGCGCAAGCTCGAGTCATGAATTATTTAGGGAGGGCACATCCATCTCTGGTGGGCTGGGGTTTGCTCTGCCATCCCCAGGGCAGGGTGGGCAGCCCCTGGCCAGGGGGGCAGCTGGGTGCTGGGTATCCCCAGCAGGATGTGATACCCTGAAGACACTGGGAAGGTTTATTCCAGCTGGGTGCTGGGTATCCCCAGCTGGGTGTGATACCCTGTAGACACTGGGGAGGTTTATTCCAGCTGGGTGCTGGGTATCCCCAGCTGGGTGTGATGCCCTGTAGACACTAGGGAGGTTTATTCCAGCTGGGTGTGATGCCCTGTAAGCATTGGGAGGTTTATTCCAGGTGGGTCCTGGGTATCTCCAGCAGGATGTGATACCCTGCAGGCACTGGGCAGGTTTATTCCAGCTGGGTGCTGAATATCCCCAGCTGGGTGTGATGCCCTCTAGATACTGGGGAGGTTTATTCCAGCAGGGTGTGATGCTCTGTAAGCATTGGGAGGTTTATTCCAGGTGGGTCCTGGGTATCTCCAGCAGGATGTGATACCCTGCAGGCACTGGGCAGGTTTATTCCAGCTGGGTGCTGAATATCCCCAGCTGGGTGTGATGCCCTGTAGATACTGGGGAGGTTTATTCCAGCAGGGTGTGATGCCCTGTAAGCACTGGGAAGGTTTATTCCAGCTGGGTCCTGGGTATCTCCAGCAGGATATGATGCCCTGTAGGCACTGGGGAGGTTTATTCCAGCAGGGTGTGATGCCCTGTAGGCACTGGGAGGTTTATTCCCACTGGGATGGGCACAGGAAGGTCCCAGGCTCTGTGGCCTCCAGGATGGCTCTGAGGGCTCGTGCACAACCCCTCTCATCTTTTCCTGGCAGGGATTTTTCCTCCTGGAAAGGGTGGGTTTTATCCCCACACACACTCCCAAAGCAGGATATTTAGCAAACACTTGCCTTAATGCAGAGATCAGAAAGCTCCCTTCAAGCAGGGGAAGGCAGCAAAGCAAGGGCCCACAGCAAGATAATCTCAGCATGAGCCATCCCTCGAGCACAGCTGGGACCTTGAGACACATGGAATGAGGGACCCCAGTGTCCCCTGGCTGGTTTGGGGGCCAGAACCCTCTGTCCTCGCTCCAGGCATAGCACAGCCCTGCAGAGGAGGTTGTGCCAGCACCAGGGCAGAGGAGCTGAAGGGGAGAAGCTTTTCCACCCTGCTCAGAGCCTGGTGAGAAGGATGGAGGCTCCTGAGCAGCCTGGAGCACCAATTTCACGGAAATCCATTTATCTCTCCTTCCTGCAACCCTCACGACATGAATAAATGATGATTGCAGAAGTGATGAACCTGCCCCTGTTTAGGTGTGAAATGAATGTTTACAGGCATAGAATAAATCAAGTATCCCACGGGCGAGCAGCGGGATATTAAACCAAACACCTTTGTGTGCTTAGCCCTGGCTGGGAGAGGCCAAGGGTTTGAAGCCTGGCCAGGTACTGCCATCAGCCCCAGCATGGCAGTGCCAAGCTCTGGAGGATCCCAGAGGATGAGCAGCTTTCCTCCCTGTTCCCCACCTTCCCCCTCCATCTGAATCCGCACCTCTCTCCCCGCCCAGCGCCACAATCTGCACAGCCTCGAAGAAGTCAGGAACACAATGCAAATTCGTGGAGGATTGGCAAGAAATTGTGTGTGTGCTGGTTGCCTGTCAGCATGCAGAGTACTTCTAATCTTGTCACATAAATAATACGATTATGTAAAATATCAAACAGTTGGAATAAACTTAAAAGCCGCAATGTTCTAGTCACAGACTTAATAGAGGGGGGGAGAAAGGAAAAAACAACAAGAAAATAAGTAAAATCCCTTTTTACTCTGCAGCATGAAGGGGAAATGGCTCCTCTCTGAAATCCTGGAGCCTCCCAGGGGATGAGGAGGTGGGAGCTGCCTGGGGACACAGAGCTGCTCCTGGGGCAGGGGGGCACAGCCCCGGCCTCACCTGGGCACGACTGATGGGAGGAGGGACAGCAGAGCCGCGCTCGGGAGGAGCCTCTGCCAAGGTCACGAGGACTCTGGGGACACAGCCACTGTCCCCTGCTCACCAACTTGCTCTTCTCCTCTGGCACACTCTGGTGTGCCTGGGGCACCCCCTCCAACCTCGGGGATTGTGCAGGTGGGAGGAAAACAGCGGTGCAGGTGCCTGGTGCACACCCATCCCATACAGAGCGCCCATCCTGGGCCGGGCCCAGTG
This sequence comes from Oenanthe melanoleuca, assembly GCF_029582105.1. Classification (NCBI taxonomy): domain Eukaryota; kingdom Metazoa; phylum Chordata; class Aves; order Passeriformes; family Muscicapidae; genus Oenanthe; species Oenanthe melanoleuca. The sequence continues at coordinate 1,462,539 of NC_079356.1, forward strand.
CAGGGAGGGATGGAGGGATGGATGGAGGCTGAGCTCCTGAGCACATTCCCCTCCCTGCATTGCTCCCATGGCTCAAGCTGTCCCCTGTTTGCTCTGCTGCAGGATGAGAGAGCAGCGAGCGGTGCCCAGGGAGCCGCCGCCGGATTTTGCTACTGGCCCCGAGATCAAGAGCAGCATGAAAAGCCAGAGTGCCTTTGTTAGAGCTCACTAAAGAGCCCAGGCTGATGGAAATGGAAAATAAAATCCTCTCCTCATCTCCCAAACAGGCTTCAGCACCAGGGCAGGGAGGACCATCCCTGTCTGCTGGAACATCCCTGCCCAGCTCAGGTCCAGCTGCCACGCTGTGACCCCACTCCCTGCTCTATCTCCCCCATGTTCATCACCAACACTGCTCTTTCCAGACCTTGAGAAGTATTGGAGGCCTTGGGATGAGCCCCCCCGTGCTGAGCCCAGCCCTGGGGATCTCTCTGGGGGCACAGCTGGGTCCCAGGCGAGCAGGGACACGTGGCCTGGGCTGGTGTGGGGACAGGGCCATGCCCGTGGAGCAGTGCCAGGCTGCAGCTGTGTGCCCTGCTCGGGGCACTCAGTAACTCACACTGAGCTGCCCCTTCTGCTCAGCAGAGCAGCTTTGACAAGCCCAGCAGGGCTCCTGCTGCTGACCCGGCTCTGGCAGGGACACGGGCACTCGCCCTGGCACTTCCCTGCCCCTTCCTCCCTCCATTCTGGCTGGGCAGACAGTCAAGGCCACTGCACAGAGCTGCTGATTTAATGAAAGAAGGAGTTCCTCTCATCTGGCCATTTTAATAGAGGGGAGAGAAATTGCTGTCTGCAGGGCTCCCTGCAAAAATGGGAGCAGACCCGCCCACTTTCATTTAATGGACAAAAAAAATCTGAGAAAACATGCACTGCATCTCCTGTCCTGAGCAGACCTTCACACTGGGGCCCTGTATCTTTCTGAGTGTGACCCAACCCCATTTCAAAGGATTTCTTCCCCTTGGGCATCCCTATAAGGATGGACGGGTTTCTGTGAGGGGTGTGTGACCCACTTTTCTGGGCTGGAGCAGGCTGAGACCCTGCAGCAGGGGACTGCAGCTCACATCCCCATGGAGCTCTGGGAGCCCTGGCCTTGCTGCTGCACTCGTTCCTGCAGGAAAAGCCATCCCTGTAGCCAGAGAGCTGCAGCTGATGCCCACCCCTCGCCACAGTGCCTGGGGCAGCCTGGCTGGGGAGCAGCTGCTGCTCTGTGTGTGCTGCCTCCTCCAGCTCCCCGGGCAAGGCACGTGGGGCACTGGAAAATGAAAACCAGAGCCCTGCCAAGGCAGCAGTGAGTGTTCCACCCCTCCTCTCTCCCCATGTCTCTACCCCCAGACCAGCCTGGCAGCCCCACAGGTGAAAGCAAACTCACTGTGCCACCCTCCCTGTGGTCACATCAGTGCCAAATATCCCTTTCCTTCAAATTACTTTGAAGGACAAAACTGATTCTGGGACTCCTCATCCCCTCCTGTCCCATCTGTCTCCCTCCTGCAGGATGTCTGGGACCTTCCAGAGCTGGGAAATTTTGCAGCCTGCCCTTTGGCCAGAGACAGGGAAGCAACTCCTCCTCCTGCCCTGGGGTTTTTTGAGGTTTAATCCTGCAGGTCAACCTCAGGGAGTTTGGATTATTTCCATTTACTTGTAACTCCATTCTCTGCCAAATCTGCAGAGCCACCTGCAACCTCTGTGCCCCAATGCCAGGGACACCTCCCACTGTCCCAGCTGCTCCCAGTGTCCAGCCTGGCCTTGGGCACTGCCAGGGATCCAGGGGCAGCCCCTGCCCACCCTCCCAGGGAACAATTCCTGCCCAAAATCCCATCCAAAACTCCACTATTTCAATTTGAAGCCATTCCCTGTGTCCTGTCCCTGCATGCCTTGTCCCCAGTCCCTCTGCAGCTCTCCTGGAGCCCCTTCAGGCCCTGCCTGGAGCTTCTCCTCTTCAGGTGTCACCCCCAGCTCTGTCACTGTCTCAGCTCTCATCCAATTCATGGGAACCTCCTTCCTTCTCCCTGCAGCGTTTTCTGCTCCCACTCCCCAGCTGAGTGCAGCACCAGGATGATGCAGTTACAGCTCATTAGAGGCTTGGCCAGGACCTGGATTTCCCCATTCAGTTATTTTACAAAATGTGGGAGAACAGAGCATTGTGGTTGTCATGTTGCTGTCAGTGACAGCTCCTGGGGCTTCCAACACCCACGGAGGAGAAATATCAAGTTTCACCTAATTCCTCTGCATCATCCCTGTGTCTGAAGCTCCCTTTCCAGCCTGAAGACAAGGGCTATAAATCAGAATAGTTTGCTGAAGCAGTCTGGCACCCAGCAGCGTGGTCTCCCATGAGGAAAGGATCCCACCCTGCTGCTCCTCAGGAAAACACTTCACCAAAGCAGAGGTGAGGGCACAAAATTCCCCCATCTCACCAGCTGAATGTCTCTCAGAAGGACAAGGAGGCTCCACCAGCCCTGCAACAACAGCCAGGGTCTCTGCCCCCAGCCCAGGAGGGAATTTCCAGCCTCTCCAGACACGGGGTGAGAGGGTGAGCCCCTGCCCATCCCTGGCTGAGTGCAGCCACCCTCTGCTCTGCTGAGCACAGACCAGCCCTGCACTCCAGCCCTCTCCAGGCACACAGCTACTGCTGCTATCCAAAGCCAGGAATTTCTCTTTCTGGGCAGCAAAGAGCATTTTCCAACACTGCCCCCCACACATTATGAAGAGATACAGCTCGGTAAATCTCATCTTAGCCAAGGGCACCACCCCTCACCAGTTAGCACTAGATCAAACCCAGGTTTATTCAGCCTCCCACTAATCCCTCTGCAACAAGAACCACCTGCAGTCTGGAGCCCGGGATTTAGCAGGATCAGCGTGCAGGTGTCTCTGATTTGATCATCCCTTTGGAGCAGCCTGGGAGGGGGAGCTGGGGCAGGGACAGGGGGGACAGAGGCTGTGCCTGCAGGGGCTGAGAGAGCAGCAAAGTGGGGGCTGATGGTTCCCCCCCACGGACACTTCTGAGAGGCCAAAAAACATTGGAAAGAGATGGGGGAAAAAAGAAAAAAAAAAAAAAAATCTTATTTTCAAGAATTCTCTGGTACTTAAAAGCTTGAGACCCGCAGGGGAAGCTAATAAATTTTAAATAGTTTGGAGAGTTGAGACCAGCAGTTTAACTTTGTGCGGCTGCTGAGTTGTTTTCCAAGTGTATTTAATGAAACCCTTCATTATGTTCAGATAATTATGATCTCTGCGTTCCTGGTGCTGCTGGAGTTCACCATCTGTGCTCACAGGTACCTGCTCCATCCTGGCACAGTGGGAACTGTGAGGCCCTCCCGGGGCTGGGACACATTTCCCAGGTTTGTGGGCTCAGGGAGCCCCCCTGGCCATGGCCCAGCCTGGTAGCCACGTGCTGCAGCCACTAGCCCACGGCAGGAGCACAGCTGGCTCTGACATCTCCATGTGTCACCCCCAATGTCCTGAGGTTTGGCTCTTGGTGCTCCCTGGATTGCCCAATTCACTGTCATTTTACAAAATGTGGGAGAAGAGAGTGCTGTGGTTGTCAGAGACAGCTCCTGGGGCTTCCAACCCCCACGGAGGAGAAATACCAAGTTTTATCTGATCCCTCTGCACCATCCCTGGGAAGATGGGGAATGAGGGGGTCTCGTGCTGCCTGATCCTTTCAGAGCCCTGCTGACCTCCAGAGCAGGTGAATGTTCCCAGGAAGAGGTTTGGGCTGCCCAGGGTGTGCTGGTGGGGTTTGTGGGGCTGCAGAAGCCTCCATCCCCATCCACTGTGGGCTACCCCTGCCTGTTTCTGTACAGGGGTTACAGAGTGGGGAAATGACACAGTAACACGACTCCCTCTTGCATGCAGCAAGGAAGAGCAAGAAAGAGAAAGCGATTTATTAAAGGAAGCTATTGCTTTCAATAAGACAGTTGGTGAAAAACAAAATACAGACAGTTCATTGGTCAGAGAAGGAGACACCTCTTGTCCCAGGCTTTCTCAAGGATCTAGCAGGTGTTTATCTTTTGTTATAATTCTTCCTCTTATGTTTACAGTAGAGAAAGGGCTCTAGCTTGGGAAAAACCCTAGCTGAGCCTGAGAAAGCTATAGTGGAAAAATCCTTTAAGGTTCTCCCTGGGCCAGTAATTGTCACACCTACCTGCCCACCCAGCCCCACTTCCAGGGGTTCCCCAGCCCAGCATCCCTGCTCCAGGCCCCCTGCCCATCCTCCAGGGGGAAGATCCAGGTTCTCATCATCCTGCTCCTCGGGGTGGTGGCACTGCAGCAGATGCTGGCTTTGAGGACAGCTTTGGGACACCTGGGGGCTTCACAGGGTCAGGGAGTGTGGCTGGCCCTGCCCTGCCCTGCCGGGGGCTCGGCTGCTCAGCCAGCTCTGCCTCCGGCCGTGGGAGGGTGACTCAGAGCCGGGGCCATCTGCGGCGGGGCTGCGGCTCCCCTGACTCAGGTTTGGCCGCCCACCAGCGCTGCGAAGGGAGCCCGAGCGCTGCCAGCCCGCCGGGACGGGCTGTGCACCAGCAAGGGTCGGTGCGAGGTTTCCCTGATCTGCCTCAGGACCATCATCAGAGACTGAGACCTGGGACCCACCACTGCTCTGGACCTGGGTTCTGGCCTGGCCCAGGTGGATGCTGGCCCAGCACTGTCTGTAGCTGTGCTGGTGCTGCCCAGCACTGTCTGTACCTGTGCTGGTGCTGCCCAGCACTGTCTGTGCTGTACCTGGTGCTGCCCAGCACTGTCTGTGCTGTGCTGGTGCTGCCCAGCACTGTCTGTAGCTGTGCTGGTGCTGCCCAGCACTGTCTGTGCCTGTGCTGGTGCTGCCCAGCACTGTCTGTGCTGTGCTGGTGCTGCCCAGCACTGTCTGTACCTGTGCTGGTGCTGCCCAGCACTGTCTGTGCTGTACCTGGTGCTGCCCAGCACTGTCTGTGCCTGTGCCTGGTGCTGCCCAGCACTGTCTGTGGCTGTGCTGGTGCTGCCCAGCACTGTCTGTGCCTGTGCTGGTGCTGCCCAGCACTGTCTGTGCCTGTGCCTGGTGCTGCCCAGCACTGTCTGTGGCTGTGCTGGTGCTGCCCAGCACTGTCTGTGCCTGTGCTGGTGCTGCCCAGCACTGCCTGTGCTGTGCTGGTGCTGCCCAGCACTGCCTGTGGCTGTGCTGGTGCTGCCCAGCACTGTCTGTGCCTGTGCTGGTGCTGCCCAGCACTGTCTGTGCCTGTCCCTGGTGCTGCCCAGCACTGTCTGTACCTGTCCCTGGTGCTGCCCAGCATTGTCTGTGCCTGTGCCTGGTGCTGCCCAGCACTGTCTGTGCCTGTGCTGGTGCTGCCCAGCACTGTCTGTGCCTGTGCCTGGTGCTGCCCAGCACTGTCTGTGCTGTGCTGGTGCTGCCCAGCACTGTCTGTGCCTGTGCTGGTGCTGCCCAGCACTGTCTGTGCCTGTGCTGGTGCTGCCCAGCACTGTCTGTGCCTGTGCTGGTGCTGCCATGGACTGTCTGTGCCTGTGCCTGGTGCTGCCCAGCACTGTCTGTGCTGTACCTGGTGCTGCCCAGCACTGTCTGTGCTTTGCTGGTGCTGCCCAGCACTGTCTGTGGCTGTGCTGGTGCTGCCCAGCACTGTCTGTGGCTGTGCCTGGTGCTGCCCAGCACTGTCTGTGCTGTGCTGGTGCTGCCCAGCACTGTCTGTGCTGTACCTGGTGCTGCCCAGCACTGTCTGTGCCTGTGCTGGTGCTGCCCAGCACTGTCTGTGCTGTACCTGGTGCTGCCCAGCACTGTCTGTGCCTGTCCCTGGTGCTGCCCAGCACTGTCTGTGCTGTGCTGGTGCTGCCCAGCACTGTCTGTGCCTGTGCTGGTGCTGCCCAGCACTGTCTGTGCTGTGCTGGTGTTTGCCCAGCACTGTCTGTGGCTGTGCTGGTGCTGCCATGGACTGTCTGTGCTGTGCTGGTGCTGCCCAGCACTGTCTGTGCCTGTGCTGGTGCTGCCCAGCACTGTCTGTGCCTGTGCTGGTGCTGCCATGGCACACTGTGCTGCTCATAGCGCCTGTTCCAGCACCTGTTACCTGGAGCAATGATCTCCACATACAACAGACCACAAATTTCCCCACCTTTAGGCCAGAGGCCACTCAGTTTGGAAAAGGACTAAAAAAAGTGACTTTTCTAAAGAGATTCTGAGATCTCTTTCTCCCCAACAGATCAAAGACGTGTCCATCGGCTGAGCCCATGAGGATGTGTCCCGTCTGTTGGTAGCTACATCCCATCCTTTCTCTCCCTCTCTCCCTCTCTCCCTCTCTCTCCCCTTTTTGCTCCGTTTCCTCTCTCTCTCTCTCTATCACACAGCCAAATTGTTGGCATGCAATAAACTGCATTGCTGCTTGCTGCTGAATAAAACCTGAGTCTCTTGCTTTCTGTCTTTTGCACCCTGGGGTTGAACGAACCTTCACGACTCTTGGGCTGAGTGGATGGTGACACCACCCTGCTGCAGCCAGGCTGGCACACCCCAGGCTGGCTGGGGTCCCCCAAAGTGACAGTGTTCCTGTCCCCCGTGCTCTCCCAGCACCAGGTGTGAACTGGAGGTGCAGCTGCCACGCCAGCCCTGCTTTGTTTGGAGTGTGCCAGGCTGCTGTGGCACGGGAAGGGCTGTGGATGCTGTGGCTGGCACACCCTGATCACAGGGGTGGCTCTGAGTGGTTCTCTGCCATGCTGAGTGGCCAGGGCAGGATCAGGCAGCCTGGGCTGCTCTGTGGGCACAGAGAGGACACGGCCTGGGGAGATGGAGCCAGAGGAGAGGCCTGGGAAAGGGGCCCTGAGGGGGAGGAGGGTGCTGGGTACCCGGTTCTGCTCTCCCCGCCTGCCAACTGGGCGCTCTTCCCTCACTCTTAAATGTCAGCAATGATGTTTCCTGCCCAAGTCAGCTCTTCCCCTTGGGGACTGGCCAGCAGGGTCTGTTTTATACCCACTCCCAACAGCTTGGGTGGCTCGGGACTGGGCTGCTGCCTGAGCTGTGCCAAGCTGGCAGCGTGGCCGTGCTCCCCAGCCAGCTCTGCGAGCCCACACCGAGCTCAGCCCTCGCTGCCTCCAGGACTCCAGCTCACCCCGCTGGGCTTTCCTCCCAGTCATCTCCATGGGAGGGGACAAATCCCAAAATTCACCCTCCCCTGGGGCAGACAGAGCAGGAACATTTCTGTGCAGCCTTCAGAACATCACCCCCGCTCTGTCCTGTCCCTTCAGCAGGGCTGGGGTGTGAGGCAGGGATTCCTGTGGGTAGGATGTCACACAGCTGGGCAGCAGGAAGGGAGAGCCAAGGAGGGATGTCAGGATCCCACGAGCTCTGTGTCCCCAGCTGCCAGCCCTCAGCCCGTGTGGGCATCACCCTGCTGCCAGCTGCTCCTCCTGGATGGAGCCTGTCCCTTCCCCGAGGCAGGGCTGGCACACATCCCCTCCCTCCTGGAACCCTCTAGGAACGGGGGATAAACTCAACCACCCCTTCCTTTCCCCTGCTGGAGAGGAATCCTGGAGCTGAGGAAGAGCCCAAAGCTTCTGGTCCCTGCCTGCAGCACCCTCAGGGAGCTGGGCATCCCTGGGAGCCCAGGCACATGGCACATCTGGCAGGAATTGGTTTTGGGGACACCCTGGTGCTGGCTGGGGGTGCCAGGCACAGCAGGGAGTCTGGAGGAGGCTCAGGATTCAGGGATGCTGCACAATGCCAAGGGACTGGGGGTGTCTGTGCACAAACACAGGCTTGCACATCAGAGAAGCTTCAGGAGGGGAAAGGAGGGGTGGTTTAGTTTAAAGGGCTCCAGGAGGGAATGGATGTGTGCCAGCCCTGCCCCAGGGAAGGACAGGAGAGCAGCTGGCAGCAGAGTGATGCCCACACGGGCTGAGGGCTGGCAGCTGAGCCTGGAACTTGGATATTTGGAGGACAAAGAGCACATGGGACCCTGACATCCCATCCCAGGGAGGCTCTCCCTTCCTGCTGCCCAGCTGTGTGACATCCCTCCCCACAGGAAGTCCTAGCCCCTGTCATTACCCCTGCATGGGTCACCTCCCTCCTCCTCTGGGTTGGAAGAGACCTTAAAAATCATCCAGTTCCACGCCCTGCCATGGGCAGGGACACCCTCCTAGCCCAGGTGGCTCCAAGCCACATCCATTTTGTCTTCTCCCCACAAGATTCCCACAGCCAGCATTCCCAGAAGAGCTCCCCACCTCGTGCTGGAGTGTCCTGGTGCTCTGCAATGTGAGGGAGGAGAAGGAGCAGAGAGGAGATGGGGAAAGATGCTCGTAATGTGTAATGAGCCTTTAATGCTCTCCCTGGCCCCCTCCCAACACATATGGGAGCTGGATGAGCCAATTAAACCAACACCAATTAAATCAGCATCAATCACATCCCGTAAACCAGAGGTGGGGCCCAGGCAGCCACCCCCGCTGGGAAGGATGTCAGAGCTGGCCTGAGGGTGACTCCCTTCCAGTCTGGAGAGAGCCAGACCCTGGAGGCACCATCAGAGAGGAGAAAGGGATGTGTGGGGACCCGGGCCAGAGCTCAGGCTCCAGCTGGGACAAGTATCTCTCACTGGAGAGAGTGACACAGGGTCACTGTGAGCCCTGGAGGTGACACACCTTGTGCCTTTGAGCTGGCCCTGCTTTCCTGGGCTCAGCCCATGGACATCCCACTGCTCTGGGGGGCTCCAGCAGCTCCAGGTGCAGGGTGGGCTCAGCCTGGCAGGCTGCAGCTCTGACTTTGCCCTTCTGCTCTCATCCCAGCCAGTGCTGAAACACCGGGGCTGCAGCAGCCATCCAAGGAGAGGGAAAAGTGAAAATTCCCCTTTCCAGCTGTGTTGGGTTGATGTGGCCAGAAATGTGAATTCTGTCCCCATCTGCTGCAGCTGGGTGGGGCAGTGACCCTGATCTCCTGGCACATATCCTCTGCTAATGGGCCATCTTTAAACCAGCTGGGCAATCATCTTTATCTTCCCACAGCCCATCCTCCCTCCAGGAGATATCTCCTGTTAATGGCCACTGAGTCCCAGGGCATGACTGATAAAATTCCATCATCCCACTGGGAGATGCTCCACCCAGGGGAGGAGCCAAACATTTCCTACCCAGGTAAAAACTGAGATTTTGGACAGCAAGTTTCCATCTTTCCACTGGATTCCAGAGGAAAACCAGACCTTTCCACATCATCCCTGGAGCTTCAGAGGAAACTGCACCTTCTCCAGGAGCACTGCTCCAGCTGAACCACATCTGCCACTGCCCTTCAACCTAGGGCACAGGGAGGTGCCAAAAATCCCTTAAAAAGGGGTTGTTGGATGCTGGGCAGGTGCTCATCCTCACCTTGGCTGGAAGAGCCCTGTCCTGTCCCCTGGGGTGCTGTGTCCCCCTGGCTGTCACAGACAGGGGGCCCAGGGAGCAGCAGGTCCCAGGGAGGCTGCAGAGCTGAGCTGGGTGTAGCTACCTGTGAGTTAAGAGATCCAAACTGCTTTGGAGATGTCCAATGTCAGCTTTGCAAATCCAGGTCTGGGGCACATGAGTGAAGTGGCAACTCTTGACTTAATCCAGACAACTGTCACTGAACCACAAAGGAGCAGGGACTCTAATTAAAGTCCCACAGCCCTTTGGGAAGTATCAAGCCAGAAAAACAGTTTGCAGGCTTTAGGCAGGGTGATTTTAAACAAATGAGGAAGTGCCTTAGAAACAGCTTAAGATGAAAGCTACCAAATTAAAATCCTTGCAATCAGTATGGAGGCTACTTATGCAACAACCTCCTGAGGAGGAATTGGAATCCCAGAGATAAAACTCTAAACAAATAAAGAGACAGGAGATGAAGGAAAAAGAAATGAAACTTGGTCAAAAAGTGATGTACAGAGAGCTGCTTGAACTGCCTTTGAAAAGTGACAGCTGAGCATCACAAAGGGGCAAAACCAATGTCAGCCAAGAGGAGAGTGGGAGCATGGAGAGGGTGCCCAGCTCTCCAGGACACCTCCCAACCTCCCTGAGCAAGCAGGAACGTGCTGTGGGTAGGGCCAGGCACCTCTCTGCTCCCTTGAGACCTCTGCATGGCTCTTGGGCTGGAGCCAGAGCTCCCCATTGGACACCTTGGTTTGGGAGAAGCAGCTCCCAGCAGAGCATCTCCCCCTCCTTGGGGTGATAGGATCTTGTCCTCTCACCTGAGTGTTTGGCAGCTTCCATGGGTGGGGAAGGCAACTCCAGCTTTAGGAGAGTCCTGCAAATGCTCAGCTTCTCCCAAGCACAGTGTGGGACCTGAAAGTGAGCTGCAGATCCCTGCCATCCCTCACCCCCGGCTCTGCCATCCCTTATCCCCGGCTCTGCCATGCCCTATCCCCGGCTCTGCCATCCCCGGCTCTGCCATCCCCCATCCCCGGCTCTGCCATCCCTCATCCCCGGTTCTGCCATCTCCCGGCTCTGCCATCTCCCGGCTCTGCCATGCCCTATCCCTGGCTCTGCCATCCCCGGCTCTGCCATCCCCCATCCCCGGCTCTCCCATCCCTCATCCCTGGCTCTCCCATCCCTTATCCCCGGTTCTGCCATCCCCGGCTCTCCCATCCCTCATCCCCGGCTCTGCCATCCCTTATCCCCGGCTCTGCCATCCCCGGTTCTGCCATCCCCGGCTCTGCCATCCCTTATCCCCGGCTCTACCATCCCTTATCCCCGGCTCTCCCATCCCTGGCTCTGCCATCCCCGGCTCCGCCATCCCCGGCTCTCCCATTCCTCATCCCCGGCTCTGCGGTGGGCACGGGCCGGGGGAAGGCAGGCTGGAGCGGGGCTGGCAGCCCCTGGCAGAGCCCCCCGTGCCCTCTGTGCCAGCAGCAGCAGCAGCAGCGATGTGCCGGTGCCCGAGCCCCGCTGCTCGGGCAGGGAGAGCTGCACTTCACCCTGGCTTCAAACCCAACTGGAACAAGCTTGGGAAATTAGAAGGACGGGAGGGGAAGGGAGGGCTAAAATAAGATAAATAGAACCAAATAAAAATAAACCCCAAACCCTCCGCTCTTCTTTGATTCTCCCTCCTCTTTTTTTTTTTTTTTTTTTTTTTTCCGTTATTTTTTTTCCCCTCCACGCCAAGATTACTAATTGTCTAAGCATCTCAATTTGCTGGTTTCACTTAATCACAGACACTTCGGAGATTATCAGCCTTCCCCACATGTTCGGTACCTTGTTTCCCAACTACAAGACCCACGGGGAGCAGGCAGCGAGCGCCTGCAGGAGCGACAGCCGCGCCGCATCCCCCGCGTCCCTCCGGCTGCGCTGTCAGAGCTTGATTCGCCTCGGAAACCAAATTCCCCCGAAGTTCCCGAGCACCGGGGCCGTGCGGAACGGCGAGGTGGGGGCTGGGGGCACCGTTGTCAGCTCCTGGCAGCTCCCAGCCTTTGATTTGCACAAAGGAAAGGAGGGGAGTGGGGGGAGGGAATGGATATGATTTATTCAGCAAGTTCCTAACAGTTTTTGGTTTTTGTTGGTTTTTTTGTTTTTTTTTTTCTTCTTCTCTTCTTCTTTTCCAGAGGCTGTGAAATAACTGAAGCCGACGGAAAGGTGAAGTGCTGGGAGAGATGAAGGAGGCGCGTTTGAAGGCGTTTTCTTCCTTTTTGTCACATCTCACTGCAAAGCTTTTAATTCCTGGAGCTCAGTTCCTTCCTGGAAAGCCTGAGCCGGAGGGGGGTGGGCTCGCTGCGGGTCCCCTTGGCTGGCACAGGGGCAGGCAGGGAGGAGGGAGGAGGTCCCGGTGCTGGGGGTGTTGGTTGTTTTCTGTCCCATCACCATCTGTCGGTCCCTGGTGCCCACCCGGGGCCGGGGGGGCTCTGCTGCCTCAGCCCGCCACCACTGCAGGCACAGAGCCACAGAATAAAGGATTTAAGCCTGGAAAAGACCGAGTTCATCAAGCCCGACTTGAAACCAAGTCACTGAACCGCATCACAAAGTGCCATAGCTGCTCATTTTTTTAACATTTCCAGGGATGGGGACTCCAGCACTGTTCTGGGCAGCTGTGCCAGGGCTTGACCACCCTTTCTCAGTAAAGAATTTTCCCAATATCCACCCTGAGCCTCCCCTGCCCAGCCTGAGCCGTTCCCTCTGCTCCTGTCCCTGTTCCTGTTCCCAGAGTCCGACCCCCCCAGTGTCCCCTCCTGTCAGGGAGTTGTGCAGAGCCACAAGGGCCCCTGAGCCTCCTTTTCTCCAGGCTGAGCCCCTTCCCAGCTCCCTCAGCCTCTCCTGGGGCTCCAGACCCTTCCCAGCTCCGTTCCCTTCCCTGGACACGCTCCAGTCCCTCAGTGTCCTTGTCCTGAGGAATCCAGAAGTGACCCCAGGGTTGGGGGTGCCACACCAAGACCCAGGTGCCCATTGATGGACTGAGCCAAGCAGAGACAGCAGAGACAGCAGAGGAACATGCAAAGAGCAGGGGACAGAATCCATCCTGATGGCACCAGGACAGGCAGAGGGAAGCAGGGCACGTCCCCAGGAGTGTGGGTCCCAGGACAGGAGCCTGGGTGATGTTCTGGGGATCCTGCTTCAGCAGGGAGGCTGGACTGGAGGGTCTCCACTCAGACCTTCCAAACTGAGCCAGTCTGTGGTTCAGAAAATCCACAGAATTACAGAATGGTTTGGGTTGGGAGTGACCTTAAATCCCACCCAGTGCCACCCCTGCCATGGCAGGGACACCTCCCAATGTCCCAGGTGCTCCAGCCCCAGTGTCCAGCCTGGCCAGGGATCCAGGGACAGCCACAGCTGCTCTGGGCACCTGTGCCACGGCCCCACCACCCTCTGAGGGTCCCTCTGTGGCCCCATAGCTGAGCTGGGTCATTTCCTGCACCCTTTAGAGCTTTAGGACATCAGCTCAGTAGAGGAGGGTTAGCAGGAAGAATCAAGCAGCATTTACAATGTGAAGAAGTGTCTGAAATAAAATTCAGTCGTTTGCAGGGGAAAATAATCTTTTTTTTTTTTTTTTTTTTTTTTTAAGGAAAAATGATGATTTGAAACTTGACTTTGTACTCCACTTGTCTGCTTTGGGAGAGCTGCACTCCCTGCCAGTCCAATTGCATTTGTCTTCCTGAAATACCAGAAACCACAGAACAGCTCCAGGAGCAGCAATACCTGAGGGAAGCACGAGGAAAAGGCAGGAACAGGCTCCAGCACAGCTTCCCCTGGGCAGAGGGGCCTTTGAGACCCCTGCCCTCCCCATCCACACCAGGAATCTCCTCTGGCTTTTCCTTTTCCCTCCTCCCCAGGGAGGCAGCAAACCAGGGGGCTCCATGGCTGGGGTAAGCAGCTGCCAACACCCCAAAAAGTCACATTTCCAATATTTCTGCTCTGTTTAGAAACCAAAACAGGATTGTGCTCCAAGGTCTGATTTACAGCCCAGTGCCTTGGTACTGCACACAGATTCCAGGAACTCTCCTGTGACTTGGATCTGAAATCCCACCTGTTTCATTGGGAATACTCTGACATGACCCATGACTTTTTATTTTTTAAACTCAAACAACCAAAGGCCATTTCCCTGTTTCTCTCCTGGCCCTTCCTCTCTGCAGCTCTTCTGCACTCATCTGCATGGCTGAGCTTTGGTCCTGCAGGAAGAAGCTCCTTGTGCATGATTCATTGAAGGTTTTTATTTTTTTTTAAATTTATTTCCCATTTGCAAGTTGCTGAGAAGCTGATCCTGATTTCTGCAAATGAATTTGTTATCTGCAAGTGTTCACTGAATAGTTTATGCAAACAAATTCCTGCCCATAGGGTGTTTGCAAACTGTTCATTTCATGGTATGTGATTAGTAGAAATGGTCAGAAAATGGGTGCAAAACAATTTTTACGAGCTGTCCTCAACACCCAGGCTCCTCACACCTCTATTTCTATCACTGACTTCTTTTTTTTAGCTGAATTAGAAACATATCAACCAGCACATGATGAACTTTTCATGCTTTATTTCCAGCTAAAAGATCTAAAAGGAGAGCAGTTGATACTCAGAAGGGCAGACAAGGAATCACAGATTGGTTTGGGGTGGAAGGGACTTTTAAAGAACATCTCATTCCACCCCTGCCATGGACAGGGACACCTTCCACTGTCTCAGGCTGCTCCAAGCCCTGTCCAACCTGGCCTGGGACACATCCAGGGATGGGCAATCCACAACCTCTCTGGGCAGAGCAGTGGAGCCCTATGAGGTTATGGGGTTTCTTTTTCCTGCAGAAAGAGACAGAGCTCATCTCCAGGGATCCTCATCACCCAGAACCCCTTCCTCAGGTTCTGTCTGTGGTGAGTGTGTCTGCTCTCCAGGCCTGAGGTGAGGATTCTCCTAGGCCCCAGAACTGTTCCTCACTCCCCACAGCTGTGCCTGCACCACCCCTGGGCACCAGTGCCAGTGATGTGCCTGAAATCCCACAGGGGAGGTTGCACAGAGAAGCTGTGGCTGCAAAATATCCAAGGCCAGGCTGGATGGGGCTGGGTTCAACCTGGTCCAGTGGAAGGTGTCCCTGCCCATGGCAGGGGTGGGACAAGATGAGTTTTAAGGTCCCTCTTAATCCAAGCCATTCCATGATTCCATAAATGCGTCATTGTGCCACCCCTGGAGCTGCAGCATCCCTACCATGGGCAGGATCTCCATTGCAGGTTGTGGTGATTTGTAAAAGTTTTATGAAATTTTTACCTGTTGAGACCAAAACCACTACACAGGATGGGACAAAAAGTGACCTGGCACTGATGGAGCAGAGCTAAAACCCCGGAGGAGCTCAGTGCAGGGCTAAAACCCCAGAGGAGAGCAGTGCAGGGCTAAAATCCTGGAGGAGCTCAGTGCAGGGCTGCCCAGCCCCAGTGCCCGGGGTTCAGAGGGGCTCAGAGAAGCTCAGAGCAGTCAGAGGCTCCCCGTGGGTTTTACAGCACCGACAGAAAATGGTGCCCGGAAGATTTATTCATTTAACGCATCTGGTAATTACATTTTGGCAGGTGGTGTGTGGGGCCTGGATTCCTTCCATGCACACCAGGCTCGGGAAGGCTCCAGTCCCACGTTTGATAAATCTCAGAATAGAATAAATAAATAAAATCAACAGTCCCCAGCTGCGAGTGCGGAGGAGGCACATCCTCTCCCTGCGCCACGCGTTCCTCCTGCCACCCCCACGCTGGGCACGGGGTTTGGCTCTGCTCCTCCTCCCTGGGATCCCTGGGGCTGGGATCCAGCACTGCCCCCTCCTCACTGGGATCCTCAGGGCTGGGATCTGGGATCCAGCACTGCCCCTCTCACTGGGATCCCTGGGGCTGGGATCTGGGATCCAGCACTGCCCCTCCTCACTGGGATCCCTGGGGCTGGGATCCAGCACTGCCCCCTCCTCCCTGGGATCCCTGGGGCTGGGATCTGGGATCCAGCACTGCCCCTCCTCACTGGGATCCTCAGGGCTGGGATCTGGGATCCAGCACTGCCCCTCCTCACTGGGATCCCTGGGGCTGGGATCCAGCACTGCCCCTCCTCACTGGGATCCCTGGGGCTGGGATCTGGGATCCAGCACTGCCCCCTCCTCACTGGGATCCCTGGGGCTGGGATCCAGCACTGCCCCTCCTCACTGGGATCCCTGGGGCTGGGATCCAGCACTGCCCCCTCCTCACTGGGATCCCTGGGGCTGGGATCTGGGATCCAGCACTGCTCCTCCTCACTGGGATCCCTGGGATCTGGGATCCAGCACTGCCCCTCTCACTGGGATCCTCAGGGCTGGGATCTGGGATCCAGCACTGCCCCCTCTTCACTGGGATCCCTGGGGCTGGGATCTGGGATCCAGCACTGCCCCTCCTCACTGGGATCCTCAGGGCTGGGATCTGGGATCCAGCACTGCCCCTCCTCACTGGGATCCCTGGGATCTGGGATTCAGCACTGCCCCTCCTCACTGGGATCCCTGGGATCTGGGATCCAGCACTGCCCCTCCTCATTGGGATCCCTGGGGCTGGGATCCAGCACTGCCCCCTCCTCCCTGGGATCCCTGGGGCTGGGATCTGGGATCTGGGATCCAGCACTGCCCCTCCTCACTGGGATCCCTGGGATCTGGGATCCAGCACTGCCCCCTCCTCCCTGGGATCCTCAGGACTGGGATCTGGGATCCAGCACTGCCCCTCTCACTGGGATCCCTGGGGCTGGGATCTGGGATCCAGCACTGCCCCTCCTCACTGGGATCCCTGGGGCTGGGATCTGGGATCCAGCACTGCCCCCTCCTCACTGGGATCCCTGGGGCTGGGATCCAGCACTGCCCCTCCTCCTGGGCACAGGATTCTCGCTGCTCTGATGGTCTCAGGCACAGGGATGGGGATGCAGAGTCAGTGTGGGCCAGCTCTCCTCCCGGAGTTACAGCCCTGGCAGGGATGGGGACAGCACAGGGATGCTGGGGAAAGCATCCTTGGGGATGGGGGAGGCAACCAGGAGAGAGGGAGCTGGTGGGTGGATGGAAAATCCAGAGTGGAAGGAGAGAAGGATGAGCCAGGAATTAGTGGTGAGAAAGGGGATGGCCCATGGAACTCTGTGTGGCAAAGCCAGAGGAGCACTTGGGGCAGAGGGGGCTGCAGGGGGTGGGTGGGCCTGTAAATGCCCAGACTTTGGGCAGATGTGTCACCTCAGGACATGCTTTAGTGGGCACGGGGCTATTTGGTGGAATGTTGGACTTGGTGATCTCTCCCAGCCAAAATGACTTCATCATTCCATGGTGGTGCTGGCAGGCTTGGAGGGGACAGCTCTGGGCGGGGCTGGGTGACACCACAGGGGCACAGCTGGGGCACAGGGACATGGGCCAAGCCCCTGGGGAGCTCCCTGGGGTCCCATGGGGTGTCCCCACGGTGTGCTGGGCAGGACATGGCCCAGCATGGGCCATGGTGGGGCTGGGAACAGCAGGGCTGGGCCACAGCTTCCTCTCCAAGGGACTTTCCAGGCTGTCCCAGCAGGAGCAGTGGCTGTGCCAGGGCATGGGCACTTCCCCCATGATGCAGGATGCTGTAAGCACAGCTGGGTGCTGTAGGCACAGCTGGATGCTGTAGGCACAGCTGGATGCTCACACCCAGCCCAGACAGCCTGGCCTGGCGTGCAGGGGCTCTGCAGGGACCCTCAGCCCCTGCTCCTGCCTGTGCCAGGGGGTCTCTGGGGGGATCTGGGGGGATCCTGAGGCAAACATCCAAGGCAGGAGCCCATGGAGGCACCACATCCCCCGGCACCCAGCAAGGCGCCGGCACAAAGACTGTGGCTGGATTTTATTTTTATACTTCACCCCCCTGCCCCCTTTGTAGAAATGACATAATTATGGGGATTTAATGTTCCACTGCTAAATTTCTTCATTTTTCAGGATAATTTCCACTATTTCATCAAGGAATAATTAATTGCATTGTCTTTAATCAGTTGTTTTACAAATCCAGCAGCGCAAGAAATTTTCATAGCCAGACAATGCAGGCAGCTGCTCTTCCCTTCTGGGTGTATTAATGAAGTGAAAGAGCTCGAGCTGGGGGAAAAAAAATCGGCTGGCAAAAAAAGAAATCTATTGACAGAGAGATTGAAAAGATGACAGTGTAATCCCTTCATGTGTGTGCTGGGGAGGCAGAGGGGAGGGATGGAGCCCAGGTGTAAGGGCAGGAGGGGTTGGGCTGCTGGGGCTCAGGGTTCCAAAGTCAATCCTCTCTCCTCAGCATCAGATTACAATGTGGGGGCACACAGGGGGGTCAGCACAAAACCTGTGGGTGCATAACAAATCGTGGAGTCACGGGATCACAGAATTCCAGAATGGTTTGGGCAGGAAGGGACCTCAAAACTCATCTAGTTCCAACCCCCGCCATGGGAAGAGACAACTTCCACTGTCCCAGGGTGCTCAGGGCCCCCAAAACTTCCCCCTGAACATGTCCAGGGCTGCCAAAGTGTCTGAAAATGTCTAGAAGTGTGAAGATGCTCATGTGCAGATGCACAGATGTTTATCAAAGGGCCAAAATCAGATTTTAAGAAGCCATCTCAGACAAAACAAAAGCTGTCCTTCCCTGGGGCAGGGGATGTGATGGGTGTGGTGTCAGCGGAGTCAGAACTCCAGCCTGGCTTTCCTCTTCTCTCAGCCCCTTCCCCGCTGTGTTTCCCAGTCAGTTCCCCCTCCAGGCACAGACTGGGCTCCATGGAGGTCCCAGGGGTGCTGTGGCATCAAAAGCTGTCCCCAAAGGTCGCTGCTCTGGCATCTCTGGGGCTCTCACCTCTGCCCCACTGCCTCGGGGCTCCCAGCCTGGCTCTGCCTCTCCTGCTGCCCCTGCCCTGCTCTGAGCCAAAGGCAAAGAGAAGAAGCCAAGAAGTGCTGAGACATCCCAGATCTCTCACTCCTGCTAATGCAAGGTGTGGGAGGGAATGAGAACAGAATCCCAGAACGGTTTGGGTTGGAAGGGACCCTTAAAATTCATCTAATTCCCACCCCCTGCCACCTTCTGTATCCCAGGTTGCTTCAAGCCCTGCACAGCCTGGTCCCAGGGAGCATTTCCCATCTCAGCCGCTGGGATTAACCTTCTCCATCTCCTGGAAGGTGGAACACGATGGGGCAGCTCCTGCTGAGCTCTGCCCATGGCCCTGTGCCACAGGACTGGGTGCAGCCTCACCCCTCCCAGGGGTGAGCCAAGCCCCAGGCTGGATCTGGCCTGGGAGCTCCAGACCTCCTTGCAGAGCACAGCTGTGGATGTGTCACCCTGCAGGAGCAGTGACACAGCTCCACAGGCTGCTGTCCCCAGGGCACCCCCTCCCCTCCCAGAGCCAGTGCTGGGACCCACCCACGGGTGGGTGGCTGAGCTCCAAGGGGGTCACAGCACCACTCTGAGAGGAATTTTGGATTTGTCTTTACAAACAAGCTGTGGGTCTGCTGGTGGGTAAAACCAGCACTGAGAGATAAAAGAAACAATGGGAAGGATTCCACTGATTGATGAATGGAAAAAGATATTTGCCTTTGCAAACAAACTGGAGGTTTGCTGATAAATGAAACTGGGTATTGGAAGATGAAAGAAGCAATGGGGGAAAACCATGAATTCTATAAGAATTAAAAATGAAAAGGGAGGGTTGTACATTAAAGGAGAATCTCGGGTATCAGGGTTCTGGGAAGTCTGTGCCTCTCAGGTACCTCAGCCCGTGTGGGAAGAGAGAGGGAAATGTGGCTCTAGAGCTTGGAATCACAAGGAATCCTGGTTATTCCTTACTCAGAGGAGGGGCAGGCCCTGGCACAGGGTGCCCAGAGCAGCTGTGGCTGTTCCTGGATCCCTGGCAGTGTCCAAGGCCAGGCTGGATGGGGCTTGGAGCCACCTGGGACAGGGGAAGGTGTCCCTGCCCATGGTGGGGGGCTCTGGATGACCTTTAAGGTCCCTTCCCACCCAACCCAGCCTGGGATTTTGTGATTCTGTTTGTCTGTCAGAGAGCAGGGACAGGGCTCTGAGTGCTGTGGTTTTCAGCTTGCAGCACATCTTTGCAGCTCTGTCACAGAGCAGGAGCCGGGCTGCTGAGGTGTTCCCTCGGTATCTGCTGCAATCAGGTGTCTCAGGGATTCCCTCAGAGGCCTCAGTGCCAGCTGAAGGTGGGGAAGGAGGGCCTTGTTCCTACAAGCAGGGCCATTGTCAGGCTCTGCAGGGACACGAGTGACAGCAGCAGGGGCTGGGGCCGCCTCCCCTCCCAGCCAGGCACAAGCAGCTGCAGAGATAAGAACCAGATAAGGACCCCCTTCTGTCCCTCATGCCCTTGCTCAGGTGGAGGAGGAATAAACCAGGGATTTAATCCTGCTTATCTGGGAGGGCTGGGAAGGCTGGCTGTGCAGCCCTGCAGGGAGGAGCAGAGCAGTGTCTCCCCTCGTTCAGAACCCGTGCGTGCACCCGGGAGAGCCTGAGGATGGCAGGAGCTGCTGAGAGAGCAGAGAGCAGCTGCAGGGCTGAGGACAGCCCAGGAAAACCTGGGGCTGCTGCAGTCAGGCGAACTGAGCTGCCTGGGTGGGGATGGGGAGGGATGCAGGGATGTGCCAGGGCTCTGAGCGAGGAGCAGGAGCTGGAGGCTCCAGGGAGTGGCAGGTGTCAGGGTGTGCCCAACACCTGAACATCGGTGCCCTGCTGGCTCCTGGCACAAGAGAAACGCCAAAGCTGCACTCACCCCCTGCCCAGGAGTGCTGAATTCCTGATTCCCCTTCATGAATATGCACAGTAAGTACCAGAGCTCTCCAATCCAGCCCTGGCAGCACAGCCATGTGATCCAACGTGACTGATCACCCTGTGCCCGCACTAAATACCCACAGGATCCACAGAGTTAAATTATTTGAAGGAAAATGCAGCTCTCACATAATTTTCCGTAACAATCAGTTGCAATCGCAGGCAGCCTGCAAATACTCCGTGCATGGAAAGGAGCTGATTCTCTCTGGGGAACTCCCTGCCCTGCTCTCAGAAACCTCCTCCTACAGCAACACCTTCAACAGGTTTCTGTGTGAGTGTGGTCCTCCTTATCAACCTGCTTTATACAGTCATCACCCCAAACTCCTCTGCAGCGTAAACATATCATTCCTGGGAGAGGCTGTCAGGGGAGGGCCGGGCTGCAGCCTGCAATTAAAGCCCCAAACAATACAGCCCAATAAATCACCGGCGCTGCGGCCGGTCAGTGTCGCCAAGCATGGAGTGAGGATCTTAATTACATTTAGACCAAACAAGTGGTAGATTATTTATGGGATACTGTAAGTGCCTGACAATGGGTAGAAAGTCATTCCACACGCATCCCTGGGCATTTCGGAGGCCGGGTGAAGAGGTAGGGAAAGAGAGGGAAAGAAGTAGAGCCAATATTCATCACCCAGCAAAATTGGAAGGGAAAAGAGCTGTTGCTTTAAATAAGGCCCAATTGCATCATCAATTTAAAAGCAATAGCAGCAGCTTCTGGAGAAAGCAGCAGCTGCCACAGGTGGCCAAACAACTGGAGAGCTGCCAGCACCCAGGGAGGCACCAGGAGCTTTGTCAGGCTCAGCTTTAACCCTTGTGCTCAACCCCAGGTCTGCAGAGAGCCCTGGTGGGGTCTGCTCCATGTATAATCCCCTGTGCCCAGGAGCCTGCAGCTGGACTGCAGCACATTCCAGTTGTGGCCAGGGCTAGAGGATGCAAGCTGGCAGGGAAAGCTCAGGGACCAGCTGGGGCCACGTGAATCTGCCTCCAAGCATGGACTATGCCAGGGCTGCTGGATCCTGCAGAGCAATGCTGTGCTTGAGGCCCAGGCTGGTGCATCTTACCAGTCCAGTGACCCTAAAAAGCTCCTCGTTGCTCAGGGTGATGGTTTCAGAAAGAGTTGTGCTTGTCCCCATGCTGGTCAGAGACAGGAATCCTTCTGAAAAGCTGTTTGCTCACAAGAGCTTTCTCCATGAAACATGAGTGGGTCTGTCCCACTGCCCTGGGCTGGAACAGCCCCCCTGAAGCTGTGAGAGTGTCAGGAGTGTTGGCTGTGCCTGGACTACACACCTGCAGTCCCTGGTCACTCCAGGCCATGCAGCTGGGCTGGGGTGCAGGGGATTCCTGTCCATGTTTGGAAATCCCACAGTCTGTGAATGAGCCACAATGGAATCACAGAACCACAGAATGTG
Organism: Oenanthe melanoleuca; assembly: GCF_029582105.1. Lineage (NCBI taxonomy): Eukaryota > Metazoa > Chordata > Aves > Passeriformes > Muscicapidae > Oenanthe > Oenanthe melanoleuca. Next base: position 1,484,119 of record NC_079356.1, read on the forward strand.
CTGGGCTGGAAGGACCCACCAGGATCACAATATCACAGTATAACCAGGTTGGAAGAGATCTCCAAGATCATCAGGTCCAAACCACATTCTAACATAACTAACCCAAGGCAGCGAGTGCCACATCCAGGGATGGTGACTCCACCATCTCCCCAGGCAAAGCATTTCAATACTTCATTATTCTGTGAAGAACTTCTTGTTAATATCCAACCTATATTTCCCTTGGCACAGCTTGAGACTGTGTCCTCTGGTTCTGTCAGTGCTGCCAGGATGATCCAGCCCAGCCCCTGTCCCTGCCCAGCCCCCCAGCAATCCCCCTGTCCATCCCTGGAGCTCTGGCAGTGCCCACTCCCTGGGGAGCCAGGAGGGAAGAACCTTTCCCTGAGCTCCAGCCTGAGCTGCCCTGGCCCAGCTCCAGCCCTTCCCTGGGTCTGTCCCTGTCCCAGGGAGCAGAGATCAGAGCTGCAGATCTCTGAGCTCTGCCCTCTGTGCTCTGCTCCAGGATGAACACACCACCACTCCTGGGTCCACTCGTGTACCCCGTGCACCAGGGAAGGCACAGCTGGGCTCCAGAGCAGGACACGGGTGTCAGACAGCTCACCCCAACCACAGCGAGCTGCTGAGAGCCCTGGGGCACTCAGGCCACTGGCTGGAACATGAACACTGTCAACACCGTGAACGTGGTTCCTCTCACACCAGGGTGTGCTGCCTGCAGCCCCTCCAGCAGACTCGGGTGTGACTTTGGCAGCGTGTCCCCAGCCCGGGCTGCTCTCAGTGGCCCCGTCTCGCCGCTGTCCCCGCGGCTGTGTCTGCCCGTGCAGTGGGTCCAGACCCTCCTCTCAGGGTCCAGGCCCCCCTCCACAGCCTGGGGCAGGCCAGCACGGTCGGGTTCAGTGCTCAGTTGTGTCTAGACAGCGTCAGGGGGTGGCTGTGGGGTGTCCTTGAGCCCACGGCTGGCCAAAGTAGGTCAGATGAGTCTGTTCTACCAGCAGCTGTTTATTGCTGCTGACCCTGTGGCGTGGGACACACAGTTCCAGCTGAGCTGCCTGAAATCAGGCAAGGTGATCCCATCTCCAGCAGCCTCTGGTCCTTCTGCAGGCACTTTGGCTCCTTGTCCCATCCCCTCTGTGTCTCAGGGCTCAGGAGTGGCCACAGGTTTGCCAAACTCCTCACACAGTGGCTGTGAGCTCAGGAGCAATTCCAGGCAGCAAGTCTGGTTTCTTTTAGGACATCCTGAGGCTCTGGCCCAGCCTTTCAGGCCAAGCAGGGTGGCATGGGCAGTACCAAGGACCACGTGTATCAATCATACTGCCCAAAAATAAGGGACAGCCCCCGTGTGTGCATCCTCACAGTCACTTTTCTGACCCAGTAGGACCAAATGTTTTCCTTCCTCTGTGCCGTGAGATCCTGGGTGTGGAGCCAGCCCAGCCTCATGCCAGCCCCTGTGGATGGGGAAGAGGCTGTGCTGTCTGCAGAGAGCTGAGCAGGATCATCCCCAGGTCTGGGAGAAGCCTGGGCAGGGCCAGGCCGGCGGGTGTGATGGAGGCAGGGGACACAAAGCCCTGATTGACCAAGCTGAGCAGCCCAGCTGATCTCAGGCGCTGCTCCAAGGCCACACCACACCACGAGGTGCCCAGGGCTCCTGATTGATGCCAAGGTAACAGCAAGGCACAGCGAAGGGGAGGAATGGGAGCCAGCTCCTTGCTGAGGGTTAGTGACCAGTGCTGGGCTCCCAGTCAGGGCCAGTCCACACCCAGAGCCAGCTGGGGACAGGGATGTCCCGGTGTCCTCACCTGCCAGACGCCTCTCAGAGGGTGCAAAGAAAGCACTTGGAGGAATCGGGAGCTGATGCTCTCCCCCTGCATCCCCCGCTCGTGTCTCAGCAGCCGACAGGCAGCAAAAGACCCTTCCAGTTGTCAAGGCAACGCCGTATCATGCAGAGGGTGCCGTGAAGTGGCAGAACCGAGGGCTCTGCTCTGCCTCTCCCCTGCTCTCCATCCCCAGCGCTTCCCTCTCGAGCCGCGCCGCGCTGCCAGCGAAGCTCTGCGAGGGCAGACCCGGGGTGTGGGGTGGGATCCGCCCCAGACCCTGCTCCTGGACCCCCTGCTCCTGGTCCCACTGCTCCTGGTTCCACTGCTCCTGGTCCCCCTGCTCCTGGCCCCACTGCTCCTGGTCCCACTGCTCCTGGCCCCCCTGCTCGCCAAGGGGGCTGGAGCCCCTGGGATGTGGGGTGGGATCCACCCCAGCCCCCTGCTCCTGGACCCCCTGCTCCTGGCCCCCCTGCTCCTGGTTCCACTGCTCCTGGCCCCCCTGCTCCTGGACCCCCTGCTCCTGGCCCCCCTGCTCCTGGTTCCACTGCTCCTGGTCCCCCTGCTCCTGGTTCCACTGCTCCTGGTTCCACTGCTCCTGGCCCCCCTGCTCGCCAAGGGGGCTGGAGCCCCTGGGATGTGGGGTGGGATCCACCCCAGCCCCCTGCTCCTGGCCCCCCTGGTCCTGGTTCCACTGCTCCTGGCCCCACTGCTCCTGGCCCCCCTGCTCCTGGCCCCCCTGCTCCTGGTTCCACTGCTCCTGGCCCCACTGCTCCTGGACCCCCTGCTCCTGGCCCCACTGCTCCTGGTTCCACTGCTCCTGGTTCCACTGCTCCTGGCCCCACTGCTCCTGGCCCCACTGCTCCTGGTTCCACTGCTCCTGGCCCCCCTGCTCCTGGCCCCCCTGCTCCTGGCCCCACTGCTCCTGGTTCCACTGCTCCTGGTTCCACTGCTCCTGGCCCCACTGCTCCTGGCCCCACTGCTCCTGGTTCCACTGCTCCTGGTTCCACTGCTCCTGGCCCCACTGCTCCTGGCCCCACTGCTCCTGGTCCCACTGCTCCTGGTTCCACTGCTCCTGGCCCCACTGCTCGCCAAGGGGACCAGAGCCCTGGGGATGTGGGGTGGGCTCTGCCCCAGCCCCCTGCTCCTGGCTCCATCCTCGCCAAGGGGGCCAGTGGTGATGTGGGACAACCCCTCAGTCCCTGCCCCACTGCCTTGCTGCCCCAGGCTCTGCCCTGACCCACCCCAGCCCGGTCACCAGCCTGCCCCAAAGGCTCTGAATGAGAGCTCCACGAGCTGAGATGGTCCTTGGGGTCCCAGGTCTGCATGCCCACGAGGAGCCCTGTGGGGTCCATGCTGGGATCTCTTCCACATCCCCCTTGTCCCTTCCAGGCTGTGTGTCCCCAGAGAAAGGTGCTCCAACAGGACCCTGAGTGTGGCCAGGCTCAGCACAGGGGCTGTGGGAGCAGATGCTCATCCTCGATCCGTTTGCAATTCCTGCTGCTCTCCACTCCAGGGAAATGACTGCTCTGCTCGGAGGGATCTATAAATAGACACTGCCCAGAACCTGTGCTCTCTGCTGGGGCCAGGACGTGGCAGAGCTCAGTGATTGCTGCCACAGCTGACACCCAGCCCCGCCGGGGTCAGCGCTCTGCCCCTGCCCTGCCTTCCTCTGCCTCCTGCGGGGGAAGACTCCAGATAAATTAATTTTTCCTCAGGTAGGCAGTGTCTGGGCAGGTCTGGCAGAGAGGATGAGACAGGATCTCTTTGTGGTGCACAGGCACTCTGGGGTGGCATTGCCCTTGGTGTCACATCACTGCTGGCTGCAGCCCCCTCCCTGCAGGAGTGCTTTGGGCTGGGGGCCACCTGTGCATCCCCGTGCCCACAGACAAGCAGTGACAGTCACTGAGGGCTCCCCACTTCTGTCCTCACCAGGTCCTGGCAGAGCTGTCCCCACTGTGCCCTCCTTGGGCTGGGGACAGAGCCCTTGGCAGGGACAGCCATGGACACTTTGTCACTGTCCCCTTTGGGACAACCAGTCCCAGGCAGCCTGAGGAACGGGCACTGGTGTGCCTGGGCTAACACCATCCCCTTGAAGGATGAAGGATCCAGAAGCTTTCCACAGCTTTGCAATCCCAAAACTAAAAATTACAAGCCAGGAGAACTGGAAAGGAGTTCAAGAGAATGCCAGTCAAGTCTGAGCTCTTAAACCACTTGGCCTCAGACTGAGAAAGGATTTAAACCTGCAGCAGTCAGTCTGCTCAGGGCTGAGTCTGCAGCCTGCCCTTGGTGAGGCTTTTCCCAGCCATGATCCCAGCACATCCCTCTGCTCCTGGGGAGAGAGCTGATCCTGCCCCAGCACATCCCTCTGCTCCTGAGGAGCTGATCCTGCCCCAGCACATCCCTCTGCTCCTGCAGAGCTGATCCTGCCCCAGCACATCCCTCTGCTCCCAGAGAGCTGCTGCTGCCCCATGTGTGGTACCCCACAGACTGCAAACAGCCTGCCCCAAGCCAGGGGAAGGTGCTGGGAGGTCACACCTTCCCCAGGAGGGATCATCTGTGCCCAGGAACCACAGCTGGGGTGGTGGCTGTGCCTCCCCACAGATTTCACAAATCCATCAGTCCCAGGCAGCACTGGGATCAAAGCCAGGCTTTTTGCCATGGGAAATGACAGCACCGAGGAGGAGCCCTGAAGCAGCCACAGTCTGGGATCTCTCTGGCATGTGGGATGCAGTCCAGGTCTTGGTGAAGTGTCCATCCCTACCAAGGCCTCACGAAGAAGCTTTTCCCCTGCAGCCCTTCAGCTCTGGGGGCCCAGGATTCCCAGGGATGCCCCGGGGTCCCCTGGAGCAGAGAGGACAGAGCTGCCCCAGCAGCAGTGCAGGTGATGGTGGGGCCAAGCTCCACTCCTGCCCAGGCTGTGAGGGGAGGGGAGCAGAGCTGGCAGGTGTAGGACACTGTTCAGTGTGACAGTGTCAGGACAGTCGTGACAGACAGAGAGATCTCTGTGAGCCAGGTCTGGAAACTTGTGGTTTTTTGCACAGGGTGTGGGTAAAAAGGGCCCTGCTGGGAGCTGCCAGCCACAGGTGGAGCAGGGCAGAGAGAGGGGGGGGTAGTGAGAGTTCTGAGAGGTAAGAGAGTGGTAAGAGAGGGAAGAGAGTGATTTTCCCATTTACAATACAATAAATCTTCTTCTGTGCTGAATATTCCAATTTCCACTAACCAATCTAATACAAGATACAAATCCTATAGCATTTACATACAGCCTGTAAGAATCATTACATTACCATAATGTGTTATACTTTAAACCCTAAAAACGACTCTTTGGACCCTTTCTGCCAAGCTAGCAGGGTCTCCTCTGACCTTTGGACCATTGTTCTATCAAGAGGGGATTACTTTTGGCCAGCCATCCTATTGCCTTCTAGTTGTTTAGTAACACAGGTTTGGTATCTCAAAGATGGCTTTCATTTCAATCTCACTTATGGTTCCCATATTCTCAAAATCTTTTGCTAGGCAATCATATTTATAAGGTTTTCCTGATTCATCCTTCCCAGCAGGCAGGGCTGGGCAGGATGCAGCCCTGGGTGAGCCCTCCAGGAGGGAGCAGGATGCCAGCAGTGGGAGGTTTCCTTAAAGCATCTCCCGCCGCGCCCTGCCCGATGACGAGCTCCCCCGGGAGGGAGGGGACAGGACCAGGAGGGTTTCCCCGCCCTGGCAGCTCGGAAAGCCTCGCCCAGGCCGTGCCAGGATGAGCTGCATCCCGTTGCCGTGGCAACTGGCATCTGCCGGAGCTGGGGTGGGCGTGTGGAATGGGAATCAGGCGTGGTGTGACCCCGGCTGGGGGGACACACACAGAGCAGTGTCACCATACCTGTGTTGCCTTTAGGAGCTGGAACAGAGACCACACAGAGTTTCAATAAATGGGTATTTATTGAAAGGCCTTCAAAGGCCACACACGCCCCTGCCCTGCCCGAGGGGCTCCAAGGTGGGTGCAAAGGAGGGCTTGGTCATATGATTTTACATTTTTATAAACTTCAGTCCATTTACATACAGGAGTCAGCCATCCAATTAATAGTCTCAAATTGTAAGGTGTCCTCCTCCTCTTCTCCTGGCTGGCCTGCCCTCCTCTTTTCACATTGTTTGTACTTAGGGCCTAAAGTTTGAAGAAACTGTCCTTGAATCAATAGCTGGAATTGGACTATTTTGTCTTCACCACCCTAAGTCCAAGCATACCCAAGCAGAACAGAAAACTCCAAACTTAAGGCATCACCTGGAGAGCAGCGAATAATGACTGACAATTTCTTAGGTGGAAGAAGCATTTTCTTGAAAAACCAAACTGTATTTATAGAGTGGTTAGCAAACCTCAAGTGGGACAGGAGTTCACTGGACAATAGGAGAAAACATCTCCTGTCACATACATCATGAACTGTCCCTCAGTCAACACCAGGTGCTAATCTCTGTTTATTAATTCCTTTCTATTTACAAGGAATCTATCATCCTGGGAAAGGCTCAGGCCGGAGCTGAGAAACTGTCTCAGCCTGGGAAACATCCTCCCAGCCTGAGAAAGAGAAAAAGAACTCAGAACCTGAGAAAAGGCCTGGCTAAAATCTGCCTAGGCCTTCAGCAGGGATGGGGCAGTGGTCACCCGGGCTCAGGGTCACCCAGGCTGGACACGGTCACTCAGGCAGGGTGCAGGGCACCAGGGTGGCACCAGCAGCAGCACTGAGCCATCCTCAGGGCACCCCAGAGCCTGGAGGGATGGGGAGACAGGGACCTGCAGGATTGGGGGTGCAGAGGATCCTAATTACACAGTGTGAGATGGTGACATCCCCTCTCACACTGTAGGGACAGCCCTGCCTGGGCTGAGCCTCCTCCCTGCACCAGCTGCCTTTGCAGCTCACCTCCTCCTCAGAAAGGCTGGAGGATTCTCCCTGGAATCTCCCAGAGGAGCCCAAACCCCTCAGTTTTGGCTGGGAAGTGCCTGGGCACAGCACTGTGGCTCACCCAGGGTGTGCAATCACGGGGATCTTTCCAGATCCTGCACATCCACATTTTCCCCATGACAGCACAGGGCTGTGCTGCTCAGGCTCAGGTTTGCTCTTCCTGGGGTGCTTGGCACAGGGCACCACTCTCCGTGGGTGGACTCAAGGAAGGAGGACTCAGCTTTGCCTGTCGTGTTATTTAAGTGACACCTACCAGGCATCAAGGTCAAGGAGACCAAATTTTTCCATCTCACCTTGTTAGAGAATGGAAATGTTTCAGCTCAGCAGTGGAATATTATCCCTTCTACTCCTCCCAGCTTGAGTGATTACAGTTTTCCTCAAAAAAAAAAAAAAAAAAAAAAATTAGGACAAAAATTAGCTTGTGGGTTTGCTATCTCATCATCCCCCTTTCTCTGCTTGGGGTGGAAAGGGAGAAGGTTTGAGGTAGCAGAAAAAAAACCCAAAAAACTAACCCCTAAAAGGTGTGTTTAATTTAATGAAAAATTATGGAAAAAAAAAAAAAAAACAAAACAAAAAAAAACAACAAAAAAAGCATCTGAAATCCATCTCAAAATGAGCAACTTTCTACCAAGCATGTGAGCAGCACCAGAGCCTGTCCCTGCCCCCCCTCTGGGAGCACCAGCTCCTGCTGTGGGTTCTGGATCTCACTGGAAATCCATTTTCCAGCAGAGTGTCCCTGCGGTGGAGCTGTCCCCGTGTCACAGCAGCATCTGCAGCCTCCCAAGCCCTGCTTTCCCAGGCAGGCTCATTTCTCCTGGCAGGAGCAGCCAGGATGACCCTGCCCCGCCGTACATCACACACAGAGGACAGCCCCGAGTGCTGCAGAGCCTGCTACAGCACAAATCTTGTCACAGGACACTTAGCCCCACTCCTCCCCTTCAAAAAAAAAAAAAAAAAAAAAAAAAAAAAAAAAAAAAAAGATTAGCTCCTCTTCTAACCAATTTCAGCCAATTTATCCTGCTGCATCCACCCAGCTCCAGTGAGATCTCACTAGAGGCATCAGGGTGGGGATGTGGAAACCAGAGGGAGTGAAATCTGCTCTTCTGGAAGCAATAAATGCCTCCTGCCTTTTCCAGGCACTTCCTGACCTTGCTGCAGCTGATGGGCAAGTTTATGATCTTGCATTTTAGCTAAATGGAAGAGGCAATTATCCTTCCTTTTGGATTGAAGTGATTTTAGGAACAGAAATGCTAAACGAGTGGAGAGCCTGGAGAGCCACCCCAGGAGGAAAAGTGGGGTCTCCTGGAAGAGCTGGAGCTGGAAGGGCTGGCAGGAGGCAGCAGTGGAGCCCAGGGAGGGATGTTGGAGGGATGCTGGGGGAGAGGCAGTGGGGCTGGGGCCGAGCAGTGGCACAGGAACTGCAGAGAGCAGCCCCCAGCCCAGCCAGGCTCTGCCAGGGAAATCCCTGCCGTGGCCTCAGGGCTCACACATCGCTCAGACCCAGGGATAACTCCACAGGAAAACCCCTGATGCGTTTTGGCATCTCTGCCCTGGTGAGCTGAGCCCTCTCCTCCTCCCCTGCAGGGTCTTGGCTGCAGCTGCTCCCCAGAGGAGGAGGAATTAACCTCAGCCAGCAGAGGGGGAGAGGGAAGGGGCCCTGAGCTCATCTGCACAGGGCATGGCCACACCCGGGGGCAGAAGCCACACCAGCCCTCGAGCAGGGCAAATCTGGAGCAGATCCCACTCAGACAGGACTTCCCAAATCCTTTCCCCACAGATTCCCACCCACCCGTGGAAAGGAGGAAGGAAGCTTTGTGCTGACCCAGCAGAGGAATTTGGGCAGCTTCTCCCCTGGCCCCTGCCCTTGCTCCCTGTGCTGGGGGAGGCTGTGCAGGGCACTGGGGTAGCACTGTGCTCCCCTGTGCTGCTGCAGGTGCCAGCTCAGCCTCCCCTGCAGCACAGCACGGGGCTGTCCTGAGCTGTCACCCGTGTGAAGCCACCCAGGGTGTCCCTGCACCCTCCAGCAGCTCAGATGTGCCTCAGCTCGGGCACTGCTGGCAGCAGCAGCTGAGCCAGGGCCATCAGGAGCTGCCCATCTCTCACCTGGGGTGGAAATAGCAGACTCTAGAAGAGAACAGGCAGCCTGTGACCCCAGTCACTGCTGTGCCACCCCACCAGACCCCTGGTGACCCTCACCCATGGGCAGAGGGGTGGGAACCTCACAGAGAGCCCAGTGTGGTCACTGCTGGGGGAAAATTCTGCCTCTTTGGTCCAAAATAGAGCAAAGATGAGTTAATTAGGATTTCCCTGTAGAGCAGATCTGACCTGGACCCTCAAAGTGCAACTGGGACGTGCCAGGGCCCTGCTGTCCTTTCCCAGGGTTTGTCCTGGGGCTTGGCTGTTCCCTCCCCAAGGACAAGCTCAGCCCCAGCAAATGTCTCTGCTTTTCTTCTGCTTTTCTGCCCGTCTCTGATCCCTTGTTTTGCAGCAGAGATCTCGTCTGTGATGGGTTCCCTGGCAGAGAGGTGCCCACAGGGTGAAGATGCAGAAGACTGGGCACAGGGATGGGCATAATTACCAGGATGCCCATAATTAACATCTCATGAAGTACAGGGAAGCTCAGGAGTCATTTCCTTGCTGGAGCCTCTCCAGCTGGCCCTGACTGAGATCTTCTACCTGGGTCAGGATTCTCTGGCTTTGCACAAACCCAGCACAGGGGCTTGGGCTGGGGTTATATAGAGAGACACAAGAAAGGTGCTGGGTGTGTCCAGAGGAGGCCACTGAGTCAATCCCAGGGTTTGAGCCCCTCTGGAGCCAGGCTGGGAGAGCTGGGGGTGACACCTGGAGAGGAGAAGCTCCAGGAGAGCTCAGAGCCCCTGGCAGGGCCTGAAGGGGCTCCAGGAGAGCTCAGAGGGACTGGGGACAAGGATGGAGGGACAGGACACAGGGAATGGCTCCCACTGCCAGAGGGCAGGGCTGGGGGGGATCTTGGAATTGGGAATTGTTCCCTGGGTGATGCCTGGGAAGGCTGGAACAGAGACTAGACAGAGCAAAAGCAAAATATAAAAGCTAAAATTTTTAGGGTGGGGAGACATCCTTGGTGCTGCTCCTGTCACAGGCACATCCCTGCCCAGGCTGCCTGCAAGAGATTCCTCTTCTGTGGATAAGTCCAAGCAAATAAAGCCATTTGGAAAGAGATGCTTTCCTTTTGGCAGCGAAAAGGTGCAGAACAAATATGTTTTTAATAAACATTTTGACTGAAATTGAGCTTTCTCACCGCAGGAATTTGATTCTTGTCATAATTGCACTTTTCAACGGGGGAAAAAAAAGGTGTTTGGTCAGGTGGATGGGATGTCAGTGAGCATCACTCCCTGGGTAGCTGGGTCCTGCAGGGATGAGCAAAAGCTCAGGGCACGACAGCTCTGCCTGCCCAGCGTGGGCTGGGGAGGGCAGGGCAGGGGGAGGGCAGGGCATGGCTTTGCTGCCTGCTGGCCCCCCATTTCCAGGGGCAGCCGTGCCCCAGCCCCCCCAGGATCTGCCTCCTGCCTCCCTGCTCACCCCCAGGCACTGCCAGGTGTGCCAGGGGTGCCATGGAGAGCAGGACCCTGCTGTCCATGGGGACAAGCCCTGCCCTGGCCTCCACCTCTCCCCTCCAGAGCTGCTGGTACCAGTCCTGCAGTGCACTGGAGCTGAGATGATGCTGGGAAAGCTGGACTGGGAAAACCCTGGGGAAGAGAAGGTTTTGGGGTGGCCTTGCTGCAGCCTTCCAGCACCTGAGACAACAAGAAACATGGAAAGGGACAATTTAAAAGGGTCTGGAGGGACAGAATAGGGGGAATGGCTTTGCAAGGACAGAGAGCAGGGTTAGGTGGGATATTGGGAAGGAATTGTGGAATTGGGAAGCTGTGGCTGTCCCAGCCCTGACAGTATCCAAGTCCAGACTGGCAGAGTGGAAGGTGTCCCTGACCAGGACAGGGGAGTGAATGGATGAGCTCTGAGGCCTTTTCCACCCCAAACCATTGATTCCATGATTCCATGACTGACCACAGGCTGGATGCCTGGTGCTGCTCTGCAGGAGAAGCTGCTGGTGTGGGAATGGCTGCTGCTCCTCTTAGGGCTGTGCAGAGTGAAGCCATCCAGCTCTTTCCTGGCCCTTGAGTTTTCCAGAGTTTTCCAGACTGGCTGCTGCCCCTTGGCTTGGCTTTCTCCATCCCAGGGCAGCCCAATCCACTGAGATGGGGCCCTGGTGCCCTGGTGGGACTCTGCCCTGTGTTCCCTGCCCCTGCAGCAGTGGGGCTCGGGCTGGCCAGGCTGGCTGGAGCTGGGTTTGGTGATAAATGAGCGAGGAGCACATCTGCACGCAGCGGAGACGCTCCCTGCCAAGTCGCTGCACTGCAGGACCACTCTCATCTGTCTCTCTTTAACAGGAACAAATGGAAATGAGCGAATCAATTAACACAGCGCATTAGCAAAATGTCAGAGCCTCCCCATCGCACTTAACCCTTCCCTCAGCAGGGCTGAGGCAGCAGAGGGGTCACCCCAGCCCCGTCCAGGCTCTCCCCCTCTGCCCAGGGAGCAGAGCTGGGGCTGGGGTCAGGGACCCCTCCCTGGGGATGGCATTTTAAAAGGATGTGTTTAAAAAATGAGGGGGCGTGGCACTCGGTGCCATGGTTCAGTTGATGAGGAGCTGTTGGGTCACAGGTTGGACTTGATGATCCCAAAGGTCTTTTCCAGCCTGGTTCACCCTGGGATTGTGTGATTGTGTGACTCTGTGATTCTATGATTTTGTGATTCTTTGATTCTGTGACTCTGTGATTCTGTGATTTTGTGATTCTGTGGCCCTGTGATTCTGTGACTCTGTGACTGATTCTGTGATTCTGTGATTTTGTGATTCTGTGACTGATTCTGCAATTCTGTGATTCTGTGACTCTGTGCCTCTGTGATTCTGTGATTCTGCAATTCTGTGATTCTGTGACTCTGTGCCTCTGTGATTCTGTGATTCTGTGATTCTGCAATTCTGTGATTCTGAGACTCTGTGCCTCTGTGATTCTGTGATTTTGTGATTCTGTGACTCCGATTCTGCAATTCTGTGATTCTGTGACTCTGTGATTCTGTGATTCTGCAATTCTGTGATTCTGTGACTCTGTGCCTCTGTGATTCTGTGATTCTGCAATTCTGTGATTCTGTGACTCTGTGACTCTGTGACTCTGTGATTCTGTGACTCTGTGACTCTGTGATTCTGTGATTCTGTGACTGTGACTCTGTGACTCTGTGATTCTGTGACTCTGTGACTCTGTAATTCTGTGACTCTGTGACTCTGATTGTGTGACTCTGCGGCTCTGTGAAGGGCAGTGGGAGCTGTGGGACACAGCACAGCTGGTTTGCAGCTCCTGCAGACCCTCCTGGCTGGCAGAGGAGCTGGGAGCACGTTTCCTCCAGGGCAGGGACATGTCTGGGTGCCAGCTCCTTTATTTCCCCATCCCTGCCTGCAGAAGTGGCCGAGTGTCCAGGACACCAAGGCATCCCACAGACAGAGCACCTGAGGGTGAGAATGGTGGAGCTGGGCTGACTCAGGACACAGAGCTGGGCTTTTCTGCTGGCTTGGGTTTCACAGCTGTGACCCCTGTGCCACCCTGAGATCACAGCCTCAGATCTCAGCCTGTCCCTGCACAGCAACCCTGGCACACGTGTGAGCAACAGCAGCATCCACCCTCTCCTCGTGTGCCAGTAAGTGCCACAGGCAACAGGAGAGCTGTGCTAAGACATAATAAACCCTCATCAGCTAATTAATAATTAGAGACACTTGTTCCTGAAAGCCTGGCTCCAGTGGTGGGATGATGCACCTCAGCTCTCCTGCCAGGCACAAGCATCAGATGTCCAAACCACGCAGGGTCTCAGGGCTGGCAGGTCCCAGTCTGCAGCACACAGAGCTCCCAGTTTCCCAGTCTCAGCCACAGTGGCCACATCTTCTCTCTTGCCTCTCTCAGCCCCTGTTTAGGAACAAAGCCCTGCAGGGGCTACATCCAAAATGGACGATGGGTCATAGGTTTTCAACTTTTATAAGTTGGGTCCATTTGCATATTGGGGGTTTATGAAGTCATTTACCCCAAGTTTTCTCCCCCCAACTCACTTTTGTTTCCATTTCTCGGGGCCTGAGACAGTGAGGTGCCAGGCCTGGAGAGGAATTGTTGTGTCTGGGAAATGGGAAAGCAGCAGCTCACACTGGATATGGAGTTTACACGAGTTATACACTAAAGAATTGCAGGGTCACAAAAACACAAAAAATATAAAAGCTGAAATCCTTAAGCATCATAAGCAGTGTCTGATTCTTCGCTGGTGTCTCTGAGCACATCCCTGCCATCACCCTCTCTCCCATGAAGGCCTGGCCTGGGTCTGCCTGGCCTGGGTCTGCCTGACCTGGGTCTGCCTGGCCTGGGTCTGCCGAACCTGGGTCTTCCTGACCTGGGTCTGCCTAACCTGGGTCTGCCTGGCCTGGGTCTGCCTGGCCTGGGTCTGCCTAACCTGGGTCTGCCTGGCCTGGGTCTGCCTGGCCTGGGTCTGCCTGACCTGGGTCTGCCTGGCCTGGATCTGCCTGGCCTGGGTCTGTCTAACCTGGGTCTGTCTGACCTGGGTCTGCCTGACCTGGATCTGCCTGGCCTGGGTCTGCCTAACCTGGGTCTGCCTGGCCTGGATCTGCCTGGCCTGGGTCTGTCTAACCTGGGTCTGTCTGACCTGGGTCTGCCTGGCCTGGGTCTGCCTAACCTGGGTCTGCCTAACCTGGGTCTGCCTAACCTGGGTGAGCCTGGCCTGGATCTGCCTAACCTGGGTCTGTCTAACCTGGATCTGCCTGGCCTGGGTCTGCCTAACCTGGATCTGCCTGGCCTGGGTCTGCCTGGCCTGGGTCTGCCTAACCTGGGTCTGCCTAACCTGGGTCTGCCTGGCCTGGATCTGCCTAACCTGGGTCTGCCTAACCTGGGTCTGCCTGGCCTGGATCTGCCTGGCCTGGGTCTGCCTAACCTGGGTCTGTCTGACCTGGGTCTGCCTAACCTGGGTCTGCCTGGCCTGGGTCTGCCTAACCTGGGTCTGTCTGACCTGGGTCTGCCTGACGTGGATCTGCCTGGCCTGGGTCTGCCTAACCTGGGTCTGCCTAACCTGGGTCTGCCTAACCTGGGTCTGCCTGGCCTGGGTCTGCCCTGGGTAATCCAGGCAAAGATGTGATGAACTCCAGGAAGTCATGAATGCCTGGGACACCTCCCCAGCTCTGTGTCACCCATCCACCCCGTGTCACCACCCCTGCCCAGGCTCATGGCCAAGGGTCACACGGGAAGTCCTGCCACATCTCCCTCTCTCCCACGGACACGTGTGGGGCTGTCTGTAGCCAGGGCTGGATCAAGCCAGGTCCTTTCATCTTTATTTTCCCTGCTTTTATTCTTGCTCCAGACATAGCCCACAGACAGTGCTGGTCGTGCCCCATGGTGCTCACAGCGACACTTTGAAACGCGGATCCCTCCTGAGCAGAGAAATCCCAGCAGCCAAATTCCTGCATTGTGCTGTGGGGCGATTACCCACCTCAATGGCCTCTAATCCACTGCCACGGATTCCCACAGGAGCACCGGGCTGCAGCTCCCTGCTGCATACAAATCCCTCCCAGAACAGGGCCGGATTGTCAAGGCATCACCTCGATTATGGGACGTGGCCCTGATAGCTCGGGGGACTTTGTGTCCGAGGCTGCCTGGCCCCCAGAGCAGGGTGTGAGAACAGCCAGGGGGCTGCAACAACCACTGATGTGAATTAATGATGTCCTTGGTGTCTGTGGGCTCTCCCAGCTGGAGCTTTCAAAGCGGGATGGACACGGATCCGAGCCCAGGGACTCCCCATTCTGGGATACTCTGGAGGGGCTGTGTGTGTCTGTATATGTGTGTGTGTGCATCTGTATCTGTGGATATCTGTGATCTGTGCCCACTGCCCGTGCCAGCCCTGTCTGGAGGGGCTGTGTGTATCTGTATACGTGTGTATATGTGTTTATCTGTATATGTGTGTATCTGTATCCATGGGTATCTGTGATCTGTGCCCACTGCCCCTGTCTGGAGGGGCTCTGTGTATCTATATATGTGTGTATATGTTTGTATCTGTATCTGTGGGTATCTATAGAGGTCTGTATATGTGTGTATCTGTGTCTGTGTGTATCTGTATATGTGTAAATATGTGTGTATATATATGTGTGTTTGTGTGTATCTGTGATCATGCCCTGCTGCCTGTGCCAGCCCTGTCTGGAGGGGCTGTGTGTATCTCTATAGGTCTGTACGTGTGTGTATCTGTATCTGTGGGTATCTACATAGGTCTGTATATGTGTGTATCTGTGTGTATCTCTATAGGTCTGTACATGTGTGTACCTGTGTGTATCTCTATAGGTCTGTACATGTGTGTATCTGTATCTGGCTATCTCTATAGGTCTGTCCCTGTGTGTGTCTGTATCTGGGTATCTGTGATCATGCCCCACTGCCTGTGCCAGCCCTGTCTGGAGGGGCTGTGTGTATCCTATAGGTCTGTACATGTGTGTATCTGTATCTGGCTATCTCTATAGGTCTGTATATGTGTGTGTCTGTATCCATGGCTATCTGTGAGCCCCGCTGCCCGTGCCAGCCCTGTCTGGAGGGGCTGTGTGTATCTCTATAGGTCTGTACATGTGTGTACCTGTGGGTATCTCTATAGGTCTGTCCCTGTGCGTGTCTGTATCCATGGGTATCTGTGAGCCCCGCTGCCCATGCCAGCCCTGTCTGGAGGGGCTCTGTGTGTATCTCTATAGGTCTGTACATGTGTGTATCTGTATCCACGAGTATCTGTGATCAGCCCCGCTGCCCGTGCCAGCCCTGTCTCGCTGCTCCCAGGCGCTGCCAGGGCTCGGGGCCGCCGCGCATCAGCGCCGTGGTTAATGGGCATGGCAGGGGCCCGGCTGTGCTGACTGACGTGTCAGACATGCGAGCTGTGTGAGAGCTGGCACCGAGCTGTGTGCCAGCCCCAGCCCGGGCAGGAGCTGCTGCTCGTCCCCACGCCAGCGCGGAGGCAGCGAGGCTGAGCGCAGTGTGCGCTCCTGCCGCACCCCAGAGCAGCTCGGGGCTCCAGAGAGCCCAGCTGAGACCAGCCCTGAGACTGGCCTTGGTCCAGCCCTGAGACTGGCCTTGTCTCCAGCCCTGCCTGCCATCAAACACCCAGGCTGAGCAAACTGCAGGGCAGCCTGATTTACACCACGGCAGCAGTTCGGGGCCTGAACTCCTCTTCCAGTGAGCCTGAGTGTCCTGAGCTGCCCACACGCCTCAGACACTTCTGGATGACCAAACAGCAGCCCTACCCTGGTCCCTGGGGTTGGGCAGCTGCCACAGTGCAGCCAGACCCCATGGATGTCCATCCAGCAGTCTGTCCTGCCACCCAACCTCTGCAGCATCCCCCAGTGCAGTGACACCGATACAGCCCCACTGGGACCTGTGCTCTGCAAGAGATTATGCACAACCTTTCTATTAAAAACAATACAAAACAAACCACCAAAAAACCCACATATTAAGATTCTTCCTTCCAAGCATGTTCACAATCCTTGACTAATCTGTTTCTCCATTCATATTTTTTTATCTCTCCATGTCACTATCCTTCCCCCCTCCCTCCAGTGCCTCACCCCAGCTCTCTCCCAGAGCCTCCCCCACGCGGTTCAGCTGTGGGGAGCCATCTGTTTGTCTGTCTCTGCAGCCATCTGGGTGTCTGCCTACAGTGTTTGCTGTGTCTCCAAAGCATATACAGCCTGCATGTATAGGTCTAGCGAGTCACTCTCTCTAAGCTGCGTTCTGCGGGCTTCATTAACATGCAAATTAGCGAGATCTGACTGGCTCACTTAGCTGCTGCTTCTCTTAGACAGCCATGCAACAATGCAAATACTAATGAGGCTCTGGAAATGGCACTTGCTCCCCAGCTAAGCAGGCCTGCACTCGGAGCAGGCACTGGCAGTTCCAGGCATGCCAGCCATCCGCACACCTGCTGGAGGACTCAGGACAGAAGGGACGGGTGATGGATGGATGATTAGGGGCACCGATGCGGAAAAAGAGGCGAGAATTCCCGCTCTGATGGAGATGCCAGCACTCCCAGCCTCAGCATCCTTGGCTCCAAGATCCCTTTGTCCTCGTTGCCACACGCCAGTGCTCTGGAGCCCAGCCACCCGCGGGATGCCCCCACCACGGCCGCTGACCCGGATCCACGCTGGCCTGGGCTGTTTCCCCACACCAGCGTGCTGGGATCCACCTTCAGCCTCTCCTGGGCTTGCCAGCTCCGAGGTATTCAGGATTATATGACATTACAATCATCTTTATCTTTCCACAGCCCATCCTCCCTCCAGGAGATATCTCCTGTTAATGGCCATTGAGTCCCAGGGCATGACTGATAAAATTACATCATCCCACTGGGAGATGCTCCACCCAGGGGAGGAGCCAAACATTTCCTACCCAGATAAAAAATGAGATTTTGGACAGCAAGTTATCCATCTTTCCACTGGATTCCAGAGAAAAACCAGACCTTTCCACATCATCCCTGGAGCTTCAGAGGAAACTGCACCTTCTCCAGGAGCACTGCTCCAGCTGAACCACATCTGCCCCTGCAGGAGGATGCAGCCACCATTGAATGGGACTGTGCCAACACCCTGACTGACTGACGGGTGTCAGCTTGGATTCTGACTCTGGCAGGGTTTGGGGATTGCTCTTTGTAATACTGCATTTCTATTTTAATTTTCCCAGTAAAGAACTGTTATTCCTAATTCCCATATCTTTACCTGAGAGCCCCTTAATTTCAAAATTATAATAATAATTTGGAGGGAGGAGGTTTACATTCTCCATTTCAAAGAGAAGCTTCTGCCTTTATTGGCAGACACCTGTCCTCCAAACCAGGACAGCTCCCCAGCTGCCAGAGCCACCTCCCAGCATGAGAGGACAGGGGAGCTCTGGGACAGACCCTGCTGCTCCTGGCCCCTGGCTGAGCCATGCCAGCCCCTGGGCTCTGTGCTCTGCTCCCTGCAGGCACAGAACAGGAGTCCAGGTCGCCATGGAGGAAGTTGTCTGTTACTCTTCAGCTCCATCAGCTCCTCTAATGATAATTCAACCATACACCTCCTTGTAAAACATCAGGGATGATCAAACGCCGTGCAGCGAGATGAAGGCACCTCATCTTAGGAACCCGGTTTCTGTATTCCTTTTTATCCTGGAGATAAAATAAAGAACCATTTGCTCTGGCTGCTGCTGCTGTCTCCTGCCTCTCCTCACCCTCTGGGAGGGAGCAGAGCAGAGCCCTGGCTGCTGCTGCACCCCCGGCCCTTTTCATCTCCCCTGATGCTGGCACAGGACGAGCACAGAGCACCCCGGGGGGAGCACAGAATTAGAATTTCCTGGGCTGGAAGGGATCCCAAGGATGATCCAGCCCAGCCCCTGTCCCTGCCCAGACCCCCAGCAATCCCCCCTGTCCATCCCTGGAGCTCTGGCAGCCTCGGGGCCGTGCCCATTCCCTGGGGAGCCTGGGCAGGGCCAGCACCTCTGGGTGCTTTCCCTGATCTCCAGCCTAAACCTGCCCAACACAGCTTCAGGGATGTCCCTGTGATGCCTTATGATTTTAGCTTCTATATTTCTCCTCTATTTGTAACCCTGCAATTCTTTAGTGTATAACTCCAAACTCCATATCCAGTGTGAGCTGCTGCTCTCCCATTTTGGTCAGACACAACAATTCCTCTCCAGGCTGGGAATCAAGGACACCTCACTCCCTCAGGCCTGAGAGATGGAAATAGAAGTGAGTTTTGGGGGGAACAAACTTGGTGTAAATTACTTCATTACCTGAAACTGTAATTGGAAGATTAACCCCAATATGCAAATGAACTAAACTTACAAAAGTGTGAAAACCTGTGACCTATCGTCCATTTTTTGGGTGCAGCCCCTGGGAGGGGGTGGCTTTGTCTGCCCTAAATGTACCTGAAGGCCCTTCAATAAGTATGACTTCATTTTATTCCCTTAATTTTGTCTGGCCTCTGTTTTTAGGTGGTCCAGAAAAGGCATCATCTGTCTCCCCTGTGACAAGATGACATTATTGTGTAGGTGCCCATGGCTTCTTCCCAATGGCAAAGCCAAAGCAGCCACCACACACATCCTGCCTTGTAATGACAGCACTGCAGCCCCAGGCCAAAACTGCTGACCAGTGCATTGGGTGCTGGGGTGAGGGACAAAACCAGCCTGGGGTGAGGAAGGTGGGGTTTTTGGGAGATGGTACCGAGGTCAGGGCAGGTGCTCTGGCACTTGGAGGTGAAGCACACATGGAAAACAGATGCTAAATGGGCAGGATCACAAAGCACAGGCAGGAAGAGTGGCTTGTCCTGTCCAGAGAGCACCACAGCCCGTGGAAAGAGACACATTTCAGTGTGGGAGGGGTGAGGTTCACTGCTGCTGGAGCTGGCCCAGCTCATCACAGCCTCAACAGCAGCCCAGGGCATTCAGGTGTCTCTGTGCCGTGGGTTCAAGGGCTTTTTCTCCCTCCTTTCAGGGAGGTCATCTCTGCCCTGCAGCCAGGCTTTTGAAGAAGGTGAAATTTAAGGACAGCCCAGCAGGCAGAATTTCCTCCTGGCTTGTAGATAAGTGCCTGAGTTTAGTCAGCTCATTTGTGGTGGAAGAAATGGTCAGGAGCTGGTGCTCTCTGTGGGAATTCCATTGGCCAGAGATGGGTTCTGTGTGCTGAGCCACCTCTGCTCTGTGCAGCACAGCTGGGCACAGCTGGGCACAGCTGGGCACTGCAGTCTGTCAGGCACCAGGGCTGTTCCCTCCAGGATGCAGGGAGGTTGTGCCAGTGCAAATGCCAGACAGGCCCCTGGTGACTTCTGTGACTTGGCGTGACCAACCCTGTGCAAATAAGATTTTTGGACAAGGGTCCACATTCCCTGCTCAGGGAATTCCCCAGGATATTTCCCACACACACAGAGTGTGCCTGCAAATCCTGACTGGGAATGAGTTCTCTCAGATTCAGCTCCCTGTGCAAAGAATGTGCCAGCAATTCAAAATCATTCAGAAATCAATTCAGAAATCAAACCAGAATGGTTTGGGTTGGAAGGGACCTTAAAGTTCATCCCATCCCACCCCTGCCATGGCAGGGACACCTCCCACTGTCCCAGCTGCTCCAATGTCCAGCCTGGCCTTGGGCACTGCCAGGGATCCAGGGGCAGCCACAGCTGCTCTGGCAATTCCATCCCAGCCCTGCCCACCCTCCCAGGGAACAATTCCTGCCCAGGATCCCCCCCAGCCCTGCCCTCTGGCAGTGGGAGCCATTCCCTGTGTCCTGTCCCTCCATCCTTGTCCCCAGTCCCTCTGCAGCTCTTCTGGAGCCCCTTCAGGCCCTGCCAGGGGCTCTGAGCTCTCCTGGAGCTTCTCCTCTCCAGGGAGCACCCCCAGCTCTCCCAGCCTGGCTCCAGAGTGGCTCCAGCCCTCAACACCTGCACTTGCCCTGGGAGGCTGCAGAGGAGCTGGGGACTGCTGCTTCCCCTTTGTGCATCTCCCCTGACCCACACAGCCCCCCACACCCCCTGCCCACCCCAGGCTGGAGCTGGATGGACTCTGTCCTCAGACAAAACATCCCAGAACCTTGTCAGTCAGGTCCAGGCTGTAAAACACTACAAGAGGTAGCAAATCCAGAGACACACACCTTCATTTCACTTCACTCCATTTCATTTCTGCGCCGAGCGCTCCGCTCCCCGACAGCTGCAGACGGGGCAGAATTAAACACCTGCTTAATGTGACCTGTCGACTCTTCAGGGAGCAGCGCTGGCGTCCACAGCAGCGAAGGTCACCTCATTAAGAGGAGCGAGAGCCGCGTCCCCCCCGGGAGCGGGGTGACTCCAGCCGCTGAAGGGTGACCTTTTCTGGCAGCGCACGGAGACGGGGCCTGGCACCCTGCTCCCACCCAAATGGCAGCTTAGCTCCACAGACACTTACACGTCCCGAGCACTGCTTTTGAACTTTTCATTCTCACCAGCTTGTCAGCTCTTGAAGGCTGTAAGTGCCTGCAGTGTCTGCTGCTCGCTGATGGGGTGAGCATGACGCTGCTGCAAAAACACTGCGTCCCCTCTGGAGGGATCACAGAGTATCCTGAGCTCAAGGGACCCGTAAGGATGATCCAGTTCAGCTCCAAACCTGCCCAGAGCCCCAGCAATCCCCCTGTCCATCCCTGGAGCTCTGGCAGTGCCAGCACCTCTGGGGGAGGGAAGAACCTTTCCCTGAGCTCCAGCCTGAGCTGCCCTGGCCCAGCTCCAGCCCTTCCCTGGGTCTGTCCCTGTTCCCATCCCAGGGAGGTCTGGGTGCATCTCTGACCCACTTCAGTGTGTCTGGGCAGAGCTGGGTCTCCCTTGGGGGGAGCAGAGTGTGCAGGACACCCCTTCTCGGGGTGCACAGGGGATGTGGAGCCTGCTGAGCCCTGCCAGCCCTGCCCCAGCCTGTCCCTGCTGTCACACCCCGCGGGCCACCAGCCCCATCCCTGTGTCCAGCCCGCTGTCCCCTGCTGCTTCAGAGGAGTGTTTAGGCTTTTTTGTTCTTTTATTTTTGCCTTTCCATGTCCTCACCGAGCTGGGGAAGCAGAACACGAGCTTTCCTCGGCAGAAGCGCGGCTCGGAGCGGGCTGGAGCGCGGAGCTCCCCGGAGAGCCGCCCTTCCTTCCACCCCTTCCCGGAGCGGAGCCGAGAGCCCTGCCCGCCTCCTCCCCTGCTCTGCCCTCCGCAGACCTTTCATTCTTCCTCCTCTGATGTTAATCTTGGAGGTGGTGCACAGGTCAAGTTTAATATGCTATCCTGGGGGAGTTTCATTTAGAGCCGGCGAAGGGAGCCCGGCGGTTGGGCGAGGGCTGCCCGTGCGCTCCGAGAGCATCGCCAGCCCCCTGCGCAGTGCCCGTGCCCGGCAGGGGCCAGGGAACGCAAATCCCCGCAGACCTGGCCCCTGCCCACGGCCTCTCCTCCAGCACGTCCCCGCACGGCCACTGTGCCACTGCCCTGGGCCACCCTCGGGTGCCACCCCTGGGGACATGGACCAGGCACCGACTCCTCCCTCTGCCTCAGTTTCCCCAGCTGGACAGGGAGGATATAGGCCATATAGGGGATATAGGGCATGTAGGGGATATAGGGCATAAAGGGCATATAGGGCATATAGGGCAAATAGGGCATATAGGGGATATAGGGCATGTAGGGGATATAGGGTATACAGGGCATATAGGGCATATAGGGGATATAGGCCATATAGGGGATATAGGGCATATAGGGCATATAGGGGATATAGGGCATGTAGGGGATATAGGGCATAAAGGGCATATAGGGGATATAGGGCATATAGGGCATATAGGGGATATAGGGCTTATAGGGGATGTAGGGGATATAGGGTATACAGGGCATATAGGGCATATAGGGGATATAGGGCATATAGGGGATATAGGGGATATAGGGCTTATAGGGGATATAGGGTATACAGGGCATATAGGAGATATAGAGCATATAGGGCATATAGCAGATATAAGGGATATAGGGCATATAGGGCACACAGGGCATACAGGGCATATAGGGGATATAGGGGCATATAGGGGATATAGGGGATATAGGGGATATAGGGGATATAGGGAGGCACCTATGGCCGGTTCTGCTGTGAGATCTCTGGGACAGAGCCCCCCGGCACAGGGGGGCCCCTCCGAAGCCTTGCTGCGGTGTCAGGGGTTTGCTGATGGCTCCGGGCAGCCAGACCGCACCCCCGTGCCGCCCCAAAGCCCTCCCCGCCCACAGGCTGGGCACACGCTGCCGTAATGGGAAAGGACAGGCAGTAAAAGGCTGTGATGGGGATCATAAATATCCATTAAAGCAGCTTTTAATCCACCCTGCGAGCAGCAGGGCTGCGGGAGAGTGGAAGGCAGGAGCCTGGCGGGCTGCGTGTGGGGACAGGTGGCACCCAGGGCATCACCCAGCTCCCCCTGAGCGCTCCCCGAGCAGAGATGAGCCTCCTCTGCAGGGCGTGGGTCCAGGGGCAGTGCCCCAGGGCCACCCTGCCTCCTCCAGCACAGCCCTGGCACAGAGCTGGGGTGACTGATCCATCAGGAAATGCACTCAGTGCCCAGACAAGGAGGTGAAGCCACAGCCCCTGTGCCCCCAGCGCTGCTCTGGCAAAGGGGAAAGCAGGATCCTGGTTTCACTTGCTGCTGGGAAGCAGAGATGTGTCCCAGCCCTTGGTTCATGAAGAGAAAATCCTGGCGGTTCTCCATCACCCTCCCAAAAAAGCCCCTCAAGAACACCCTGTTTGTGCATTGCTGTCATGCCCTGCTCTGTGATCTGGCGCTTGCATCCAGCCTTTCCTGCTCTCCAGGGACAGCAGGCTCTGGGTAGCAAGGGCACCCTGTTTCCCGACTCCTGTTGACGAGTTTCTCTCCACTTTGTGCACAATGTCTTCACCTTCCTCCCTCCCAGCACTGCCACTCACTATTTATGGCTGTACAGCACAGAGCAGGTCACATCTGTGTCCTTCCCCTGCCTCCTGCACAGGACAAAGTGCCCCTGATCCTGCTGCCTCCACACAAAGCTCTGTGCCACAGCCAGCTGCAAGATGGCAGCTCCAGCTCCTTGGAATCTGGGGGATTCCCAACACAGATTTTCCCAAAATGTACAGATTTCGAGGGGGGGAAATTTACCCAAAAATATCAAAATGTTTCGCTGGGTTTTGATGCTGCTAAATTTTAAACAGTAAAACACTAGACTAGAAATGTAGATTTAGAGTAATATGATAATATAAAAGCCCAAATGAATGAAACCAAATGATAATGTCAAATTGAAATGTTCGCCTCTCATTGGAAAAAATCCTTTCGACGTTATTGAAACAAAATGTGAAAGTTGAAATCATTTGATTTGACACTTCTCCATAGAAAAATATCATCAGGATTGACATGTTCCCAGGAGATGCTCAGAGTTTAGAAGCTGCTCTTCTGGAAAAATGTTGCCAGACAGAAATAAGACAGAGCAAAGCAGCCGTGTTCTCCCTGTGCCCCTCTCTGAGCCAGAGGCTTGGCACGGAGGGATGGAGGGGAGGCTGGAGAGGGACAGGGCAGATCCTGCCCTTGACCCCACTGCTCACACACCTGGTGCCAGCTCTGTCCCCAGGACAGTGCCCTGCTGGTGGCCTGTGTCCCATCCCTGTGTCCCATCCCTGGGACTTGTCCTTCCCCCAGCTCCTCCTGTCCCTGCTCCTCCTCTGCTGCACCCAGCGCTGTCACAGCAGTGCCATGGTTTGTGCCCAGCAGCACCAGAGCTGGAGCTCCAGGATATTCCAGTGCTTTCTCAGCACTTCCCCTTCACAGCATTTTTGTATTTTTCCATGCCTATTCCTGGGGTGTGCTCTGAGGTGCCAGCCAGGGTGGTTTGCACCCCTCTGGCACTTTCTGGGTTCCCCAGTGTGCAGGGAGTGGGGTGCCCAAAAAGACCTCCCCTCTGCACATGCCTTGATAACCTGGCACCTGCCTCCAGAAAATGCTGCCTGTGGGGTGTGCAGAGCCCCCAGCCAGGATCAGGGAATTGCTAAGGCTGGTACAAGCTTCCAAAATCATCAACTCCAACCTTCAGCTGAACACCCCTGTGCCCACTGAACCATACCATGAAGTGCTACATCCACTCAGCCTTCCAACACCTCAGGGGGGTGACTCCACAGTGCCCTGGGCAGTGCCAGTGCTTGACCACTCTCTCAGTGAAGAAATTGCCCTAATACCCAATCTTCCCTGGGGCAGCTCGAGGCCACATCCTCCTGTTCTGTCATTCTTACCTGGGAGCAGAGCCCAGCTCCCACCTGACTCCTCCTACAGGGAGCTGCAGAGAGAGAAGATCCCCCTGGAAAATCCCTGCCCCAAACCTGCCTCCCCTGCCGTGGCCCCTGGCCTGGACAGGAGTGGGTATCAGCACCCCCTGAGCTGGGTGAGCAGGATGCAGGTGGCCAAAGCTCCCTCCTGGCTCTCTCCCTCCTCCCCAGGCTGCAGAGCTCGCTGGGGCTGGTGCTAATGAAGATTTCCTGCAGCGCTTGCTTAGCAGAAAATGATTGGTTACACCCGAGCTCGTAATTAAAAAAAAAGAGAGCAAGTGCACTAATGGGTATTTATTTGACTGTTACCTTGTCATGTATTTATCGATGCAGATAAATTCAAAATCATTAAATGCTTTACAGGGCCTGACAATTTACTGCCCCTGTCAGTGCCCTGCCTCTGCAGCAGTGGAACAGCTCGGCCACGGGCACGCACAGCCCAGCTGGGGCACCTGGAAGCAGCAGCCCAGCAGGCTGTGACCGAGGGTGGTGCATAAAAAAGGTGCTGAGGTGATGCTGTGCTGTGGCTCTGCCCCACAGGGATGTGTGCTCACAGCCACAGGTCTCTGCAGGGCAGCCAGGGTGTGATGGACACCTCTGGTGCTGCACGGGGGTGACTGGAGCTGAATGCCCCAGCCCTGCCTCACACATCCCTGACAGCCCCAGGCAGAGGGGACTGGAACTGCCGTGGGGACACCACGGGGCTGGAATAATTTGTCACCTCCTTGTGCAGGTGGGAAACTCCAGGCCAGCAGACATGAGCTGCTGGCACTGCTCGCAGGCCAAATGTGAGCCAGCAGGTCCTCAGCAGAGGGGAACTCGGCCTCTGCCTCCTTCCTCGGGGTGGGAATCCCTTCCCATGCCTCTCCATCACAGAGCTGATGAGGACAGTGGTGAGGAAAGAAGGATGAACATCTTTTCCTGCTCTGTGACAAGCAGCAGGGTAGCCCAGAGAAGCCACAAATCTCCAGAGAACATCTCTGTCTCTCGAGGCTTATCAGGTGTGCAGGGGGAGCTGGGGGCACCTCTTGACTCAGTGTTTGCATAGCAACAAGGCCCTGATTATACAGCCCCTAATTACCTTAATATTCCCATTAGTGGAGGCAGGGAGCCCCCTCCTCTTAACACACCCACGGGCAGCCTGGGCTGGGGTTGGGTGGGAGCATCCCCACGCTCTGGGCAGTGTCACCAGCGTGTCACAGAGCCCTGGAGCAGCACCTGAGCTGCCACAGCCTCCTGCCCTCCAGAGCAGCAGGGACACACGTGGGTATGGCAGTGCCCAGTGTGTGCACACCTGTGCTCACACCTCCTGTGTGCCTCTGTCCCCTGGGATTTTCTGGGGGATGGATTTGCCTAGAGAAGCAATGCTGAAATGTGGAGTGGGGTTTTTCCCTCAGGATCCCCTCAGCACGGAGCAGAGTGAGCAGCAGCCACCCTGATCCAGGGCAGAGGTACAGCCCTGGTGGCTGTTAACCGAAAGGTTGGTGGTTCGAGCCCACCCAGGGACGCCAGATGTCCCCCCCCGAGGGTCTCTCTAGGCGTGAGACCTCCTCAGAGAGGACATTCAGGTGGTCAGGAGTCTGGGCTCTCTCAGAGTCACCAGCAAGAAAGCTTCTTGAGACGACCTTGTGTTGTTGCAAAGCTGTTTATTTATCTTATCTTCTGAAAGGTTTCAGTCAGCCTGACACAGGTCTGCTCTGCAAGGCGACCATCACAGAACTGCCCCCGGGCGGGCTGTGCCAAATCTTTTATACCTAAAACTACCTAAACAATGTTTACAGACCTTTTCCAATGCCATGCAATCTCTTTACAATGTCCAGTTCTTTCCCCATCCAATCTGTGGTTCCCAGGATGCCTCCCTAACATGGATGACATGAAGAAGAAGGAAGAAGGAGCCCACCACACCCAGGTTCCTCCATCTTGACCACATGGCCCTTAATATAAACAATCTAAAAACCTACTTATTCTACATTCTAATATTCTAATTTACACTCTGCTAACTTTCATGTTTTGTGATTCTTCCCTCAGTGTTGGCAAACTCTCCCAAGGAGCTAAATCCAGCCCCTGCAGCTCTTGGGCACCATTTGGGGGTCTCAGAGGGGTCTGCCATGGGGGTTTTTGCATCCCCAAAGGAGTCAGGGAAATACCCTGGACTCCCACACTCACCCTACCTGCTCCACACCACCATCCCCCTGACCCAAACCTGTGCTGGGACTGGGTCTGGACAGCACCACCTCCATGCACACACCTCACCTGCCTCTCCTGAACCCAGATTCGGTGTGGCAGGTGCTCAGACCTGCAGCAGGGACCCCTGAGGGGTGACATGCCCATCCTGATGCTGGGAGTGTCCCTGTGCAGGGAAGGGCCAGGCTGGCACTGGCACAGGGTGACACAGCTGGCAGTGCTGCAGGCTGGCCCCAGGCACAGCTGGAACAAGCCTGAGCACCCCGAGCTCTGCTGCCCTTGCTGTCTGCAGCCAGCCTGGGAGGCGGGAGCTGGGCACCCCCTGCTCCCCATGCCAGCAGCACAGCATGGTGCCTTGGAGTGGCTGCCTAGAACAGAGGCTAGACAAGGTTAAGAGAATAAAGTGGGGATTTATTGAAGGCCTTCAATAGATGCACCTTGGGCAGCCAAAACCTCTCAGAGGCTACACCCAAGGTGGACAGTGGTCAGGAGTTTTTCAGACAATTATAAGTTTGGTCCATTTACATATCAGGGGTTAATCCTCCAATTACAGCTTCAGGTAATGAAGTAATTTACCCCCAGTTTGCTCCCCCAACTCACTTTTGTTTATACTTTTGAGGCCTGAGGCTGCAGGGTGTTCTTGAATCTCAGGCCTAGAGAGGAATTGTTTCATCTGACCAGCACATGGAGACAGCAGCTGACACTCTAAGTGGAGATTAGAGCTATGCACTAATGCAGGACAGGATGTGAAAAATAAAAAGGCAAAAATCCTAAGGCATCAAGGAGGCTCCGTGCAAGGTGTTAAGGCAGATGAGACCATCCCTGGGCTGGGAGGAGGCTCTGCAGCCCCAGGGAGGGACGGGGCAGCGTGGGGGCTCGGGGACAGGCTCCCCAGGGCTGCTGGCATTGTGCTGGCAGCAGCAGCGTGGCAGCAGGGCCCCGCATTGTTCGGGAGAGAAAAGGCAAAACTGGGGCTCTGTGAGTAAGTAGGTCACACGCGAGGCTGGAGACGAGGCCACGGGCACAGACTGTAAATGCAGGAGTGAGAAAGAGGGAAAAGGGGGGTTGGGATGGCTGGGAATGGGCAGGAAGAGGAGCAGGGGAGCTCACAGACAGACAGACAGACAGACAGAGCTGCGGGACACTGTCCCTGCAAGCTGCAGCAGCCTCACTTCTGCTCCCTGCCACCCCTGCAGCGTGGCAGATCAAATCCTGTGCTGACCCTCTGCCCAGCACAGCCCAGTGTGGGAGCTGCTGCCTGCTGGATCCATGCAGGGAGCCTGGCCCCAGCCCCTGGCTGTTCCCAGCGCTGGCAGCACAGCTCCATCCTCACGGCAGCCACAAGCCGTGAAGTCACCCTGCACGCAGAGTCACACAGGGCACAGCTCAGCAGGGACACGTGGCACTCTGCCCCGCAGCCCTGCGTCCCCAGGCCAGCCTGGGGGACCCCAGGACACCCCATTGTGCTGGCAGTGCACGCTGGGGCCTCCTTCCCACCTCATCCCAGAGTGCTGAGTGGCCACGAGGTGGGGAATGATCCAGCCTGGGGCACTGTCACTGTGTGGGACACGACACCTGCAAACCCCATGGGCAGCAGGGTCACAGCACAGCTCCCCTAAAGCCCCTGACAGCAGGGTCACAGCACAGCTCCCCTAAATCCCCCATACAGCAGAGTCACAACAGTGCTTAAAGCCCCCAAGAGCAGGGTCACAGCACTGCTCCCCTAATTTCCCCATACAGCAGGGTCACAGCAGTGCTCCCCTAAAGATCCTCAACAGCAGGGTCACAGCAGTGCTCCCCCAAAGACTTCTGACAGCAGGGTCACAGCAGTGCTCCCCTAAAGCCCCCATACAGCAGGGTCACAGCAGTGCTTAAAGCCCCCAAGAGCAGGGTCACAGCACTGCTCCCCTAGTTCCCCTATACAGCAGGGTCACAGCAGTGCCCCCCAAAGATCCCCAGGAACGGGTCACAGCACAGCTCCCCTAATTCCCCCATACAGCAGGATGACAGCACTGCTCCCCTAATTCCTCCATACAGCAGAGTCACAGCACTGCTCCCCTAGTTCCCCCATACAGCAGAGTCAGAGCAGTGCCCCCAAAGACCCCCAGGAACGGGTCACAGCAGAGCTCCCCTGCCTCCCCCTCCCCTGCAGCACCTGATGCTCCAGCACATGGTCCATCCCTGCATCCTGCAGCCCGCGGGGTTGGGAACGCTGAGCACAGGCAGAAAATGCCTTCCCAGCCCCCGCGGTGATCAGCTGGTGCCCCCAGGCAGGAGGTGCAATTAACCTTCTCTCGACAAGAATAACTACCAGTGTTATCATCGACCATAAAGTTACCCAGCCCTCTGCAAGCCCCAGCCACAGGATGGGGATTGCAGGTGTGGAATGGGAACAGAGCGTGCAGAAGGGAAGGATTTGCAGCTCCTGGTGCACGTGGAGTGGAGCAGGGACACATCTCCACAGCCTCCCACTCCCACAGCAGCCCCTGCCTGAACGGCTCCAGAGTGGGCTGTGAGTCCCCAGACCTGGGGATGGGCTGGCCCAGGAGGATGTGTGAGCTGAGACACATTAAAAGGCAGAAGGAATTAGGGAAGAGACAAAAGGAGCCTTGACAAAGCTTAAAAATTGAATATGAAATGATGTAAAGGCACAAAGTAAAGACATGAAAAAAATCCCTGGTCTAATCCAGCTCAGCCAGGAAAGGTGAGGCTTTGCTTTCCAGGTGTTGCAGGAGCTGTGCAATTGTGGGTTGTGCATCAGGCAGTGACATTTCCTAATTCCACCCTGCACCTCATCACACATGGATGTGAACAAGGGACGGGTCACTTGGGGATAAATCACTCTGGCCACACAAACAGTGGGGTGCCTGCACCCTCCGTGCTCTGCCTGCAAATGGGGAACCCCAGAGCCGGGTCTGGCCCCTGCCCAGGGCAGGAGACAAGATCCAGAGGGATGTGACAGGGGCAGGGTGTTGTCCTTTGGCATCCAGAGTGAAACGGCTGCACACAGCTTAATCACTGTGTAATTATGCCAGAGCACTGGCCGCTCACTGAGGGACTTCTGCAGGATCTGTGGAAAAGCTTTCTCTTTTTTTGTAATGGGAACTAAGAGTCTGGAAATTCTCAGAGTAACAAATATTTCTGGGCTTGGTTAGAAAAATCGGGTTTTGGCTGCTGGGAAGCCAGGCATGTTCACCATCTTCTGTCCTGACAGCTTTTGTTTGGGGTTTTTCATTTGTGAAAGGAAAGGGTTTGGCAGGGAGGGGAGAATCTGATGGCAATGCAGGGAAAAGGAGAAAATGAAGATTTCTTCACAAAATTACAGTGGAAAATAACCAGAGTGTTTTTATATTTTTGTTGGGTTTTTTTTCTTTTAATTTTGTGGGGGTTTTTTTGGGTTTGTTTTTTTTTTTTAAAATTTCTGCTTTGAGCCTCCCTGCTGGAGGGGCTGCCAAGGAATCCCAAATCCCACCCAGCCCCGGCAGTGCTGGGGTCTGCCCGTGGCGATGCCGTGTGCTCCCCTCCCTCCCTCCCTCCCTCCCCTCCGAGCCGGGGCCACCGGCGGCGGCTGCCAGCGCTAACCCAGATTCCAGGGGCGCCTTGCTGCTAAATTGGCAGCAAGTAGGAGACGTGTCACCTGGGTGACAGGGTGTCTGCGACTGCCGGAGTGTTTGAATACACGGCGCTGTGTGCTAAATACTCCCATCATTGCGGCTGAGCTGGAGACACCCAGCGCCGAAATTCCCGGGGCGCTCGCAGGAGGATGGAGCATGGACCTGGAGTGCACATCCCTGGTCACAGTGGCCAAACCCTGCTGTCCCCATCCCCAAACCCTGCTGTCACCATCCCCAAACCCTGCTGTCCCCATCCCCAAACCCTGCTGTCCTCATCCCCAAACCCTGCTGTCCCCATCCCCAAACCCTGCTGTCCTCATCCCCAAACCCTGCTGTCACCATCCCCAAATCCTGCCATCCAGGAGCCCCAGGAGAGGCTGAGGGAGCTGGGAAGGGGCTCAGCCTGGAGAAAAGGAGGCTCAGGGGCCCTTGTGGCTCTGCACAACTCCCTGACAGGAGGGGACACTGGGGGGGTCGGGCTCTGGGAACAGGGACAGGGACAGGAGCAGAGGGAATGGCTTCAGTTTGTGTCAGACAAGGTTCAGGTTGGATATCATGGAAGTTTCTTCACTGAAAGGATGGTCAAGCCCTGGCACAGCTGCCCAGAGCAGTGGTGAAATAAAAAAAATGAGTAGACAAGGCCCTGGTGAAATGGTTCAGTGGCTGTAGTGGGATTCAGTTGAAGGTTGGACTTGGTGACCTTGTGACACTGTGATTGTTCTGGGCCTGGCAAACATCAGCCAGGTCCTGGATCCTTCCTCTGATCTGAACTCTGGTGTCTGCCAGCCCCGCTCCAGGCTGCAGCTGGAGGGGAGAGAGGCCCAGCCCAAGGCTCAGGGATGTGTATTCTGCTCATTGCTCACAAATACTAATGGCCCAGAGTTATTAATATTGCCACTGTAGTCATATCTGGGTAATTACTGCCATTAACCACCAGCAGAACTATTGAGTTCCCCTAATCAGTGCATTATAATAATTGGGACCAAGTGTTTTATAGATCCAGACGTTAATTCCTTCCTAGCACCTCTCCCTCCCCTGGAGCTGCTCCTCCCTGCTCAGCCTCAGAGCTGCTCCCTGTGTTCAGCTGCTGGGGCACCCTGTGGGTGACCCATGTCTTGGGATGCCCCAGGCTCCATCCAGTGGGAAACCATCCCTGTAGGAATTTTGGGTGGCCAGCTCAAGGTGACCCATGCCTTGGGATACCCTGTGCTCCATCCAGTGGAAATCATCACTGTAGGAATTTTGGGTGGCCAGCTCAGGGTGACCCATGCCTTGGGATACCCTGTGCTCCATCCAGTGGAAATCATCACTGTAGGAATTTTGGGTGTCCAGCTCAGGGTGACCCACGCCTTGGGGTGCCCCATGCTCCATCCAGTGGGAAATCACACTGTAGGAATTTCGGGTGTCCAGGTGCTCCTGCTCAGGGTGGCCAGGCTGTGGAGGTGGGACTCCCAGCAGGGTTTTCAGGAGAGGAGCAGGTCCATGCCCTGCAGCACCTCCCAGGCCCCTGGAGGCAGCAGGATGGACGGAGCACTCGGGCTGCTCCTTCTGCTGGGACAGAAATCTGGTGTGGGGGGAGTTAATTGCACAGTCTGCTATTTACACCCAGCTCCTCTTGCTCTGGAAAGCTCTTCCTGCTGCAGCCATCTGGGCCTTGGAGCCCAGAGCTGCCTTAGCCTGGAGCTGGTGGCTGTTTGGGGGTGACTCAGTGCTGTGAATGAGAGCAGCATCTCCTCCAGCCCCTGGAGCAGAGCTGGGAGCTGCTGGGACCCCACTCCTGTCCTTACTGGGACCCCACTCCTGCCCTTACTGGGACCCCACTCCTGTCCCTGCTGGGACCCCACTCCTGTCCTTGCTGGGACCCCACTCCTGTCCCTGCTGGGACCCCAATCCTGTCCTTACTGGGACCCCACTCCTGTCCCTGCTGGGACCCCACTCCTGCCCTTACTGGGACCCCACTCCTGCCCTTGCTGGGACCCCATTCCTGTCCCTGCTGGGACCCCACTCACTCCTGTCCCTGCTGGGACCCCACTCCTGTCCCTGCTGGGACCCCACTCCTGCCCTTGCTGGGACCCCACTCCTGTCCCTGCTGGGACCCCACTCCTGCCCTTGCTGGGACCCCAATCCTGTCCTTGCTGGGACCCCACTCCTGCCCTTACTGGGACCCCACTCCTGCCCTTACTGGGACCCCAATCCTGTCCTTGCTGGGACCCCACTCCTGTCCCTTATGGGACCCCACTCCTGCCCTTACTGGGACCCCACTCCTGCCCTTGCTGGGACCCCACTCCTGCCCTTACTGGGACCCCACTCCTGCCCTTGCTGGGACCCCACTCCTGCCCTCCCTGAGCAGCAGCAAGCCCTGGCTCTCCCCAGGGGATGCCCAGAGCAGGCAGAGCCAGGCTGGCTCCAATGCCAGCGTCTGCCACAGCCCTTTGGGCCACGTGCTGGGGACAAAGGGGGTCCCAGACAGAGCCCTGGCAGGGAGGGATGGAACTGGGGGGCAGAGCAGGTCTGCAGCCCCCCAGGACAGCTCAGCCCCTGTCTGCAGCAGGAGATGTGTGACTGCTTTGTGACAGGGAAAGCACAACCATGTGTCTTTTAGAGCTGGACCGAAAACAAAAATCCCTGGAAATTCTAATAAATAAAAAAAAAAAAAAAAAAAAGAGGGGGGGTGGAATTTTTAGAGTGGTAGTTATGCCTAAGGTTTGGCTGTGCCCAAGCCAATGCATTTCCTTCCAACCACAGCCATTTCACAGAAATCTTTTTTGATGTTTAGCAAAATTAAATTAAGGGAAACTTTGAAACAAAGTCATTTGGAAGAGAAAAAAAAAAAATCAAAACATTTCAATCTGAATAGGCTGAAATAAAATGTTTTGATCTTTTGGGTTTTTTTTTTCCTCCAAACAAACCATTCAGCAGAATCGACATATTCATCCAGAACCGTTTGGTGTTGTCAAATCTGAATTTTTTGTTTTATATATATTTAAAAAAAAAATAAATTCAAGCTCTCCCAGCTCTAGCCAGCCTGGCTGGTTCCTTGCAGGCAGTGTCCTCACTGAGAGCACCATGGTGGCTTTGGAGGGACCCTCCTGGGTGGCTGTGAGTCCTGAGGGGAGAAATTCCTCACTGTGGAGCAGAGAGCAGCATCAGCACAGCCCTCACCCTCCTGCCCAGCCCACGGGGGGACCTGATGGCCAAGGGACAGCGCTGCCAGGGGGAGGACACGGCCTTGTCACCCTGGGAGGGATGAGCCAGGTGAGAGTGGCTCCCCTGGGCCCTGCAGGTGAGAGAGCAGAGCCGTGCAATCAATAGTGCTAATTGCAAAGGCAACGTCTAGCAGAAATAAGATGGTTATTCTGCATCACTGGGCACTCTTACAATCAAATTGTCCACAGACAATTAGCTGAGCGGGAGAAATAGGAATTAGATTTCTAATTGTTGTGCTGGTGAAAGGCGTTTGGGAGCACTGGGAGGCTGGAGGAGGGAGAGGCTTGTGCCTGTGCCGGGCTGCAGGAGCTGCCATCCCTGCTGTCATTCCCAGAGGGATGGAGAGCCAGGAGCGGGGCTGCAGCTGGGAAGCACAGACGGCTCCTCGGGAGGCTCTGGCCAAGGCTTCCCTCGCACGGCTGGCTGATTTATTCCTTCCCTTTCCTGCACCACTGAGCACTGTGCACAGCCTGGGCATCCCTGGGCTCAGGGCACCCCCCACCCACCCGAGGGACCCCTGTGTCCCCTGTGCTCGCAGGCAGTGTCACACAGAGCCAGGCTGTCCCCAGCTCCCCGTGCGGGACTCCCCCGGGGCTGGCACGCTGTGGAAGGCGGGGGAGGCAGCGCTGGCGTTCTCTGGCTGTTGTTAAAGCTGCTGTTGACTCATGCTGGTGGGTGTTGTGGCTCAGGGGAGTCTCCTGTGCACAGCTCCCGGGCTGAATGCTGAGGACAGCGGGGAGTCCTCCTGTCTCTGCTCCCAGGGCTGGTGGGGAGCACTCGCAGCATCCTGCTGCCTGCTGTGGAGGGGTGGGTTTGGACCTCAGGCATCCTTAAACCCACCCTCTGTGGGGCTGCCCTACAGCAGGGAAGTGGGGACAGTGTGGCTGCAGAGACCAGGAGGGGCAGAACCCTCACGGGGTGTCACACCTGCATCAGCGCTGATGGCAGCAACCCGGCCTGGGGCTGGGGGAAAAGACTTTTGGAAGAGAGCAAGATCTAAGAGCGCTTTCCCCTCCTCCCATCTCTCAGCATGCACCCCTCTGGCTGCTGAACACAGACCTGAGCAGTGCCAAGGGGTTTGTGGAGGGGTTTTCCTCTTTGCTTTCCTGTGTCCCCAAGGCCTGTGGCAGGGTGCTGGCTGTGACCTCAGTGGGACATCCCACAGAGACCTCCTCTCCTGACCCCACTGATGCTTTGGGATGCAGCACCCCAGGCTGCAGAGCCACCAGCACTCCTTCCCTTCCAGCAGCAGAGGCAGGAGCAATGCAGGGGTTTGTGATCAGATCAGTCACCTGCAGACAGAGACCAGCCCAGCCCCTCCTGCCTCATCACTGTCCCAAGGAAAGATCCACAGCAGCAAACCCTGGCAGCCAGGATTAGTGTTCAGGGCATCTCCTGCTGTTTGTGCCACTCTGAACCTGGAGCTGCACCTGAGCCACCAAACCATGGGAAAAATGGAATTAAAGTCACCTCAGCGAGCATGTGGTGCTGGTCAGCACATCCCCACCCTCCACTGGAGTGGGCACTGTGGTTTCTCTATTGGAGGCACTGTCCTGTGTCCTCCAGGAGCACCACAGACACTCTGGAGTCCACCACGGATGGGAGCAGGGCCAGGGCTCCCTGCCTATCACAGCAGAGATGGGGACAAGCTCATGGTCCCAAAAGGACCAGCCCCAGCTGATGATGCTGCTGCTGCTGCTGCCAAATACAGCCCCACACGTTTATTCTCATGCACACACACATATATATACACATATCTATATATCTATATATCTATATATCTATATATCTATATATCTATATATCTATATATCATATATCTATATCTATATATCTATATCTATAGATATATAGATATAGATATAGATATAGATATAGATATAGATATAGATATAGATATAGATATAGATATAGATATAGATATAGATATATATTATATATAGATATATAGATATATAGATATATAGATATATAGATATATATATCCCCTTTGCCTTTGAGTCACCAGTGTTGAAACCTTCCCTGCCAAGAGTCTTCTGAGAAATATCCTTCTCCTCCTCGCCCTCCCCGTTTCTCCTTCTCTCTTTCTCTCTGTGGCACTTGGGCTAATTTTATCTTCTGTCTTTCATCTGCCTGTGCATCTACCACTCCTGACAAAAAAGAGATTTTCACAGATTTTGCTAGTGCTCACCAGCTCTAAAAGCTTTCATCTCTCTCTGACGACGAGTGCGTGTCATCTGCTCGCTCCAAATTACAGCAGAGGCTTCGCACTCAATCGCAGCATTTTCTGCCTAATTTCCCAGGCTCCAGGATTAAGTGTGGGCTGGAGGCTTGCCTGGCAGAGCCCCCCTGGCCCTGGCTGCCAGGGCTGGCCCCGGGGAAGCCCGGAGCTGACGTCTCCCTGCCTGCAGCCTGCACATCCCCGAGCAGACAGGGGTGTCCCCGCCGGCCAGCCCCCAGCCCAGGGGTGGGATGCATGGGCAGGTGGCACAGAGCTCTGCCCAGCCAAGCCTGGGTGTGAGAGCAGCTCAGGGGACCAAATCCACCGTGGCAGGGGCTGGTGCCAGCCCAGGAGGCTGCAGCAGCAGGTGAGGGCTCAGTTCCTGTCACCACAGCAGTCCACAGGCTGCTGATGTTCCTTTGGGTGCTTTGCTGCCACATCTCAGATCTGGCTGCTGCCAGGGTGAGAGCTGTGCTGCCCACACCAGAACAGCCACCACATTCTGCCCAGCTAGGCACCCACAGCCCCTGGGCACCCCCCAGCACCACAGGGGAGGCAAAATGTGTCCCTTGAAAACAGTGCTGTGTTTGAACAAGGCAAAAAAGGCAGCACAGGGACCATGGAATAGAAACCCAGAACGGCCTGGGTTGTAAGAGACATTAAAGATCCTCTTGTTCCACCCCCTGCCATGGCAGGGACACCTCCCACTGTCCCAGGCTGCTCCCAGCCCTAGTGTCCCACCTGCCCTTGGGCACTGCCAGCGATCCAGGGGCAGCCAGAGCTGCTCTGGGCACCCTGTGCCAGGGCCTCACCATCCTCTGAGTAAAGAGTTTATTCCCAATATCCAGTCTAAGCCTTCTGTCTCTCAGTTTGTCACCATTCCCCCTCGTCCTGTCACCCCAAGCCTCTGTAAACAGTCTCTCTCCATCTTTCTTGTCTGCCCTTCAGGCACTGCAAGGCCACAATCAGGTCGTGACAAAGTCTGCTCTTCTCCAGGCTGAACAATCCCAACTCTCCCAGCCTTTCCTCCCAGCAGAGCTGCTCCATCACTTCAATCACCTCCATGAGCCCCTCCGGACTCTCAGCAGCTCCAGCTCCTTCCTGTGCAGGGCCCCAGTGCTGGGGGCAGCTGAGAGGGGCAGAGGGGCAGAATCCCCCCTGCTCTGCTGCCCAGGCTGGGGGATCAGCCCAGCCCAGCCCAGGGGCTCTGGGGCCAGCACACACGGCCAGGGCAGGGCCAGCTCACACCCTCATCCTCTGCCTGGACTGAGCCCAGGGGTGACATCAGGTGACACAGGATGTCCAGCCCCAGGGACAGCCCAGCCTCCTGACTGCAGTGACCCTACTGACCCCACTGACCCCACTGACCCCACTGACCCCACTGACCCCACTGAGCACACAGACCACACTGACCCCACTGACCCCACTGAGCACACAGACCACACTGACCCCACTGACCCCACTGAGCACACTGACCACACTGACGCCACTGACCCCACTGACCCCACTGACCACACTGACCACACTGACCCCACTGACCACACTGACCACACTGACCACACTGACCCCACTGACCCCACTGACCACACTGACCACACTGACCACACTGACCACACTGATTGCACTGAACCCACTGACCCCAGTAACCTCACTGAGCACACTGACCCCACTGAGCACACTGACCCCACTGACCACACTGACCACACTGAACCCACACTGACCACACTGAGCACACTGACCCCAGTAACCTCACTGAGCACACTGACCCCACTGACCACACTGACACCACTGACCCCACTGACCACACTGACCACACTGACCCCACTGACCCCACTGAGCACACTGACCACACTGACCCCACTGACTCCACTGACTTCACTGACCCCACTGAACCCACTGACCACACTCACCACACTGACCACATTGACCCCACTGACTCCACTGATCCCACTGAACCCACTGACCACACTCACCACACTGACCACATTGACCCCACTGACTCCACTGATCCCACTGAACCCACTGACCACACTCACCACACTGACCACATTGACCCCACTGACTCCACTGATCCCACTGAACCCACTGACCACACTCACCACACTGACCCCACAGACCACACTGACCCCACTGACCCCACTGACCCCACAGACCCCACTGACCCCACTGACCCCACTGACCCCACTGACCCCACAGACCCCACTGAGCACACTGACCCCACTGACCACACAGACCACACTGATTGCACTGAACCCACTAACCCCACTGACTCCACTGACCCCACAGACCACACTGACCCCACTCACCACACTGACCTCACTGACCACACTCACCACACAGACCCCCTGACCCCACTGACCCCCCTGACCCCACTGACCCCACAGACCACCCCCTGCCATTCCCCACCCAGCACCCTGCCCCAGGGAGGGGGAGCTCCGTTCCATCCCTTTAGGAATTCCAACGCTGTGGGATGCCCAGGGCACACTGACGAGGCTCTGGGGCTGCTGAGGGCACACACCTGGTGCAGACCGAGCACTCCCAGGTAAGGAACCCCCTCCCACACGCCAGGGGTGCCGTGGGGAGCCAGCAGCTCCTCCCTCGGCTCCCTGACAGGCAGAGCACGAGCTGAGATGCAATGAGGAGCAGACGGCATGATTAGCTCTGCTCAAAAAGGTCAAAACACTTATCAGACATGAACGGCAAAGCTAAAAATACACTCGGCACCTCCCTGGCAATTCTCTCCCGGGAAGTGACAGCCACGGCTGGGTGGGAAACGAGGGGTGGGATGTGAGCAGGGCTGCTGCACTTCTGGAGGGGAGCCCGGAGCAGCAAAGGGGGATCTTCCCATTTCTGCCATCCTGTGACCAAAGAAGGGCTGTGACACCACCAGAGGGGTTTGAGATGCTCTGAGGGCGACTGGGATGGGTGGGGTAGGGCAGGAGGGGGCTGATGCTGCAGCCTGCAAAGCCAGGCTGGAAGTCAGAGTGTGCAGGAGGTGAGGGGGGAAAATACTCCAGAGCTGAAACATCCGGGAGCAGCAGGAGAGAGGGAGGAAAAAGGAGGTAACAGTATGCCCTGGATGACACAGGGGGGAAGCTGGAGACACAAGATTTAGCAAAAAGCCAGTGTGATTGCCCCTCTGGCCCCACTGTTCTGGATCCAGGGACCTTCAGAGCAGCCAGTCCAGGGTGTGCAGGCACAGGACAGCATCCCTCAGCTCTCCTGGTCACACACAGCCAGTCCAGGGTGTGCAGGACATTGTCCCTCAGCTCTCCTGGTCACACTCAGATCCACCCTGACTGTGGCTGGCAGGAACCACACAGCACACGCTCCCCAGACACCACAGTGCCACTGAGAGAATCACAGAGTCTCAGAATCATTAAGGTTGGAAAAGACCTCCAAGATCACCAAGTCCAACCTTCAAGCCCACTAAACATATCACAAAGTGCACACCTCCATGCTCTTTGAGCACCTCCAGAGCTGCAGAGTATCCCGTCACCTCCTGGGGACAAAGCTCCTGGAGAAGTGACTTTCACCACTCTGCACCTCCCTTGGCACGGGAGCAGCTGCCCACACCCCTGGATGTGTCCTGGTGCTTTCCTGGTGCAGCAGATCCACCAGCTCACACCTGCCCTGCCTCTGCCATGCTCAAAGCCTCGCTGGAAAGGAATTTCTCAGTCATGCTGCAGTGCTCCTGTGTTTTGGCTTGAGATGGGACCGTGTTTGTCCCCATCTCCCTGTGCTCCTCCTTCCAGCTCAGCTCCTCCCTCAGCCCAGCACTGCAGCTGGGAAGAGCCCCAGAAACAAATGGCTCCTCTGTGACCCTGGAGCATCCCAGCTCCCAGTGACAGCCGAGGGTGTGCAACCTCCTGGCCTCACAGGCAACATCCAGCTGTGCCTCTGGAATGTCGTATTTAAGGGTTTTTATGAGGGCAGGCTGGGGCTCGGGGCATCCTGGGCTAGTGGGAGATGTCCCTGCCCGTGGCAGGAGGTGGAAGGAGATGAGCTGTGAGATCCCACCCAACCCAAACCCTGCCAGGGCTGCTGGCAGGGGCTGAGCAGAGCCCAGAGGGCTGGGACACTGCTCCCTGGGGGCTGTGGTGACAGGAGCCCAGCCCGAGGCTCCAGGCCACCCCTCCACAGCAATTCCTGTGGTGGAGACGCTTTGGGTGGGACCGAGGGATGGGGAGCTGCTCCTTCCCAACCAGCACTTTCCCAGCACAGTGTGGGAATGCACAGCGTGGGAAGGCTGTGGGACACTGGTGTGACACTGGGGACAGCTGGCATGTGAGCAGTGCCCTGCCTGAGCCGGGCATGACGCTGAGGAGGAATGACGGTGCTGATGTGCACAGGTCTCCTGAACGCTGTCACTGCCAGTCCCTGTCACCGTCACTGCCAGGGGAGCACCTGGGCTCCTGCCTCGCTAGGGCTGTTCCCTCATTACCAGTTTATCCGCCCCTGCCCCGCAGGGAGGAGCTGCTGGAGGAGACAAACCGAGCGCTCTGGGGTCTGGAGCCA
This sequence comes from Oenanthe melanoleuca, assembly GCF_029582105.1. Classification (NCBI taxonomy): domain Eukaryota; kingdom Metazoa; phylum Chordata; class Aves; order Passeriformes; family Muscicapidae; genus Oenanthe; species Oenanthe melanoleuca. Next base: position 1,524,478 of record NC_079356.1, read on the forward strand.
CCACAGATGTCCTGGGGTGAGCAGGGACTGTCCCCAGCAGCAGCACAGTGAAATGGGCCAGCTGCCCAGCCTGGCCCGTGCCTGCCCTGCCCTGCTGCCCCTGTGCCCGTTCCAGCCTGGATGTGTCTGTGCATCCCCTCCACACCCCCTGAGCCCGGGCTGCCCGTGTCCCTACCAGGTGTCCTGTCCCTGCAGCTGGGATGCCATCCCTGTCCCTGCTCCGTCCAGGGCTGCCATCTCCCAGGGGCTGTGCCCGCACGGGGGCTGGGGAGGGCACTCAAAGCCAGTCCCCAAGCCCTGCTGTCCCCAGGGGCTGGTTCCTTTGTCCTTGTGCCCCGAACAGATCCTGTTCCCTCCTGCAGCCCTCTGTCCCTGAGCCCTGGCTGCCCAGGGGACACAAGGACCCTCTGCCATCCCTGTGCTCGTCTCCGGGGAGAAGAGCTGGAGGGAAGAGGTACTTACAGCTTCACCTCCGCTTTACCCTTCCTTTAGGCAAGGGCTTTTAATTTCCTCTTAGGGCCAGAGCAGCAATCACTAAATGATGTCAGATCTCTCCGTGCGAAGCTGGAGGATCCCCAGCCTCTGGCTGAGCCCTGCTTGAGCGACAGCCCGGTACCTGCAGGTCAGAGACCTCCCCGGTGCTGCTGACAGCTCTGCTAAAAGCTCTTTGTTCCCCAGCCCCTGCGGCCCCGCTAAGTGGCGAGCAGCATGTGCGGAGCCGCAAGCAGGGGCTGGTGGCACAGGGATGCTCTCGGGGCTGCTCTCGCTGCTCCTGCGAGCAGCCAAGGCTCGCCCTGCCTGCAGGAGGGAGGTGGGTGGGTTCTGCTCATCCAGAGGGGCGATGCTTTCCGTGGATGTACCTCCAGAGGGGACAGGGGACGGTGCTGTCACCCCTCGCTGTCACCCCTCGCTGGCCTCGGCTCCTCTCACCTCTCCCATCAGCCAGACCTGTTGATCCCACACGGATGCAAGCTCCAGCTTGCTCTCCACAACCATCCCCACGGAAAAGGCACTGCAGAGCAGATGTGATCAGCCACCGAGCCAGGGCTCCTTTGGTGGGCGCCTACACCTTTAAATCAGAGAGGAAAAAAAATAAAATAAATCCTTCGCCTAGAGGGCAGTGGAACAATTTTGACTTTAAAAAGAGAGCGAGACAGAGAGAGCGAAGTGAGCGTTAACAACTCCTGATCCAGTCCCTGGGCATTCATTAATGTTTCATGGCGCTTTCAATTATTGCCTCCTCTGCCACTGCCGTCATCTGTCTCTTCAAATCGACGGTATAATAACCACTCAAGCAGAAATCCACTCTGCTGTCTGCCCGCCACTCCCCTCCCAGCCTCCGCACTCCCTCTCTGCCAGCTCTGCATCTGAGCCCGCTCAGCTCTCGTGGAAATGCCCGTGTCCCCTGCCCTGCCTGGGGACACTGCTCAGGGTGTCACTGATCGCGGTCAGGCTTGTCCCCCACACCGAGGAGCCCTGCAGCTGCTCTGGGGTCGTGCCCTGGGGCACAGGGGGGTCTGAGCCCCCAGCCTCAGGCACTGAGCTCACCCTCAACCCTACCGTGGCTCTAACCCTAAATGCACCCCGCGCACAGCACACCCTCCCACAGCGCCCAGCCCGTGTTCTTGGCCAGGAGATGAGGAGATGCCAGCGCCGTGTGTCCCTCACATCCACACCCAGCGCTCTGCACCCACCACCCCGAGCCCGGCACAGCCCCGGCTCGACACCAACAGATCCGCCCAAATTCCTCCCCTCCCCTGCACTGCCACGCGAGCTCTGCCAGCTGCAGAGCGCCGCAGGGACGGCGCGGTGTCCAGCAGCTCCTGGGTGTCCGGGAGGGGTGGGATGGAGCAGGGATGGAGAAGGGATGGAGGAGGGATGGAGCAGGAATGGAGATGGGATGGAGGAGGGATGCAGGAGGGATGGAGAAGGGATGGAGCTGGGATGGAGGAGGGATGGAGCAGGGATGGAGATGGGATGGAGAAGGGATGGAGGAGGGATGGAGGAGGGATGGAGCAGGGATGGAGCAGGGATGGAGCTGGGATGGAGCAGGGATGGAGCTGGGATGGAGAAGGGATGGAGCAGGGATGGAGATGGGATGGAGATGGGATGGAGCAGGGATGGAGATGGGATGGAGCAGGGATGGAGCAGGGATGGAGATGGGATGGAGATGGGATGGAGCAGGGATGGATGGGAGGAGGGATGGAGCAGGGATGGAGCAGGGATGGAGGAGGGATGGAGCAGGGATGGAGCAGGGATGGAGCTGGGATGGAGCAGGGATGGAGCAGGAATGGAGATGGGATGGAGCAGGGATGGAGCAGGAATGGAGCTGGGATGGAGGAGGGATGGAGCAGGGATGGAGATGGGATGCAGGAGGGATGGAGGAGGGATGGAGGAGGGATGGAGCAGGGATGGAGCAGGGATGGAGCTGGGATGGAGCAGGGATGGAGCTGGGATGGAGAAGGGATGGAGCAGGGATGGAGATGGGATGGAGATGGGATGGAGCAGGGATGGAGATGGGATGGAGCAGGGATGGAGCAGGGATGGAGATGGGATGGAGATGGGATGGAGCAGGGATGGAGATGGGATGGAGCAGGGATGGAGCTGGGATGGAGCAGGGATGGAGATGGGATGGAGCAGGGATGGAGCTGGGATGGAGCAGGGATGGAGCAGGGAATGGACAGGGATGGAGGAGGGTATGGAGCTGGGATGGAGATGGGATGGAGCAGGGATGGAGCAGGGATGGAGCTGGGATGGAGCATGGGATGGAGCAGGGGATGGAGCAGGGATGGAGGAGGGATGGGGCAGGGATGCAGGAGGGATGGAGCTGGGATGGAGATGGGATGGAGCAGGGATGGAGCAGGGATGGAGCTGGGATGCAGGAGGGATGGAGCTGGGATGGAGAAGGGATGGAGCAGGGATGGAGATGGGATGGAGAAGGGATGGAGCTGGGATGGAGATGGGATGGAGCAGGGATGGAGCAGAGATGGAGCTGGGATGGACAATGCCCTCCCTGGCATTCACACCTCGTGGAAGTGTTGGGACTCTGCACTTTTAAAACACTTCTTATTTTCTGAGAATGGAAACAGTGTTGAAATGTCAACATTTCCAGTGGGACACTCCCTATGTAACTGTCCCCCTGGGCTGGGGCTTGCTGCTGACAGCTGAATCCCCCACATCTTGTTGCTCTTAGCAGGAAGCTCCTCTTGGACCCAGCTGGGTGTCTGAGGATGCTCAGGGAGGGACCAGACCCACCTGCAGGTCTGGCAGCAATGGGCACACGGGGTCAGGGCAGTGCAAGCACAGAGCAGGAACCCACGCTGGTTTTGGCCACCTCAGTGGCCAGGCTGAGCTGGCAGGATGCCGTTCCTCCCAGGACAGGGGTGCCCAGCCAGCCCCAGCTCCTGCCAGCTGCACTGCCAGCTGCTCCCAGCAGCTCAGCTCTGCCTGCTGTGGGGATTCTGCCAGCACAGAGCCTCCCTCCAGCCCTGGCTGCTCCTCCCTCCCTCCCCCTTACCCCTCCAGGCCTGTTTTCCTTTGGAATCTTGCTTCTCCCTTCCCTGGAGCTCTCCTGGCCGGAGCAGGGCTGGAAGGAGGCGAGCAGGGCCTTGGCCTGGGCAGTGGCTGGGCTTGGTGTGAGCTGCTGGGATGCTCAGGAATGCCCCAGCAGGAGTTCTGCTCTCTCCTTCCCTTCCCTTCCCTGTCTCTTGTAAAGATGTTCCAGAGCCCCTGAGATGGGAGCCAGATGTGCTGCAGATGTTTGTGCTTCACAGAGCGCTGCTCTGCCTCCTGCACACCCCGAAGGATGCTCGGGTGCTTTGGTGACAGCAGCCACAGCCCCCGGTCATGGAGTTGTCATTGTCCCCTCCCACACCCTGAGTGTGCCCAGCCCTGTCCAGGATCCAGGGGCAGTCACAGCTGCCAGGGCCTCTCTACCCTCACAGGGAGAAATTCCTCCCCAATATCCCATTTAAATCTATTTAAATCTACTCTCCATCATTTTAAAGACCATTTCCCCTTGTCCTGTCCCTCCATCCTTGTCCCCAGTCCCTCTGAGCTCTCCTGGAGCCCCTCCAGGCCCTGCCAGGGGCTCTGAGCTCTCCTGGAGCTTCTCCTCTCCAGGTGTCACCCCCAGCTCTCCCAGCCTGGCTCCAGAGGGGCTCCAGCCCTGGGATTGACTCAGTGGCCTCCTCTGGACACATCCCCGTAGGTCTGTGTCTCCTCACCCAGCAAGGCTGTCCAGAGCCACCCCTGCAGATGGAGCTGTGTGTCCCTGTCCCCTGTGGGACGAGCAGCTGAGCCCACTCGTGTTTCTGCACAGTCCCACCCTCAGTGTGATCCCTCAGAACCTGAGCAAGCCCAGACTCCCCGTCAGTGACCCCCCTGCAATGTCCAGCCCATTCCACGGAGCAATCAGCCACACCCTGAGCTCCATCAGCCCCTGCAGGGCCAGCCCAGCCTCCCTCCCCACTCACCTGCACTCAGGTGTGCATCTCCCCGGTGTTTCCCCCATGTTCTCTCCTGCCCTGCGCTCAGGGGAGGGCAGCCTGCCCCGGATCACAGCCCAGCCCCAGCCCAGCACTGCCAGCCCTCACTGGGACGGGGGCTCAGCCCTGGGCTCCCTCCAGGTGCAGTGGGGCAAGGACAGGGTTTAGTGTCCCAGCAGTGTCCCTGGCTGCCCCGCGGTGCCAGGAGGGGCTCAGTGCCCACCCAGCGCCCACACCCAGCAGCAGCCCCCTTGCCCAGGCTCGGTTCTGTGTCCCGTGGCTGCTCTGGCGCTGCTGCTCGCTGCGCAGCAGAGCTCAGCGGGGACGGTGACATTTTGGGGCAGGGGGCAGCGGGGGGGGATCCCAGCCCTGACAGCGGTGCCAGGCCTCAGAGAGCCCCCAGCAGAGGAGCTGGCCTCAGCCCTGAGCAGCCAGGGGCTGCTGCTGCTGCCCAGGATGGGTGGGGGCCAGGCTGAGCACCCCAGCACGGGGGGCTGGCACTGCCTCTCCCCCTCCTCTCCTCCCCTCCCCTACTCACACACTCCCCCTCGTTCTCCTAATCCCCACAAATGCTAAGATATTTAAATGTGGTATTTTCAAATCTAATCAGCGTTCCAAAGCTGTGCTGCCGCCACTCAAATTTAATTTGATCCATTTACCAACTTTGTGGTGCATCTAATCAAAGAGAGGGAACAATTAGGTGAATGTCAGGGGTCACCTGGCAGCTCCTGCTCAGCCACAGGAGGTGTCACAGCAAGGCCAGCCCTGGGGGACAAAGGCAGGAGTGGGCTGGGGGTGGCTGCAGGGCTGGAGGTGTCCTGGCTGTGGCACATCCCAGAGTGACTGGGGGAGCAGCCTGGCAGGATGATGGGCTGTGCTCCATCCAGAGCCAGCAGGGCATGGAGAGCCCAGGCCAGGCTTGTGTGAGGGTCCAGCCAGCTCATCCCCTGTGTCCCCACAGCTGTCCCCTCGTGTGCTTGGCCAGGGACTGCTCTGCTGCTACAGCTCAGTGCACAATCCGAGCTCTGCTCTCCCACATCTACCTGAGGGCTCTGGATGGGGCTGGGGGGCTCACAGAGAGCAAAAACTGAGCAAACTCCTTCCTGCCCTAAGCAAAGCTGCACACCATGCCTGGGGTGAGGCCCTCTGGGTCAGACTGGTGTCTGTGGTCAGACTGGTGATATGGTTCAGTGGCTGTAGTGGGCAAACCAGGCTGAGTGAGAAGGAGCTGGCAGGGTCTGGGTGCAGGACTGTGGTCCAAGATCACTCCTGATCTCAGGGCTGGGCATCAGGGAGTGCCAGGACACCAGGGCAGGGCAGGAGCCCCTGGGGCTGGGGACCTTCTCCTGCCCTACTGGGAGTTATGGCTCTGAAAACAACTTCTACACAATAAAATGAATCCCAGAGTGGTTTGGGCTGGAAGGGACATGGAAGATCATCATTTCCCACCCCACTGCCACGGGACACCTTCCCTGGGAGGTGGGAGAACCATGCTGTGTCTGATCTCACGTTCTGTCTGTGCTCTTCATGTCTGTCATGCCATGTTCCTGACTCAGGCCAGGAAATGAAGGAGATGACAACGAAGAGAAGGGTCTTTGGTGCCATATTTTGTTGCCCCAACAGGAGCAGAGCAAGGATCCTCCCCTCTCCCCTGAGCACTCACTGTGCCTTGAGGCTCCCGGAGCCTCAGCCCACCCTGACCCACACAGATCTCCCCTCTGGGTGTTTGTTGGGCTGGGCTTCAGCTGCCCCCATCCCCAAACCCTGAGCTCGCTGTGGGGTGGAGCTGAACAGGGTGGGACGTGAAGGGGACAAAAACCAGCAGGACCAGCAGCTGCAGCACTCAGAGAGGGACAGAAAGGGGACAAGCCCTGGGCTTGCTTCTGGTTTGAACACCTTATTTGAAAGACTGAAAGAGGAGGTGACTGCTGCTCCTCCAGAGGGGCAGCTGGGACAGGGACAGACCCAGGGAAGGGCTGGAGCTCAGGGAAAGGTTCTTCCCTCCTGGCTCCCCAGGGAATGGGCACTGCCAGAGCTCCAGGGATGGGCAGGGGGATTGCTGGGGGGCTGGGCAGGGACAAGGGCTGGGCTGGATCATCCTGGTGGGTCCTTCCAGCACAGGATAATCTGTGACTCTCTGATCTCAAGCAAAGGAGAAGAAGCTGTGGTGAGAGGTGGCACTGCTGTCCCCTCTTCCCTTCAGCCCAGAGGGACCCACACTCAGGGGAGCAGCTCCAGAGACACCAGGAGGGTTTGGGGCACCCCTGGGGTGCAGGGAGCCATCCCAAGGTTTGATACCCCCAGTCCAACACGGCAGGAGTGCACCATCCTCCAGCTGCAGCCCTGGGGAAGTGCCTGCTCCAAGCTGGGGTGGAGGCCTGGGAGCACCAGGTGTTTAACTTGAAATGGACTGAAGTGGAAAATAAGCTCTTTTCCCATGGAATTCATTACCCAAACTTTAACTGCTGCAGCAGAAAAGCCTCAATCCCTCAAAACCACAAGAGAAGGGGGGAAAAAAAAGAGCAAATACAAGAAGAAAGACTGGGAAAAGCTGAGGCAGAAAACAAACCAAACCTACAGAAAATGGAAATGAAACCCACCCAACTTTTTTTTTTGCTACAACAACAGACATTTTTTTCAGGATTTTTATTTTCCACAGAAGAAATCCTCTGCCACTCCAGGAATGACATGTTCATTCCTAGCACCCCTTGCCCAATTCCCACTTCACTGCTCCCTGCCAAGGAGACACCCTGGAGATGGGCTCACAGCCCCTGGCTGGGCATCACCTTCTGACCTGGCACTGGTAGGATGCTGAGAGGGAGAGTGAAATTCAGGGAAGAGCCCCTTGATGCCCATCCCAAGGGGATTTTCTATCTCTGGCTGCTTTTCCCACGTGTCCCTCTCCATCATCCCATTCCCTCTTCGTTATCCCCTTCCCTCTTCATCATCCTCTTCCCTCTTTGTTATCCCCTTCCCTCTTCATCATCCTCTTCCCTCTTCATCATCCTCTTCCCTCTCCATCATCCCATTCCCTCTCCATCATCCCATTCCTTCTTTATCATCCCATTCCCTCTTCATCTTCCCTTTCCCTTTTCCATCATCCAATCTCCTCTCCATCATCCAATCTCCTCTCCATCATCCCCTTCCCTCTTCATCATCCCACTGCCTCTCCATCATCCAATTTCCCCTCCATCATCCCATTCTTTATCATCCTATTCCCTCCTCATTCTCCCTTTCCATCATCCCATTTCCTCTCCATCATCCCCTCCCCTCTCCATCATCCCTTACTCTCTCCATCCTCTCTTTTTCTATTCATCACCCTCTCCCCTCTCCCTCATCTCCTTCCTTTTTCCACCATCCATTTCCACCTCCATCACCGCTTTCCCCATCCGTCATCCCATTCCCTCTTTATCATCCCTCTCCCTCTCCATCACCCCGTTCCCACTCCATCATTCCTCCCTCCCTCTCATCTCCCCGGTGCCTCCCGCTGCCAGCTCAGCTCCTCCCGGGCGGGAGGGGCCGGGAACGGGGAACAGGGAACGAGGATCGGCAGCACGGAGGCGATTCCAGCGAGGAGAGGAGCAGAGCAGGAGTTTCAAAGCTGCCCCCCCGTTCGCTTGCAAGGAGTTAAGTCTGTGATGTGTTGCGTGAGCTCTGATGAGAAGCTGCCTGACATGCAGAGCTGCAATAATGAAACGTAATACACATTAATAGGACCTCCCTCTGCGTGATTGCTTCTGCTCCACTGGCCCCATTGAAGATTTCACTTTTCTTTCAACAGTCAGAATAACAGAATGTGACATTAAGTCTTTTACATGCAGCAATTTATTTTAAAATATTGGGGCACTCAAAACAGTATCCAGAATGTTAAATAAGATATGCATGAGATGGAAATCAGAGCAGCACCGCAGTGAGGAGACAGGAGTCAGGCAGAGCCCCTCGCAGGATAAGCAGCTCCACTTTTTTTTTTTTCTTAATTGCTGTTTAAGGCACAAATAAATGGCCAAGTTGGAGAGAGCTCTGCAGTGCAGACCACCTGATCCTCTGAGCTCACAGCTCCACGTGGGGAACAAACCCCAAGGCCAGGGGGGTGGCACAAAACCCCTTCAGCCGGCCCAGGCCAGTGACACAGGGCAAGGAGGGCTTGGGCAAGGCTCTCGAGCACAGGGTGGGACCAGTCAGAGAGGCAGGGAATCATGGAATCAGAGAATCAGAGACAGAGAATCATGGAATCAGAGAATCAGAAAATCATGAAATCAGAGAATTGGAATCAGAGAATCATGGAATCAGAGAATCAAAATCAGAGAACTGGAATCATAGAATCATGGAATCAGAGAATCAGAAACAGAGACTCATGGAATCAGAGAATCAGAAAATCACGGAATCAGAGAATTGGAATCAGAGAATCATGGAATCAGAGAATCAAAATCAGAGAATCATGGAATCATAGAATCATGGAATCAGAGAATCAGAAACAGAGACTCATGGAATCAGAGAATCAGAAAATCACGGAATCAGAGAATTGGAATCAGAGAATCATGGAATCAGAGAATCAAAATCAGAGAATCATGGAATCATAGAATCATGGAATCAGAGAATCAGAAACAGAGACTCATGAAATCAGAGAATCAGAGAATTGGAATCAGAGAATCAAAATCAGAGAATCATGGAATCAGCGAATCATGGAATCAGAGAATCAGAGAACTATGGAATCAGAGAATCAAGGAATCAGAGAATCATGGAATCAGAGAATCAGAAACAGAGACTCATGAAATCAGAGAATCAAAATCAGAGAATCAGAGAATCATGGAATCAGAGAGTCAGAAATAGAGACTCATGAAATCAGAGAATCAAAATCAGAGAATCAGAGAATCAGAGAATCGGAGAATCATGGAATCATGGAATCATGGAATCAGAGAATCAGAGATTTATGGAATCAGAGAATCATGGAATCAGAGAATCACAGAATCACAGAATCATGGAATGGGTTGGGTTGAAAGGGAAGGGACTTTACAGATCATCTCGTTCCACCCCCTGCCATGGCAGGGACACCTCCCACTATCCCAGGCTGCTCCAAGCCCCATCCAACCTTGGGCACTGCCAGGGATGGAGCAGCCAGAGCTGCTCTGGGCACCCTGTGCCAGGACCTCCCCACCCTCCCAAGGAACAATCCCTTCCCAATATCCATCCATCCCTGCCCTCTGCAGTTTCCCCAGTGCTGTGGAAAGGCTCCAGACAGCTTCTCCAGAGCACAGCACAGCCTGAAGTGACTCCAGATGCCACTGGAGGGAGGGCAGAATCAGCTCAGGGCTTGCTCTGCTTTTCAGCCTGCACATACACAGTAAAGTGCTTTTATAACAGCTTTGAAGGACAAAAGCTTCAGGCTGAAGGAGAGGAGGTTTAGCTGGAATATCAGGGAGCAATCCTCTCCAGGTGGGGCCCTGGCATAGCAGAGCTGTGGCTGCCAGTGTCCCAGGCCAGGCTGGACAGGGCTGGGAGCCCCCTGGGACACTGGGAGGTGTCCCTGCCCAGGGGTGGCACTGGATGAGATTTCATGTCACTTCCAACCCAATCCATTCTGGGATTCTGTGACCCCTGATTTCTGCCTCAGTCCTGCACATCCTCTGAGCCCCCCCAGCACTGCCCCTCACTCTGATTTCCACGAGGATCAGTGGAAATCCTCTGTCCTGTCACACCAGACACCCAATTTTCTTATTGCACCTGCAGCAAAACAACTTCATCCCTAAAGCCACCAGTGCTGTGCCTGTCAGCAGCTGGCTCTGCCCTGGTGACAGGGGCTGGTGTCACTGCAGGCTGAGTGGCAGGTCCCCCTGAGCTACCCAGGGGTGACAATGGCTCTTTGGCTGGACACTTCTGTGGGGAAAATCCCCTGCTGATCCCTGCTTCAGACCAGGGCAAAGCTCATGGTGGCACTGCCCTGTCCCTGTCCCTGCCCCCAGGGACCTTCCTGTGCATGCTGAGCTCTCCATTCTGCCCGGCTGGAATCTCCCCAGGAACCTTTTCCTGCCAAAGCCCTGCTGTTCTGCACTCACCCTCACTTGGGCTGAGCTGTGCCCAGAGCCAGGGAATGTTTCCAGGGAGGGGTCCACCTGGATGTGCCAGAGCCCCTTCCCCACGGAGGAACCCCAGCCCAGCCTGGGAATGTGCTGGTGTCCTTCCTGCCTCCCTCCCGGAGCCAGGCTTGTCCCCGTGCCAGCTTCACTTCAGCATTATTCTAATTTAGGGAACTGATGCAAAAGGCTGTCCTGGCAGTCCAACTTGGCTTGGGTCGGGGTTATTTTGGTTTAGCTTCAGTCATCTGAGGACAGGTCACGCTCCAGCCCAGCCTCTCTCTGCAGGGCAGGGCCGTGTGAGGGGTCCATGGGGAGGGTCAAGGAGAGCTTTGGGAGGGCACAGAGCCCCCAGGAAAACTGCCCAGGGCTCCAGACACAGTTTGGGAACATCCTCACCCCAGCACATGCACCCTGCTCCCCCGGGGATGCGCCCTGAGCTGGGGAAGGCTGACACGAGCCCTGCTGGTGACATCCCCGTCCTGAGCCACCATCACGGGCAGCTGCCCACCCAGAACACCAGGTTTGCTCTGGTTTCAGGTCCCTCCCCCTTGGCAGGTCCCTGCAGCCTCGCTGGGGGAGGACTGCCCTCTGGAAGGGCAGCCTGGACCTCACCCTCTGCCCTCCCTGCAGCTGGGAGAGGCTGGCACTGGCATCTGCCTTCCTCTGCTGCTGCCACACTCACCCCGTGGGACACAGTGGAACGGGGCTGTGGCATCCAGGAACAGCAGCAGAGAGGTGGAAATGGTCCTCTCCAGCTCTCAGCTGCCCAAAAATGGGGCTGGGGACTGGTGCAGGGCGTGAAGGTGTGCTCTGGGTGCCCAGCTCACCTCTGGCACATCCTGGCCCAGCCCCGGTGTGACAGCCCAGCCCCAGGGTCACACTCTCTGTGCAGTGAATTTCATGTGCCCAGCAGAGCACACTGAGGCCAAACTGAGTCCCGCTGATGTCCAGGGAATTCCCTGAGCTCCAGAGAGAAGTGCTGAGTCGCAGCTGCCACCTGGGCACGGTGCTGAGTGCTGTGGCTCCGTGCCCACGCTGTGTCCTCGCTGTCCCGGAGCTGGCCAGCTCAGGATGGGGCTGTGCCAATGCTGAGCTCTGTGCGTGGCTCCACAGCACCACAGGCTGCTCTCCCAGCACAAGCCATCTCTCCACGACTCCCCAGCTCATCCCCAGCACGCACTGGGAGTTCCAGTCTCCTGCTGGGGAAGCACTGGGAGGCGCAGAGCAGGGCTGCCCAAAGCCCAGCACGGTGGCTGAGGGATCCTGTGATGTGTCCCAGCTGGGACACTGGGTGGCTGTGCAGGAATCAGCTCTCAGCCCGAGGAACGTGCTTTTCCTTGGATTTGAGAGTGAGGGTGCTTCCTGCACACACTGACGTTCTGTCACGTTGGAGAGCAGCCCTGCCGAGCCCTGGTTCTCATTTAGCTGCAGCCACAACGCCCTGAGCTGCTGGGAGCCCGGGCACGTGTGCTCCGCAGAAAGGGAAAGGAGCCCCGAGGGCTTGGCACCCTCAAGAGGCCCTCGAGGAGGCGGGATGGCAGGACCATCCCCATGGCTGAGGAAGGAGCCACAGCAACGCCACCATCGAGCCAGCATGGCACCAGCCACGGGAGGGGACTGTCCCACCGTGTCCCACTCCTCTCTGTGCTGCTGCTGCACCTCGAGGGCTGGGGGCAGTTCTGGACACCACAACAAAGGAAGGATTCAAAGATATTACAGAACATCCAAAGGAGGGACACGAGGATGGTCACAGGAGGAGCAGCTGAGGGCAGTCGGTGTGTGCAGCTGGGGCAGAGCACACTGAGGGCAGAGCTCAGGGACCTGCAGCTCTGATCTCTGCTCCCTGGGACAGGGACAGACCCAGGGAAGGGCTGGAGCTGGGCCAGGGCAGCTCAGGCTGGAGCTCAGGGAAAGGTTCTTCCCTCCCCCAGAGGTGCTGGCACTGCCCAGGCTCCCCAGGGAATGGGCACTGCCAGAGCTCCAGGGATGGGCAGGGGGATTGGATTGCTGGGGGTCTGGCCAGGGACAGGATGATCCTGGTGGGTCCGTTCAGCTCAGGATGGCCTAGGATTGAAACTCCAAAATATCCAGGACCCTCGCCTGCTGTGGTCTCCTCCAAACAAAATTTCACCTACCTGCACAAGGCTCCAGACAGGAGCAGCCCACGGGAGGTAAAGGCTGAAACTGCCCCAGGGGACTAAAACATCCCTCACTGGCACAGGGCGGTGGCACGGCCCCATCACTTTCTCTGTGTGTTTTTGTGGTACTCCTAGCCAGTCCCACTTGGCCATAACCCTAAAATCAGTTTTGACCCTCAACAAGCAGCGCAGCCCTCACGGGTGGCAGGGATGCTGAGGCAGCAGTGAGCCGGACCAAAGAGGTGCTGTGCCCTCCACCTGCCCTCCCTGGCTGTCACCTGGGCTGGAGCCTTTCCGTGCCTCACCTGGCCCCAGGCTGCAGGTGCTTGGTGGGAGCAGCTCCTGTGTGTGACTGCTGTAAACGCCAGCTCCATGCAGTCATTAGAGGACATTTATGGTCCTCATTAAACAGCAAGGGGAGAAAACGAGCAGTGAGGACCTGATCTCGCTGGGCTGTGCAGACAGCAGGTGCCATCCCAACGCGGAGCCTGCAGGGACGAGCGCTGTGTCTTTAACAGCAGCGGGCTGGGAACGTTCCTGGCAGGGCTGCACAGCCCAGCAGCGGCACAGCGGAGCGGATAAAGCACTGGCTTGTTCAGCTGACGGAGAAAATGCCTCTTTCTGTGCTTATTTACCGCGTCCGGTGTCAGGCTCCGCCGCGGGGGACAGCGCGCGTCCCCCGGGGATGCTGCGTGCACCGCGCCTCGTGTGCTTCACTGCCCGGCCCGCAGCCAGCACAGCAGCCAGGACAGCGAGTCCAGGGGTGCCCTGAGCCCCCAGGGTCGCGGGGAGCGCCAGGAGCTCCCGGAAAATCCCCTCTCTTGTCTCCGCAGCCTCAAGCCGTCCGCGCTGCGCTCCGTCCCCGGCGCTGGCAGCAGCGCGGGCACCCAGGTGGCACCGCCCGCCAGCCCCGAGGAGCCCCTGCAGCACAGCATCCCCCCGGGTCCTGCCCCGGGTGCCCAGGACACCCGCACCCCACCCCGCAGCCCCCCGGATCCGCGTCCCGCTCCCCCCGGGGGCGCAGCGTGTGTGGGAGACCTCCCTGCGCGGCCGTGGCTTTGGAGCTGTGGATTTGTAGCCCGGCTGCTTCCTAGCTCAGCATGGAAGACACTCTACAATTTTTAATTTGCCAAAAAAGCCCTCTTTTTAGTTTACAGGGACAGAAGGGGGACTTTTATGTGCAATCTGTACAGCTCTCCAGAAAGCACTTACATTTATGATGTTCATGAAATTTATAGCCAGTTGGCAGTGCTGCTCTCTCCTCTCCTCTCCACCAGCCACCCTGGCAGGATGGCAGACTATAATAAGCAAGCCACACATTCAAGTGGCATAAAAGGCATTTCTACAAGTTAGCCTCCTGCCCAGCCTTATAAACTCTAACAAGTCTCTAACAAGTAGGCAGGATCTCTTTATACCCAGGGAGAAAAACCCCTTTCAGAAATGGCCTTTTCACAAAGCCCACACCTTTCTTCTAATTAAGGTTAAATAGCTCCATGTTTTCTGGCCAATTTCATTCTTTCCCCTTATTCCCCTCTTAACAAGGCAGCCTTTAAAAAGACATCACTAATTGGTGTCTGCTTCTCACATACCATGCGTGCTTTGATAGTCAGTTAGAAAGCCTTCCCCATCGATCAAACTTCCCCTGAAAGGCTGCTAATGTGCTCCATGTGTCTGCCACCAGACAAAGCCAAGTGGCGGCTCCCCAGCTCCCTGCTCCTCCTGTTCCCATACTGCCGCCCGGGACCGAGGGTCCGCAGCCAGCTCTGCCCCCCGGCCCCGGCCTCCCTGGGAATAGCCCGGCCCCGGCATTGAGGAGGAATGACTCCGCGATGTGTGTGGCAATTGGAAAATTAATGGGGAGTGGTTAAATGTTAAGGGTAGGATCTGAAACAGAGCAGGCGAGAGAGCAATTGTCATGCTTATGAGACTGGAGGAGGGCCAGGGAGCTTTCCTGTGAATTCCAGTCTCCCCCGGTGCTTGGAGTATTCCTGGGGAGCGGGCTGGGTGGGAACGCTGCCGGGGCGAGGGGCAGCGATGCCCTCCGGCCCCCGAGGACGGCAGCGAGCAGGGATTCTGCTGTTGCCTTTCCCCGGCCGTGGATGATGATGATGATGGGCACAGGCTGCCCCATCTGCAGCTCATCAGCCCTTCCCCAGCAGGTCCTGACCGCCGCGGGGCCCGGGGAGAAGCCACGAGAGATGGTTGTTGTTAGAGCGCTGCGAGCCAGACCTCCCATGGCCCTGCTGCCCCCAGCCCGGCCGGAGGCTCGCAGAGGGGTTTGGGTTGAAAGGAACCCTGAAATGTCACCCAGGCCAACCCCCAGCAATGCTCCGCTCCTCCATCCCAAGGACGATGCTCGGGATGTCCCAGCCCCGCTGTGGCTGTCACCACACACTCCATCCCACACTCCCGACTCAGAGCAGAGCAAATCTCCCGTTCTGGGCTGCTCCGGGGGTCTCAAAGCACCAGCGGCTTAACTGTGGCTGCAGGAGTCACCTAACTGGGCTCCTGAGCTTGGGGACACGCCAGGGTTTGTCTGGAATGGAACCACAGCATGGTTTTGGAGGAGATGGCAGCTCACGGACTGGAAAGAGCCTTCCTTACCTGACCCAGGCACCTCTCCCCAGCCATGGAACCAAAACAAGCACCTGAGAGAAAAGAGAGTGGGGGCAGAGCAGCCTGGAGTGGGCTGGGCACGCAGGATCACAGCAGGATTTGCTGTGATGCTGTTCCAAACATCTCTCTGCCCCCCAGCCCCCCCAGCTAATAAACGTTGGGGTTCTTCAAGCACAGTTCCCTTTCCCACTGTAACTCACGCATGGCTGCCACACCTTCCCCCAGGGTAAAGTCATCACCTGCAGCTTTAGAGGCCTCCAGTGGGGCTGGTAATCCTGGAAGTGTCTTTTAGGGGCTCTTTTTCTAGGGAGGGAGCCAAGGATTCCCCGAGGAGAGAAGCAGCCAAAACCAGGCACCTCTTTGGCACCAGGTGCTCCACGGGGCAGCCACCTGTGACACAGCACAGTGACAAGGCGGTGGGGTGTCCCCGGGGCACACACACACACTCCAGCTACTTTTTCAGTGGTGATTTGCAGCCCTTTGTGCTGCTGGAGCCCGGGAGGGGAGAGATGGTCGGCAGCCAGATGCTGGCTCCCTCCCAGTCCTCGGTGGGGCTTGTCAGCGCCATGGGCTGTGCAGGTGGAGAGCTGCCAGCAAACGGCATCCCCAGGTCTCCCCGGCAGGCTGGCAGGTGCTTTCCCAGCCCTGCAGCCAGGGACAGAGCCGGGGGGACACACAGAGCCCTTTTGGAAAGACTCCTGCTTGCTGTGACCCTGCCACTCCTCCCCCGACTGAAGGACTACCCGAGGTTTTACAGCTTCATCCACAATTTGCTGCTGCAAAACAGCACGGGAGCAGGATCTTCCCTCTCCATCACGCTTGGCACTGAATTTGCTGCTCTGGCAGGCAGCAGAGTTCAGCAGCTCCCAGCGCTGGGCACGGCAGCCCTTCCCCAGGCTGGTATTTCAGGGCTGGGGCATCTCCCAGCTGCCCTCCACACCCAGCTGGGATGGCACAGCCGCTTTCCTGGGCAGCCTGTCAGGGCAGAGCCACGGGCTTGTGTTCTGGTGCCTCCAGACAGGGGGTAGTGACAGCCCTGCCCTGCAGAGCTCGTTCAAAGAGCACTGCTGCTGCTGCCTCAGCCTCTCCCAGCAGCTCACAGGTGTGACTCGGGTGGCTGGGAGCCCACATTTTCCACTGCACAGCCCTGTGTGCAGCTCCTGCTGCTTCCCCAGCTCTGCTCTGGCTCTGTGCCCGCAGATCTTCCTGTAGGAGAAAGTCAAAGCACACAGAGAGCAGTCCCACCATTGTCACCAGCCCTCTGTGTCAGCTGGGATCTCCAGGGGCACGAGGCAGAGAATAGAATCACAGAATGTCCTTGGATCCACAAGGATCATCCAGTCCAACTCCTGGCCCTGCACAGACACCCCAACCATCCCTCCCTAAGCCTCAGACCATTGTCCAGACACTTCTGGAGCTGTGGCAGCCTCGGGGCCGTGCCCATGCCCTGGGCAGTGGGACAGGCTCCTTGTTGTGTCTGCTGAAGCTCACAGGGCTCAGCACAGCTGCCTCAGCAGCACCCCAAATCCTGCCTCCACCTCCCAGCACTGCTCCAGCACAGAGAGCACAGCAGCAGCCAGGCCCCACAGATGGCCCAGCCTGGAAGTGTCCAGGGCCACGCTGGACAGGGTTTGGTGACCTGGTCTAGTGGGAGGTGTCCCTGCCCATGGCAGGGGTGGGACGAGAGGATCTGTAAGATTCCTGCCCACCCAAACCATTCCACATCTTTGTGATGATTTTATGTTGACTTTCACCCCACCAGCCCCATTTCCCTGCAGGGCTCAGAGCCCCAAGCACCTGACAGGGACCAGGGCTACCCGAGTCCTCAAGCACCCCATTACACAACTGAGCTAATCCTCCTGTATCAGGTGTCCTGCCTGAACATCTGTGCCACGATGGGAAGTGGCCACAGGTGCAGCAGGAGCTCTCCAGAGGCAGGAGGGAGCTGCCAGGGGCTTGGGATCAGAGCCGTGCTCGTGTCAGGCTGTTGTAATGAAGTGCCTGGGGAGAGGTACATGAAACAGGGCCTCTCTCATCAGAGCGTGTGCACAATAATTACTGTGCCCAAGGTGGGGTTTGCAGGGGAGGGGTGCAGCCCAGGCCCTTGGCAGAGGTGCCTGGTGCAATTCAAGAAGCTCTGGGGGACCTGAGACATCTCCACAGGGCTGGCAGATGTGACACAGGATCTACGGGACACCTGTGCCCTTCTGCCGTGACAGATGGCGGCCAGGTGGGCTAGCCCGGGGTGCCCCAGGTGGCACTGGTGTCAGCGGGGGACACACCTGAACGCAGACACCTGATCTGTGTGTGCAGACACCCCACGGTGGTGCCTTGCCACCACCTGCCCCTCCGTGCCTCGGTGTCCCCACCCGTGTCCTGGGGACACACTTGTCACCTGCACAGCTGTGCTGGGTGTGCACCTGTGCTGGGTGTGCCCTCAGGCCCCCAGCTGCACCCCTGCCTCGGGCCAGGGGGTGCAGGGGCTCTGAGCCATCCCTGGGCATCGCTCCCCTCTCTCTGCCTCATTTCCAGCTCCGTCTCCCGCGGATCTGCCTCCAGCTGCTGGTCCTTGCTCTGTCTTTCACAGCCAGATTAAAGGGCCCTTTAGTACCTGGGATTTTATCCCCATGCAGGCACTTACACGCTGCAATCAAAACACTTCTCAGCCTTCCCTGTGAGCAGCTGAGCAGCCCAGGCACTGCAGCTCTCTGCAGGGCTTTGTGCTGCCCTGCCCTGCTCAGGGGGCTCCTCTCAGGCTCCCTCCACCCCAGGGCTTTGCCCTTGCCCTGTGCTGCCCTGCACAGCTCTGTGCAGCTCATCTCTGTTTTTTTCAGCGTTCCTTGGCCATACAAAAATGCATCTTTCAGCTGTGCCTGGTGCAAGGCAAAGCTCCCCTCTCCATTCCCTCGAGACAGCTCATTGCCCACATTGTGTGGATGGGGAGGCTGAGGCAAAGGGCAGCCAGGAAGTTTTTGGCTCTTTGGACCTTCTCCCGGCTGCTCCTTCCCTCCCTGGCTGCCCTGAGGCTCGGAGAGGCGGCAGCCGTCACCCCTGTCAGATCCATCCCAGCGCCTCGCTCCTGGCTGCATGAGTGACTCTGAGCACAGGAAGGAAACAACCAAAGGCCACCCATGGAAAGCGGAGTGCCAGCTCTTGACAGCTGCCATCCTCCCCCCAGCTCGTCAGCACGGCACAGCTGCCCCTGATGTGACACTTGTCTGTCTCTGTCTCTGGCAGGAGCCACCTCCCCGCGGAGGGGACAGGCTGCAGCCGAGCTGTGCCTCCTCGGCGTGAGCACCTCGCTGCCTCAGGCTGAGCTTCCTCTTCTCCCTCGCAACTCCCAATTTTCCAACCCCATCCCAAGCCCCTCCCATATCCCAGTCATTCACAATTTCCCACCATTTCCAATTTTCCACATCCCAACCATTCCCAAATTTCCACATCCTAACCATTCCCAAATTTCCACATCCCAACCATTCAAAATTTCCCAACCATTCCCAAATTTCCACATCCCAACCATTCCTGATTTTCCACATCCCAACCATTCCCAAATTTCCACATCCCAACCATTCCGGATTTTCCACATCCCAACTATTCCTGAATTTCCACATCCCAACCATTCAAAATTTCCCAACCATTCCCAAATTTCCACAGCCCAACCATTCCCAAATTTCCTCATCCCAACCATTCCTGATTTTCCACATCCCAACCATTCCCAATTTCCCACCATTTCAAATTTTCCACATCCCAACCATTCCCGAATTTCCACATCCCAACCAGGTTCTCCTGGCTGATCATCCTTGGCCAGTGTGGGGCTCCATGGGCTCTGCTGTGCCATGGACAGAGGTTTGTTCTTGTCTTGAACCCTTGCAGAATAAACTGGAAATAATGGCAGAGAATTGCTGTGAGGGGGCACATGCCAGGACCTGAGTGCTCAAAGGAAAACTGAGGCCAAGGAAAGCACAGCTGCATTCAGTGGTTTCAGAGAAGCCTGGATGTGCTGGAGCAATGATCCAGCAGTGATCTTCTGTCAGTGATCTTTAAAGTCTCTTCAAACTCAAACTTCTTTTGTGCATTGACAATGGGAGACACTTGGGACCCACCATCTTCCTCTGGAAAAGCAGCACAAGAACCAGGACCCACCTGGCAAGAGGGGACAGACCTTGCTGGGGTGTCCAGAAATCTCCTCCATTACACTTTTGTCTGGGGAACTCTGGGCAGATCAGCTGGAGCCTCCAGAGGGTTGGAGAGGCTGCAGGTTTAGTGACAGGAGCACAGACAGAGCCAGGCAGCACCAGACCTCCTCAGGATGGAAAAGCACCACGG
Source organism: Oenanthe melanoleuca (assembly GCF_029582105.1). NCBI lineage: Eukaryota > Metazoa > Chordata > Aves > Passeriformes > Muscicapidae > Oenanthe > Oenanthe melanoleuca. The sequence goes on from NC_079356.1 coordinate 1,544,119, forward strand.
AAGCAGCCCCTGCCTGCTGGATCCCAGCTGGGTGCTCTGTGTCCTGGTCCAGCTTCTCCTCTCTCTGGGAATGCCTGAGTCTGGAAGGGAAGAGCCAGAGGGTCAGCTCAAGGAGGAGGAATGGCCAGGAATGTGGGAGGAGGTGTTTGTGAGCTGCTCTGACACAGGGGATGGTGGGAGCACCCTGAGGGGCTGGTTGGCTTCAGCTGGGGGGTGCAGTGCTCTGTGAGTGAGCATAAAGCAAATGTCAGTGCAAGCAGGCATTTAAAGATAAAATTGGCGGTAATAATAATGATTATGATAATTCTGTCACCGAGAATAACTGTGCAAACACTGGCAGAGTGAGGGCAGGGATGTCCTGGGTTCTGACAAATTGTGTGCAGCCAGGGAAGGGTCTGAGCCCCAGGAGAGGCTGAGGGAGCTGGGAAGGGGCTCAGCCTGGAGAAAAGGAGGCTCAGGGGCCCTTGTGGCTCTGCACAACTCCCTGACAGGAGGGGACACTGGGGGGGTCGGGCTCTGGGAACAGGAACAGGGACAGGAGCAGAGGGAACGGCTCAGGCTGGGCCAGGGTTGGATATTGGGCAGAATTTCTACATGGAAGGAGTGCTCAGCCACTGGAAGGGGCTGCCCAGGGCAGAGGTGGAGAAGAAATGAATGGAGGTGGCTCTCAGTGCTCTGGGCTGGGCCAAGGTGGGGCTGGTCACAGGCTGGACTCGATGGTCTGGGGGGCTTTTCCAGCCTCAGGGATTCTGTGATTGTGTTTGGGCTGGGTCTGCCTGGGGCCTGGGCTCTGCAGCCCTGGTTCCTGCTCACAGATCCCTGCCAGGCACTTTTCACAGCACTTAAGCAACTCTGGAAACAGCCAGAAACTGCACTGGTGCCTCTGGAAACCTCTGGGATTGATTTCAGGCTCTGAAGGGGAAATTGTCACGAAGGCAGGAGCTGTGCTCAGTCACATCAGGGAGTTATTCTGGGTGTTTGTGGCAGGGGTGGGTGAGTGTGTGGGAGCCCATGATGGAAAAGGGGGTCTTGGCCTGTTCCTTTTCCCAGACCCACTCTGATGACCCTGCAGTTGTTTCCCTCTTAGCTCAGAGAATCCCAAACTGGTTTGGGTGGGAAGGGACCTTAAAGCTCATCTCAGTCCACCCCCCTTCCACGGGCAAGAACACCTTCCACCATCCCAGGCTGCTTTCATCCAGCCTGGCCTTGAACACCTCCAGGGATGGGGCTCTGCAATTCCCTCTCATTACTACCCAGTGCAGGAGAAGGAGGATTTTTTTTTGCCATTGCCTCGGAGCAACTGTGCTCTTAAGTTTCTTCCAAGACTCACACCAGGGCCGCTTCTCTGCATGTGTGGTCTCTTGGACTGCATAGAGCTCATAAATAAATAAGGAGAAAAGTTCTTAATCTTCATTCGAAAGCTCCTGGTATCACAATGCTGCTGCACAAAAGCCATCTTATTAGCCCCAAGTGCAAAATGCTGCCTTTTCTTGCAGAAGCTCATTAATTGCAGGTCACCATTCAACAAGAAAGATGAGGCACTTGAGTTCTTCAGGCTCTCATTAGCCACCGAGCCGAACAGTATGTGTGAAATTAACAGTCACCTGAGTACCTCTATAATTTCATAATTATTAGGCCTAATGGGTTAGTCTCTGCCAAATGGTTTTAACTCCTTCCTAGACAGAGCAAGGAATCACATGAGATGCCAAGGTTGGCGCATTTCACGAGTTTTATAACCATTTAACAGCTTTCTTGTGGAAATAATAATAAGGAGAGGAAGTTTCCAGGATCATGTACTGTTTGCATTTTTTAACATATGTTTAGCTTTTAATTATTCATATCCAGCGCGCCAAGGAAGCAGATAGCCTGTATCCTGGAGAGTGGGTGAAAGAGCTTTCCCTGCAAAGGGATTTTAATTGGTTTTAAAATGTGTTCTGCGTGTGTGTTTATATTTGCCTGTGTGTGTGAGAGCCGAGCCTTTGGTTTCTCTTCTCCTTGATGATTACATTACATTATTTCCCGTCTCTTACATTTTTATTTATCTTAGGCTTAAAAAGCAAAATCAGAGCTGAGATTTCTGTCTCTGCTTTTGAACTCGAGAAGCTTGGAAATGGCACTGCCTTTTAATGGGGATTTTCTCCTACTTGAATCCAGCCCAGGCGAGCAGCCCGGGGGGAAGGCTGCCTCTCACCTCCAATCACTAATTGTTTTTCTTGTGGTTTGTCTCACAGTCCAGAGCATGGGCGTCTCATTCCAGGTGGGAACAAACACAGCAGAACCCCCTCCAAATTTGGGGTGAGCTGGAGGGGGGCTCTGGCCCTATGGCCATCACATTGCACCCCATGGCAATACCCTGGGCCCCCCACACGTGGACAAACAGCCCCTTCCCTCCTCCCACCCATTCAAAGCTGGACACAGGCACAGGGCAGGAGTTCCAGCCTGTCCCAGACACTCAGATTTGATAGCTGGGATTTAAATTTGCTTTTAAAATCATATCTGCACCCACTCCAGAATGGGTTATACTGGGAATGCTGTGCTCTCCTCCAGGATATAAATCCCTTTCCCATTGCTTTCAGCCTTGATGAGACCCTCAGCTGTGATGAGAGGACAGGACGTGACAGCAGCAGGCCCAGAAAAGAGGTTAATGGTTGGGCTCGATGATCTTGGAGGGTTTTCCACCCTTAATGATTGTGTGAGGTGTCTGCAGTCCCCCTCAGTGCCCTGTTTGAAGGTGACGGATCCCTGGGGGCAGGAGCTGCTGCAGGGGGAGCAAGGAGCACTTTGGCTGCCGTGGGCCTGCCCAGCTGAGCTCAGCCCTCACCTGGAGAGGCACAGCACAGCCCAGAGAGTGACAAACACAGCCTTGCTTGGTGACAAAGGGTGGCCTTGGCACTGTGATGGTGGCAGCAGAGCTCCAGCCCTCGGCTCTGCCAGCCTCAACCCATCCTCTCTGCTCTTCACCTCCATCACATTTGCAGGTTTGGGGCTCTTTTTTTTGGGGGGGTGATGCTGTCCTATTTTTTCTCATTGTGCAAGAGAACAGAGGGGAACAGGGGGCTTGGGGCCCAATGCCTGTGGCACAGCAATCCCTGCCCTGTGGGTGCCTGAGCACCTCAGCAGGACCTGCAGCATCCCAAGGCTCTGTCTGGGATGGGTTTCTCAGCACAGGAGCCAGCTGGGAGCCTTGGATGGACCCAGAGTCAGGCCCCAGCTCTCTCTGCTGGTGCTCCACTCCTGGCTGTGCCTGTGCTGGGAGATCAAGGCTGGGAGGAGGGAGGGTCTTTCTTCACTTTAGGTGCTGCAGAAACGTCTCCTTCGATGATATTTCACCTTACCTCTCCTTGCCACATCTGTCAACTTCTGCTAATTACCGAGTTTGCTATCACCCTCTGCACTGATGTGAAGGGTAGGGAAAACAGAAAAAGGAGGTTAAGGGATTCTACAATTATAAATGATGTCTGGCAGGCTAAGGTACCATATAATGCATTATAAGCACTTAAAAAGCTAACCCATTCTGTCTTCTTTCTTTGGCATAAATAATGGCTTTTTTATGAATAAATCATGCAGCCAAGGTCTCTGAAAATAGCAGGAACCTGGAGCAGAATGTCTCCATCCTCATTTTTGCTAGGACAGCAGAGAAGTCAGCAATCCACTCCATCACCACTGATAAACCAGGGTGAGTGCAACTCTCAGTAATGAAATAGGGAGATAAAGTTTCGGGAGGGTAGTTGGATATTTCTGCCAAGGCACCGACTGCACCCGGGCTCCAAATGAAACATAATGGACTCCAAGGAGATAAGCATTTTTTTTCCTGCCCCATGAATAAAGCAAGACCTCATAACTCATAGACAGGCAAAGCTGCCAGCAACTTAAAAGTGCTTCCTTCTGCTTCTGGTTTGTGTTTCCTTTTAATGAAGCTGCTCCAAAGCCGAGGGGGAGCTCAGAAGTGGGGCTGGAAGCAAAGCCTGCCTTTCTGCGTGTGGAGTCCGGCTGCCTGCGGGCACTGGGGAGGGCTGGGTGGGCTGGGAGGGAGCTGGGGAGGGCTGGGAGGGCTGGCTGGGCACTGGGATGGGCTGGCTGGGCACTGGGATGGGCTGGCAGAGCACTGGGATGGGCTGGCTGGGCACTGGGATGGGCTGGCTGGGCACTGGGATGGGCTGGAAAGGCTGGCTGGGCACTGGGATGGGCTGGCAGAGCACTGGGATGGGCTGGGAGGGCTGGCTGGGCACTGGGATGGGCTGGCTGGGCACTGGGATGGGCTGGAAAGGCTGGCTGGGCACTGGGATGGGCTGGCAGAGCACTGGGATGGGCTGGCAGGGCTGGCTGGGCACTGGGATGGGGGATGGGCACTGGGGATGGGCACTTGGATGGGCACTTGGCTGGGCACTGGGATGGGCTGGGAGGGCTGGCTGGGCACTGGGATGGGCTGGCAGAGCACTGGGATGGGGGCTGGGCACTGGGATGGGGGATGGGCACTGGGATGGGCTGGATGGGCACTTGGCTGGGCACTGGGATGGGCTGGAAAGGCTGGCTGGGCACTGGGATGGGCTGGCAGAGCACTGGGATGGGCTGGCTGGGCACTGGGATGGGCTGGCAGGGAATGATTTTGGAGGGTCCAGCTTGGTGCTGATGGTGCTCACACCCCTCACACCCTCACACACACAGGTGCTTTTGTGCTCTCACAATCTGGGGGTGCAGGGTCTTTGCACCTCCCTATCAGACCCTTCCCTCTCTCTCTTTTTGCTGCAGGATAATGAAGGTTTCCTGGGGACAGCTCCTCCTCCTCCTCCTCCTCCTCCTCCCCTGGGCTGTCCCCAGCCTGCACACGGTGTGCCAGCCCTGTATCCCGTTCTGAGGGGTGCCGTGGAGGATGAGGAGCAGCGAAGGCTCTGCCTGCCCCGTCTGCTGCTCCTGGCAGCCCCCAGGCCAGGTGGCTGGGTTGTTTCCTTGGGCTCCGTTCAGCACAAGCAGCTTGTGCTGTTCCTTCTCCTCCCTGGGGTGGGCTGCTCATTTTTGCCCCATAAGACAATGCCCTTTTTCAAAAACAAAGAAATTACAAAGTACATATGAACATATGGTAACATATATTCTAGGCTGCCTATGTGGCCAATTTTCTGTATGTTACCATATGGTGCCGCGTATTTAGCAAAAATATAACTTGACTGTTTCTCTTTCCATATGGGGATTCTTTTGCCTTAATTAATAACATTGAGCAAAAACTCTTTCTAAGGTTTCCAAGATTTCTGCAAGGGAGTATCTTATGACAGACACATGCTCCTGAAGGCTTTCCTCCTTATTTGTCTGCACCCTTCTGTCCCTGTCCTCTTCCACGTGCTCCAGGGGCAGCTGTGGGGACATCTGCCCATGGGATTGTTGGGAGGGGGATGTGCAGCCTGGCTTGGGAGCTCCTGTCCCACTCAGGACCTGTGGCTCAGCCCTGCTGGGCTCATCCAGCTCCCGTGGGCAGCAGGGATGGGAGGGGAGTCCCTCATGAGCTCTGTGCAACCTCTTGAAGGGTTCAGTGAGCAGTCCTGTGTAAGTAACCTGGACAGAACAGCTGGATCAGCTCCTGGTGTCTCAGCCTCTTTCTGCACCTCCAGATCGTTCCTCTTGAGGAGCTGAGCTGACCTGGAGCCCAGGTCTGTGCCCATCCCCTGAGCACCCCCCCAGCTCGTCCTGGCGGAGTAGGACAGAGCAGAGCTGGCAGAGTGGCAGTCACCAGCACCTCTGTGGCCACGGGGCACTGCCAGCACTGTGTGTGCAGCTGTTCCTGGCCCAGGACCTGGCAGCTGCTCCCCCATTTCCTGCCAAAGCCCAGAGCAGGACTCAGGGTGGGATATGTGCAGGGCAGGACTCAGGGTGGGATGTGCAGGGCAGGATTCAAGGTGGGATATGTGCAGGGCAGGATTCAGGGTGGGATATGTGCAGGCAGGACTCGGGGTGGGATGTGCAGGGCAGGACATCCTTGCAGCCACGTGGAGATCAGCCATGGCCTGGGAGCCCCACTGGGACTGTCTGCCTGCTGGCTTGGCCATTTGCTGGTGGCTTTGGGCTCGTGCCTGGGAAGGCATTTCCAGAGGGCAGGACACCAGGGCTTCACCAGCCTCGACTCCTACATTTGCATTACAGGCTGGTTGTCACCTGGGCATCCATGGCTGGGATGCAAATGCAGAATGGTTTGGGTTGGAAGGGCCCTAAAGACAATCCAGTTATCCTGCCATGGGCAGGGACACCTTCCACCCATCCAGACTGCTCCAAGCCCTCTTTGGAAGGGTGTCCCTGAGCCAGGCTGCATTCCCACCACAGTTCAGAGCAGAGCAGCCTCTGCGTGGCACAAATCAAATCCCACCCTGGCGCCAGGCTGCCAGCTGGGCTCGCATGAGGGCGGTGGGAGCAGGGGCTGGCGGGCTGCTGGGGCCCTGGTGGCATTCAGAGATGGCTCTGGGAGAAGGTCAGAGCGTGCAGAGCAGGCACAGGCTGTCAGCCTCAGCTCTGCAGGGAGGACAGCCACGGGATGCAGGATCAGCTCTGCTCAGGAGCTGTCTGGAGACGCTGCAGTGCAGGGAGCAGAACCACATCATCCTGCAGTGCTGCCCTCGAGTTCAGCTCTGGTGCAGGGTGCACGGGAATTTCTGGGAGAACAGTGGAGCTTGGCCCAATATTTCAAAAGGGGAAACAGGGTGACGTGGGTAATTTCACATCTGTCAGGCTGACATTGATCCTGGAGAAAATAGTGGGATGGCTGATCCTGAACACAAGGGATAAGGAATCCAAAAGGGTGATATAATTAATGCCAATCAACAGGGATTTATGGAAAATAGATCCTGTTAAACCAACTTGACAGCTTTCTTCTTGTTGTTTTTTTTTTTCTTTTTTCTCTTTTTTTTTTTCTGTTTAAAAACAGGATTACAAGTTTCTTCAGCAAGGTGAGGTTTGCTGAGGACATGGGAAGAGCAGCAGATCACCTCAATGCTGTGTGTTTTCTTATAAAAAAATAGAGGAAAAGCCAACCAGCCATGTGGTGTGGCTGGTTTAGGAAAACATTTAGGAGCTCGTGGGTGGGCACAGACTGACCCTGCAGGGGATTCTGTCTGGCCAGTCCCTCCAGTGCTGGGCAGGACACATGGGGCTGTGTGGAAAAGGGTCTCACTCACTGGGAGGTTCTGCTGGGACGTCACTGGTGCTGCTGGAGGAGACGTGATTTGCAGAGGGGGCAGCACCAGACACCAGTTCACCACGGAAAGGGCTGGTAATGCTGATGGAGAGAGTCCAGAGGGACTTGGAGCTGCTCCAGGGGTTTGAGCCACTCTGCTCTGGAGCCAGGCTGGGAGAGCTGGGGGTGCTCAGAGCCCCTTGCAGGGCCTGAAGGGGCTCCAGGAGAGCTGCAGAGGGACTGGGGACAAGGATGGACAGGACACAGGGAATGGCTCCCACTGCCAGAGGGCAGGGCTGGGGGGGATCTTGGGCAGGAAAACCCTGGGAGGGTGGGGAGGGCCTGGCACAGGGTGCCCAGAGAAGCTGTGGATGCCTCTGGATCCCTGGAAGTGTCTAAGGCCAGGTTGGACAGCGCTTGGAACAGCCTGGGACAGTGGCAAGTGTCCCTGCCCATGGCAGGGATGGATGGAAGATTTGGCTGGGCCAGGGGAGGTCAGAGTGGATTTTAGGGAAATTTTCTTCATGGAAAAGACTGTAAGTTGCAGGCTGTCACTGAAGGGGTTTAAAAGATGTGTGGATGCAGCACTTGGGGATGTGGGTTCATGTTGAGTTTGGAAGTGCTTGAGGAATGGTTGGACTCACTGGTCTCAGAGGACTTTTCTTCATGATTCTATGGCTCAACCATCCCCATGCTCTGGGTGCAAGCTCAGTTCCACCACCCCTTGGTAACTCTCCCCAGGATCCCTGGGGGCACCATCCCCCCCTTTCTCAGCCCAGACACACAAGCACTGACAGCAGCAGCAGCAGCCCCACCTTGTAATATTTAAAACAATTTTATTCATGAAAATATGCTGTACAATGCACTATACACAGTTCTTTACATTGCCACATACACAAACTCTAATAGCACAACCAAGAAAGTTACCATTGCCTACGATAGATGCGTGTGAGAGATGACGCCTCCGAGACCCTCCCCCCCAGCCTGTACAGTTATAAATAGAGGGAAAGGACAGACCCAAAACCTCGGGGGAAGCAAAGCTGGGGGGCCCTCGGTGTCCCCCCACACCGGCTCCAGGCAGGGCAGGGCAGGGCAGGGTGGGAGCAGGGGGGAGCGCTGTGGGGTGGGGGTGATGGAGAGGGGAGGATGGAGCTGAGTGAGTGGGACCTCGCTGACTCCAGGAGGGGAAGCTGGAGCCTCAGCCAGCCTGGACAGTGACACAAAGCCCTGGTGTCCCCTTCCCCACACTCACAGTCACAGGGGGACCCCCAGGACCCCACAGGCACAGCCCCAGCTCCCCCACCCATCACCGCCACCCACCCGGGCTCACAGCCCCGCATCCTCCGGTGCCGCGGTGGGGCCGCCTGTGCCCCCTGCCCCTGCAGCCCCCATCCCCGGGGGTGCCCGTGCCTGCCCCGCCAGCCCTCGCCCCGCACGACGACAGAACACACGACGCCACCAACACGACTGCACCGCACACACGACAAGCCCACGGTCACGAACCACGACGACAGCTTGGCGAGGGGCCGTGCCCACGCAGCGGGGCGGGGCGGGGGGACAGGGCGGGCACGGGGCAGGGGACACCTCCCTCCTGCTGCACGGTGACACCCAAGGGGCTCAGGGACCCCTGCTGGGACAAGCCCACCCCCAAATTGCTGCCTGGCACGCTGGTGTGCTGCTGGATCTGTGCCTGGAGGTCAGATGCCTGCAAGGGCCAGGACCCCCTTCCCTTTCTCCCATTCCTGGGGGGCAGAGACCCCTGTTTCCTCCAGGGCAGCCACAGCTGCCCTCCTGCCTCTGGGTCCCAACTGGGGGGTCGGGGATTAAATAGCCATTTGCAATCAGTTTCCAAGGATTTGAAAGATGCCTGAAACGAGAGGTGGTGTATAAAAGGAATGCGGTAATGATCCTGACCAAAGAATAATCCTTTTTAAAAAAGCATTCAAGAAAGATTATATATAATAGAATATATTAAATTCTGTACATGATCAAATAATGTAAACATAATTAATTAACTTGTAAGAATGTCTTTAGAGACCGTGCCTGCTGCGTGCCCTGGGTGAAGGTGAGCGGTGGCACACGGGGCTCCTCTGTCACACTCTGCCACAGCCCTGTGGGTCAGGGGAGGAGCAGGAGGTGCCACCCTGGGTCCCACGCTGTCCCTGTGGCTGGCTGGGACCCAGCACCTGCAATGTGGTGGTGCTGGGGCAAGAAGGGAAGAGCTGGGCTGGGAAAATGTGCTGGTTCAGTGCACTGAGCCTGCTGCAAGCCAGGGGCTGGGGGTCTGAGAGAGCCTGTGGTGCCCAGGAGGAAGAAGGGCTGAGCAGAGAGCCCACGGGACAGAGCAGCATCTCCCAGCACCTCCTCCCAGCACCTCCATCATCTCCAGACCAGCGGCTCCTGCTGGGCCCTGCCTGAACCCCCCCAAAACCCTGCTGCTCCTGGCAGCAGTGCAGGATGGCCAGGACATCCCTGGCCCACTCCTGCCCCAGGGAGCTGTGGTCACTTTGAGCTCCTGACACACAGCAGGACCATGTGTGAGTCGTGGTCCCCATCCCCACAGCTCCAGCTCTGGCAGGTGGGTGCACCCCTCTTGCTCAGTTCCTGGCATGCCAGGGGGGGCAGTGAGACACTGGGACAGGCACTGACCCCCCAGGAGCCCCACAGCCCTGGCTGGGGGCCCTGTGGCACCTCCCTTAGCAATGTGGGTCACCCAAGCTTGGAGCAGGAGGGACCCCACACTGCATCCAGAGGCCTGGCCACCACATCCCTCCCCTCCTCACACACACACACAGCCCCTCCTCGAGGATGACCCACCTCACAGCCCCCCAGCTTCCACCCCATCACCCAACACCCTCCCATGGCCAAGCCACGATGAGCCACGGGATGGGACACAGCCATCAGCACTGCTCATGGCCTCTCTCTCCTCTCCCTAAGCTCGACCCTTTCTTCCTTCCAATGCAAAAACTCAATGGCAAAAGAGTGCATGAAATCAAATAAATATGCCCCCCTCCCCGCCCCTGCAAGCTGCCCCTGAGCCTCCAGCTCAGGGGACCCTCACGCCCAGCAGGACCCCCCTGGAGTGCCCCCTGTCCCAGGCAGGGGCTGCAGCCTTCCCCTGGCACCCTCAGGCCCTGGAGGCTGCTGAGATGCTGCTCCCAGGGCTGCTGACTGCAATCATCACTGCTCGGTAAGAACACCTGCCTGGAGCCACACGAGCTCACCCGCAGGGGAGAGAGCGCTGCTCTCCACCAGGACTGGGGGGCCATGAGCCCCTCCTTGCCCTGGGGCAGGGTCCCCACTCCTGACACTTCTACTCAGGACTCATTTCCCAAGGTGGCTCAGAGAAGAGCCCCTTCCCAGGGGGGATGCCCACGCAGGGAGGGTCCCACACCACCACACCACCAGCCGTCACCACTCTGCCACCCAGCCCAAGGGCAAATCAAGCTGGCACCATTGCCATGGGGCACTGGGACTGTCTGAAAAGGCTCTCCCTGCCTGCTCCCCCCTGGATCTGCCTGGCTCTGGCTGCCTCTCCCACCCACCTGCCCTGTATCCTCCAGAGGACGCTGGCAGGACCTGCAGACCGGGCACACGTGGGGCTGGAGGTCCTCCCCCATCTCAGTATTTGACCCTCCGGTTTGTGTTCCGTGTTCGACCTCAAGCTCAGCCCGATGGCTCTCGCCCATCTTAACAAACAAAGGCAGAAGAGAAAGGAAAAAAAAAAGTTAGTCTCAATGTTCCCCTCGTGGCTTCCCAGCGGCGAGCCCGGCCGGGGCGGGCTCACCCGGGCACCCAGCTCTGGTTCGTGGGCTGCGGCGCCCCGGGCAGCGCGGGCACGTTCAGCCCGTTCTGCGGCGGCAGCGCCGAGTCGAAGTTGAAGTCCATCTCGTCGCTGTCCATAAAGTCATTCAGGATGATGGACTCCACGTCGCACTCCAGGCTCCCGTTGAACATGTCCAGGTCCAGGTCTGCTGGGAACCTGTCTTGGCCCAACACCGGGGGGTGGCCGGGCCCCGGGTAGGGGCCCTGCAGCGAATCCAGCAAGCTCATGTGTGCCCCTTGGTTACTGGCGTAGGAATGCAGGTGCCCGTGGTGCGGCACGGCCGTCACGCCGCACGAGTCACCGGGCAGGCTCATAAGGCTGACGGGGTTGGCTAAGGCACTGGTGTTGACCGCAGGGTGGTGGCCGGCTGATGACGGGTGGTACAACGCGTTGCTCTTCATCAGAGAGCCCGGGTGGGGCGGGTAGGGGGACAGGCCCTGCTCCCCGGCCCCGCACAGCAGCGGGTTGTGTCTGTGGCCACGGGCCGGCACCATGGGGCTGGCCTGCGGCAGGGGCAGCTCCCCCCCCGGGACCATGCTCTCCTTGTGCGCGTAGGAGATGGAGGAGAGCAGCTCCTGCAGCGAGGCGTTCCTGTAGGAGCTGACGGGCGAGAAGGTGGCCTGCTTGTTCTCCTGGATGGTCTGCATGGGCAGGCGGCGCATGAGGCTCATGGCTGGCTGGCTGTAGATGGTCCCGCAGTAGGTGTTGGAGGCGTCCCCCATGCTGGAGCACTTGGAGTTGAAGGTGAAGCTGGAGCTGCGCTGCCGCAGGGCGGCCGGGGGCAGCTGCTGGGAGGGGCTCATGCTGTAGCCGTCCTGCAGGTCCTCCAGCATGCTCTCCCCCAGGCTCTCGTTCAGGCTGATGGTGCCGGTCAGGTCGGTCAGCCGGGGCAGCTCCACGGAGCAGCGGGTGCTGAGGGAGGGAGACATGGTGCTGGAGGGGCTGGGGTACATCAGCGGGGAGGAGGGGGTGCCATCATCCTCCTCCAGCTCGTCGGGCTCGTGGTTGGCCATGATGGGCGAGAGGCGCCCGCTCAGCGTGCTGGCCGTGGAGTTGGCCCGCGTCCTGAAGTCCGCCCAGGCGTCGTACTCGTCGCTGGCGTGGGACACGGGGCTCTCCGACCACTTGGCCTGCTGCGAGGACGGGCTGTCCTCCCCTCGCTCCTGCGTCACCTGCAGCTGCTTCTTCTTGCTGGCCTTGCCCTTGATGCGCAGGAACTTGCTGTTGTTGTCCATGGACACCGCGCGCCGCCGCGGCGTCTTGCCCGTCTTGCCGCCCTCGGGGTTCAGCATCCACCAGGAGCTCTTGCCGGTGCCCTCGTTCTGCACGCGGATGAAGCGGGTGTGCAGCGACAGGTTGTGCCGGATGGAGTTCTGCGGGGACAGCAAGGACAGGGGCAGGGTCAGCACCCCCAAGGAAAGGGATGCCCAGGGGGCTGGGGGGTCATGGGGCACTGTGGGACACCTGGGCTCCATCCCCTGAAGGGTTTGGGGCTGGGAGCTCAGCTGGCAGGTCCCTCCCACATCCCGTGGGTCACAGCCCTCTGCTGCACCTCCCAGCTCTGTCTTTGGCACAATTCCTGCCAGGGCAGGGACAGGGAGTCTCTTTAGCACATGTCCCAGGGACCTGCAGCTCTCAGGGACCTTCCTTCCCTGGCAGGAGCCTGCAGAGGGACAAGGTGAAGAGGCAACAAATGCAGTGACGAGGACCACACACAGGTCCAGGGTTTCTCCATCCCTCCCAGCCCAGCTCCACTACCCCACAGGATGCTCCTAGCACAGCCAGCACCCCTGTGGAGATCCCAGCCCAGCAGCTCCACAGGCAGAGGGAATCCCTTTGGGCAACAACCCTTTGCAGTGGACTCCAAGCCTCTTCCCCTACCTGCTATCATTCAGAACGGGCTGCCCTCCACCCTGTGCAGCACCAGCACAGCCCAAAACAACCTGTTGGCACCATGTGTGACCCTGTCCCCAAAGGTCTGTCCCCCCCGTGAGCAGGACTGAGTGTGGCTCCCTGCACGGCTGGCTCAGGTGACAGGGACACATCCCCTGCCCAGGATGCTCGGGTACCCTCAGGCTGTGGGGCTGCCCTCAGCCCTGCCCCAAGGCTCGGGGCTGCCCGGGGGCTGCTGGAGAGGGGAGGAACCTCCCCAGCCCTTCCCAGCTGCAGGAGGGGCAGAAGGACGAGGAGGGGGAGGAACCCACGGTACAGGGGAGAAAGTTTGGTGCTGTTGTGGTGTACAGTGGAATACTAATGAAGAGGCAAGTGAGCTCCAGCCTCATCTATCATATTATGTAATGGCTTACTTCTCTGCACTTCATTTATTTGGAGATTGCTCCCAGGCTGGCTCCTCGCCAGCAGCCACCAAATCCAAGTCTACAGAAATCAATCTCGCACTGACTGATTAAGCCGTGTTTAGAACTAATTGCTCCTTCGTGTGTGGGGAGAATAAATTACGGGCTTTAATTTCACATCTTTAAAATGCAACTGCAGGTATGGGCCAGCCATTAACCCCTTCCTGCACGGCTGGGGAGGGGGCCCAGGGGGTGGTTGGGGCACAGCTGCCCAACCAATGCTCACCACCTTCAAGCAAAGCAAGTCAAGCTTTCCTGGCAGGGAGAGTCCCCTGACCCTTCCAGCACCTCTCCTTAAACCACAGGGTGATCCCAACTCCCATCCACGACCCAGCCACCGTTCAGGCAGCAGGGACAGAAGCACAGCACGTGGCTGTCACCAGCCAGCCCAGCCCCACGGCGCTGCCCTGCACCCACAGGAGTGGGGAGCTGGGGATGCCAAAGCTGGGCTCTGCTGGAGCGATGCCCAGTCCCTGCTGGGCCCCTGGCAGGACTGGGGACCCCCATGGCCACAGTCCCTCCAGGTCTGCTCAGCTCAGGAGGCAGGAGATGCTGCAGCCCGTGTAGCAGGGATGGAGCTGCCATGCAGAGCACGGGCATGTCACAGCTGGATGCGGGTGACATTCAGCATCCTGTGCTGCAGCCCCCTCCCACCCCAGCGGGAGCACAGGGCACCCTGCACCCCCGCGGGAGGGGACGGGGCTGGCAGGGTCAGGCTGCCCGAGGGAGAGAAGGGGAGGCTGCTGCTTCTCCTGCAGCCCAGCTTCATTAAGAGCCAGAAGACAGCAGCAATTATGTGCAAGGTGCAGCGCACCCGGCTCTCTCCTCATTAGCACCCCGACACGCTCGGCTGGCCGCGGCTGGGGCGCACGGAGCGGGGCGGGGGCTGCGCTGGGCGGGCAGGAGCTGATGAGCAGCAGCCAGGCAGGGACCTGCCTCACCCCCGGAAACACAGCGACCCCCAGCCCCGCTGGCAGGGACGCACAGGTGGGGACACACGCGGGACAGCAGGGCTGGCAGCAGTGACAAAGGTGCCCTGAGGTCAGGAAAGGATGGTGCCAATCCCAGTGCCAGTCCGTGCCCTGCAGCACTTCTTACAGCGACCCGCACCGCTGCAGGGCAGCCCTCCCCGTGCCCTCTGTCCCCGTGTCACCTCTGTCACCTCTGCCAGCCCAGCCCGCTCCCGTGGCTCAGCCCCACACGGCCGGGCAACCCCGGGAACCAAATCCCCAACAGCACCGGGCAAGGGCATCGGTCCCCAGCTCACAGCCAGCCTATGTCGGGGTGACCCCAGCCCGTGCCAGGGTGACCCCAGCCCGTGCCAAGGTGACCCCAGCCCGTGCCAAGCTGACCCCAGCCCGTGCCAAGGTGACCCCATCCCGTGCCAGGGTGACCCCAGCCCGTGCCAAGGTGACCCCAGCCCGTGCCAAGCTGACCCCAGCCCGTGCCAAGGTGACCCCATCCCGTGCCAGGGTGACCTCAGCCCGTGCCATAGTGACCCCAGCCCGTGCCAGGGTGACCCCAGCCCGTGCCAAGCTGACCCCATCCCGTGCCAGGCTGACCCCATCCCGTGCCAGGGTGATCCCAGCCCGTGCCAAGCTGACCCCATCCCGTGCCAGGGTGACCCCAGCCCGTGCCATGGTGACCCCAGCCCGTGCCAGGGTGACCCCGGCCTGTGCCAAGCTGACCCCATCCCGTGCCAGGCTGACCCCAGCCCGTGCCAAGGTGACCCCATCCCGTGCCAGGGTGACCCCATCCCGTGCCAGGGTGATCCCAGCCCGTGCCATGGTGACCCCAGCCCGTGCCAAGGTGACCCCAGCCCGTGCCATGGTGACCCCAGCCCGTGCCAGGCTGACCCCGGCACTCCCCGCAGCTCTGCCGAGGGAACAGGGATGCTCTAGGGAGCAGGAGTGGCTGCAGGTGCACCGGACCCCTGTTCAGCCCTGGCTGGCACCAGGGCAGGGCGAGGCTGAGCCCGTGCCAGCCCCCGGCCAGCAGCTGCCGGAGCCTTTGCCAAGCTGGAAGAGCCCAGGGCGGTGCCGGTGCCCGTCTGCCGGGGGCTGGTCCTGCTGCGGGCCGGCGGGGGGGCTGTGGGCACCCACGGAGCCCCTCACCCCCCCGGAGCCCTCCTCCGGCGAGCCTCATTGTCAGGGGAACAGGCAGTGTGAAATCGGTCTGATTAGCAATTAGTCCCATTGTAAAAGGATTAGCCGGACCCATTGTCGGGGAGAGTGACTTGACTGTCAATGGGCATCTGGCAGTGATGATGATGATGATGATGATGCTGATGATGCAGTGGGTGCCGGAAGCCGTTCCCCGAGGCCGGACTCCCGAAATGACCCCCGAGATGAACCTCGGACCCCGAATGAGCCACCCAGACAGGTGACGGACCCCAAAGCAGGCAGCGCTGCCCATCCCCACCCCGGGCAGCAGCTCCCGGGGTCCCGCCCAGCCTCGGGGTGCCCACGGGGGTCGGGGTGCAGGGAGTGGGGCTGGACTCCCCTCTGCGTGCCCTGAGGAGAGCAGGGTGCAGGGAAAGGGCTGCAGTTCGAGCAGGAGCAGGCTCTGGCCAGAGCTGGGGACAGAAACAGGGCGCTCGTGGGCCTCCCCATGCCTGTCACATCCCCTGCACCCCTCTGCTGTCCCCACCACTGCCACCTCTCCGCGCTGTCTGTCCAGCACCAAGGGTTTTCCAAGCAAACTCCCCACACCTGACAGCCCTGCCCTCAGAGACCCCCGTGTCAGGGTGTGTCAGGGGCTGTCTGTCTGTCTGTCCAGGCTGCTGGGCCATCCAGCAAAGGCTCCCGTGGGTTGTTACCCGGTGGGGATTCTCACACCGTTGACAGGAGGAAGCAGGGACAGGGACAAGGCAACAAGAGCTCTGCCAGCAGCACAAGGACGGCTCCAGGGGTTAATTGATGCTTATTCATTTCTTGTACATAAAAATTGCAACTCCTGGAGGAAATATTCCAGAGGGCAGAGGTTGTCAGCGATGCCTCAATGGGGCTTCACCCCTGGGGAGGATGTACAGGGACAGTCAATGGTGACACCACCAAAAACATCAGTCACCCAAAAAATGGCTCTGCCTGCGGGCGCCAGCTACCTCCTGGCACCATCCCCTGGGCAGGGGCAGGGATGGAAGCAGGGGCAGGGGCACAGTCGGGGCAGGGGGAAGCAGGAGTAGGGATAGAAGCAGAGGCTGGGGGAAGCAGGGCAGGGGCAGGGATGGAAGCAGAAGCAGGGGCACAGTCGGGGCAGGAGGACGCAGAGCAGGGTCAGGGATGGAAGCAGGGGCAGGGATGGAAGCAGGGGCAGGGGCACAGTCGGGGCAGGAGGACGCAGAGCAGGGGCAGGGATAGAAGCAGGAGCAGGGGGAGGCAGGAGTAGGGATAGAAGCAGGGGCTGGGGGAAGCAGGGCAGGGGCAGGGATAGAAGCAGGGGCAGGGGCACGGGCAGGGGCACAGGCAGGGGCACAGTCGGGGCAGGGGGAAGCAGGGCAGGGGCAGGGATGGAAGCAGAAGCAGGGGCAGATATGGAAGCAGAGACAGGGATAGAAGCAGGGGCAGATATGGAAGCAGAGACAGGGATAGAAGCAGGGGCAGGGGCACAGTCGGGGCAGGGGGACGCAGAGCAGGGGCAGGGATAGAAGCAGGGGCAGGGATGGAAGCAGGGGCAGGGATAGAAGCAGGGGCTGGGGGAAGCAGGGCAGGGGCAGGGATAGAAGCAGGAGCAGGGGGAGGCAGGAGTAGGGATAGAAGCAGGAGCAGGGGCAGGGGCACAGTCGGGGCAGGGGGACGCAGAGCAGGGGCAGGGATAGAAGCAGGAGCAGGGGGAGGCAGGAGTAGGGATAGAAGCAGGGGCAGGGGCACAGTCGGGGCAGGGGGACGCAGCCGCCCCCCGCCGCGGGGGTCTCGCCGGCGGCAGCGAGCTCAGGCAGCGCATTCGGGTCAGCGCTCCGGCTGAGCAGAGCGGGGCTGACGTGCTGCTAATTGAACCAAATGCCCATTAGAGGCGCGAGGGGCCGCGGCCGCAGGTGTCTGACACGCGAGGAGCCCGGGGCGGCACGGCCGGAGCATCCCCGCCTCCCCCCGCGCTCCCAGCGCCGCCGGCAGCTCATTAGGGAGCGCTAATCACCCCCGGGGTGTGCCAGAGCCGAGCGACAGCTGCGGCTGGGGCTGCCGGGGTCCCCTGCTCAGCCTGGAACCCCCCCGAGCATCCCCCGGCCCTGTCGGAGCCCCCTCGGGGTCCAGCCGTGCCTCCGTGGGGCACACGGACCCACGATGCCAGGCGAGCTCATGTCTGGGATGCGGGAGCGGGGCTGGGGTCGCACACCATGGCCAGGCTGTGCCACCCCCTGCCCGCGTCCCTCTGCCACCCCCGGGTGACACCTGCACTGTCAACCCAGCTACCACAGCTGCACAAAGGTGCCCCTTGCCTTGGGCTTCTCCTGATGGGGCCAGAACAGCCCCAGACCTGCCCTGGCTGTGCTGGGGCTCTGTGTGACACCCTCTCCTCCAGCCGCAGCAGTTCCCAGCCTGGTTCAGGACAGGACCAGAAGAGTGGTCCCAGCACCCCACAGGGTCCTGCCCCACCACCCCGAGGGGCTGTGCTGCCCACCCGTCAATCAGGGGGCTGAAGGGGCAGAAGAGGAGCCCGGGGGTGATGAGGAGGGCAGGGATCCCTGTGCCCCTGCAGAACCACAGCCCTGCCAATGCCCCGGCACCCCCTCCTGCCCCAGGCACTCCCCGCGGGGCTCATTAGATCGGAGCAGGGCTGTGATAACAAGCAGGCACACCTTCCCTCGGGGGACACGGCAGGGCTGGGGAGCTGGGGAGCCCCCTGAGGGACTGGGGGGTGTTTCAGGAGAGCCCAGCCTTCCCCCACTCCCTGCAAGGGGGCAGGAGCCCCACGGAGCTGTGGGCACACAGGACCCGGCTGCAGCACGCTCTGGCACCAGGGACACAGTGATGGGCTGGCCCCACTCCCTGCCTGGCTGTGGGGACCCTGCAGGGACATCCAGGACCCTGCCCACCCCCTTGTGTCCTGTCTCCCTGCCTGGAATGCTGCCAGAGGGGAAGAGCTGCTGTGCTCCCCTCTCAGCTCTGTGGCCCTGGCATGGGCACCCACTCACCCTCAGAGCTGGAAGCAGCTGAGCCACCTGCCCTGGGCTGTGCCAGGGCACCTGTCAGTGCCAGCAGGCACAGCCCAGCCCTGGGGATCTGTGCAGATCCCACTGCCTGCCCAGCTCTCAGCCAGCCCCACATGATGCTGGGGGGCACTGGGGTGCTGAGCACAGGTCAGACTCTGCCCTTCCCTTCACAGCCCCAGCTCGCCTCAGGTGCCACCACAGCCTGGGCTGCTCACAAGGTGCCCACATCCAGCCAAGGCACGTCAGCCTTGGGGACAAAACCCACCCTCAGCTCTCCCTGCCCACCCAGACCCCTCCAACAGGTGAGATGCCTTGGGAGGACCCTCTCCAGCAGCAGCCACTTACCCCATGATGCTCTAATGACACCCCAGAGCTGGCCACCACAATAGCTGCACTAAATCACCCGGAGCTGCCATGTAATTTTTGCATGAAATTACAGGATTTTTTCCCCTGAGTTCAATTTCCTCCACACCAAGTTCTCACCACAGCTGAATCATTAAAGCAGCTGTACTCCCTTCTCCTTGGGTACCACTTTATCTCCCTGCTGGCACTGGGGCTGGCTGGGGACAGGGGGTGCCCCAGAGCTGCTCCCATTCCCTGGCAAGGCACACCAAATCCTGCTGAGAGACCCCAGGGAGGCCCAGCACCCAACCTGGCCCTGGGGAATTCCAGGGATCCAGGGGCAGCCACAGCTTCTCTGGGCACCTGTGCCAGGGCCTGCCCACCCTCACAGGGAGGAATTTCTTCCTGCAAGAGATTTCATCCCACCACCAGCAAGCACAGATGGCAAAAGCTTGGGAGAACTCAGGGCTCTCAGCCCTGGGGGGGATGGGGGAAAGAGGGGTGGCCAGGACAGCAGGGACATCCCTGCCACCAAATGCCCTTGGCTGAGAGATTCTTCATGGAACAGCTTTATTAAAAAAAAAAAAATTAAAAAAAAAAAATATATATATATATAAATCCCAGTTGCTCAAGCAAACAAATGTTTGTACCAGTTTGCAAGTTTCAGGCCCAGAGGGTGGAGCAGGGGAGGGTTCAGTGATTCCTCTAAGGGAGAAAATCCTCACCACGGGGACCTGCTGAGCAGAAATGTGCCAAGAAGCACTATTTAAAAAACATCTCTGAAAATAAGGAGCAGTTCCCAGCCAATGGTGGGGTCGAGTCCATCTGGTCAAGCCCATGGCACCCAGCAGGCTCTGGGCTGTCCCTGCTGTCCCCAAGCTGCTGTTCAGTGCTGACAGCCCAGCCCAGTGCCACACACACCGTGGGCTGGTCCAGCCCCCTCCTCACTCAGCCCTGGAGCCAGAGCCCCCCGTGCCAGCACACACAGAAACCCTCCAAAACCCTTCAAATCATCCCTGGAGGAGTCCCAGGGCTTGGAACTCCCTGGTTTGGTGGAAGGTGTCCCTGCCATGGCAGGGGGTGGGACTGGATGGGCTTTCAAACCCAAACCATGATGCTGTGAGACCCCCACAGAACTCCCCACTGCAGAGCCCTGGGGTGGCACCCACAGCTCGGGAGGGCGCTGGGTGCTGGGCAGGAGCCAAAGGCAAAGCTGTGGTGGGGACATGTAAAAACCATCCCAGGGGGCTGCAAGAACACCCCCCTGCCCTGCCCCAGCCCGGGGGGGTCACAGCCCTGCCCGGGATGTCCCCAGCCTGCAGCGGGGTGTCACACACTGCAGTGGTCACACCCTCATGGGTGCACCAAAACTAACAGCCCCCCTGTACCCCGGCCCCCCTCCCGTGTCCCTGCCAGCCCTGCTGACTCAGCTGACCCCTTTTTGTTCCATTTGCTCTGCACCTGCTCCTGACAGACACCCCCTGCCGCCCCCGCAGCTCTGGGCTGCTGTCCCACTGCCTGTGCTTACTCACAGCACAGCCAGCCAGGAGCAGCAGCAGGGAGGAGGAGGAGGGGAGCCTTCCCCCGTGCTCAGCAGCTGCCCAAGGGTGGGCTTGAAGCCCCCCTCCTGTGCCCCAGAATGTGCAGGGCCTTGTGCCAGGGATGTCCTTGTGCCAGGGATGTCCTTGTGCCAGGGTTAAAGCCCCCCCAGGCAGGACAGTCACACACTCCAGTGCTCCCCAGGCACTCCCAGCACCCAGAAATCCCCAGGCACCCACTGAGCACAGCTCTGCCCATGACTGCTGTGGCTGAGCCCAGGACCCCTGGTGTCACCCCATGGATCTCTGGTGTCACCCCACAGATCCCTGTTGTCACCTGGGCTCCTGGTACCGCCCCACAGACCCCTGGTATCACCCACAACCTCATTGGTGCTCATGGGGTGAGCACAGCCCCACTGATGGGTGGGAAAAGGGGGTTTGGCAGGACGGGCTGGCTGCATCCCCTCGGTGCTGGCACAGGGACTGGCTGCCAGCAGGGCTGTGCCTCCCAAAAACACCCCAGAGGAGCTCCCAGCCCAGCACACGGGGCACAGCACAGGATCCACGGGGAAATCCTGGCCAGGGCTTCACTGCAGGCTCCAATTTCATCCAAACACATTCCCTGGGCAGGGCTGAGCGCTGCAGCCTCAGCAGGGGAATTTCCTGGCTCTGCATCCACTGCTGGAGAGAGCACTGGAACTGCCCATGCTGGGAGGCTCCCAGCCTCCCCTGCCCTGGGCTCTGAGCCCTGACCCGTGGGGCTTAGGGGGCGGCTGGTCCCCCCAAGACATGCACTGGGAGTGGGGGACTTTCCACTGGAATGAGAGGACACACCACTGGGAGTGGGACACAGAGCATGGGGGACACTCGACACTCACCCCTGGGTGGGCTCATGGCATGAAGGGCACCATCAGCTGCAGGCAAACACCCCAGCTCCAGCCTGTACTGGGATGCTTCACCCACCTCACCAGTGCCCTCCCAGTTACCCTGGGGAGGCCAGGAGTGGCCAGCTGTCCTGGACACTTGCCAGCATCCCTTGGGAACTCTGGCTGCCCAGACACAGTCCCCAGCCCTGTGCACAGCCTCGCTTTTCCTCTCACCCCGAGCTGCCCGTGGCTCCCCACACTCAGCAGAGCCACGACGCACCTGCAGTGAGCAGAGTGTGGGCTGAGCTCTGTCGTGACAGGGCTGCCTGCTCCCCCAAATCTGCCCAGCTCATGCCTCATTCTTTCTCAGAAAGAGCAGCTCTGGGACTTGTCAGCTTGTCCCCAGCCACCCAAGTCCACCCTGGGCCCCCCCAGCACGGCCCTTCCCCAGTGCTGTAAATGCAGTGGCTGGGCACAGCAGAGGCAGCTGGGGACCCCCAGACCTGCCTGGCAGAGCTCCTGGATGCTGGGTTACCCGGGAAACAGGGCTGACATCGCAGGGGATGCAGGGAAACTCTGCCCGAGGTGCGCGGGATGCCACTGCCGTTGCCAGGGAAACAGCAGGCGACATCCTGCAGGTGAGGTGGGTGCTGGGGCGGGGCCTGGCAGCCCAGCCTCACCTGCCTGCAGCCCCCGGGCTGGGCTCTGTGGGGTTTGCCCTGTGGCACACGCCCTGGGGGCACTGAGGCTGGCTCTCCCGTTGCCATCCCCCCCGGGCACTGCTGAGGCGATGGGGAGGGGACTGTCACCTTGGGGACACTGCCATCCCACCTGGGCTGGGGGAGCAGGGACGGAGAAGACACTGAGCCCCAGCTCTGAGCACTCTGCTCCCTGCCCCCCGTCCTGGATCTGCACAGAACAATGTGGAAGCGAGCCCACCCATGGAGGGGAGCTCTGCATCCTCCACCACCTCTGCCACCAGCTCAACCACAGCCTCTGCTTCCCCTCCAGGGGCTCAGGAGCACCAGGAACGCCTCAAGCTTTCTCCCAGTGTCCCAAACTCTACCACCATCACCCTGGGCAGGGTGTCCCCCATCTCTGTTTGATCACACAGGGTGACAGGAAAGCCACAGCCTCTGCAGTGGTCCCCGGGCTGAGGCAGCAGGATGCAGGGATGCTGCCAGAACAGGCACAAACCCAGCAGGACCTGGGGGAACAACAGCCCAGGGGCAATTCGTGGTGCAGCCTGTGCCCCCCAAGCACAGCTCTGGGAAGGACTCAGCCAGCACAGGCAGCCCGAGGAGGAGGAGGAGGAGGAGGAGGAGGAGAGGAAGCAGGCTGGGGCCACCCTGGGGAGGCAGCGGGGTCCCTGTAGGCTGCTGCAAAGCAACAGGAACACAACAACCCCTCCTGCCTGCCTTGGGGGAGTTTGCCACCCGAGGTAGAGCAGTTTTAGCTGTAATGGCAAAAATTACATCAGCCAGAGCTGCCGAGGCAGCCGGTCCTGATCCCAGCCAAGGGAAGGTCCGGATCCACCCCGCGCTGCCACGGCCCCACTCACCCAAAGCACAGGGAGCAGCTGCCCTCCTGCAGCGAGCAGGGAGGGGAGATGCTCCGGGCAGGCCCTGCAGCACCCTCAGGACCGGTTTTTATCGCTGATGGGTTTCTCTGGAGCAGGAGCCCCCAGTAACCTGTCCCCTGCCAACCAGCAGCAATGCCTTGGGCTGTGGGATCAGCCTCACCGTGCAGCTCCTGGCCCCGGGACCCTGCCCGGGTCCACACTGCCAGTGAATCAGACACGTGGAAATAAAACCATAAAAAAATAGTGTCTGGGTAGGAGGGTGTCACAAAATGCCCAAAAACAGGCAGTAGGAGCCAGTGCTCAGAGCACCAGGACAAACCAGCTCTGGGCTGCAGTGACAGTGCCCTGGACCTGGACCCATCCTCAGCCCCCCTGGATGTTAATTTTAGGGTGTTCCTGGGGGGTGGGGGTTGCAGCAGGGCTGGAGCAGATGCCAGGACACGGGATGGAGGATGGCAAGGCACAGGGAGGAGGTGTGGAAACCATGGGAAGTCACACATCCCCGCAGGAAAGCAGCTGCTCACCACTCTTCCCCTCTGGAAGCCGCTCCTGAGGGTCTGAGCAGCGGGGTCACACCTCAGCCCCCCAGCTGGGGCTCCCCAGGGCACAACACCTGCCTGAGGGTCTCCCCGCAGAGCTGGGGGGCGACAGGACCCCCCATCCCGCCCCGGCCCGGGGGCCCCCGGCCGCCCCCACGCACCGCCGGCTTCGTGACACGGCGCGGTAATTGAATTAGCCCGAATTAGCCGCTGCTGCCCGGGCAGCGCCGCCTGCAAACCATCCTCGAATTCCTGGGCACGGCGCCCGCTCCGTGTCTGCATCCCGGCCCCCAGGCTGCGGCCGGACCCGCTGGGGGTGCAGGAGCCCCCCGTGTTTGTGGGTGCAGGGAGCCCCCCGTGTCTGTGCCCTGTGTCTGGGGGTGCAGGGAGCCCCCCGTGTCTGTGCCCTGTGTTTGGGGGTGCAGGGAGCCCCTCGTGTCTGTGCCCTGTGTTTGGGGGAGCCCCCCGTGTCTGTGCTCTGTGCCCAGGGGAGCCCCCCGTGTCTGTGCCAGGGGGTGCAGGGAGCCCCCCGTGTCTGGGAGTGCAGGGAGCCCCCCGTGTCTGTGTCCTGTGTCTGTGGGTGCAGGGAGCCCCCCGTGTCTGTGTCCTGTGTCTGTGGGTGCAGGGAGCCCCCGCGGCCGTGCCCGTGCCCGGGTCAGCTGCAGCCCGAGCCAGCCCTGGCTGCGCCAGCTTCCCCCGCTACAGAATGTCCCGAGCTCTCGGGGCCGGGCCAGGGACACGATGTGCTCGCTGCTCCCCGCTCCGGGCCCTGTTTTTCCTGGCGGGGCTCCTGCTCCGCTGGCGGCCGCGCTCTGTCACTCAATGCAGCTTTTGTTCGCTGCTCGCTCGCCTCCCTTCACACCTCCATCCCAGCCCTACATCCCTCGCAGAGCCCTCGGGACCCCGCTGTGACCGTCCCCGGCCCTGGTGTCCCCAGCGGTGACTATCCCCATTCTCGGCTGTCCCCAGCCCTGGCTGTCCCCAGCTGTGACCATCTCCATCCCCGGCCCCAGCAGTGACCGTCCCCATTCCTGGCTGTCCCCAGCCCTGGCTGTCCCTATCCCCGGCTGTACCCATCCCTGGCTGTCCCCATCCCTGCCTGTCCCCAGCCTCACTGTCCCCAGCCCCGACCGTCCCCTGGCCTCTCCTGCAGCTCCTCCAGCGCCTCGATGGGATTTTCCCCCTCCCAGGAGCGTGGGCAGGGTGCTGGCAGCGCCTCCTGAGCAGCTCCCAGACGCCAAGCCCCAGCAGGGAGGAGGTCACAGTGCCTCCCCCTCGTCCTGCCACAGCCCCTCCTGCTCCGGGCACGGACTGGCAGCCCGTGGTGGTGCTCTGTGCATAACTCACCCCTGGGTGTTATGGGGTCCCTCCACGGTGCCTGCCCCACCACTGATGCTGTCCCCCCCACTGCTGCCCTGCCAGGACCCCCAGAGACCCCCACCCACCCACACTGGGGATCTGGGGAGGGTGGGAGATGGAGCTGCTCACACGGGAGAGCTGAGCACAACCTTCAAGCCTGACACCCACTGGAAAATGGGAATTTTCCGCTTAACTGCCAGAGGGCAGGGACAGATGGGATATTGGAAAGAAATTCCTCCCTAGGACGGTGGGCAGGGCTGGCACAGGGTGCCCAGAGCAGCTGTGGCTGCCCCTGGATCCCTGGAAGTTTCCAAGGCCAGGCTGAATGGGGATTGGAGCACCCTGGGATAGTGCCCATGGCAGGAGGTGGCAGTGGATGAGCTTTAAGGTTCCTTCCAACCCAAACCAGTCTGGGATTCTGTGATTTGAGGTCCAGTACAGAAGCTGATTTCAGCTTCCCAATCTTTAAAAATTTTCTGTGGTCAAAGCAAAAGAGTTCCTATGATTCCAAGCTGCCAGTATCCCATTTAACCCACTGGAATTGCCTCCTGCCTGTCCCTCTCCTCCTTCCCCTTTCAGCCACTTCACCTGAGTCCCCTGACGCAGCAGCTCTGGCTGCCAAGCAGGATCTGCCCACTGAGCACTGGGGCAGTCGGCCCTGGGGCTGGGACCCCCCAGATCAGCAGTCCTGGGGCTCCACCAAGCATGCAAACCCTCCCCACAACACCACAACCATCCCCCCAAACCCTGGCATCTTGGGAATCCCCAAGATTGCAATGGCAATGCTCCCTCCATCCCTGCCCACAGCCCGAGATCAGCCAAACCTCCTCCATCCCTCCATCCCTGAATCCTCTCCCACTCCCATTAATTAAGCCTGGTGGCATCACTCCTGTATCCCCAGCCCCTCTCTCCTTGCCCCTCCCCTCGTTATTTGCAGCTGCTCTCTTCCCCGGCGGTGGGAGGGGGTCTCTCTCCCCTGCATCCGTCTGGCAGCTCAGCCCCTGTCGCCGCGGGGGCATTAGCACCAGAGCTGCAGGGAGCTCCCCGGGGAGAAGTAAGTGGATCAAAGGGTTTTAGCAGCAGACGGCTCCCAGACAAATCTGGATCGTCTTCAAGGCAGCCACTTGCGGCTACAAATGCACTTTCTGCCTGCAGCTCCCCAGCCAAAAGTTTCACACCGGCTTTAGTGCATTTAACCCCTCGCTGCTCCCGACCCCGCAGCAAATCCTGGCTGGGTGGGGGGGCTTGACCTGCCCTGGAGCAGATCCAGCCCTGCAGGAAGAGAGAGACCACCCCCTAAGAGATGGGGTGTCCTGAGCCAGGCAGCAAAACCAGCTCAGTCCCCCATCCCTGGCACAGGGACAAGGGGGACATTGAGGCACAGCATGGGGAGCAGCTGCAGGATAGTGGGTGCAGATTTTGAGGAGCAGAGTGAGGGGTGCCAGGTGCAGTTTTTGGGGTGCAGGGTGATGGCCTGGCACAGCACAGCACAGCCCTGCAGGGAAGTTCATGCCAACAACACAGCCCCTGCATGCCTGGGGCTGACATTCCTGCTGCTCCCAGCTGTGCCCCCTACACCCCACAGCTCACACCCCACACCTCACACCCCACCCTCCTGCTGCAGGGCCGTGGGTGCCCAGGCCTGCCCTGCCATGCCCAGGCAGGCTGTGCTGCCCTGCCAGCCCTGCTGCTGCCTGCCAAGCCTGGCACAGCTCCCTGCTGCTGCTGTGCCTGCCCCAGGCATGTCTCCAGCTGCCTGGCACCGTGTGCCCAGCCCCTGCTCCATCCCACCTGCCCAGCCCCTCCTCCATCCTACCTGTCTGGCACTGTGTCCCCTGCCCCATCCACCTATCCCAGCCCCTGCCCCTTCCAACCTGTCCCAGCCCTGCCCCATCCCACCTGCCCCATCCCACCTGTCCCAGCCCTGCCCCATCCCACCTGCCTGGCACTGTGTCCCCTGCCCCATCCCACCTGTCCCAGCCCTGCCCCATCCCACCTGCCCCATCCCACCTGTCCCAGCCCTGCCCCATCCCACCTGTCCCATCCCACCTGTCCCAGCCCTGCTCCCCAGGGCTGCCCGTGGGGCTCTGCCCAGCGCTGCCGCCTGAAGATGAGGCACACTGGGCACAACCACAAGGACGTGGTGGGTCCCAGGGCTTGGCTGGGCACTGGGTGGTCCCCATGCATGGGCAGAGGGTTTAGGTTTAGCACCCCTAGGCAAAGGGCAGCACAGGGAGGAACTCAGCATCCTCCATCGCTGGTACCCCCAGTGCTGGGGACACGCTGCATCAGCCAGGAGCTGCTCCTGCTCCTCCTATTTCCCTTAAAAACCTGAAATCTGGTGGGAAGTGGAGCCACCCCCCAGTCCCACAGTCAGCTCCTGCCTTTCACCTGTGAACTCCTCTGCTACACACACCTTCACCAACCAGCACCAACCCAAATTAATCCCTGTGACAGAACAGAGCCGATTTTAACAACCAGCACCATCACTGTGTTACACCTCGGCAAGGGTGTGAGCAGAAACCCTGAAAAAGAGACTCCTTGTCTTGGCTTTTTTCTTTTCCCTCCAGCTTACAGGTAATAGCCAGCAATGGGCAAACCCTCTTTTAATGGACTCTTAATAATGCTGTAATTTCCCTTTGCACGGAAAGTTTTCCAAACAGTCAAAGATTCAAAACAAAGCAATGATTGTTCCTATTAGCATTAAATTCTACTCTGGGAGAGAGAATAAATCAAGCAAGGGGATTCAATTCAAAACAGAACTATAAAAAATCCAATAATGATTTTTTAATATTAATAAGAAAAATATATTGTTATGCACCCTTAGCATTTAAACTTCTAATCCAATCAGCACAAAGTGCAGAGATAAATCACAGCCACAGAGGAGAAGGGAACAACCATCAAGCAGGCAGCAATAAAATGCTGTCTTACATCCCTGGGACAGGCATAGGTTTGACAGCCTCGAAACAAAAGCCAAAATTTATAAGTCTGTCGCTCCACAAGGTTGTGAATCCCTCCCTGCATCCTGCACACACATTGCAGGGCCAGGATGCAGGGAGGAGATGATGGCTGGTGCCGTGGCTGCCCAAACCTGGTGCCCAAACCTGCTGGCTGGGCAGAGACTGGCACTTGGCCATCTTCATCCTGCCAGAACCCATTCCAGCAGCCACCAGTGGGGTGGGATGGGATGGGATGGGATGGGATGGGATGGGATGGGATGGGATGGGATGGGATGGGGATGGGGATGGGGATGGGGATGGATCCCAGTGCCCTGCAAGCACGGCAGGAAGCAGCCACTGCTAAAGGAGTGCTAAAGTAGAACCCAAGCAGGGTTCTAGGCACGGTGGCAGTGCCAGTCAGGCTCTCCCATCCTTACTGGATGTTTCCAACCCTGCACTATCAAACACATCCAGCAGCCAGTTTTTGGGGATGCTCCAAACCTCACAATGCCATGGTGTGGTGCCCACTGTCCCAGCGTTCACAGAAGCCAATGTGGAGCCACTGGTGTCCCCACAGCCCCATTCCTGTCCCTGTGCAGGGACGCCAGGCAGCCCTTCCCATCTCCTGGCGCTGTACAAAAAGCGACTGGCCCTGTGCCTGGGAGATGCCTGGCTCTGCCAGGGTTACAGCCCGGGAGTGGCCCCGGGGCTCAGGCTGTGCCAGGCTCTCTGGGACTCGGGCTGTGCCATCCCCGGGGCTCGGGCTGTGCCATCCCCGGGGCTCGGGCTGTGCCATCCCCGCTGAACCCATCGCGGATTACGGCACCGCCATTGCCCCGGGCTCCGCTCCCAGTGTTGGCTCCGGCGGCCGCAGCGAGCCGGGACAGCGGCGAAACGCCCCGGAAGGCGCTCGGCGAGCCCCAGCTCCGCCTGGATTCCCCCAGAGCCCAGCGCTGCTGCGAGCGCAGGGAATCGCCGGGAGCAGCGCGGCACCTGCAGCTGGCGGCCCGGCCATGCGACAGCCGGGGACAAAAGGCATCTCAGGCGTGCGGGGAGTTCCCGGCCGTCTGCAAACTGCTGGCGCCACGAGCAGGGCGAGAGGGCGTTTGGGGACAGGGCCGGACACGCTGCTGCTGCTGGGGAGCACTGCTGAGAGAGGCTGGGCAGGGGGAAAGGATCCATCACAGCTCCAAACCTGACGCGTTTCGGGGCGTTTCTGCTCTGCTTTCCCTTCATTCGGTTTGGGCAGAGGGCTGGGAGCAGGTGCCAGGCTCGTCTCCAGGCTCCCCAGCCTGGCACTGCATGGGTGCCAGTGACATGGCAGTGATATGGATGCCCCCAGTGCCCTCGTGGCACTGTGAAATGTATTTTAAGGAAAAAAAAAAAAAAAAAAAAAAAAGGGGGTGAGGTGGTCACAAATCCTCAGCCTAGCCTAGTGAAAGGCACTGAGAGCGCTGAGTTTGTAGGGTGGCTGCAGCTCAGCGCTCCTGTGGGGCACCCAGGAGGGGAAACCCATGTCCTGCCAGCCCCACATTGCCCTGGCACTCCTGCAAGTCTGGAGGAGATGCCAGCGATCTCTGGGGCAGCACAGCCACCAGTGCGTGTGGCCAGGGCTGGAAATTGTTTGGGGACCTGGAAAGTGGACAGTGCCAGCACTGAGAGCAGAGCAGGGCTTTCCCATCAGGCTCCCAGCAGGACCTGGCACGCAGCACCCATCCCCTGCACATTCCTTGGGGATCTCAGCAGCGCCAGGGCTGGGCAGGGAGCTGGCACAGCACCACGAATGGCTGTCTCCTCCACAGCCCAGGGCCAGCCTGGCTGCAGGAGACGGGCTGGACTCCCCAGAAGGAGTGGGCAGTGCCAGGGGTGCAGGGCCAGGGTGTGCTGCCCAGGGGTCACTCACAGCCCGAGCAGAGGAACCCCACGGGGTGGGCGAGCAATGGGGATCTTAGGGAAGGCGGAGGGGGGGGGTGAACTTTTGAACCCAGAGGCAGGAGATCAGTGCATTACCTTAACGTGAGTTAAAAATAACCGTCTGGTCCCTGGAAACGAGCCTGTCTGCAGCTCCAGCCCGGCGTGTCTGCTCCGCAGCGTCCCCGCGCTGGCGCCGCGCCAGGCGCCCCCGGGGCTCCCCCCGCCGCTGCCTCTTGTGTTCTGCTGCGCTGCTTTCGACTGTGGGGCTTCTTCTTTTCCCCCATCCCAAGTAAATCAAAGGCACTCAGTGCCCCGGTGTGGGTTACCCCTACCCTGCCTGCAGCCCAAGCACAGTCACGCTGTGTCCCCAAGGACATACTGTCCCCCCGAGGTCCCCAAGGACAGGGGGACACTGTCACCAGCCCTTGCTTGCAGGAGGGAGGTGCAGCAGTCAATAGGAGCCAACCTGAAGTGTTTCAGGGTCCTCCTCATGCTACTCTAGCACACCCAACGTGCATCCTCCTGCAAGGTGTGGGCTGAGATCCGTGGGGAGCCCGGCACACCCCGGGCGCAGGAACACACGAGGGAGCACAAGAGGGAGCACACAGGGGAATGTGTGAGAGAAAACGTGCCCACAGAGACTGCAGGTGCCTGGCAGCATCACTGCCTGCACCCCCTGGGATCTGCCCAGCCCCACAGGCAGGTGTCTGTCAGCACCAGGGGATCCGGGTGCAGCCAGCCCCCTGCCAGCATTCTGGGCTGTCTGGGAAAGCTCCTCGGCCCTACAGGCCCCAGGGAGCAGGAGCTGGGCTGCATCACTGCTGCATCCCCGGCTCAGTGCGTACAAAGTGCCACCAGCCCAGTGGAAAAGCCCAAGAGCCGCCCTGCTCCCAGGCTGCTGGGCACGGAAGGATGCAGGGAGTGGCACGGGGGTCCTGGGGACGGGAAGAACGAGTCCCTTGCTGACAAAGCGCACAGCAGCCACACAGACCCCAGTATCACCCCATTCTGCTGCTGACCCCCACCCCACAGGACAGAATAGTCCCAGGGGTGCACATCTAGTGGAAGTTGTCCCTGCCCGTGGCAGGGGGTTGGAACAAGATGATCTTCAAGCCCAAAGCAGTCTGGTTATGATTCTATGACAGCTCCCAGCAGGCAGCAGCTTGGGATGCCCTGGGATGCTGGAGCATCCCTGCTGGGTGGGAAGGCACCAGCCTCCCTCGGGGGTCCCCGGACTCCCCGCCCAGCGCCGGCTGCCTCCTCCTCCTCCTCCTCCTCCTCCTCCTCCCCGCCGCGGGTGAAAGCGAGCTTTGTGCCGGGGCTTTCAGTTCCCCTGGCTGGCACCCGGCCAAGGCACCACATAATAATGAACAGATGCTGTCCAAAATGAGCCTCAGCAGCAGACAGGCGAGCCTCCGCGTGTCCTTCCGTAACCCAAAGTGCCTTTCACCTCACCAGGCACCTACGGGGGAAGGGTCAGGGTAATTAACAGTAATGTGAGCTGGGAGCCCACGGGGGTGGGTGCAGCTGACTCCCCACAGGCAGGGTCGGGGTGCAGTGGGGTGTCAGGGCAAGGGGACACCCAGATCCAGCTCCAGAGCATCCCCAGGGTTGACACTCACAGTGGCTGTGAGGCCTGGGATGAGCTCCAGGGATGGAGGGGACAGCCTGGGGATGGGGGTCCAACCATGCCCAGACCCTGCTGATGCACGGGGAGGGGACATTCATCCTCCTCCTGCAAATTCCGTGCAAGGACCCAGAGGTGAGAGGAGTCCAAACTCACTCCTTAAGCCCCAAGGGCTTCCCAGTGCCAGCAGCATCCCAGTGAGGGCCCCACTGGGATGGGAAGCCTGGCCAAGGAGCCCCAGCTCACTCCCAAAACACACCTGGCTCGATCCACAGCCTCCCTAAAAAAATATTTACAAGGTTTTTTAATTACCAGATCCATTTCCTAGCCCAGGATGGTGGTCCTCCTCCCATCCCAGCACCAGGAAACAGAGGCAGGGATGCATGCAGACATCCAGGGGGGCAAGGATGGTGAGAATGCCAGGCTGCAAGTGCTCTTCCAGTCCACAGGATCTTAACTGTAGTTTATATTCCAGTGGTTATTAAAAATAAAGGGGGAAGTGGGGGGAGGAAGCTAAGAGCAGAGCAAGCTGTTCATTTGGAGCCTTTCCCTGGGGTTTAATAAAGCCCCACTCGCTTCTGTAGTATCATTTTTATGCTATCATAAAGCTGGACCATTTAGCAGGTTTGTGTTACTTCAGCAGTTAGCGCTGCATGAGAAGCGATTCCAGAAGAACGGAGAGAGGGGGGAAAAAAAAAATCAGAAGATGAAAACCTCCAAAAGGAGAGAGCAAAATGAGGTGGGGAGGAGGAAAGGGGATTCCTCCCAGCCACAGCAGTGCAGCACTGCAGCACATCAGGGGGGTGTGAGTGGGGTCTTCCATCCCTGGGCGAAGCTGGGGACAAGTGGGGACAGACACCCATCCCTGAGAGACCCTGAGAGACCCTGCCTGTGCCGTGGGAAAGGGTGAGGGGATCCAGGGGTGTTGCACCTGTGGGAACAGGAGAGGCAGGAGCTGAAGCAGAGGGTTCCCCCAGGTGAGGAGCTCCCTGGGCTCTCCCAGCCCCTCTGTCCCAGCCCAGGGCAGCACTCCGGGGAGCACCAGGCTCTCCCTGCTGCTGGAAAAATCTCCATATATGGAGAGGATGGGATCCATGACCGAGCTGAGCTGGCCCAAGGGGAGCCCTGAGCGGCCAGCCTGCACTCAGCCAGGTCCTGGGCTGTGCCCTGCCAAGCCCCCCTGAGCCAGCTGCTAGCCACACTGCTGATCCCAGCACAACCAGGAGCGAGCCAGGCCACCCCATCCTCCCTGAGACTGCACCCTTCTCTGCTGTGCCACCCCATGGCAGCACCCACACCCCCGTGGTGCTCCCTTCCCAGAGGGGACAGTCACACCCACTGCTCCCAGGGCTGGGCTGGAGCCTCTCCAGCCGCACTGGGCAAGGCTCCAGAGGCACTGTCCCCATCCCAGAGGGGGTGGCAGCAGTGAGAGAGCCACAGAGGCAGGAGCTGCTCCCTGGAACGATCCTCTGGGGTGCCCAGTGGGACCCTCCCTCTTGGCCATAGCTCAGGGGTCCACGGAGCAGCAGGGGGGGGAAGCAGCCTGGTCCCCCAAAGCCCCAAATCCTCAAGCAGCAATGAGAACTCTGACCATGCTCACACACCATTTCCACACCTCTTCCCCCCTAATTCCTTAATTCCTTTCCGTTCTGCCCTGCAGGAGGACGTTGGCACTGGACAGGGGGATGTCTCTGCAGGGCAGCCCCGGCCCCCACACCACCCACAGGGCAATGTAAAGGAGGAGGAGGAGGAGGGCTGGGAAATTAAGGTTTTCAGCGCTGTCAGAGCCGCATCAAGCAGGCATCCACCAGCTGATGGCTTGATTGTTATATTTTGGATGTCAAAGCGGAGCAAGCACAACCCTTTAAAATGCATCAGTGCCGCTGCCTTTCTGACGGAGGGTGTTGGTTTCCCATTAACAAGAGGAAAGCGTGAGCTGGAGCAGAAAACTTCAAGCGCTTTGGAATTGATAAAATAACAACTCCCTAATTAAGCAGAACTGTCAGTCAGCGGGCGCCCGCTGCCCTGCATCGGGAAGCAGCAGCAGCAGCTCCTGGTGCACCAGCCCAACAAGCCAGCTCAGCCTGGGGGGATGCACTGCCCGAGGATCAGCAGCCAGAGCATCCCCACTGCTCTCCATCGGACCCAGACAGGTCCCAGTCCTGGTCCCAAGGCTCAGCATGGCCGAGGTGTTTGGGTTCTGTCCCTCAGTTTACCTCACCATCAATGATGTGGCTGCCCCAACCCTGGAAGGGACCAAGGGCAAGCTGGACAGGGCTTGGGATAGTGGAAGGTGTCCCTGGCCGTGGCAGGGGGTGGAATGAGATGAGCTTTAGGGTCCATTCTAACCCAAACCATTCCAAGAGTCTATGATTTTATGAATCCATGTATTGCAATGCACAGCCTGGTGGAGAAGGAGAGGCCTGACCCCAAAAATACAACCCCTGCCAACAGCCTTCCCTTTCAAGAGACAACCACCAGCCTAGGGCACACATTCCTGACAGACACATCAGACACCACAGCCAGGTGCACATTCAGCATCCCCACTGCCAGCTGGATACAGGAAGGGGTCTGGCTGTGAGGGTCCCTCCAGGGCCAGAGCAAGGCAGAGAGGGTTTGGAGAAGTCAAGAGAGGGATTTGAAGTGTTCAGCACCAAGCTCTGGGCAACCTGGTCTAGTGGAAGGTGTCCCTGCCCAAGGCAGGGGGTGGGATGGGATTGTCTTTACAGTCCCTTCCAACCCAAAGCATTCCATGATCCCACAAAGAGCAGCAGCACAGCCAATGCCTGTGGGGACACTGGGCCCTCAGCCAGACCCCCCCAGACCCCCCATCCTGCTCTGTCCAGCACCAAGAGCCTGTGAAAGAACCAATCAAAGAAGCAGCAAGACCTCACTACGACCCTGCCATGCTGGGCAATGAAAAGCTGCAGCCCTGCCATGCTTCTGCCAGGGCTGGGGCCAGAGGGAAAACCAGCTCAGTGCCCTGGGGGCACCTGGGGGAAGGCACACCGAGGGGGTTTGGGCAGGGAACAGCCAGGAGGGACCACAGGCTGTGGGGATGGTGTTTAACCCCGGACATGCTGGTGTCTGATGAAGCCACCATGCAGAGGAGGGCTCTGCTCCTCACTGCACCAGCACCAGGAGAGGCTCCAGGGCACCCAGCTCTGCCCAGCCCAGAGTGCAGGCAGGGCACTGCACGGGGCAGTCCTCAGCCCGGCTGGGGAGCTCAAATCCCAGTGCAAACCTGGGGGCAAGGGAGGCTGTCAGGAGGGAAGCAGCCCCAGGCAGCAGAGCCACCTGCCCACAGCCCAGGCAGAGGCGCTCCAGGCTAGGGATGGGCCAGGAAAGGGGAGAGCATCCCACGGCAGAGTGCACACAGGAGAGCCCCCCTGAGCAAGCAGCCCCTGAAAATGACCCTGCTGGGCTCTGAGCCTGTCCTCCCCCCTTGCACACCACGCAGTGTGAAGCCACCAGTGACACGTGTGACTGCCTGGGAATCCCTTCACTCCTCATCCAGCCCTGCCAGGTCCAGAGCCCTGACACATCATCAGTGTATGTCCCCTGCTGTCCCCACGAGTGCAAGCATTGAGAGACCCTTTTCCCCAGCACGTGCCTGGGCTGTGCAGGTCTCAGGTTTGAGAGGGTTTGAGAGGCCCCACACAGGCACCACCTCCTGCCACCTCCGCAGCCCTGACACCCTTCCCACACCGGGGGGACACCAGCTGCCCCCAGCCCACTCAGCCCATCGGGAGTGGGTGCCCAGCCTCCACACAGCAGCAGCTCCCACAGCCTCGGTACAGGTGCCACATAGTCCAGTCTTCCTGCCCCAAAGGAGTCCCGTTTGCACCCAGAAAGAACCCCCGGGTGGGCCGGATCTGGCTGCCACCAGCAGAGCAAGGATCTGCGTGCCAGGGCCACTGGCTGGTGTGGGAGCCCCCAGAGCCTGGTAACACACTAATCACACTGGAGGTGACAGGGCTTAGGGGAGGACTTAAGAGAAACCGGCTCCTTTTTACTGACACCATCTGGACACAGCCGAGCTCTTCCCCCTTTTCAGTGCAGAGCCCAGCCGGAGGGGCAGGGGCTGCGGTGACCTCAGACCCAGCACCCCCTGTGCCCTCGCGGGTGCCGGGATGGCCGGGATGGCCGGGGCCGGGATGGCCGGAGCCGGCATGGCCGGGATGGCCGGAGCCGGCATGGCCGGGACGGCCGGAGCCGGCATGGCCGGGATGGCCGGAGCCGGGACGGCCGGAGCCGGGATGGCCGGAGCCGGGATGGCCGGAGCTGGGATGGCCGGAGCCGGGATGGCCGGGATGGCCGGAGCCAGGACGGCCAGAGCCGGCATGGCCGGGATGGCCGGAGCCGGCATGGCTGGAGCTGGGATGGCCGGAGCCGGGATGGCCGCGATGGCCGGGATGGCCGGGATGGCCGGAGCCGGCATGGCTGGAGCTGGGATGGCCGGAGCCGGGATGGCCAGAGCCGGCATGGCCGGGATGGCCGGAGCCGGCATGGCCGGGGCCGCGATAGCCGGGGCCGGCATGGCCGGGGCCATGGATCCCCTCTCTCACAGAGAGGGGAATACCGCCTGCGCCAGGGAATCCTAACGAGCCCACAGTGCCAGCCAAGCCCAGAGCCGGGGAATGCCAGCTCGGAGCCGCAGGGACCGTGCGCTGCCTGCCCGGCCCCCCGGGAGGGGGACGCGGCCCCGGCAAGGCGGGGGCTGAGCCGGCGGGGACGCACCGGGTAAAAGCCAGTCCGGAGCCAGCTGTGTGGGGACAGCCCTCCCTCCGGCTGTCCTGCCGGCCACACAGGCACCTGCCACGGTTGGGTCCCCACGGCAGGGCCGGGAGAGCTGTGGCGGCGGGGTTATCACTCACTGTACCCGGTACTCGGGGTTGGCACTCACTGGCTCGCCGGGGAGAGCCGCCCGCGACCCCGCTGCTTGTCGCCATCCCTCGCCCCGACCTCCCGGGGGGACGGCGGCACCGCTGCGACCCTCAGCCCGCAGCCGGCGGGTGACACAGGGACAAGCTCACCCCGGTTCCAAAACACAGCACCACGCGGTGCTCTACCCAAAACTTGACCGAGCCCTTATCTCCCCAACTGTGAGGACGGCGGGGATCGTCCAAACCTCCCCGCCAGCGCCAAGCTCCGGCTGCCCCGGGAGGAACCTCCGCGTTCCGGCACACCTTCGGGAGAGAGGGCAAAGTTGCGCTGGGGTTGGGGTCAGGGGGGTCAGGTACCTTCCAGCCGGCGGAGCTGTTGCTGTCTCCTTTATCCTTAAAGTAGGGGACGTATCGCACCATCCAGTCGTAGATCTGGGAGAGGGTGAGGCGCTTCTCCGGCGAGCTCTCGATGGCTTTGGTGATGAGGTCGGCGTAGGAGAGGTTGCCCCAGGCGTTGCGCCGGGAGGTCTTGGCCTTGCGGAGCTGCCCCACATCCGCGCCGGGCGGCGGCGGGGGAGCGGCGGCGACTCTGCGCTCCACCGGGGCCACCGCGTTCTCCGCCCCGTCCCCGCCGGCCGCCAGCGTCGGGGTTCCCCCCGCGCCCCCATCTTCCTCCTCCGCCGCCAAGTCGGGATGGGGGAGAGGCCAAGTGCAGGAGCGGGGACGGCTCTGCGGCTCGAAATCCGGGTCGATCTCCACCTGATGCGCCTGGAGCTTTTCTTCCATGGTCGCCTCCCCGCTGCCACCCCACAGCCCCCCCCCGGAGTTACGGGCGGTTTCCGCCCAAAAAAAAAACCCCAAACACACAATAAAAAACCCAAAATCTCGAGAGGGAGAGGAGTGCGAAGGCGGGCTCCCTGCCCGGCTGGAGAGGAGAAGAGAAGGAGGAGGCGCTCGGTGCGCGGTCCTGGCAGGGGGAGCCCCGAGTCCGGGGGAGCCCCGGGTCCGGCGGCTCTAGGAGGCGGCTGTGCCCGGCGCCGCGCCGGGAGCGCCGAGCCGGGGGACACGCTGCATGGTCCTCGGCCGCCTCTCCAGTCCGGCCCGAAGCGAGGGGGTGTTTTTTGGTTCGGATTTGGTTTTGGTTTGGTTTTCACCAGCCGCAGAGCTCCGGAGCGGTTCCCTGCTCGGTAGCCAGCGGGGCGGCTGCGGGCGGGCAGGGCGCGGGGGCGGCCGCATCCATCGGGCTGGCGGCGCGGTCACGCAGCAACAGATGAACCGGAGCGAGCGGCGGCGGGCGGCATCCTCGGCCGGGGAGAGCGGCGGGCTCCGGGGCCGGGCGGCGGGGCGGCTAAGCGGGGAGAGGCGGGACGGAGATAGCGGGGAGCCCTCGGCGCGGCGGGCGCAGCCTCCCGCGGGCGGCCCGGCGCTAGGTCCGGCGGCGCGGCGGAGCCATGCTGGCGGGCGGCACGCACCTGACAGCGCCGGCGAGGGCGGCGGCGGGCGGCTCCCGCCCCTACGCCCCCCCGCTCCGCTTCAGCGGCCGCGCACCTGCCCGCCGCCGCCGCCGCCGCCGCGCTGCCGCCACGGCGCGGGCGGGCCACATGCTGGGGCGGCCGCGGCTCGCTCGCTCTGCCGCTCGTTCGTTCGCTCCCTCCTTCCCTCCCTCCGCCGTGCCCGTTCCCGAATGCGGGCGCCGCCGTGACACAGGGGGAGGGCCCGGAGGGGCGGGGGGAGGGCGGGGGAGGGGAGTGCCCCCGCTCCTGGCGGGCAGCGGCGGGGCGGGACGGAGCGGAGCGGAAAGCTCCGGCCCCGCGCTCCGGCACCGCGCTGCCCCCGCCCGGCCCGGGCCGCGACCCCCGCCCGGCCCCGCCGAGCCCCACGTGCGCCCCGGGCGCCCCCCATTGTTGCCCCGGGCCGCCGCCGCCGCCTCATTGGCTGGAGGGGCCCGCTGGCCACGCCCCCCCGCGCGCTGATTGGACGGGCGCCGGCGGGACGCTCCGCGCGCGGGGGGGATGAATGGGGGAGCGGCCCCGCGGGTGACGTCACGGGAGCCGGCCGGCCGGCTGCATCCGCGCGTC
Source organism: Oenanthe melanoleuca (assembly GCF_029582105.1). Taxonomy (NCBI): domain Eukaryota; kingdom Metazoa; phylum Chordata; class Aves; order Passeriformes; family Muscicapidae; genus Oenanthe; species Oenanthe melanoleuca. The sequence continues at coordinate 1,582,271 of NC_079356.1, forward strand.
ACCCGGGGCAACGCGGCCGCGCGCCGGGACACGCCCCTTTACTACGGGACACGCCCCCGCCTCGGCCCCGCCCCCGCAGCGCGGCCGGGGAGACCCCGAGTGGGCCCCGCCCCCGTGAGGACACGCCCCCTGCGCGCGGACACGCCCCCCGCCCACTTTGGGGCGATCCCGATCTCGACCCCGATCCCCACCCGGTGCCGATCCCGATCCTGATCCCCACCCCGGTCCCAGTCCCGACCCCGATCCTGATCCCCAGCACGGTGCCATTTCCGACCCCTATCTCGATCCTGATCCCACCCCAATCCCATTCCCGACCCCGATCTTGATCCACAAACCGGTGCCGATCTAGACCCCGATCCTGATCCCCACCCCGGCCCCAATCCCAGTCCCAGTCCCCTCGGCCCTGTCCTGCCCGCCGGCCCCACCGCCGGTTGTCTCCCCGGTGCTGTCCCCGCCGGGGTGGGACACACGCAACCCAGCGCTGTTTCCTCCGGCTGCCGCAGCCACGCACAGCTCGGCACCCGCGAGGGTGCAAACCCCTCACCGTGACCCAGCTGCACGGGGACACTCTCCTCATCCCTGCTCCCGCATCCTCCTCACTGCCTGCACCCTGCATCCTCCTCCTCGGGCACCCCTGGCACTGCCCGCACTGGGACAGAGCGTCTGCAGCAGCACTGCGTCCCTTCCCCACCACCGCAGGGTCCGTCCTGCCTCACACTGCCCGCTCTGCCCGTCCCCACTGCACACCTGTCCCTGCCCACCCACCAGCGCTGTCACCCAGGATGAGTTCCCTGCATCCTTCTGCTCTTTGTCACCCTTGGTGCCACCGGTTGTTCCTGTAACAGCGTCTCTCATGCCACAGTCACGTGCAATCCGGTTCCTGCAGCCCCATTCCGGCCCAAAGGGACGGCCTGAGGTTACCCAAGCAACTAAGGAGCTGATGGCTCCAGCCTGGAAGTGCTCGGCCTGACAGCTCTAATAATATAATAAAGTATAATATAATCTAATAGATACAATATAATATAATAAATATAATACAATATACAGGCGGGACTTGACAAGTGCTCTGTTTCACAACCCGCAGTGACAGTGATGGCTGCAGAGGCTCCAGCTGTCCCTGGAGGCACATCCCAGCAGCGGGGGTGTGTTCCCTGTCCCCCTGCCAGGCAGCTGGGGACCTGCTGGCCGAGCCCCACATCTGCTGGTGTCACTGCCCCGGGGGGGCTCAGCCAGGCTGGCACCAGAGCACTCAGCCAGACCTGACCCCAAAATCTCCCGACCCTGAGTGGTGCCACCCCCATATCCCTGTGCCTCCCTCCTCCCCAGGATCTATCCCAAATTTTCCTCACTGTGGTTTACACCCATGACCTATTTCCTCTGCCCGCTGTTCCCTCCTCTCTCGCAGCCTTTTGCCCACTTGGAGCCCAGCGATGTTTTTCCCCTCAGTCTTGCCTTTCTTAGTCAAAACCCTCCCACATTTCTCGCCCTCTCTCCCAGCCTTGTTTTCCCAGCCCAGCTCCCCAGGGCTGAGCCAAGCAGAGGGTCCCAGCCTGCACAGCTCTTCCCGTGCTGCTCCCTTCCTCCCTGCTGCACTTTTCTTCAGGTGCCTCTCCCTGCCCTCACCCTCAGCCACCTCACCCCTGGGGGATGGCACTCAGACCTCCCTGCCCACACTACCACATCACCCTGGAACTTTAGCAGCTCCTAATGCTTCAGAAACACGCAGGTCTCGCTCACCTGCTTCCCCACATGTAGGCATGGCTGCAGGTGGGGAAAGTGGCAGGTTGGGCAGCTTTGTGGCTCCTCACAACCATCCCACGGTGCTCCCGTCCCAGGCTTGCCCAAGGCTCATCCCTGACCTCCTCACCCATCCCCAAGGATGTGGAGCAGCACACTCCTGGTGCAGGTGGCCCCATTCCTGCCAGGTCTGGGATGCCCAGAGGAGGATGGTGAATCCTCTGCCCCCAGCAGAAACACGGGGCTGGCTCAGCCACCCTTCCCAAGCACCTGAATAATTAATTATCACTGAACCTGCTGGCACCAGGCAGGAGCATCAGCCACGGAGTATTGGAGCTGCAGCCCTGCTGCTCAGCCACCCATGGGGACACCAAGCTGCCACCTCTGTCCCCAGAGCCCAGGGTCCCCCTGGTGCCAGCTGCCTGATCCCTGGGGAAGATGGGGCTCTGTGGAGTAAGACTTGAAATTTCAGGGATCCTTCTGAGTCAATACCCCCTACACCTCTCACCTGCTGCTCCAGCCCTGCTTTTCCAGAGGCTGGCATGAACATGGGCACAGAGGGCGAGCGTGAAAGAGCAGACCCTTATCTCCTGGCACACATTATCTGCTAATGGGCCATCTTTAAACCAGCTGGGCAATCATCTTTATCTTCCCACAGCCCATCCTCCCTCCAGGAGATATCTCCTGTTAATGGCCAGTGAGTCCCAGGGCATGACTGATAAAATTCCATCATCCCACTGGGAGATGCTCCACCCAGGGGAGGAGCCAAACATTTCCTACCCAGATAAAAACTGAGATTTGGGACACTAAGGGACCTTCTTTCCACTGGATTCCAGAGGAAAACCAGACCTTTCCACATCATCCCTGGAGCTTCAGAGGAAACTGCACCTTCTCCAGGAGCACTGCTCCAGCTGAACCACATCTGCCCCTGCAGGAGGATGCAGCCACCATTGAATGGGACTGTGCCAACACCCTGACTGACTGACGGGTGTCAGCTTGGATTCTGACTCTGGCAGGGTTTGGGATTGTTCTTTGGAATACTGCATTTCTATTTTAATTTTCCTAGTAAAGAACTGTTATTCCTAATTCCCATATCTTTGCCTGAAAGCCCCTTAATTTCAAACTTATAATAATTTGGGGGGAGGGGGTTTACATTTCAAAGAGAAGCTCCTGCCTTATATTGAAAATTCCCCCAAATGCTAATTCAGGCCACGTGTGACATTCCCACGTCGTTTCCTCCCCAGGATGTCGTGGCGTGAGGAGATCTCCAGCTGCACCTATTATAAAAATACTTTCACAGAACATAAAGTGGAAGCTAAGTGAAGGAAATGATAAAGTCAAAATGAAATATTTTTACTTTCCTGAAATGAACTTCATGTTTTGACATTATTGGAATAAACATTTTGACACTGCTGAAACAAGAAAGTCAAAGTGATTCTGCGAGGCTTCTTCCCAGGAAAATGGCAGCGAGATCGACAAGTTCCCTGAGGAAGATTTGATTCCAATAAATCCCTGTTTTCTGATGGAAAACCATTCCAGGGAGTCCTTCAGCTCTGTGTAGAGAACAGGTTTCCAGGTGTGACCAGAACCTGATTGGATCATCAGAACAGTAACAGGGAAGGGAGTCTGCCTTTATCCTGTGGGGAAAGGAGGGAGGGATGGGATGGGATGGGATGAGATGGGATGGGATGGGATGGGATGGGATCCATGGGATGGGATGGGATGGGATGGGATGGGATGGGATGGGATAATGGGATGGGATAATGGGATGGGATAAGATGGGATGGGATGGGATGATGGGATAATGGGATGGGATGGATGCACCTCAGGCTGGATTCTGCACCATCACACAAGGGCTGATGCTGAACCCTCAGTCCATGCAGGGGGCACAGGTGTCCAACACCAGCTGGGTTTGTCCCCTCTTCATGGACATGCTCAAGGTCACACGTGTCAAACCAAGGGCACGATAGTGGGATTAAATTTCACACGTCCGTTTGGGAAAATTTCAAGGGTTGTTTATGGTTTTTTTTAGTTGAAAACCCAAATCATTGCGTTTCAAAGGGCTGGAGTTTTGCTGAAAAACAGTCAGATAACTTTAGGAATATTCTTATGTAGCTGATGGCTTCATTTTTCATGAGATACCAGCTGGGTGGGAAATTGCTGACCAACCTTTGGCAGAAAATTTCCGATCAACCTTTGGTGCACACTCCAGCTATTGGATTTTGCTCCAGAACAGCATTTAGGGAAAAATCTGTTTTTTAATAATAGCAATGCCTAATAATAGTTTTCAATGCTAATTCTTGGCAGCAATTCCATGTGATTAAACACACCTTTGCTGAATAGAAAATGGTGCATGTCGTGCAACAAGTCCATTCACCCTCTAATCTCCCCTTCTGGCACAGCCACCATGGCCAAGCATGAGGGCAGGGAAATTGCAGCCCAGCACAATTGCTGCTCCACAGCAGCAGCTCCTCTGGGCTCAGCATCACCTGGCAGCCCACTTGTCACAGTCCCCAGCCTCCCAAGGGAGGAGCTCCTGGGCAAGAGACTTAGGGGATGTTGTTTCCTCACACTGGTGACCCACAGGTGAGGGCACGAAACCCTTGCCAAGGCTCAGGTCAGCAGCAGGGCCATTGGGAAGCATTTATTGCCAGCATTTATTGCCAGCTGAGCTCCTTCAGGACCCCCCTCCACTTCCCAGGTCTGTGTGGAAGGATTGCCCTGTGTCGCTGGTGCTGCTGACCTGGGGACACCCACCAGCACCTCCAGCTCCCCCAGCGCCTCTGTGGTGACCAAGGACACAAAGGGAGGTGCCTGGTGAGAGCCCAGGAGTGGCTGGGGGAGGTTGGTGACATTGGGGAGGCTGCTGGTCACCAGTGTGGGGCTGTGACAAAGGGCCCTGAGCCCCAGCACCCCTGCAGGCACTGCACCAGGGTCCCCAACATCCCTGCAGGATGGCATCCGTGCCAGAGGCTTGGCCAGCCCTGAATTTGGGAGATGGATCCCTCAGTCACAGCTTCAGCCTCCCTCTGCTTGAGGAGGCAGAGCACTCCTGCTCAGACTGCATGCTAATGAAGCATCCTGGAGTCCCTGCGTGCTCGCTTCCTAGTTAGGCTCATCTGCCTGAGTGAACTGAAAACTGTTAAACACATTGAGTGTGTCAGACCAGATATTATCAGAAATAGGACTACCTTTCTCTGGCACCCACAGCTCCCAGACACACAGCAAAGAGATATTTAAATCTTTTCCAGCTGTCTCCCTTGTTTCCAGAGAGGCTCAGCTCTGACAGGACTTTTAACCCTTCCCTTCCCTTCCCAGTGTATTTTGGTTTTCTTTTTCCTCTCCTGGCCTTCAGGAGTCCCCATTCCCTGCCATCCCATCACTCCACCAGCACCAGAGGTGTCTCCCAGCACCCTCCAGCTCCACTCCATCCCAGTGGGACACTGGCAGTGCCCACATCCACAATGTTGCAGTCAGTGAGTCAGGGGTCTCCCTGAATTCTTCAGAGAGAAATCAGAGTGCAGGGGTTGAATTAAAGTGAATTGAAGTATATTAAGCCACTCACATATAAAACAGACATTTAAGTAGAAGTAAGCTGGTTGTTTTAGGACGAGTTCTGATGCTTTCAGTAAGTGAAAGGTTTCAAATGCCAGAGTAGCAGAGTGAGCTCTAGTGGAGGCTGAAACATCCTGACATCTCTCCCTCCACTTTGGGACCCCTCTCACTTCACCCTTAACTCCTCACAAATCAATTACCACCCCGGGTAAGCTCTGGGCTGCCAGCACTGTCCCTCCCAGCCCAGCCCAGCCCAGCCTGGCCCTGCCCCAGTGCCTCCTCCTCACACGGGGCTCTGGGCTGCTTTCCCAGAGCACAGGCTGAGCCAGCAGCCTCAGAGCACAGCAGAGCCAGGATTGCAGCCCCGTGCCTGTGAGAGGGGCCATCTGGCCGGGCTCGGCGTCCAAGCCCAATTTGCTGGATGGTTTTGAAGGTCACTGAGCAGGGACTGAAGGCGCTTCCATGTTTTCTCATATAAATAACCACATTTCCAAGGGAGAGAGCAGGAGCACGTGCTGGTAGGAGGATCTGGAGGTTAATCTCACCCTCCCTGCCCAGAAGGGAGCAGAGCAGGACACAGGAGCACAGGCAGAGGCACAGACACCAGTGGAACACTTGCTGGCTCCCACATCCATGGGTTCAGGTGTGCCCACACATACCTGCCCATGCACACCATGCTCCATGCATCCTCACACACACCTGCACCGAGGACAGAGCTCTCCCAGCTGGGACAGGCTCCTCTCCCCAGCCAGGATGTCCTGCTTGTCCACCCCAGGCACCCTGCTCTGAAATTCCCTCTGGAAGCAGGATCAGGCCCCCTCTGGAAGCACAGCCATGAGCTCCAAGAGAGCACCTTGTGCTCCACAGCAGGGCAGGAATGACCCAAATCCTGCAAGACCCCCAAAGAACTCTCACTTCAGGTCTTGCCATGCCTTTCCCCAGCCATCCAGCCTTGTCCAGCTCTGCACAAGGTGGGACCCAGCCCCCAGCTGCAGTGCTCAGCACCTTCTCCCAGCCACACTGCCCTGGGGACAGCCAGCCCTGGGGCCACTCAGGCAGGACCAAAGCTCCCTGTTTCTCTCCTGGAGAGCCCTGGAGGAGTGCACTGGGCTGTCTCTGCTCCTCAGCACTGGCCAGGTGCCACATGGCAGGGACACCATGGCCGGGACACTCCATGGCAGGGACACTCTCCATGGCAGGGAAGAAATTCTTTATTGTGAGGGTTTTGTTGTAATAATTCTGCAAGGTAAGCAGTGGTGGTCAAAGAAACTACCAAATTTCCGTGGGACAGCTCTTGGGACAATTGGTCATTTAACCATCTGGCCTTGGGAGATAAAAAACAGAAGTGGGAAGTTGATCTTTAGCAGATAGTTTGGGATTGATTACACAAAGGCAGGAAATCGGATTCTGCAAAAAAACCTTTCAGACTTTTTTTTTTTTCTTTTACAAACTGGTATACACAATATTCATAACAGGGGGATTTAAACAGAGTTTAACAGGGTTTCATCATATATTTCCCTTTATCTAGGTCCATGTTCTTTCTTATTTTAAGTATTCTGGTTTATAAAACTCCAAACCTCCTATGATTAACACGAATCATTTGTCAACCACCACAAGTGTGAGGTGGGTTTGTTCTTTCCCCCTTGTTTGCGCAGGTCTTTGTCCGGGGATATTTTTAAAGCGCAGCAGCATTCCTGCGGGCCGGAGCCGTGACCCGGCCGGAGGGTTCTGCAGCCAGGACGTGCCGTTCCCGGCCCCTGCCCGCGGGGAGGGGAGAACTGAGCCGGCCAAGAGGGCTGGAGCCAGCTCAGCTCACTCCCAGCAGCATCCTCCGCTCCGCCTGCTCACCCCTCCCAAAACATCCCGAATCCCAGCCGGACCCTGCTCGCCACAGCTCTGCCAACAGCCCGGCCCCGGCGGGGACACGGGGCATGTGTCACCTGCCCCCTGGCACCTCTGGGGAGGGGACAGCTCCTGCTGTTCGCTCTGTGCTTCCAGCCTGCAGCAGTTCAGCCCCTCTGCCACCCCAGCCCCTCCTTTCCACCTGCCTCAGTTTCCCCTAAGCCTCTCTGCCACCCCCAGCCCCTCCTTTCCACCTGCCTCAGTTTCCCCTAATCCCTTCTGCCATCCCCAGCCCCTCCTTTCCCACCTGCCTCAGTTTCCCCTAATCCCTTCTGCCACCCCCAGCCCCTCCTTTCCCACCTGCCTCAGTTTCCCCTAAGCCCCTCTGCCACCCCCAGCCCCTCCTTTCCTGCCTGCCTCAGTTTCCCCTAATCCCTTCTGCCATCCCCAGCCCCTCCTTTCCCGCCTGCCTCAGTTTCCCCTAAGCCTGGTGTAGTTTGGGAGTGCAGGGGGCTGTGGTGGGCTCTGCTGGAGCACAGAGGGGTGCCAGGAGAGCCCCTGGTGCAGAACCCTGAATCCCTGCTCACCTCAGCCCTGCCCCAGCCCCCTGGTGTCCCACAGCCAGGCAATGGAGATGTGCCCTGAGCATGTCACAGCCCAGGGAACGGTCAGAAGGACCCAGGACTCCTGACCCAAGCTCTGGGAAGTGCTGCCTCCAGCCAGGCTGGGGTGAAATCCTTTTTGCTGGACGTGAGCCCTGTTCCTCTCCCCACCCTCCTTCTCCCACGCAGAGGGCTGGTGGCCAGGTATTTCTGGGGCTGTGGGCTCCAGCCAAGGGCCAGGAAACGTGGGTGCCATGGTCACCGTTTCCTGCCCTGCCTGGGGCTCTTTCCAGGGGTGCAGCCATGGGGAAACCCTTCCTGGTTTGGAAGGGTGGTGGAGGCACTGCCCTGAGGTGCTCGTGATCATCCTGGAGGGACAGGACAGAGGGGAATGGCTTCCAACTTAAACGGGATATTGGGAAGAAATTCTTTGTTGTGAGGGTGGTAAGGCCCTGGCACAGGGTGCCCAGAGCTGCCCCTGGATCCCTGGAAGTGTCCAAGGCCAGGCTGGACAGGGTTTGGAGCAGCCTGGGACAGTGGAAGGTGTCCCTGCCCATGGCAGGGGGTTGGAGGTCCCTTCCAACCAAAACCAGTCTGAGACTCTGTGATTTCATGGACTCTTCAAGCACCAGTGAGTGTGGGATGAACTGTTTCCATGCCAGGTAAATCTGGATTTAAACACTGCAGCACCAGGATAAAGAGGGAGGAACTGGACTGCTGTGGGCAAACTGGTTCAGCAGTTGAGATGGGAAGCTGGCAGGGAGGGCATATGCCAGGACCCCTGCCCCTGCACCCCCTGAGCCTTTCCTGCCCTCTCCAGAAGCTGGGCCAGCTGCACTGAGCCCCTGCTCTGGCAGGGATCCTGCCCTGGAACAAGCAGCAGCTGGTCCTTCTGCTCACACTCATTGACTCCAGCTGGATTCCTCACCTGGGTCTGGGTCTTTCAGCAGAGCAGAGGGGATCCAGAGGAGGCCACATGGGCTGGAGTGTGTGCAGAGGCTGAGGCAATGAGGGGATGAGAGAACATCAAGGGGGAATCTCAAGAAGGCAGAGCCAGGATCTCCACAGCTGTCTACTGCAGGAGTGGTAGACAAGAACCAGAACAACTTTGGACTGGATATGGGGGGATATTTCACCATGGGGAAGGTCAAACCTGGCAGAAAGCTGCCCAGAGAGGCTGTGCAGCCTCTGTCCTTGGAGGCCTTCAAGACCTGACTGATGATGGAAACAAATCCCTGAGCAGCCTGGTCTGATCCTGCTTGGAGCAGAAGGTTGAACAAGAGACTTTCAGAGTCCTTTCACCCTCAATTTTCCTGTCGTGCTCTGCTGCTGCAGGTGGGGTGGTTTTCTCTCTCTGTATAGTTTTTCTCTTATTATATCTTCTGTCTGAATTCCTTAAAAAGCCATTTCACTGTTGAAGGAATGTCTTGGGAATGGCTTTGCGCTTTCACTTCAGGAGCATTCAAGATTGCTTCCATTTTCTGGTGGCTTGGGGGATTTTTCACACCCATGATTGATAGTGTGCCACATGCAGCAGCTACACGAGCACTTAAGTTGCAAAGCAAAGCAACTCCAACCCACAGAAATGCCACAAGTGACACAGCCCACAAAACCATAACTGTGCCTTCTTATCCATATTCAGGCTGCAGGGTATTTAATTACGAGATCCCAGATTATCAGCAGCACTCCTGCCTGGTTCGGTGGGGGAGGAATGATGTGTCTGGAATGACAAAGCTGCTCAACACTTTCTTTTCCTTGGTGCTCCTTCAGTGAATCACAGGATCCTGCACGAACAAACCTTGATAGGACCCGAGCTGGAGCTGGGCCAGGGCAGCTCAGGCTGGAGCTCAGGGAAAGGTTCTTCCCTCCCCCAGAGGTGCTGGCACTGCCCAGGCTGCCCAGGGAATGGGCACTGCCAGAGCTCCAGGGATGGGCAGGGGGATTGCTGGGGGTCTGGGCAGGGACAGGGGCTGGACTAGGTGATCCTTTTGGGTCCTTCCACTCAGGGTGTTCCATTCCTACTGTCCAATTCTATTCCACCCATGTGCTGAGCCAGAAGGATCCTGTGTCACCCTTGGCCTGAGCCAGACAGGAGCCCCCAGCCCTGTGCTGACAAGGGAAACCATGGATGTGTCAGAGTTATTTCTGCCTTCCTCCACTGCAGCCCCTCTGCTGCACCCACCCATCTTCCTCTGGAAAACGAGTCTTTGATCCCAGGGCCGGGTCCTGGGACTCTCCTTTGCAGAGGGACAGGGCTGTGGGCAGAGGGCAGGGAGCTGCCCCCAGCCTGGCACAGGGTGTGGCACAGCCTGTCCCGGGCTGGGCTGGCACCGGCAGGGCCGTGCAGCTGCCCGGCAGCCGCTGGCCATACGGGCAGCGTGGGACATGTCCTGCCTGCTGGCACGGTGCCTGGCAGGCCAGCCCAGGGCAGCAGCCAGCTGGCTGCTCCAGCCTGCAGCGGGCAGGGAGCTGGCCGCGCTCCACGCGGCGCACAGCAGCCGAAAAATCGCTGGAAGGCTTCCACTGGAGTGGAAATAAAAAAAGGTGTCGGTGAAAACTTGTTTAGCCAAACGGGCTTCCCTGGCACGAGGCTGGGGCTGGGCACATCCCCACTTTGCTGTGGTGCTCAGCCCGTGCCAGGCGGGCACAGGAGGGAGCAGAGGGAGCTGGCCCTGGCAGAGCTGTGGGATCCACACCCCAGGCCAGGGACAGGGACAGAGGAGCACAGGACAGCCTGCTCTGTCACTCATTGTTTTTTATTTATTTTTAAGTGCATGTAAGATATATATATATATTTTAAATATGAACTTAAATATATATATATAGTGTATATATATATATATATATATATATATATATATATATATATATAATATATATTATAATATATAATATATATATTATATTATATATTATATATTATATATTATATATTATATATTATATATTATATATTATATATGTTATTGTGTTCTTATATTGATATACAATATATAATTCTAAATATATAATATTATTAATACATATTATTATAAATATAATAGTATTGTATTTATATTATTTTTAAGTGCAGGTGTTTCCCAGTGCTCAGCATCACCCTGGCAGCAAAGGGAGAAGGGGAAGCCCTTCCCTAAAGTTTCTCCCTCTGTGCTGCCTGTCCTCCCTGCAGTGCCCTGTGTGCCCAGCACACCCTGCCCACCTGCCCAGCTCGGAGAGGGGCTCCCAGCACCACCAGGAACCAGATCACTCTGCTGGGCCCCAAAACCTGGTTGGATGGCAGCTCCTTTCCAGGGGACAAGGCTCTGAACCCGGGGATCACCCAGCATGGGCTCTGCATGAGCTCCAGCTCCTTTTCTGTTCTGCTCAGAGGGGCTCAGAGCCAGCCCAGCCTTTCAGGCTGCTCAGGACTGAGAATCTTCTCTTGATTGTCTCTGGGATGCACCAACAGCAGCTGAGGTGTGTCCCTCCCTGCAGGACCTGCTGGGGTTTTCCGTGGGGTAAAGGGGTCTCCTACCCATTTCCACAGTCCCTCGTGCTGGACACCATGTCCTGGGGATGTTCCCACACAAGGTGCTCAGGTGTCTTCTCAGGCCTGGGAAAACACCAGCATAGTGTTGGCAGCCCAATTTTGTAGCTAGATTTTGTAGCCCAGTCCACGACTCCTGCCCTGAGGGGGTCCCTGCTTCATCCCCACCCCAAACATGCAGGGTTTTAGCAGAGCCCCCCTGCTAAAAATGCCTCCTGCCTGACCAGTAAATGCAGGGGCTGCTTGCCAGAGCCCTCACCTCCCTGCACCCCTGCTCCAAGGAGGTTTCTCTGTCTGCTCCAGGGCCCCCATCAGCATCCACACCATCAGCAAGGACAAGCTCCCTGCAGGCAGAGGCTTGGAGCACCCCCTGCCCCAGCCTGGCACCCCTGCCCAGGGCCAGGGGCCAAGCAGAGCCTGGATCAGCCAGGCAGATGGGCTCAGATGCCAGCAGCCAAGAGGCCATGGAAATCCATGTCATATGTGCAGGACAGGATTCCCATCAGTGTGTCTCCGTCTGGCTGGGCATGTTCTGCAGGCAGGGGAATGCTCAGCTGCTAATCCATGTAATCCTGCTCTAGGCTGGATTAGTTTTAAAAAATAAATAAGTGGCTGAGAGCAGTTTTGGGACTATCTGACTCAAGTGCCGGGCTCTGATGGCGAGAGGCAGAACCACAGGAGTCTTATTTACATTGATTTTCATGGAATGTGCTGCTTGGATCAAGGAATTAAAGGACTACAAGGCGAGGGTAACCTGCAAATCAGGCGAGGGCGTCCCAGTCGGCACACGGGATGTAAGATCTGATTACACTTGCCTGGGCTTTAACCTCTGTTTGCTGCACCATTTTCATATTTACATCCAGAGCCCAGGCATGCATACAAATGAAACAGGCCCAATCTTGGAAATTTTGGTCAGAGAGCAGAGTGACACTGGAATAAAACACCCAAACCATATCCTACACAGGAGCCTCCATCAGGGTGTTTGCCACATGGTGCAGCACAGGGGACTCAGCAAATCTGCTGAGCATCTCCCCAGGATGGCAGGATGCTCTGGAGCATGTGTAGGTGTGAGGGGAAGGTTTCTCACCCTGGCAGCATTGGGCAGGACCTGGGTGACCCAGGCAGACACCTCAGAGGTGTCAGCTCATTCTCCTGGGGCAGGACCTGCTCTTGGCAGGACCTCTGGGTGTGGACCATGGTCTGGTGGGTGTCAGCCTCTTCCCCAGCCCAGGATAACCTCGGGAAGGGCAGCACCCAGCCTGGCTGATCTGTGTTACAGAAAATAGTGTATCATCTCCAAAGCAGCCTTGCTTTGCTCCCAGGAGAAAGGAAAAGGAGGATCCAGGGCCTGAAGGGACTTGTCCCCATCAGACACCTCCAGCTGAAAGCCAAGTTTCTGTGATGATCTCAGGGCCAGATTCACAGCAGCAGCAGACACACACCCCAGCCTGCTGAAACTGGCAGGAGGCAGCAGCCAAGAGGCTCCTTGCAGCAATTCACCCGTGGCTGTGGCACCAGCACGATCCCAGTGCTCTGCCGTGTCTCTGCCAGTGCCCGGTGTGGGAAATGCCTGACCCAGATTCAGGCCTCATTAGCAAGTCAAGTTCCTCGTGAAAAGCAGGTTCTTGGTGCTGCATCTGGCCATGAGTAACTCCACGTGGTTGCACAACCCCTGCCTGTGCCATCTCGCTTCCCTTTCCCTGCTGAAACCCGAACCCGGGCATCAGCAGGTCCCCATGGTGTGTGGGTGATGCCAGACCCCTGCAGGACTGGGGCCACTGGGTTTGCCAGGAGACCCTGTTTCCCAGGTGAAATATCCTTGCTTTATACAGAAAGTGGTTCTGTTTCTGAGCACTCCTCAGCAGAGCCCACAGCTGAGCCCTAGAGCTGTTTGGTTGGTTGTGGGGAAGGGCAGGAGAGCCTGGAGGAGGATGAGGCAGTGTCAGGATGCACATTGGTGTCTGGCACATGGAAAAAGTGTGGGGGGTGTAGGAGGATGGAGAACCTGCCCTGTTGGGAGTTTCCCCTGAATCCTGGCCAAATATAATCTCACAGGAATTAGCCTCATTGGTGCCAGAGTGAGAACAGCTCTGTATGTTTTGGACACCTCTGAGCAGCCTGCAAAGCGAAGACCTGGCAGCAGCAAGGTGTCCTGGTCAGATGGGCAGTGGGGAGAGGCAGCCCCAAGGACAGGCTGGGGGGCACAGCCCTGCCAGCCCCAGGCTGCTGATCTGATGCCTCCTGCTTGCAAGACTGTGTCCTGGTTTGGAGGACAGGTGTCTGCCAATAAAGGCAGAAGCTTCTCTTTGAAATGGAGAATGTAAACCCCCTCCATCTAAACTATTATAATTTTGAAATTAAGGGGCTCTCAGGCAGAGATATGGGAATTAGGAATAACAGTTCTTTACTAGGAAAATTAAAATAGAAATGCAGTATTACAAAGAACAATCCCAAACCCTGCCAGAGTCAGAATCCAAGCTGACACCCGTCAGTCAGTCAGGGTGTTGGCACAGTCCCATTCAATGGTGGCTGCATCCTCCTGCAGGGGCAGATGTGGTTCAGCTGGAGCAGTGCTCCTGGAGAAGGTGCAGTTTCCTCTGAAGCTCCAGGGATGATGTGGAAAGGTCTGGTTTTCCTCTGGAATCCAGTGGGAAGAAGGTACCTTGCTGTCCAAAATCTCAGTTTTTATCTGGGTAGGAAATGTTTGGCTCCTCCCCTGGGTGGAGCATCTCCCAGTGGGATGATGGAATTTTATCAGTCATGCCCTGGGACTCACTGGCCATTAACAGGAGATATCTCCTGGAGGGAGGATGGGCTGTGGGAAGATAAAGATGATTGCCCAGCTGGTTTAAAGATGGCCCATTAGCAGATAATATGTGCCAGGAGATCAGGGTCACTGCCACACCTCCTTCAACAGATGGGGACAGAATTCACATTTCTGGCCACATCAACCCAACACACCAAGCACATTTTCCATCACTTTGTGTTTGCTGGAGTGAGCCCTCATCACCACTGGGAGGGATCAGAGCCCACAGCTGTGGGAGCACAGAGCAGCCCTCATGTCTCCCCACACACACAGAAAACACTCAACACTGCCCAAAAACTGAACCACAGGCACTCAGCAGCTGTATCCCCACGAGCAGCGTGTGGAAAATGCACATTGTCTGATGTGGGAATGCTGGAGCTGATCCTCAGAGCAGAGTCTCCCTCCAGGGACCCCAAGGACTGCAGAGCAGAGCAAGGCAGCCCCCCTCCCATTGCCTGCTGCCCAGTGGGACACCTTGAAAGAGAAACCTATTTCCTCTCACAGCAGCACCTGTCAACTGCAAACCTTTCACTGCCTGGTGATTTAGCTTCCCTTCTGCTCCGAATTAGGGAATAAAAAGCAAAAGTTTTAATGTAATGGAAGCCAGCGCAGTGGCCTTGCAAGTTGTTAAAATTTAAAAAGGCAACAATAAATCTGCTGAGCTAAGAAGAGCTCTCAATGAAAAGGGGTAGATTTGTTTTCTCTTTATTATCTTGCAGGTGATTTTCAGGGCTCGCTGGTATTTTATTTTTTGTTAATTGTTCTCCTTTCTGAACCGAGGGCTCTGTCACCCCCCCACAGAGCCCAATCAGGCAGGAACACCTGGCAGGGGAGTGGCAGCAAGGTGAGGGTTAATTCCACACCTGCCTTCCCAGGGGAGGCTCGCCCTGCTGCTGGCTCAGATGCTGTTGCTGTTTCTTACCTTCCTCCTTCCCCAGATCAAACCAAGATGTTCAAGGTCATGTGTTCTGTCCCAGGGAGATCTGACGTGCAGATCTTGGGGCTGTTCTCAGTGATGGGGCTGAACCCTGACCTTTCCTGTGCTGCTGGGCACTGGGGCTGCACAGCTCCCCTGGTCCTTCCTTGGAGGGCTCATGGAGCCAACCATTCCCAATTTTCCATCTCCCACCACAATTCCCAGTTTTCCAGCCCCATCCCAAGCCCTGGGCACCTCCAGCCCTGCAGATCATGGCTCTCCCTGGGCCAAGCAGGGCTCAGCCTGGATGGAACCAAGGTGGGGTCCTGCTGTCCCAAATCCCCCCATCCCACCCCCTCCTCTCCCAGTCCTGCTGGTTCCCCTGAGCCAGGGAGGGGACAGCTGGTGGGAAGGGATTTGGCTCTGGGAACTCACCCAAAGCTGCTGAGCAGCAGGAGGTGGGGAAGCAAGCTGGGAAAAGACAGGCAGTGCTGAAGGCTCATCTCCTCCTCTTCCTCCTGGGAATATCCTGTCCATCCATTCATTTACTGCTCCCTGAGACCTGACAGCCAAACCTGGAGCAGAATGTTCAGTATCAAAGGGCACAGACCACCATGGAGCAGCTCCAGGTGTGGTCACCTCAACCCTGGAAGCTCAGAGAGCTGCAGAGCAGAGGAGGGTACGAGGGAGGAACAGGCTGGAAGGGTGATTGGGATGGACAAAGTGGGAGTGTGGGGATTCTTCAGGAGCAGGGACACAGTTTAAAGTCCATCAGAGATTACAAGGCAGGTGGATTCAGAGTCTGCATCAGTTAGGGAACAAAATTTGGTGTGTTCTGGAGGAAATTGGTCTAAAATGGCCCCAGAAGGAAAAAATTACATGTGTGTATTGATCACTTAACCTCACATGGATCAGGAGCTCTGGAATTTCACATCCCTTATTTCAATAGTCCAGATGAAGAACACTCACAGCCCTGCCCAAAATCAGCAGCTCCCTTTGGAGAGCACTGAGGTGAAGTCTTCATCTTCCTGGGTGTGTCCCTGTGAGCCCCTGACATGCATGGAGGTTTCAGCACAGCCCCAGGGATTTATGAGCACTGGATTTACCACAAGCACCAGGAGGAGCTGCCAGCAGTGCTGGGTTTCCAGCCCCTGGGAGCCCCAAGCACCAGCCCAGCTGCAGGACATGGGTGACTGTCACCCCTGCCAGGGAAGGGAAGGGAGCTGCTTCCCAAAGCCATGTGTGCAGGGCCAGACTCCACCCTGGGCCTGTGAACAGGTCTGCATCAAGGAAAGCTGCACAGAATAGGGGATTTATCATGGAGGGGATCCCATAGCAGTTGGATTTTACCCACGACAGCGAAGCTGCAGTTGGTCCCACAACACCTGTGACCCCATCCCACATCCCAGCTCCCCCATCAGGGATCTCCACTGCTGAATCCTGCTGATCTCTGATCCCCAGCCCAGGACTCATGAGCATCCCTATCCCCACACCAGCTTCCAGGCAGCTCTTGTTACACTCACCTTTCAAATCTCCCTGTCCCCTTTTTTCTGGACTGGGAAAAAGTGACAACAAAAGCTGGATTTTCCAGGGAGTTACCTGATTCCAGAAATTGAATCTTTAAGAAAGGCACCAAATGTTGCAACAGAATAAAAAGGTTTCATCCATATTTTTTTTTTTTTTTACTCCAGGAGCACCAGTGGTTCAGGGATGTGGGGAGAGAGCAGGCCTAGGAGGCAGCTTAGCTGGGATCAGCCCCCCCTCCATGTGCACATAATGGGATGGCACGAAGGCAAGTGAGCTAAAAATTAAAACCTGGCAGATCCTGCCAGGAACGACTTGGAGGAGCAGCTTGCTAATGGTGTAAAAGCTGGTAATAAAAGCTTTTTCAAATACATCAGAGGCAAAGAGCCTGCCAAAAAGTCTGCAGGGCCAAGAGATGGTGAAGATGTAAGAGAAACATTCGGTGAGGAAAAGGTCACACAGATGAATTATCTGCATCATCGTTCACAGGGAGAGCTGCAGGAGGTCCCAGTGCCAGAGCAGCTCTTTGGGGATGGGGATCTGGGAAGCATTTCAAACTGAAACATCCATCAGAAGCAGCAGAGAGTCACCAAAACCAGGTGGGTTTAGCTCTGGAGGTCTGAGGAACCCAGTGGTGAAACCACTGAACTGCTGAGCTGCGAGCGCCCGTGGTGCCACAGGAGTGGGGAGGGCAGAGGTGGCACTGCCTGGGAATGGCCAGGGAGGTGACAAGGCAGGCAGAGCAGGGCCTGGCCTGTGCTGGTGGGCAAGGCAGGGGTGGGGGATTTGCAGGATCAGTTTATTAGAGTCAGTTTTCAGCACACAAAGCTGGAAATCTGCTCTCAGCACTGCAGCTCCTGTCACACCCATCCTGAGCCTCGTGCCCTGCTCACAGAGGAGGAGGAGGAGGAGGAAGAGGAGGAGGAGGAGGAGGTGATGCCAGCCCCAGCCCCTCAGCCAGAGCAGCCTCTGTCCAAGCTGGTCATCACCCCTCAGCCCCTGGGGTGGCACAGCCCTGCTGAGGTGCTTCCCCCAGACAAGCTGAGCTGTGCCTTGGATGTGCTGCTCTCCCACTCCTCACGGGCAAACCTGGCTGGCCACAGACCACAGAGCTGCTGGGGTTTGTAGGGTAAATCCAGCCATGAGCTGCTGGGAAGTTAAACTGCAGGTAAAATTCAGCAGCAGTGAATACAAGGAATGCACATGGGAGGGAACAAGGGTACAAAGGCATGCAAGGATGGAGAAGCCCGTGGCTGTTAGGGAAATTTTTGGATTTGGTATCTTAGATGTGTCTTCCGACCTAAACAATTCCACAATTCCGTGTTTCTGCAGGAAAATGGTGCAACTTCCAGCACAAGCCCCAGAGATGACACCTGGCTGAGCACAGCCCACGGTCCCCAGGGCACAGCAGCACCTGGGAGCGCCCAGCCCTGGGGACACTGGAAGGACACAGCTCTGGGTGGGAGCTGCTCGGGGATGAACCCCTGCAGACCTGCTGGCAGGGTGAGGAAGGGGTGAGCAGGGCGAGAGGAGCCCCCAGGCCGCCCAGGGCAGCCCAGCTGTCGGGATGCAGCTCAGAGAGCAGAGCCCTGGGCCCAGGCTGCTGTGCCAAGTCCCTGAGCCCAAGGATGGAGAGCTGTGCTGCGAGGCGCCAGTGCAAACCACAAGAAAGCCAGGCTGGGCTTCTTTGTAGCACTCCAAGCTCGACAATTAATGCGTGCAAGCCACTGAATTATAGGCTGGAGACGCTGGGAGCCCAAATGGCAGCTAACGAGGGCTGTTGATTGGCTTTCCGGAGGCCATGGAGACACAGACACTTATTCTTAGAGACATGGGTCCCACAGGGAGCTGGGCAGACACAGGAGCCTCTCTCAGCACTCACATCCTCCCTGTCCTGGCAGCCCCTGGCTGCAGCAGCAAGGCAGGGATGCAGGGATGCAGGGAAAGGGGGCACCTCACCCTCACCCCCCCTTTGTTCAGCCTCAGACACCCCTAATAATTTTATTTGTTCTTTGTGCCTCCACCCTGGAGGACAGAACTTGCCCTTGGGAGGTGATGCCTTAGGATTTTGGCTTTTATATTTTTCATCTATTTGTAATCCTGCAGTTCTTTAGTGTATAACTCCAAACTCCACATCCAGTGTGAGCTGCTGCTTTCCCATTTTGGTCAGACAATTCCTCTCTGGGCTGGAAATCAGGGACACCTCACTGCCTCAGACCTGAGAGATGGAAACAAAAGTGAGCTGGGGGAGCAAACTTGGGGTAAATGACTTCATTACCTGAAGCTGAAATTGGAAGAATAACCCCAAGATGCAAATTGACCAAACTTACAGAACTGTGAAAACCTGTGACCCATTGCCCATTTTGGGTGCAGCCCCTGGCAGGCTTTGTGTGACCAAAATGTACCTGAAGGCTTTTCAATAAATATAACCCCTTTTTATTCCTTTAATTTTGCCTGGCCTCTGTTTTTGGGTAGTCCCAAAGAGGCATCAGAGGGTGGGGTGTGAGGCCAGCAGGTGCCAGTCCCCAGGGCTGGATGCCCCTGGGTCTGGGAGGGCAGGCAGGGAGTTCAAGGAGGAGCAGCTGAGCTCCCTTCAGGCAGGTCAGTGCTGCAGGAAAAAAAAAAAAATGTAAAAAAAGTGTAAAGGAATCCCAGGAAACATCACATCCCCAGAGCTGTGCCCTCCCTCTCATATCTGTGCTTCCAGACACCATCCAGTGCAGGAACACTTTACAGTCAGTGCATGCTTCCTGTCACACTCCCAATTAATTGCTGAAGTATTTGAATGCTGGGTTTTCTCTCCATCCCTCCCGAACAGAGGCCGTGTGCTGCTGCCCTTCCTCTCATCTCCACGCTGGATTTTCCCTCCCTGATTATTTCTGTGTTTATGCTCTCCCAGCAGCAGCCAGGCATGATCCTGGCACCTCCTGCAGCAGGGCAGTCAACTCCAGCTCTGACTGGAGCAGCCAAGGGCAACCAGCTGGAAAATCACTCCCTGGGCCAGGCACCAGTGCTTCAAGGTCAAGGCAGCCCTGAGCAGGCCAGGCTGGGCTCTGGGGTGGCTGCATCCCCCCAGGACACGTCTGGGCAGCACAGCATGGGCTGGTTGGAACACTGGAGCAGAGCAGAGCGCCCTGGGCAGGGCTGCACAGCCCAGGACACCCCTGCAGCATCCAGAGACAGAGCTGGGCTCTCACAGAGGCACCAGAGTGGGGATGAATAAATGTGTTTGTAGGGATTTGTTTGCCACAAAAGCAAACGCCCCAGTGTGATGCTGAAATGCATGGCTGGACATCTGAGAATGGCCCCAGACTGAATGCTGCACCTCTCAGTGCTCACAGCACAGAGATACTGGGTTAGGGCTGAATTCTGAGGTTGTCAGCAGCTTTTTGGGGCAAGCTGGGTGATGGATCTTGTGGCACTCAGCCCTGTGTCCCAAGTGTCCCTCACCCCTGCTGTGACACAGATTCTGTCCCAGCTGGGACCTTCTCCCTTCCCCAGGCCTCAGATCCTTCCCTGGCTCTAGATCAAAGTTTCCAACTTTACAGTTACCATTTAAAAATAAGAGAATAGCACTGATCCATCTGAAAGTGCAATGGGGTTTTTAGTGTTGCTCTGTTTTGTTGTTTGGTAGGGTTTGTTTTTTTTTTTTTAATTTCAGATAAATCCATCCTCTTGGTGGGTGCTGATTTGCATTCAGCAGCTCTGTGTCTCTCTTTTGGACACTCTTTAATAGCTCTAAACTCATATTGTGGCACCCAAAACTCCTCCAGCACTCGAGGGAAGAGAGCAGCACTCCACAAAGCAGGAAGGTCGTTCACCATCCAGAGAAGAACCTGCTGGATGGTGAGTGATGGATTTGCTGCCCTGCTGAGGTCCCTCCCTGCTCCGTGTTGCCACCCTTGAGTTGTGTCACCACTGCCTGTCACCAGCAAACCACACAACAAAGGCAGCAGTGACATTCTCACAGTCCTGCTGGGCATGGGGACTCCAAGGGAGGAGCTTCCCAAAAAGGCTTTGCTGCTTTCCCAGCACAGTCCACCCAGGAGATGTGGAACCACTTTCCCCAGGTGCCTCTGAGAACAGCACTTTTATCCCAAGAAATTTCCAACAATTCCCCCTTATCAAAAATCCATCATTTCACCAAAACCCCCCTTGGATGTGATTTTCTTTAATTTTCCATTTGCTGTTTTTGTTGAAATGATAATTTTCCTTTTTTCTTTCCCCATTTTCAGGGTGTTTTAGCAGATTGCTGTTTTCCACATCCTTTTGTCAGACCCTGGTTACCACAGGATGAAGGGCATCAGCCTTGGTCCTTGGGGGTTTTTTTTGTAATTTTCCCTTTGCTAATGTCCAATTTTGCAAACTTCTCCACATTAGAAAAGTGGTAAAGAGGACTGCATAGGATGAAGATAAAAAGCTAAAATAAACCCAGAGTCCTTGGTAAATCTGGGCATCACACTTTTGGGGTTACCAGTGGTGAAAGGAAAGAAATTGGGAAGGTGGGAAGGAGGATGAACAGCCCAAATCTCTTCCATGTCATGGCTGGTTTAATCAAATAATTAAAAGGCATTCTTCCTGCTGGGGAAAGAACATAAACCACAGACATTTGGGGCATTTCTTCCCCAATGCTATTGCTTTCTCCTCAATAAATTTCACCCCTGAGTGAGCTCAGTGCTGCCAGGTCCTGGCAGCTGTCTCTGAAGGTCCCAGAGGCTGCATTGCCCTGCCCAGGGCGGTGATTTGGGGAGGAAAGCTGCAAGTCATGGACAAGAAAAGGGCTGGGCCAGCTGACCTTTAAAGTCCCTTCCACCCAAGCTGTTCTGTGGTTCTCTAGGGCACAGAGGGGTCAGCAGGGCACAAACCCATCCCACAGCCTGTGCCTGTGCTGACAGCAGTGGGGAAAGGTTTTGGGGCAAAGCCACAGCCCCACAGCACCAGCTGGGAATAGTCCTGAGACTGATGCAAAGCCAGGAAAAGCTTGGCTGGTGCCATGCCTTAGGATTTTAGCTTTTACATTTTTCAAATTCTGCACTGCTTTAGGGTATTACTCTAAAACTCTATCCTGTCAGCTACTGGTCTCCTATTTTATTAAGACAACACAATTCCACTCTGGGCCTGAAACTCAAAGGCATACTACTGCCTCAGGCCCCAAAAAGTATAAACAAAAATTATTTTGGGGGGAGCAAACTGGGGGTAAATAACTTCATTACCTGAAGCTGTAATTGGAGGATTAACCCCTGATACATAAAAGGACCAAACTTATAATTGTCTGAAAAACTCATGATCATCTTCCATCTTGGGTGTAGCCTCTGGGAGGCTTTGGCTGCCCAAGGTGCATCTATTGAATAGATACAATTCAATAGTAATTGAATTCAAATTCTAATTCCAATTCCAATTCCAATTCTAATAATTCTAATTCTAATTCTAATTCTAATTCTAATTCTAATTCTAATTCTAATTCTAATTCTATTCCTAATTGAAATGCTTTAACAAATACACACTTTTATTCTCATATTCTGGTCTAGCCTCTGTTCCAGGCAGCCACTCCAGGCATCAGGTGGAGTCCAGGTCTGGCAAAGCCAGGCACACACTCACATGCAGGAGTGGTGGCTGTGGCAAACACAAAATCCAGCCATGGGTCCTCTTTGTACCCATCCAGTACAAATCCAGAGCTTTGTCTCCATTTCCACCCTGTCAGGGAGGTTTCCCCCCTTCTCCAGGGCACCTCCCTCGACCAACATCATCTCATTTGCAGGTGTCAGGACTCCCCTCCTTCTTCCTGTCAGGAATGTTCATCTCACAAGCCAAGTTTCCAAACTACTTCGAGGCAATGATGAGATTATTTCGGGATGACAAGGCTCCCTGGAAAAGTTACAGGGACAGTTCTCTGGCACAGGGTCAAAGCTGAGAATCTCTGGATTCAGCAACGAGGACAAAGGAGAAAGATCCCAGCGTGTATAAATCACACAGGAGGGTTATTTCTGAGGGGATGTAATACAGCCATCCTGACGTTACAGTAATTCTTGGGATAGGCTCACTGAAAGGAGTTCAGGAATTTGAAGTATGGGTGATGAGAAATTATTTTGGAACCAGCATATTCACTTTATTGAGAATAGTGGTAAGGTGCCCATAAATCTTTCTAGGAGCATTTCAGGTACTTTTATGGCTCTTGCATGGGATTTATTGCATATTTTCAGAAAAAAAAATATAATTTAAAAGGACATTGCCGAGCAGTTTTTATAGCTTTTATTTATTTTTTAATCTCCATTGTTTGCAGAGCCCTCCTCAGTGCTGGAAAATGCAATTCTGCCCTGCTACATCTCCCAGAGAAGGAATTTTGCTTTCTCTCTGCAATGTTGAGCTAGAGTGTCTTGGGCTGGGGTAGGTGGGGTGAGGGTCCCTCCTGCAGAGGACACTGGACCTGCTGCAGTGGCTCCCCACAGAGGGACAGCCACATTTTAGGACAGGCATCCAGTGTGATGGATCTCCCTGTGCTGGATCTCGCTGTGGAAGGGGAACAGAGAGCTTTAATGTGGTATTTTAAAGTCCATTTTTTCAGCAGTGCTGAGAAATCCCACGCAGCACTGGCACATCCCAAAGGTTGCCTTGGAAAACTGAGCAGGTGAGGAACGCTGGGGAGTGATCCCCATATGTGGGCACAGCTCCTGGGGAGGAGAGGATCTGTTTTATCTGATCCCACCAGAGCACCTCTTATCAGTCATGGAATCACAGAACACCCAGGGCTGGAAGGACCCCCAGGATCATCCAGTGCAACCCCAACAGTCCCCCTGTCCATCCCTGGAGCTCTGGCAGCCTCAGGGCCGTGCCCATTCCCTGGGGAGCCTGGGCAGTGCCAGCACCTCTGGGGAGGGAATGTCCCAGGTTACAATGTAAAGATGTGCCCAAAAGTATTTATTCTGTCCCCATCTGTTAAACCAGCTGGGGCAGTGACCCTGATCTCTGTGGGAGATATCCTCTGCTAATGGGCCATCTTTAAACCAGCTGGGCAATCATCTTTATCTTCCCACAGCCCATCCTCCCTCCAGGAGATATCTCCTGTTAATGGCCAGTGAGTCCCAGGGCATGACTGATAAAATTCCATCATCCCACTGGGAGATGCTCCAGCCAGGGGAGGAGCCAAACATTTCCTACCCAGATAAAAAATGAGATTTGGAACACCAAGGCACCTTCTTTCCACTGGATTCCGGAGGAAAACCAGACCTTTCCACATCGTCCCTGGAGCTTCAGAGGAAACTGCACCTTCTCCAGGAGCACTGCTCCAGCTGAACCACATCTGCCACTGCAGGAGGATGCAGCCACCATTGAATGGGACTGTGCCAACACCCTGACTGACTGACGGGTGTCAGCTTGGATTCTGACTCTGGCAGGGTTTTTTCTTTTGTACTATTGCATGTATTTTATTTTTCTCTTTTTTCTTATTAAATTGTATTTCTGACTTAGAGTCTCTCGCTGTTTTTTCTTTCAAAACCAGTACAGAGAAGAACCTTTCCCTGAGCTCCAGCCTGAGCTGCCCTGGCCCAGCTCCAGCCCTTCCCTGGCTCTGTCCCTGTCCCAGGGAGCAGAGATCAGAGCTGCAGATCCCTGAGCTCTGCCCTCAGCGTGCTCTGCCCCAGCTGCACACACCAACTGCCCTCAGCTGCTCCTCCTGTGGCCTCTCCTGACCCTTCAGCATCTCCTTGTCCCTCCTTTGGACACTCTAAATAGTTTCATATCCAGGTTGGATGTTCCCTTGCTCCAGTAGAGATGTTTTCCAAATCTGTAGCACTTCTGGCCAGAAATGCAACGCTGGAGTTTTGGCTCCTGCAGCCTCCTTTGGACAGCCTGAGTTTGCTTAGCCTTCCCTGGCCTTCCTGTTGCTAATTGAAATGCTGCTCTTGAGGCCAGTCACACTGAGCCTCCTCTGCTGCTCCCACGTTACAGGGATCCAGGGCAATGGCATGTCCCAGTGTCACAGCCAGGGAAGGGACCAGCAGGGTTGGCATTTCTGTGCTGTGGGCAGGGGGAAGGAGCTGCCTGCAGGGGCTCCATCCTCCTGCCAGGGAGCAGAGGTGCTGGGGCCAGAGGATGGAGTGGGAGGATGGAACAGAAAGCTTTGCTCCTTCACAGACCCTGGCAGCCTCTTCCAGCAACCCCTTCCCAGTAGTGCTCCCTGGGGGCTCTGCAAGGAGGAAAAAGTTAAACACATTAATCAGGCAGTCTGGCTCTTTTCCCCTTTCTTCATCATCATCACCAGCCCCTCCAGTTCTGTGGGTTTTTTGTTCATTCTCTCTCCCTTAAAGTGCTTTTTAATTTGAAGGTGGCTGTTGTTCCTTTAGACACTTATGAAAACTCATAAAACTATGTGGAAACAAGCAGCCGTTTTCTTCTCAGAAAGAAACTTATGCCAGCAAAGCAGAAAAAAACCAAACCTTGCTTGAGTGATGCAGAGAAAAGGAAGGAATAAAGCAAGCCAGGAAGCAAGCAGGGACACAAGCAAGAAAGTTTGATTTTCACATGTCCAGAACAATTGCTTTGCCAAAGACTGTGACCATGAACACCAGCATTTTCAAGGCTTGTTCCAGAGAGCCCATGAAATCTAAATGACAAAAAGGGGCTCTTCCATCTCCAGCTGTCAATTCCTAGAGATGTCAGGTGCTCTGAGCAGAAAAATGCAAGGTGGAAACGACTTCTGCTGTGGCCAGGACCCTTCTGCCAACTGCTTCAGGCTGAGGGATCAGGATAGAGGAGGAGGTGCTGACCCCAGACCTGCAGCCACCCTCCTGCCACGGTGCCTTTTGCAGCAGCTGGGTGGCAGAAGGCTGAAGCTGCTCCCAGCCTCACCTGCATCCTTTCCCACAATATTTTCCCTGGCTTCAGGAACGATGCAGGAGCTGCACACAGCATTTGGGCCAGGCCAGCAGGTCCTGTGGCAGTCACTGGTGGCCCTGTTGTCCAGGGATTTGTCTAACCTGCCTTTCTCCAGTGAGGATGCTTTGGTCAGGTTTGCTCATTTGCAAGTCCTTGACAGACATTGCTTGGGATGTGCCTTGTCACCAGAGGCCCTCAGGGACTGAGCAACTGAGAATTAGGTTGCACTACAAAGAATCTCAAGTCCAGACAATTCCTCCTCTGCCAGGGCACCACCTCCTCAGGCTGGTGGCTTTTGAGCTGCAGGTGTTCCACCCACCTGTGCTGATGAAAAGGAGTGACCCTGACATATTTGCCTTGCCTGTGGTTTTCCTTAGCTTGGTCTTGCTCAAATCCTCCTGACACAGGATCCCAGGAGCTGGTGGTATAAATTTCCCAAATGAGGGAGATCTCCTTGTGAAGTAAAATCACAGCAGCTAAAAAGCTTCCTCTGCAGGTTCATGAGTTTGTTTATTTCTGCTGCCTTTTATCTAGTAACTGATCTATTTTCTTGCATTTTCCACAGTGTCATTGGAAGCTGAAGCTCACAGTGGGCTCAGCAATTAGTGGTAGCACAGAAATATAAGGCAAAAACAAGTATTGCTAATGAGCTGACACATTAAACAATGAGTCACACTTCCATAAGGAGCCCAAATCGAGTTATAACCCTAAATAAACAAGCTGTGAGAAACAGTTTACAAAATATGAATGTGTTACTTATTTAACTGCTGTTGAGAATCTGCGATCTGAACCCTGAGATGTATTTAAATATCTGAAACAAATACTCAGAGAGTGGTTTGTCAGACTGAGGCAGTGGGGGCTGGATGGGATGGAGGGAACCTGCAGCAGGACGAGGGGACCAGCAGCACCCTGCCTTGGGACTGTGCCCTCCCTCCTCTCTGTGTGTCCAGGCAGGGGCTGTCCCACACCAGGCAGTGCAGGCAGCACAGAGAGAGCCAAGAGGGGCTGCAAATGGGAGTGTTCCTCCTCTCACAGGTGTCTCTGGGCAATGCCAGAAATTTGGGGATTCTCAGGCTCCTGAAGAAAGTCATCACAGGGTCAGGCAGAGCGCCTGTGGCTTTTCATCTGGGGATTAAAGGTAAAACTGAAGGTAAATTATTAATCCTAAATTGAATGAGAAACTTCTTTACTTTTTATCAGGGCCTGTGGTGACAGGGTTTAAACTGCAGAGAGGTCAGTTTGGATTAGATATAAGGAAGAAGTTTTCTACAGTGAGGTGGTGGGACCCTGAACTGTGGCTGCCCCTGGATCCCTGGAAATGTCCAAGGCCAGGCTGGACAGGGTTTGGAGCAGCCTGGGACAGTGGGAGGTGTCCCTGCCCTTGGCAGCAAGGATGAGATGACATTTAAAGTTCATTTCTAGCCCAGACCTTACAGTGATTCTATGGTTCTGTGGATCTACTGCAAGGTCACAATAAGCTCAATCCAGAACCTTCTCCAGGCTGAACAATCCCAATTCTCTCAACCCCAGCTCTCTCTGTCCCCCAGACTGGAGACTGTTTGTAAAGGAGATTGTATTTACCCCAAAGAGGGTCAAACCCTGGCAGTCAGTTGTGAATCTCCAGCCTGCAGGTAAAAGAGAAGAGTGACAGGGGCTGTGATGTGGGGATGCTCCAGCTGTGCCTGCCCTCTGCACTCTGCTGTCCTGAGACATCCTCAGCACAAAGTGGGGTGTGACCCCCAGCACTGCTCCATTTCCCCAGGCTGTCAGTCCCCAGCCTCGTCCTTCTCTGTTTTCAGGCAATGCCACCAGCTGTGGGCCAGCTGTGGGGTTTGTGACAGCCTCACCCTCCAGGACCTGTGGTCACAACCCTGATCCTTCCCAGACCCTCCAGGTTTTCATCCCATCCTCCCATCCCTCTCCCCATCCTCTCACTCCTCTCCATGCCTGCTCCCCTGGCCAGAGTGACAGTCCTCAAATCACAAGTGCCAAAAGGACTGGGACAAGCTCCTGAGCTGGCAAAGTGAAGAGGTTTTAGAAGTCTATTAGGAATAACAGAAAGCCCAGCAATGGCAAAGGGTGCTGCTACACAGAGAGGGTAAAATTGCTCATAACGAGGCAGGAGAGGCAGACGTGACCAGGGAGCATTTCTGTTCTGCTCTGTGTGTTTGGGTGGAAGCACTTCCAACACAATGAAGTGCACTTCAGCCTCTTGGTGCCTAAGGAGAATGTCAAACAACATCTATGTGGGACAAACATTTTCAAATCACCCTAAAAATAATAGTAATCTCAATAATCAGTCTAATTTCACCTGAAAAGAGCTGGCTGAGGGTTTCTGCAGCCCTGCAGAGTTAGTCCTAAATGATTTTATGACCAGAGAAATGAGGTGTACCATACTGGGCAGGTCTAGAGCTCAGACCCCACAAGCATCACAAGAGCTCAGGTGAGGTTTGTGAGCTGCTGAGATGCCAGGAAAGAAGTGAGGGTCACAGTGAGAGGGGGAAAGGGTGAGTCCAGCCCATGGGGCACAGAACACATCCCAGGGCAGGGCCTGGCAGACTCAGCTGGCACAGGAGCATCTCAGGCTCTGTGGCTTCCCCTCTGCACCACAGGGCTGCTGACCCATGAGGGGCACAAGTCCCTGAGCCTGTGGAATGGGCAGAGGGCTGAGCCCTTCTGCTGGTGAGGAGCACCAGGAGCTCGGGGGGGCTCAGAGTGCCCTGGTGGGTGCTGGGTCCCCTCCCCACCTGGGGCAGGGCCCTCAGCAGAGCAGGGAGAGCTGAAGGGTCAGAGATGGAGCTGGACCTTGGCTTCCCACTCCCACAAAGTGCCCAGGGGATCCCAAACCCCTCCTGCCCCGAGCACAGCATTCCAGGGCAGAGAGGGCTCAGGGCAGCACGCAGCCCAGGGCAGGATCAGGGCAGGGAGCAGGGTTGGGTGTTTTTATCTTTCTCCAGCCTGCCTGTTTCCCTGCTCTTTCCCCTCAGGGCACTTTCCTCTCCTGGCAGTGCCGTGTCAGGGAGGTGTGAGGGCAGCAGCTCCTGGCCCCACACCACGAACCATCCTCCATCCCTGAGCCAACAGCTCAGAGCTCCCACCACGGGCAGCCTACCCCGGTAATTACCTCAGCACACACCTTGGGTCTTAAGTACATGGTTAGAAACAGATCAGTGTGAGACATCTCCTTAAGTCTCATCTGGGAATCGCTGCTATCACCGAGCCCTGCTTCCCCAGTCAAAGATGATTTACTCTGATCTGCACTATTGATTTTATGGTGGGAAATGTGGTGATACCTAGAGAGAGAGTGAGACAGAGATTTGACTTATGTGAGCGTGTGGGGAAGGCTCCATCCTCACCATAGCGCCTGCCTTTTCTGCATCTGTACCAGAATTATTTGTAGTGTTTTATGCACCCATCTGCTCCCTGCATGCTCTCTATAAATCTCACTGGCTCTCTCACACACACACATGTTTGCTTTCCATGTAGATTACTTATGATGAGAGTCTAATTAGACCCGGGGAAGCCTGCCTACAGAGCGAGCCTGGGGAGAGCTTAATTAAAGTCAATGGAGAAAATTATAGGGGGAAAAAAAAAATTAGGGCAGCAAGGAAAAAATATCAAGAAAGAAACCAAGGGGAAAAAAAGAGGCAGGGAAGTAACAGCAGCATTGAGGGAGTGTGTGAGGCTGCCAGGCTTCTGGGAAAGCCACCCTGAGCACCAGGATCAAGGGCAGGACTGGGTGCTGTGGCTGGGGAGCTCAGGGGTGTTTGTGGGTCAGGAGTGAGGCTGGGGATGAGGAGGGTGGGTGGGTGCACGGGCCTGAGCAGGGATCCTGCCCTCCTCCTCGGGATGGATGCTGAGGGTGCATCAGATCTGCTCTGCATCTTCTCCAGTGTGCCTTGAGCTCTCTGCTCTCACCCACGCCCTGGATCCATGGGCTGGGCAAGCAGGAGATGTGAGGGATGCACAGGGTCTGGCTCCTCCCTCTGTCTGTCCCCCAGCTCCCAGAGAGGACCCACTCTCATTCCCAGACAGGAATGTGCTGCCCTTTGCAATGGGATGGGATGTGAGTGATGGAGAGCCCAGCTGGAGGGCAGCAGGGATTTTGGGTGTCACCACAGGGCACTGAGGGCACCCCCTGTGACCTCTGCAGGGCAGGACACTGCTGTCCCCCCCCAGTGACACCTGGCTGAGGGAGAGCATCTCATTCAGGTAGTTTTGATTTAAAGACCACAAATGATGGAGAATCCGCCACATCTCTTAGCAAATTGCTCCAATAGTTAATTATACTCCCTGCTTAAAAGATGCATCTTATTTCCAATTTAGGTTTTTCTAGCTTCAGCTTCCAGCCAATGAATCTCATTACATTTTTTATCTGCTAGATTAAAAACCCCTCCATTATCAGAAATCTCCTCCCTCCATAAGTATTTATAGACTATGATCAAGTTGCCTCTTTACCTCCCCTTGACAAATAGGCTGAGCCCCTCCATCTCTCCCAGTCAGTGCACACCTCCACCTTTCCTGCTCTTCCCTGAGCCCTTCCTGGGCCAAAATCCTGGACCAGGGCAGGTGAGGGTGTCCTGGGCTGTGACCTGTGGCAGAGGGCCAGGGAGGTGCTGCTGCAGGTTTGGTGTGGGGAGGATGCACTCTGAGCTCGGGGTGGTGCCAGCACAGAGGAGATCACTCAGGGAATACAGAGGGGAATAGGAATGGAGATAAGCAGTTAGGAGTTATGGAATCATTGGGGTTGGAAAAGACCTCCAGGAACATGGAGTCCAACCTTCTGAATCCCACTGTGCTCACTGAACCACACCATGAAGTGCCACAGCTGCTGGGATTTTGAGCACTTCCAGGGATGG
Organism: Oenanthe melanoleuca; assembly: GCF_029582105.1. Lineage (NCBI taxonomy): Eukaryota > Metazoa > Chordata > Aves > Passeriformes > Muscicapidae > Oenanthe > Oenanthe melanoleuca. Next base: position 1,612,509 of record NC_079356.1, read on the forward strand.
TGACTCCACCTGAGCAGCCCCTCCCAATGCTTGACCACCCCCTCAGTAAATAAATTTTAATGATATCCAGCCTGACTCTCCTGAGGTGACACTTGAGGCTGTTCCCTCTTGCCCACTTGTTCCCTGGGAGCAGACCCTGACCCCCCCAGTGTCCCCTCCTGTCAGGGAGTTGTGCAGAGCCACAAGGGCCCCTGAGCCTCCTTTTCTCCAGGCTGAGCCCCTTCCCAGCTCCCTCAGCCTCTCCTGGGGCTCAGCCCCTTCCCAGCCCCATTCCCTTCTCTGGACATGCTCCAGCATTTCAATATCTGTTATCATGGGGAGCACAAAACTGACCCCAGAATCTGAGGATGGATGTGCTGGTAAGAGGGAAACCAGGAGAAGAGAGGCATGATGCAGAGGGAACCTCAGCTGGGCAGGGGTGAGTGCAGCAGGGTTTTGGGGGCAGGACCTGCAGTGCAAGGTGAGCTGGGGGTGATGCTGCTGCACCAAAAAGCTCAGCAAGGAGAGCTGGGCAAGTGCATCTGTGCAGGCAGCAGGGAGGGAGCTCAGAATGACCCATATGGGTAGGTCTGGGGGCTCTGGCAGCTCTCAGAGAGGGTCAGCTCAAGTTCAGGGTCACCTGTGCCCCTCCCAGAAGGTGCAGCCTGGGAAATGGTGCAGACTTCACCTGAGTGAGGATGGGAACACCTGGAGAAGCTGAGCTGGGAAATCTCTTGTATTGTGGGTCTGTGCTGCTGCCAGAGGCGTGATGAGCTCCCCCAGGACTGTCCTGTCTGGGACAATTTGGCATCAGCAGTGCAGATGTGTCTCCAGCCAGCTGCTTGTCCTGCAGCCGTGCTGACAAGCACAGGCTGAGCTTCCTTCCAAGGCAGAGAGAGGGAGGCCCTTGGGTGGTGAGTGATCCTTCACAGGGCCTGTGATCAGCCCTGCAGGGTGATCAGACCTGGCTGGGAGTGGGGCAGGATGTGCTGGTGCCATGGCATCATTACGGGGTGCCAAACACACACATGCTCTCCACAGCGTCACCTTGGCAGTGCCACCACCTCTCCCCAGTTTTGGGCACCTTCTCCTGGATCAGCACTGTGTCTTCCTTGGGGTCAGCCCTGGCAGGAGCTGCACCCAAAGTTCTGGAATCTGATGGGAACATTGCAGCCTGTGTGTGCTGCCCACAGGCTGGGGACTGTCTTCTTCCCACAGCCTTCAGTGCCTTCAGTGCTTCCCCCTGCCCTGTGTCACCCTGTGCCCCATGCCCTGGTGGGTGACAAATCTGTGGGTCCCAGTGGCTCTGCTCCTTCCCCTTCTCTGTGCTCCAGACTGCCAAATCCTCTCCATTTGGGCTGAAAAAGGGGTTTCCTGGAAAGCAGCAATACAGAGATGCTCACAACACCCAGCTGTGGACTCCAGTGCCATCAGCTTAACCTCATCCTTGCCAGCTGGAGCATCTTGGAGCAGGGCTGTGCCCACAGCCACCTCCTCTTGCATGCTGGAGACCCAGGCACTCAGGTCTGGGGCAGTGCAGGGTGCAGCAGGCTCTGGGCAGCTGCAGCTCATGGCCAGGGAAATCAGGATGCTGCTGTGAGCACAGGCAGCACACGGGGGGAGCTGCCTGCAGCCTGGAAAGCCTCCTCACACCCACAGCTGCAGACCCTGGCTCGTTCTGCCTGGTGTCAGATGCAATAAGGGAGATGAGCTCCCCCAGCACGGCCAGCACACACTGTGTGGTCTCCCTCTGGCTTTAGGCTCCCAGAATTTCTTCTTCTCTCTGAGAGATGTCAGGTTGAATAAAACTAAATAGATCCTGATGGAGGAAAACTGCAGTTAAGTGGGTTGGCTGACTGCTTGCCTTCTTTTTGTTTTGTTTTTTAACTTGTCACAGTTAGAAAGCCACCAGGGAAATATTCTGGCAGGCCCTCGGTCACGGTCCCTGGCTCCTCCAGGAGCTCCCCTGAGCCTGGTTAGCTCTGCCTCCCTGCCAGGACAGGAGACCACTCCAGCCCCAGGAGAAGGGTCATCACCTGACAAGTGTGAAATGAAACTTGTGTCCCCTCGTGCCTGGGTGATGAGGAAAGGATCACCCGTCCCTGGTGGCTCTGAGCAGGGTCCTGGCCACTGCCAGCCCTGCGTGCTGCTCCAGGAGAGATGGAGCCCCAGGCAGTGCCCTGCTGGAGGCTGGGCAGGACAGAGACAAGCCCTGAGTCCCTGCAGAGAGACCAAACCTCATGATCTCAGGTGCATCCTTTGATGTTTTTCACTCACGCAGCCCTTGGTCCATGAGCCCTGGTGCTCCTCCAGCTGTGCCAGTTTCCAAGGCACAGGGTTTGGGGACTGACTGGGAATGGGATGATCGTGTGTCTTGGGTTGCAGTACAGGATGTGGCCAGAAATGTGAATTCTATCCCCATCTGTTAAACCAGGGGGGCAGTGCCCCTGATCTCCTGGCACACATTATCTGCTAATGGGCCATCTTTAAACCAGCTGGGCAATCATCTTTATCTTCTCACAGCCCATCCTCCCTCCAGGAGATATCTCCTGTTAATGGCCATTGAGTCCCAGGGCATGACTGATTAAATTCCATCATCCCACTGGGAGATGCTCCACCCAGGGGGAGGAGCCAAACATTTCCTACCCAGATAAAAACTGAGATTTTAAACAGCAAAGTACCTTCTTTCCACTAAATTCCAGAGGAAAGCTGGACCTTTGCACATCATCCCTAAACCTTAAAAAAAAAATAAATCCTGCACCCTATGATTCTATGATGTCTTGGTTTGGAGGACAAGTGTCTGCCAATAAAGGCAGGAGCTTTTCTTTGAATTGGAGAATATAAACCCCCTCCTTCCAAATTATTATTATAATTTTGAAATTAAGGGGCTCTCAGGCAAAGATATGGGAATTAGGAATAACAGTTCTTTACTAGGAAAATTAAAATAGAAATGCAGTATTACAAAGAACAATCCCAAACCCTGCCAGAGTCAGAATCCAAGCTGACACCCGTCAGTCAGTCAGGGCGTTGGCACAGTCCCATTCAATGGTGGCTGCAGTTTTTTTTGCAGTGGCAGATGTGGTTTAGTTGAAGCAGTGCTGTAGAAGGGTGCTGCATCCCCCATGCCCCCCACCCTCATGAGGCTGAACCCTCACCAGCTCTTTGGCTCTCTGGGGCTGAGCTCCTGATTTTCTGAGATGGAGGCTGTGGTCGGCCTCCATACATCTCCAAAGTGTTTTGTGCCAACCACAGGGCTTTGAGCATGTCCCTGTTCCCTACACTGGGTGAGATGAGGGTGGGAGAGGCAGCTCAGGCCCTGTGCTGGTGGGAGGGGGATCCCCGTGGATGCTGGGGCTGTGCTGGAGCACCAGGGCGAGGTGCTGGCGCTCACTGCTGATTTATTGGCAGGGCTGGTAGGTGTTGCATTGGGTTAAGTATTAACAGATCTCATGAGCCTCATTAGCTGTCCTCTTTTCACTCTCCAGCTGAAGAGTTACTGCTCCAAAATCTATAGTGCCTTGGCAGCTGCCTGGCTGATTCCCAGGTTAACCCTCAAGGGGCTGCTCCCGTGTCACAAAGCACAGACATCCCAGAACTGCTGCTGGCCAGCGAGGCAGGAGACCTTCTGCATCACTGTCATGCACATCTGTGCCCTGCAGGAGCCAGAGGCTCTCTGGGCAGAGAGCATTCCCCAGCCCTTTCAGACACGGTGCAAAGCTGGCTCCTTTGCAGATTCCCCTGCTCCAGAGGCCCCAGCTGGAGCAGCCCAGCTGTGCAGGAGGGCTCTGCCTGGCTGAGGGGACCCCTGTCCAGTGGCATCTCCATCAGGGTCACCCTCCCAGTCCCCCCAGCAGGCTCCACCAGCCCAGGGTGCAGATGCCATCTGAACCCATCACCCCAGGGCAGATGCCAACAGGCTCAGGGCTCATGGGCTCTGCAAGCCCCAGAGGGGATTCAAGCTGCAGACACCCCCTGGTTGGTCAGACACAGCCCATGGCCAGGGCTGTCCTGCCCAGGAGGTGACACAGTCCATGACACTCACCAGCACTGGCCCAGAGCTGTGGATCTGCAGGGATCTGTGCTCAGGAGCACAGAGCACAGGGCCAGGAGTGACCCTGGGCGTGTCAGGTGTGACCCCTGAGCCAGGGCTGGCCCAGGCAGCTCCCCAAGATCCCCAGACCCCCTCAGGTGGGGATGGGGATGGGGATGGGGATGGGGATGGGGATAGGGATGGGGTGCTGCCAGGGCAGTGTCTCAGCTGCTCCATCCCCACACCACAAAATATTTGGACCCTTCTGCTGCTGGAGTGTTCGTGGTTTTGGCTCCCTTGAGAGAAGGCTGCAGCCATCTCCATCTCAGTGTGTCCCTCCCTGGTAGCCCAGAGCTGCTGCACTCACACCAGACCCTCATGGTCCAACACAGGCATGAGCAGCAGGGACATTTTGTGGAGCTTGCTGGGTTTCCTGCTGCCCTCCAGCCTCTCCCAGCCAGTGGCACAGCCCTGGTGATGCAGGAGGAGCTGGCAGGGGGTGCAGGGGGCACGACCTGCCTCACCTTCTCAAGGGCAGCTCTCGTTTCAGCAAGCCCTGGACAGTTCCTGCAGCTCCAGGTAAGCCTGTGCTGGAAGGCACTTCCTTCTGACCTGTTAATTGTTAAACAGCACCAGGATTTAATTAAAAAAGAGTCGAGTAGGTCACAGGGAGAGCTGGAGGTTAACGAGCTGGGCAAGGTCATTATCTGACCTGATGGGATGGGGAAGGGCAGTGCAACCCCAGTGCTTCCCATCCCTCACAAACCAGCCCCTGCAGGCAGGAGCTGCCGTGCCAGGGACCCCCAGACCCAGCTGAGCCCCTGACCCTGCCCAGCACAGGCAGAGGGCACTGGGAGCTGCTGGTGGGGACCTGGCACTGCTCCAGTGCTGGGGAAAGAGTCCTTGGGGCATGTGAGAGTGCAGGCAGTGACCAGGGCGAGGGTCAGCGTGGCTCTGCAGTGGGCAGGGAGCTCCTGCTGCCTCTGGAGGCACCTGGGGAGGACCCCAGGCTGAGGTAGGCTGGGGAAAGGTGAATTCTCAGGGGACCTGTGTTCAGGAATGCTCTGGCTCTGTGCTGGGTGCTCCCTGTGTCCCTGCACTCTGCTGGTCCCCATGGCCCCACCTTGCCCCCTTCTCAGAGCTCTCCTGGAAGCTCCCTTGAGGCAGGAACCAGCCCCTTTCTTCCTAAGGACAGAAACTTGCATTCAGAGAGGTCTGCACCTCACCTGGGAGGAGGAAAATGAGATTTGACAGCTCTTCAGCTGCTCCTGTGGAAAGCCCAGTGCTTCCCAGTGGGCTTGGCTGCAGCTCCCAGGACACACAGAGCAGCAGAGCTGAGCTCTCGCTGTCTCTCTGTGCTGCAGGCAGGGAGCTGAGTGACATCCTGAAGGTCAGCGAGGAAGCAGCAGGACTGAGAGCCAGGAAACCCCCCCAGGCTGGCCTCACCAGCCTTTGGCCAGATGCTGCTCTCCAGCCCATCAATAAGTTGGCAGCCAACACCAAATCTCTCCAGATAGAATTTTGTCGATGACACAGGGATTGGCAGAGTGGTGAATAATGAGGCTGTCACAGGGAGCTGGAGCGCTTCCCTCGCTGGGCCTGCTCCCAAAAAATAGGTTTGAATAGCTCAGATGCAAAGCAGAGCAGGGCTGGCAGGATGGGAGGGCCCTTGGGAGGCTCTGGAGGTGGGAAAGGTGGGAGTCACCTCCTGGGATGGGCAGAGCCTGGAATTGCTACCTAGAGCCAGAGCCAGGAGAATAGGGCAGGTGTTTATTAAAGGCTTTCAACAGATACACCTTGAGCACTGCAAAAGCCTCCCAGAGGCTGCACCCAAGGTGGATACAGTGGCCGTGAGTTTTTCAGGCAGATATGAGTTTGGTCTATTTGCATATCAGGGGTTAATTGTCCAATTACAGCTTCAGGTAATGAAGTCGTTTTTGTTTACATTTTTTGGGGCCTGAGGCAGAGGGTGTTCTTGGTTCTCAGGCCTGGAAGGATTGTTTTGTCTGACCAACACGTGAAGAGAGCTCACTAAAATTCTCTATGGACTTCAGAGTTCTACACTAATATATAAAAAATATAAAAGCTAAAATCTTAAGGCACCAACACCTGCCTGGGGAGGTGCTGGGACAAAAGAACCCCTCAAGCATGAGAGACCACTGAGCCTGGGGGTGTCTGTCTGTCAGCCCTGCATGGGAATCCCAAATCCTCCCTCCCTACTCTGCAGGCAGGAAAAACCTTCTCTAAACAATGTGGAGCTCCTAGTGCTCAGCCCTTAGGTGAGGACAGCACCAAAGGAAGGGTGAAACAACTGGAAAAGGTGTCCAGGGGCACCAGGTCAGGTTCAGGACAGATGTCAAAGTCCCCATGCTGGAACCCCTGCCCTGCAGCCAGCCCAGCAGGTTTGCTCAGCATCACCACAGGCCTGTGAATGGCAAGGGAAATGGGTTTCCTTTTAGAAACAAAACCCCAGAGCATGTCACTGAATCAGGATGCTGGTCCCAGTGCAAGGAATCCATTTTTGGGTCTGGTGGAGCTCTATTCCCATCACCACATCCCCACAAGCTCCCAGCAGCCGTGTCCCCAGAGCTCACAGGCTGCTCCTTTCCCAGAAACAGAAAACTCCAAGATCATTTGCCACAGAATCACACAATCCTAGAATGGTTTGCATTGGAAGGGACCTTTATAGGTCACCCAGTTCCATCTCACTCCACCCCCTGCAAGGGCAGGGACACCTTCCACTAAACCAGGATTTTCATGGCCCATCCAGGGCTGGGACAGCCACAGCTTCTCTGGACACCCTGTACCAACACCCTCTGAGTAAAAAATTTATTCCTACATCTAGTCTAAATCCACTCCCTTTTATTTTAAAATGTCCTATAACAATAGACCCTACAAAAATGTTTGCCCCCATCTTTTTTATCATCCCCTTCAGGCCCTGCCAGGGGCTCTGAGCTCTCCTGGAGCTTCTCCTCTCCAGGTGTCACCCCCAGCTCTCCCAGCCTGGCTCCAGAGGGGCTCCAGCCCTGCAGCAGACCCAGGACTTGCTTCCAGGACTCTTCTGGACTCTCTCCAGCAGCTCCAGGTGCTGCTGGTGTTGGAATTCCCAGCCCTGGAGCAGCTCTGCATGTGGGGAATCATCTGAGCAGGGCAGAGGGGCAGAATCACCTCCCCTGACCTGTTGGTCAAGTTGAATTTGATGCAGCCCAGGACATGACTGACATTTTGTCCAAACCTGGCTGCTTTGTCTTCCAAGACTCCCCCTGCCCACCCTGGAATGTTTCAGCCATCTGAAACCCCAGGAATGCTGGATATGAACAGAGGCTTTTGGCAGGATCCTCACATTTGAGGGAAGGGGCAACAAGAAGAAAAGCAAGAGAGGATGAGCAGCTGCTCTGACTTGGAGGTGACAGAGTTACAGAGCTGTGCTGGTGCAGCTCCTGTGCAGGTGTCACTTGTCCTGTGGGATGGAGCCACCCCTGATTCCCAGGGAGAGCCTGGCAGGCTCTGGGCAGCCTCTGGCAGGAGCTGGGGGCTCCTTCACTCTGCCCAGAGCCCTCCTGCAGCACCTGCTGGGGATGCAGCCTTGGCAGGGATTTACATCCCTCAGAAAATAATTATGGGGAGAAAAGTGCTGGTATTAATGGGAGCCTCCATTTAAAGATTAACCACAACAAATGTGTTGAATGCAGGAAGTTTATTTAACAATGCTCCCATTGTACACCCCGAGAGCATGTTTGTCTTCATTAGTGCAGTAATTCATTATATGGCCTCTCTAACATTCAAATCAGAAGGAAGAATATTAAAAAAGTAATTATACTTTTCAAAGTAAAGCTTTATGGGTAAATTGTATGCAAATCGCTGTCTAAATCAGGGCGGCATATCTTAAGCAGATCTAAAAGTTGCAAAGGCTTCCACAGCATCATTGATATGTAATCAACACAGATGTATGATTCTGCTCCTTACTTAGGCAAATTTGAATGGCAATCCTCAAGTAGGTAATTGGTATTTATCACAATGGCTGATGGGGAGAAGCTATAATCTTGTTACGGGTGGGACCGGCCTGTCATAAATCAACCTGCTCCGAGGTTACTGCAAGGCTCTGTCACATTTGGGTTTCCAGATGCTTTTAATCACCTTTTTTAACCTTCACCTCGTTTGTAATACGGGCAAATAACTTTCAGGTCTTTGAAGGCCTCTTCTGCAGGTGTCAGAGCGTTCGGGGAAATAGCTGAGTGCCCTCACACCATTTGTCCACCCCGTGATGACAAGCCCCTTTCCTCTAATCAAGATAGTTTAATGAGATTTTTTTTTTTTCCCCTTACTAAAATAGCTCTAGGAATAAAACATGAAATTGATCATTTGTGTGCACCAGGGAAATCACGTCATTTGGAAAATAATTTAACAGGATTGGATGGCTCAGATTTACTGCCCAAACTGCAATCAGCAGCTCTGGGGACTGGGAGAGCAGAGGGGCATCCCAGAGCCTGCTGGGGGAGCCTGGAGGGGTGGAGGACACCCACACACATGCCCTGGGGACAATGTCCCCTGCCACCTCGTCCCCTTTGCAATCCATGCTGCTCTGTGTGATGCTGAAATCCCTGCCCAGCTCCTGGGGATGCAGCAGCTGCCCTGGGGAGCCGTGGGGTCTGCCTGGACCCTGGGATGGCTGCTGGGGTACAGGGCAGCATGCAGCTCCCTTTGCTGCCCAAATCCACCCCCAGGTTCTGGCTGTGTCCATGTAGCCCCCATGTCCCTGCTGCACACAGCACAGGGGGCCACAGAACTGAGGCTCAAACATGCAGCAGAGCTTTGGCTGACAGGTCAGGGCACCCCCAAACACCAGAGCTTTCCACATCATCCCTGGAGCTTCAGAGGAAACTGCACCTTCTCCAGGAGCACTGCTCCAGCTGAACCACATCTGCCACTGCAGGAGGATGCAGCCACCATTGAATGGGACTGTGCCAACACCCTGACTGACTGACGGGTGTCAGCTTGGATTCTGACTCTGGCAGGGTTTGGGATTGTTCTGTGTAATACTGCATTTCTATTTTAATTTTCCTAGTAAAGAACTGTTATTCCTATTCCCATATATTTGCCTGAGAGCCCCTTAATTTCAAAATTGTAATAATTTAGAGGGAGGGGGTTTCCATTCTCCATTTCAAAGAGAAGCTCCTGCCTTTACTGGCAGACACCTGTCCTCCAAACCAGGACACCTCAAAACACTCCCTCACCCCAGAGGGCTCACAAGCCAACACCTTTCCTGCAGGTGTCTGCCATGGACCACCAGCCCCTGGGGATGGGCACAGCAGGAATGTGCCTCTGCTCTGGGCCAGCTCTGCCCAGCCCAGGCACCAAACAGCCTGAGGGCAGCTGTGGCCAGGCTGGGCTCACCAAGGCATGGCAGGGGGTTGGAACTGGATGAGCTTTAGGGTATCCTCTAAATAAAAAACAAAAAAAAATTTAAAAAAAAAAAAAAACAAAAAAAATAAAAATCATAATCTTCATCATCTTAATAATAATAATAGATTTAAAAATATATAAATTTATATATATAAAAATAAAAAAATTAGGGTATCCCTTAAATAAAAAATTTTAAAAAATTAAAAATCATCATAATCGCAATCATAATAATAAAAGTTAAAAAATATAAATATACATATATAAAAATAAAACAAAAATAGGGTATCCTTAAATAAAAAAAAATTAAAAATCATCATAATCGTAATCATAATAATAAAAGTAAAAAAATATGAATATACATATATAAAAATAAAACAAAAATAGGGTATCCCCTAAATAAAAAATAAAAAAAATTTTAAAAAATCACCATAATCGTAATCATAATGATAAAATTTTAAAAATATAAATATACATATATAAAAATAAAACAAAAATAGGGTATCCCCTAAATAAAAAAAAATTTAAAAAGACCCTACCAAACAAAAATCATCATCATCTTCATCATAAAAATAAAATATATGAATATACCTATATAAAATAAAACAAAAATTAAAATTAAAATTACAATTAAAATTAAAAATAATAAAAAGAATAAAAAGAATAAAAATAAAAATAAAAATAAAAATAAAAATAAAAATAAAAATAAAATAATAATATATTGCCTTCCAACCCAAACCATTCTGGGATTCTCTGATCTTCCAGGCAAATGGTCCCTGTGCAGAGCCCATCCTGTCCAAACTCCTGGTGCTGAGCCTTGCACAGATTTAGGAGAGAAGCAGGCACAGACCTGGGAGCATTCAGGGAAGCTGCCAGGGAATCATGGCAGAGAAAAAATGTTCAAAATGTCCAAAGTGACTTGAAGAGGATTCACAGCTGAAAACAGGGGTGAAATGGTTTCTGTGGTTATTAATGCCGTGCTGTTTGTTCCATGCTATTAGCAGGTGATAACGTGCCGTGCGGAGGTGAGAAGCAGATACAGAAATGCAGGGTGGAAATTCATCTCCTCCACCACGAGGCAATTGCAGGGCTGAGCTGGGGCACTGCTGAGCACCATGAGCCAGCAGAGATCTGAGCACTGGAGAAATGAACATTTTTTTTTTTCATCCCCTTCCTTTCTTCTTTTTTCTTTTTTTTTTTTTTTTTTTTTTTTTTGGAAGGGGAAAGAGGCTACATTTTTCTGTGTCAGAAATATGCCGTGACACGAGAGAATCCATCAAATGACACTGCGTGTCAGGTCATGTCACAACATCATTAAAACATTATATCTTGTTGATGAGGCTCTTGCCATCAATTCAGAGAGTGACTGATTTGATCTGCAAAAAGTGGAAGTTTCTGTGCCCTGTTTGCAAGACAGCTGGCAGCTCTGTTAGAGGAAGCACTATTTCATATTCTATTTAGGGCATTAAGCCTTAATCCCATTAGAAGATTCATAGCATAGCCAGCTTCAGATAGAGAGATACTTCCAGAGCTGGATGGATTTCTCCTGTGACACCTGCACCACATGCTACATGGAGCCATTTGGAAAAAAAAAAAAACAAGCCTACAGTCTTCCCAGCTCTTCTCTGAGAGCTTTTCTCTTCCTCTAATACAGTTTAGTGCCAGGTTTTATAGACTGCTCATGCTGTCGGGAATGTTTGCTGGTATTCTGTTAACTTGATGCTTGGCTGTTCCAACACTATTCATTTAGGGCAAGCATCTGGCATGTAGCAACAAGATGGCTGATAGAATAAAATTAGGCAAGTTTATATGATTAATCATAGCTGGGAGCCAGCATCAGTCTCAGTTTGTAAGAGGTTGTGATAGATCCTGTAGGTTATTTATCAGAGGGAGCAAAGCTGCACTCACACCTTGGGAGGAGCGAGGGAAACACACCTTTGGGGTGCTGGCAGCCCTGAGGCTGGCAGGAGGCAAAAGCCACCATTCTGCAGAGCAGGGATGATGGTGGCACAGGCTGGCTCTCTCCAAGCCCCTGCCTGAACCACACTGGCATTGGGAGCCTGGTCACCAGAATGGCACCTGTGTGAGCTCAGGATTCACATCCTTCATCCCCATCTCAGTGCCAGGGCAGCATCCCCCCGTGCCCCCAGTTTGGATGATAAACTCAGGGAGCAGAAAGAGGCCAGGGTTAGATGAGATGTCAGGAAGAAATCCTTCCCTGTGAGGGTGGTGGTGCCCAGAGCAGCTGTGGCTGCTCCTGAATCCCTGGCAGTGCCCAAGGCCAGGCTGAGTGGGGCTTGGAACAACCTGGGACAGTGGATGGTGTCCCTGCCGTGGCAGGGGTGGCACTGGATGGGATTTAAGGTCCCTTCCAACCCAAACCCCGCTGTGATTCTCTGCCTTGGTGTGGTGTGACAGCAGGGGACAGCCCAAGCCCTGGTCCTGAGCAGGGCTAAGCACTTCACAGAATCACAGAATAATGAAGCTGGAAGAGACCTGTAAGATCATCGAGTCCAACTATGTCCTAACAGCTCAACTCAGAGTCTAGACTATAGCACCAAGTGCCATGTCCAGCCTTTTCTTAACACATCCAGAGATGGTGATTCCACCACCTCTCTGGGAAGAGAGGCTTCCAAAAAGAAGCTTCCCAAAGCTGCAGCCCTGCTCTGTGTGAGCACAGTGTCCCATGTCCTCCTGGCAGCTCCCACCTGCACCTCCCTGCTCATCCCCAGCTCTGTGGGGCCACCACAGACTGGGGGCTCACATGGATCCCGAGCTGCTGTGGATCCCTCTGAGCAGGTGGAGACCTGCCTGTGGCCCTTTGCTGCTCAGCACCCCAGAGAGCTGCTGTTCAAACCCAGCCCTGACGCTCTGGGTAAGCCAGCTGGGAGGGGGACAGGGTGCTGGGCTGTCCCCAGGATGCCCCATCCATGGCACACCAAACTGTGCCACCAAGAGTGCTGCCCTGAGTGTGGCAGCACTGCTGGGATGCAGAGCAGTGTGCCCTGTCCTGGCTGATTGCTGGGGAAGGTCAGTGTCACCATCACCTGCCAGTCACCCCCCAGGTTTTGGGGAGCAGTGTGGGATCTGTGCTCCCTGCAGGTGGCTGTAACACAGGCACAGGGCAGAGAAATGGGTTTCCAAAAAATTAGAAATCAAGGAGGAAAGCAAATGCACAGTCTGAGCTGAACCCTGCAGTCCTGCCAAGCTGTTTAATTTTGCTTTTGTGCTGTTGCATTGCTTACCACAGTTCAACAGGATCTGAAGGAAAAAGTCATCCTGAGCTGAGGAATGAAGCACTTGTGCTGTGTTAAATTATAATTCCCATTTATTCCTTTATTGAAGAAAGTTTTCTTTTTGAGGTATGGCCATTTGCAGAATTAAAAATGAGGAGGGGGGGAAAAAATCCCAGTGCCTGGACCCAGCTCTGCATCTCCCTGGGTCTGTCAGTATCGTGCATGTCAGGAAATGCAGCATCAGCTGCCGTGCAATAGAGCTGTGATTGATAAGTGTGTAATAACCCTGACCCAGAAAACCACACCTGTAATCTTCCCCTGATGAGCTCTGCCTGCATCAGTCC